>NC_135124.1:15339500-15984159 GCF_050908995.1 Andrena cerasifolii
ACATTTCCTGTCGCGGATAATGTAACGCGGTTTGCATGACATCGTCGCTAACGGAATGGCAAATTCCCGTCGCGGTTGAGAGCCAGGAAGTAAGCTATCGCAATACTTTGCCGCTGGCACACATCGCCGCTATCGATTCTGCGTAATTCTTTCCTGCACTGGATGCACTTCATTACGACCACCGTCCATTGCGGTTTTTGCCTGATATTGGGAGGATTCGTCGCTGGTACGATACCTAGGGGAGAGCGGGAACAAAAGTAACACTTTTTACATTTGGCCTAGCCTACAATTATCTTTTACAGATATAAAAATGAAAATTGTGCCTTAAGATACTATGTTTCGTGGTCCTGTTACTTTTGTCCCCAGCCATGGTTTTCAGAATAGAACTATTATAACATACAAACTGTACAAGACTTGTTAAAATCAAATGCAGGAACTTACAAAGACATTATCTAAGAACGCTGTAGCAAATAATTGGTTTAATATCTGTAGTTTAACTCTAAATATTAACAAAAAACAAACAAAATAGGAGAAACTTATCTGAATGATCTAAATAACAAGTTTAGCTTGCCCAGGGTATACGATTCGTGTTACTGCTCACTCAGTACAATAAAAGAGACACTATACACATGTAACTGTGTAAAGCAAACTTTTGGAAATGTTTGTGGAAGGGGGCAGAAGGCGTGTTACTTTCATGACGCCGTTACGTTTGTCCCCGCTCCTCCCTACTGTAATTCCACCCCATTTGTATTCTACTGATGCAAATTTTTCATTCGAATGCGAAGGGAATATGCTCCGATCGATCCTGATGCCTGTTTTTGAACTAGAGGATAATATTCTATTTCTTCCGTATAATTACATTCGCAACAGTCGGTGGAGGAGGTGTTATCGCGACGTTATCATTAACGTCGCCCAGAGTTCACTGCTGTGACGAGAAGTAACGCATTTCCGTTTCAATACTTACGCATCGACCATTCAAAGACGCCACGTAGGTATGTAATTCGTGTTTGCTGAACTTGTTTTACCCACTCGTTGCACAAACTCTCGCGAGGTACTGCGCGGCGTCCGGGGATGTTTCTGAACAACGACGATAACACTTTCTTGTCTCAAATGATTGGAACTCGGATAACAAGCGCGTAATTCCATTTTCCAGTATTTGCTGTACGTGAGATCTCGGTGTTTTTACTGTTTACAGTCCCCGCCTGTGCCATAGGCGTTATTCACTCGCGAAAGTAACGCGCGCGGACGAAACCATTGAGTAACAAGCTCCCCTGTAAATATATCTCGAAATCGAGAATTTTCACGCGCCCCTTCCGCCCGGTCGACACGCGCGGAAAACAGCTAATCTACGGAAGAGAAATTTATTTCGCGATCCTATCGACTCCCGATCAATTCCACGCACTCGTATTATTTACCGTCGCGCTCGATTGTATCGTACAAACAGCAATAATTTGTGAGGTTCGCAGGTGTCAAACAGCAGCATCGATCGACGCGGGAAGACGGAAAAATATTACTATTTCCGAATATTCGGTAGTGATTAAAGTGCGTTTAACAAACAACGAAGAATTCGGTGCGTTTATTATCATATAACAGCAGTGTATCACTCTGCTAAATTGCTCCGACAGCGTCCATTCGAGAATTTACGTAGACTAGACGTTCCTAAAATATTTTCACATCATGCACCTTCGAATAAAAAGAAGTTGCATTTCCAAAGCTGCGTCGCATCTAGTGTGCCTGCGATGCATCCCGTAGCAAAGATCGCTTCAACGAGGAAGAAGTGATAAGTATGATGTTGCGATCGAAATGAAAGGGAAGCAAGTAAATCGTCACCGATGCGGCTCCATCAACTCGCAGCGGAGGGGCGCGATGCGCCTCGAAATGTCAGTCGCTTGAAAAGCACACTGCTCGATTGCCACGCGTCCCGGTTGTCCTGGAAGCCATCGAGCGCCGATGGGGTGGCTCCTACATGGAGACAAAGCATTGGCCAAAATGTATCGGCTGTATCACGTACAAAAGGGAACGTGCGCACCCGGAGCCGAGCGATATTGCGTCGCGTGACGAAGATTGCACCTTCCTCGAGTAGACGCACGTCGCATAAATCACAAACGCGCGGAGGGACGCGACGGTTTCGCGACTCGAAAGAGAATCGTCGACGTGCCGTCGGCAAAAAAATAAAAAAGAGAAAGAAGGAAACGCTACGTATCGCCTGTGAATTGCTTCCCCTTTTTCCCCTCTTTTTCTTTCACCCCCCGCAATCAAGCCGCTCCAGTTTCGACGACGCGGCTATGCCTTCTTTCGGTGAACGCTCGACCGAGAATCTGTATCGGGGAAAGGCTTCGCGGCCGTTTTTCCTCGCGGAGACGAGCTGTCTATCGCCATTCGCACTGAATGCACTCGCGATTGCTCTTTCTGGCTGGCTCGGATCCTTTTCGGGGACGTTGTGTGCGGCGAATTGCCGCGCGTGGACGCCGAAACGGGAGCCGACCTGGAGAATTCAGGCTGGCGGGACGACAGGAGGCCGCGAGATGTCAGAATTTCGTACCACCGGATATGGTAATTGCGGCACGGCCGGATTTCAAACTCTTTCCGCGGGATATTGAATTTCTAGTTTACTGATAGTTGACGCCGGTATTCGGGAGCTGAATCATTGATCTATAATTCATGGATTTCAGTGGCGTGTATATATTTTCCGCGATAAAAACAGGGGAATTCAAAGCGAAAGATATTCGCTCCCAGGGTAGGTATCACGGTTTCATAAATACCAGCATTATCTGCTGGCGCGGCCCACCATTATTTGTCACGACTCGATTACGAATCAGGCGGGATTGTTCGTTTCATAAAATCGTTTTTATGCCTGCTGATAAAAGTACCCCCGCCTCGGCGCTCGGCTGTTGCCGCGGGTCTAGTTTATCGCGTGACGTGCTAACGACGAATTGCATTATTCCCCTGATAACGCATTTCGCGTCATTTGCACCCAATTCGCCCCGCTGAAAACACTGATTGCTCACGACTAGCCGCCACCCTTCGTCGACGATCGCTTAAATTCCGATATAAATTTGTTGCCGGCTGAAAGGAAGTCACGTTCGGGCAGGATCAGAGTGAGCGTGCTCCATTAGCGAAAAAGTTCGTCCGAGGAACGCGTGCTTCAACCCTCCCCGCGATCCTCATAAATTAACCGCCGCGCGGACTCGATGAACCGGAATCGAGGCCTCGCTAATTCGCGCCGTTGCTCGAGACTATTGTTCATAAAAGCCCCCGCGCTTCTATCGATTGCTGGTGTCTTGGATCGACGCCAAATCGTTCAGCTCCCCTCGGCAACTGCGAGGACGACCTTCATCCCCGACTCCTACGCCCTCGCCTGCACTCTTATCGCGACTACCTCTTCTGTATCCGTGGATCCAGTCGCGAAATAAGCGTCTTCTGTTCTACCCTCCTTCGGCGTTTCCTTCCCACGTTCGCTAGACCCACGCGCAAAGGGTAAATTTGGGGTGGAAATTCGGGATTACTGGAAAGGATGTCCCGACGAATCCCATCGCTGGCGTTCGGACTTTCAAGGGAACAAGAGTTTCCATCGAGACATGCTTCGTTCTATTTCCTTTTGCACGAGGAGAACGGAGATAGAATTCGCCTAGAATCTGTCGTCTTGCGCAGTTAATTGTGAATAGTAACGAGAGCCATGGTAACGACGAGATGAGTTGGAGCTTCCACTTCGCCTTTTATGAGTTCTTCGAATGCTTCTCCCGAGAACTTGATTTATGACGTAACATATGTTCGAATGGCAGAAGAGCTTTATACTTTTTATCTGCGGTCGTAATGCGAGGCGTAAAACCGTTCGGCATATTGAAAGTTTACAGCTCGACAGTTTACGATGTAACGTGAGAAGTGGCGGTGGATGCGCGATAAAACCGGGGCGAATCGTGGAAATAAATTGGCCACCCGCCCGCCTGTGGGAAAATTTGATACCCTGCAAGCATGTTTTCGGTGCTCCGTTGCGTCTCGAGATCGGCACGCGTGGATCCTCTTCTTTTCTACAAGCGAGGATACGGAGGAATCTCTTTTCGAGAACTTTCGCAACGCTATTGCCCAGCACTGTGCTGTGAACCAAGCCAGGATCCAGCCGAGAAGGCGCAGCTGTCGAGTTTATATTAGATCTCAAAGTTCGATATTTTGCCCCTTAAAAAGGCAACTCCTCCCTGGAATCTCGTTGCACCTGGCACGGTGCGGTCTCGCCTGCTCGATTTACGTGTACGATAGTGCCCGTGGTTCCTTCTTATTCTGTCATTAGCGGGATCGTTAATTAATGTGGCAAAAACGAGAAGCAGTCAGCCATTCCAGAGCCACTGGGGGGTGTGAGGTCAGCTTAAAGGGTGATTCGCACAGTTTCCTCTTTAATCCTCTCCATCGTTCCCTTTCTCCTTTCTTTTCTAAAGTGTGCGTTACAAAAAAAAACAAGATTCGGATTATTCTATTTCTCTCAACACAGTTTAATAAACTCCTGCCCGGTCCAATCCTCTTCGAATCTCCACCATCTTCATTTTCCATAATTCACATGTAAGGCCTTCTATTGTAAAGCTTGTATTAAACTCGAGACTAGAGTCAGTATATATAATCTTGCTCAACTATAATGGCCGACGAATTTACCCTGAAACGTGCACCTACAGTCTACCTACGTCTGAAACGTGGCCAAAGTGGAAGTTCTCGATGAATGAATGAATGGAACAATATCGCAATTACATTGTAGGTGTTAGTAAATTCCTGATGGAGCAGCGAGCTCGTCTCGAGACGGGACTCCCGGGGGTGCATCGAACCGGAGTGACTAACGACGTCTATCGTTCGTCTGGCTCGATTGCAAGGGTGAGAGGCGTTCTTCCGCGGCGGATTCGTCGTTAAGACGCCGCGAGATTAATTAAGCGACGCTCACGCCTCGAACTTCATTCTTCTTCCAAAGCTCCCTGCTCAGGCGACGTCGTGCTACGTCAGGGGCGCGCTCCGAAGATGTCCCCGGGAAGTCGATCGATCGATCGAAAGTGAAAGAAAGGAGGATTCGGGAATAATATCCTGGGGCGCTGGCAGCGATTCTCCTCGGTCTCCAGCGATCGAAAGTGAAACAAATGGGACTACCAACGAGCGCTTTCCTTCTTCATGGAAATTGTCCGCCCCCCGCGCAGAAGTTTGCTCGTCAAAAATTCAAAGAATGCCGGGGCAGAAGCGTGCTCGTTCGCAAGGAAACTGCTCCCAGAGGATATCGGCGTCCCTGGCTACCGACGCCTCGCAATTTCCAGCGTCGATATTCAACGGAACTTTTCGAAAGTTGTTTACGAGCAATTTGCAGTGCGAGTAATCGCCCGGAAAGTTTGATAAATCTTTGAGATGTTTCTGATGGACTTAACTGAAAATGACCTTATTAAGAGTTTGTAATCTGTTGGCTGAACTTAAGACGGGAGGTTCAAACTGATTCCCTTTGGGGCCCACTTGTTGCGTGTAAATTACAGTGTAAACGGAAATGAAAGGAACTGGAGCTTTTTCGAAGCCTCGTCATTTCCTCCTTCTTTCCTCCCTGCTTACTTTTTCACAAGAAATCACCTTCCGCCTCGTTTCGCTGAACTAAATCTCCCAGCGATAAAACCTTCAGCTTTTGTCTTCTATCAAGAGATAGTGCCGTATAAAATGTCCGACGACCTAAAACGGTTTCACGATTCTCTACAGCTTCGCGGACAACGCCAGGCAAAACAGCGTCGAAATACTTGCGGATTTTTGTCACGACACACAAACGATCGGGGAATCAACGAGAACAACGGCCGCTGCAACTCCGTACGAACCCGTGTTAACCCAGTTAAGTTGGAGGGGATGATGTACGGCCTCGATTCCAGCCGACGCGGATTTAACGAGCCCGGCGGACGACGGCGGCTCCCCCGTTCCTCGATGACAACCGGATAACGCCGAAAATTCATCCTGATACCGAGGTAATTCTGCTCCGAGGACGTTTACTCTATGAATCACGGTTACGTCGAGATACCGCCACGACGTCTGCAGCTCTCTGCTCACTGCCCTCCGCGCATTTGCTCTAGCGATTCATCTCCGAGGGGATGTTTTCTGCCCTCCCCGTCGAATGAGATCGACTGTACACAGTTTGACGATTCTGCTCCAGCAGCGGGAGCATTAGGCGAGGCGAAAGGCACGATGAAGTAAGTGACCAAGACGTAACGCGACACTAAGTAAGTTCGGATGGGAAGTTTCATCGGGAGTCTTGGGAGGGGGATGGATTTTGGCAAGACACCATCCCCATGATTTGCTGATTCATCTCCTGACGAAACTCTTGGTGTTCCATTAAGAGAGTTACTCTGCAAGTGGGACGTTAATTGGGAAAGTGCCGCAGCAGCTTGGAACATCTATATTACAGACTTTATTGCGAGGATTACTAGAGGGATGACGTTGTAGCAAAATTGGGAACGAATTGGTGTTTTGAGATCAATGCCAGCTGACTTTGGAATGGTGGATGCATTTTCAGTTTCTGTAGTTTCATCATGGAAATGCAAGTCCGTCGTGGTTTTTCTTTTCACGCCGAGCGGTTCGATGAATACCAAACACCCCCAGACGTGGTAGATTACGCAAGCACGACCTTACCTCTTTCAACTACGGTCCACGATCGGTACGCGTTGCGGTGGGAACCATAATGGCGAACTGGTTGCTGGAATCGCTGAGGCGTGTCGGCGACTACGCCTTCGCTGCAAGGTTACGTAGCCCCAATAACGGGCCGGATCCTTCGGCTAGAAAACTGCGTGCTGTGGGTGGAAATCGATATCGCGGGGCGAGCGGTATCGAGTTTCACGGAAGACAAGTTGATTTTCGACGGGCCGTGAAATCGCGTCGACGCGGACCCATTGAGTGTCGCCAGAGGCGCTCTGAATCGTGGAAAGAAGTGGCTCGGAAAGAAGTTAACGAGATGCGTGAAATGCCGGGGTATTTAGAGCGTAATCAAGGTGATCGAGGAAGAAAGATCGCTCTTAAACGATCATTACAGCGTCCGATGAATACACTTAAAGCTGCGCAAGAAGAACTGTGCCTCGGTTTAGCCGCGATGGACTATCATTCGTCTTGAATTTCAGGGTAGTTTCATTTCTGGCGCTAGAATGGCAGAGATTGGAGTTCTCTGTTTTTGTAGGAACCAGCTTGCGAAGTCACTGTACGTGTCTTTAAATAAGAGCACCTCGGAGACCACGCAACGGCCGTTGTTTCTTTGGCATTAGTTCGGTAAAAAGAAAGTGAAAGTGCCTCTTTCGTTCGCTCGATGGAGGCCAATTAGGGCTAATTTGTATGATGTATCAGCGGCGAGGTGGAAATCGATGTAGCGAATGATAACTCGCAGCACGAGTCCAAGATCAAGTTTCACGGAAGACAATCCACGGTTTCGTCCAACCATGAAATCGTACACCGCTATCGAGATCCCCAGTGTCCGCGGCGATTAAGAAATTATCGAGGAAAATGCGAAAAGTGATATAAATTGCGGTCCACTGTAGGCGATCGTTAAATGTCATTTAAACACCCGTAAACCATCAATCTTTACGTTCTGAAATTAACCGAGCTCGAGGGAAATGTTTCCCCACTCGAAAAATAGCCGTGGATTATCGAATAAAAAGAGTACACTTTTACGCAGTGACTCTGTCCGCAATTTGACCAGCCATTGTCTCGACAAAACGAGAGTTTCGCAGAGTTTGGTAGCGGGAACAGTTACGACGATTCAGCGAAAGCAACGTGCCCTGGCCGCCTAATTTTCTAAACTGATATCGCCCACGACAACGAACAATAGGTTTATCGATCGCCGGTCATCAGTGGCTCGCTTTCCCGAGATTTCCAGCCTCGTCTCGTTCGCGTTTCCCCCCGGAAGTGAAACAGCTGGGACGGCGATCCGAGTCCAAAATCTATGCTTTGGCTGCCAGGGAAACTCGTTCCGCGTTACGGTACAGAAACAAGTCATTTCGTCGTTGCATAATGCATTATGCACGCGTTTGGAGGCGTTTCTAATGACTTTCGATGCCTGGGCGATAGGGGGGGCCGAAGGTCTTCGATTCCGTTGAATCTGCACCGTGTGAAGATTCCCTGCAGTAGGACATCTACCGAACCTTCAGTTTCGACAGTTTCGCAATATGTGTGGCGCGTAAAATAATTGAAAGGGAGCAGAATCAGCAGGTGCACGTAAGCAGCCGCAGGATTACAGAACTATCCTGGCTAAGCAGTCACATCTTGCCTCACAAATGGTTTCCTGGAAGTACTTAGCCTGCGGTTAAGAGCCTGAAAGACAGATTTGCTTCGATCGATGTCCGACTCGTTTCAGGTTTCGCTCGAACATATCTCTTCGGCAGAATTTCTCCATTTAGTTGGACGGCGATCGGCAAATCGTGCCGTCCACGCGAGTCCGCAGCGAAGTTAATTAACCGACACGAGGTTCGCGTCGATACACCGCTTCCACGATCATGCCGTGCGTGCCTCGTTACTGGAGCGTTCATTAAACGTCCAGCGAATAGGCCGTCTTGCTTCCTGTCGCTCCAAACGCTCCCGCGTGATATAACTCGCCGCGAAGGGCTACCATATTTTAATTGAAACCGTCGTACGGTCCGCGACTTCTCTCCCGCTCCGCGAGTGCCCCCGGGCCGCCGGTGTCTCGCGCGGTAGAAACGCAAAGTATCTTCCGCGAGACGATTAATCTTAGTTATCTCCCGCTTCCGCCGATATTTCGCGAAACCAGCGCCGGCCGGACCGAGAACTCCGAGCGTGTCGGGTTCTAAATTCAGCCCCGCGAAAAAAAAAGCGTACAATTAGGAGAGAGCGGACGCGAGCATTTCGGTGCGCGCGGCGATCTCTCCGTGTCGCGAGAGAAGGATTTCGACAGTGTTAGACGGACTTTAAACTAAAAGGCAGTGAAAGTGTTCCTGTGGAGCATGACGGGAGTAATGACACTCACACAGAGCTGCGCTGCATCGGTGCACTCGCGCCGCTCGGAGCGTTGCTTGGATGTTGCGCGTGTATTACTCGCGCGGCGAGCTCCCCTCCATCGAATCATTATCGGCGATGATGAAAAACCGGCAGGCCAAGGAAATTCTGGGCCAGGCGATTCTCTCGACCCTTCGCGGAGCGTCACGAGCGGACGGGACAATGCGGGAGTGTTCGCGGAACGAACCGTCTCGATTCTTCTCGCGTATGGCGACATATGCTCGATGGCTGGCTCCGAGTAAAACGCGGCTCTCGACTTCGCCACGCGGCGATTCGTATCGCGGTCGTTCGCGGCCTACGCGGACTTATTGTCTGGGTTTTCAGGCATTGCAGTGGGATGTGGCGAGATAAGGTGGATACCGCTTACAAACTCGGAGAAGCTTTTCCGAAGGGACGTCGCGTATCATTATCATCCACGTCTCGGATGAAGAGTACAATCCCCTTTGTCGTTGATTTTGTTACGACGGAATCGCTTCCACTACTTGACCCACTAATCCCCGAGCAGCGTTTCCAACAAGGATCGAAACGAGTGGCGGTCGCGACACGGGAAAAGGCGTAGTCGCGTGGTCCGGTTTTATTACGAGAACTTGGCGCAAAACGCGCGCTGGCGAGCCCACGTACACGCTTACACAGCCATAAAATGCAGGCTGGCGTTGTACGTGGTCGCGGTGCACGCAGCGGTCGCATGCACGTTACACGTGATTATCATTCGATGCAGAAATTCTCGGGGTGGCGATTATCCCGTCGAAATGCTCCATTTTCCACCGGCCGCCCTCCCCGCTGGCGTTTGTTTCGCCGTGAAAAAGATTTCCAGGGGCCGGCGCGCGCTCTCAGCCAATCTGAAATTGAAAATATATCGCGGCGATATACTGTTATCGAAATTGCCCCGCTAATTGCGCCGGTGATTGCAGCGCGGGCGAACGACGGCAATCTTCTTTCGGCTTTTGTTCGCCCCGCTGTGAAAACCGGGGTGTAATGAAATGATAGATTGGCTTCCCAGATGATATCGGGAGCTGCTGGAAATTCGAGGAGGGACGAAAGTGGACTGGACCGCTGCCGTTGGATGGTAAATTAATTTCAAAAGCTGCCTGCTGCGGTGACACGTCGGAATTACGAAGAAAGCACACCCTACTAAAAGCATTCCTACTCCTTCTCGCGGCCAGACCCACACTGTGTCCCTATTATGAAGTTAATTATAACAGGTCAAAGCGTACACCACTCTCGGTGGCTGCCGCTACCCACTCGACGAGTGTTACACATACAAATAGACGTTTCCCTCGTGATTCTGCAGAAGCACCTCGCCACTTGAACCTCCCCTGCGACGGGCGCGTCGTTCAACGTCCAAGGGAGACGTCAGCCACTATCGCAGGCCCAGGGGGGGTGCGGAATCGCTCGTGCATCCTCCCTTCCACGTCCCCACGAGTTATTTAGCGTCCGGAGAGGTGCTCGAGGAAAATGAAAACCGCGTGAAAAGAAGCGAGCGGGAAGGCGAGGCGCGCGGTATTTGCAACAGTGCGAATTATTCGGATGGCAGATACGGCATGGAACAGCTGTAGCTTATTGCTGGGATTCGCCGGCGTGCGGGGATTCGTCGTTACGGCGCGCTTGTGGCGTCGACGGCGTCGGTGCCACATGCCTGGGGAGCACGCACCAGAAACCAGAACAAGCCTGGGCTAACGAGCGATAGAAATGCGTCGAACCGTCGACGGCGAAGGGTAGGAAAGAAGTAAGTGGCGAACGAGTAGTCGGCAGGAAAATTGCATCGCAGCGCGTAAAAATTCCTGGCGAATTATCGCTCCGAAGGGCGCACAGCCCGCGGAAATGTCAACGTTGATTCGCCCGTCTTCCAGGGACGACCTCTCGCTTCTCCAGCATCACGACGCATTCATAAACAGTGCAGCAACAATTTGCTTGCCTTCTCGAGCCTGCGAGGAAGCGGAAGTGGCGGAGGAGCAGCGAGATGTTGCGCGCATGCATTGAAGTTTGCATTTTACACAGGTCATCGCGGATCATCTACCTACGCTACGGGTCTTCGATTGCATTCGACCAAAGATAACTTCCTACACCGCTGTGCGCGTCCCGTGGAACGTCCAAGTTCCGGTGGCCGTTTAATAGCACTGTCTGGTTACGGTGGCAGCTTCCAAAGAACAAGGACGACACGTTAAACGTCGGTCCTCCCCGAGGACCTCGAGCAGCCCGCCTGAAAATCCACTCTGTCTGCTCTAGACGGAATAAACGGCCGTTAAAAGAGGAGCACGATAAGTAATTGCATCGAGGTAGAAGGAGATTCTGGACGGGGCCAACGTAACGGATTAACTTGCCAGATTGCCTACCGGATTTTAACAATTTAGGCGGTCGACCCCCCTTTGTCGGAGCCACCTCCTTGTCTCCGTGATCCGTGGCTTCCTTTGTACCGGTTCCGTGCCATCTCCTTCCCGCGTTTCGGCCACCTCCGTCTGTTTCTTCGCCACTCCGCTTCCCCCTCAGCAAGCGTATCTCGAAATCATCTTTTAAGGCAGCTCAGGCCGACTTATCCTCGAACAAGCTTCATGGAATTGTGGCGGGCCGCTGGCGTTGTGGATTCCATAGTTTCCTCGCCTTTGTCGACGCTCCGCCTAACCTCGTTGACCCCACGGAACCTGGAGGGCGGTCCTTCAGATTGCAAGGACTCCTTTCGATCGCACAATCGGCGACATTGCTGGTTTCAGAGTGCTTTCAGTCTCGAAGGTGCTGTTGCCACTTTCTGTAAGTTTTCTGCGGGATACCTGAACAGTTAGTAGCTGGAGAATTTGAGGGCGGATGTAGGGGATCGAAGACTATTCGTCGGACTTATAAAGAAGGTCAGAAGGAAGATTAAACGGTGAAGAATAGAAGAAATATCAATTTCGACTTATTCTTCTACTACCAGTGTAATTTCAAGCCGTCTCGGTAAACTCTTATAACAGAACATTCCTTGGTATTAAGAAGAAGCCAATGTATCGAATATCGGACTCCAATACATTCACATCGTTGCATCCTGGGGGGGTTGCAAGCACATTCTTGAGGACGGGGGATGCTAGCCGAGGGTTGGAGACACGTATACGTCACACAACGACGTGAAAGAGCAATTTTAGGGGTCGAGCGAATTGAATTACAGGGCCACTGTCGCTGCTCCTCCGCGGTAATAAAATAATATTATTGAGACAACTCGCTAATGCCTTAGTTTTCCCCGATAATAGAATTGCCAGGTCTTAAAAGGTCAACCCTTGCCCGCCGTGATATTGTTCTATTAAAACTGTCGGGCCTGAAATTCATTAAATTATAGGTACCTAGTCAGGAGGCCGAAAAGAGGCGAATGTTTGTGAATTTTTTTTTAAAAGCGGAATCATATGTATTTACAAAACTTTTTGCACGTAAAAGGCAACATTTAAAGAACATTTTGTAGAAAAATATTTACGTTTATAATAAAAATACAACGACATCCAAAAAGCCTTTTCAAAAACGGTGAGCAAGATATCTCAAAAACTACGGCACCAACCTTTCTGAAATTTTGTGGGCTTATTTTTTATATAAAAACCTACTGATTGACGGAAGGATTTTTTCAACGTACAGCTTCGAGTATATCAACGAAAAATGTCGATTTATTGTCGTATCTGTTACCATTCCTTTTTTATTTAAAGGAAACTTCTGTTACCATTCCTTTTTTATTTAAAGAAATTTTCTTCTTTAAAGAAAACTTCTTTAAATAAAAAAAGGAATGGTAACAGAAGTTTCCTTTTTTGTGTTTCGGATAAACCTTACAGTACTTTACGTCAACGCCAGGACCACCCGATTATTTTTCAACCCTCTTTTTGTATCTATGTTTTTTTTTCACTGTCACACAAAAATTCAGAACAATAGTTCAAGATATAATAAAACAGCCTGCCAAACCTCAAATTAATTTGTCAAACCGTTTTTGCAGAAAAAATTCACAAAGAATTACCTATTTTTCGGCCCAACAAGGCGCAAACCACCCTCAATATCGAATCTTCTGCCTCGGGGATTTTCAGATATATCGAGTCGAAAGAACCAAACTTTCGTTATTTTGTAACGCTGAACGCTTCGTACTGATTGCGACCGTACGTCCAGCTATTACGAACGCTTTTTAGGAAACGACTTCTTTGCCATCGCTTAATGGAAACTTTCAGACATCTAAAATTATATCACGAATAACGCAACGATTCTCAGATCAACGTTTTTTTTAAGACTCGATACGGGGATACTGTAACACGGATCCGCGTTGCGCAATTCACACATATCGCAACGTATTGTCCCGTTGAAAAAAAAGTTGGCATTTTTGTGCGCAGATGTGGAAATCAATTTAGATCCGCGATAATTCGATTATCAGCAGGATTTTTGCAATACCGGTTGCTTTCGCTATTACCGTTATAAAGGGAACGGTGCTCTTTTTGCCGCCATCGACCGATCGACGCTCAAGGAAAATCGTTCTTACAGGCTCGAAGCGTGTGGTTACAGTGAAGATTGAACGCGAGGATACTGTATTTTCCTTCCCACGAGTTCGAGCGTGCACTGATGAAACGCGAAGTTCAATGAAGTAGAATTATTCTCCTTGGAGGAATATCTTCCTTGCCAGCAGTTCTCACTTCAAGTAATTCGGAGCGGAGTATTTGCTCGTGCTTCTTTTAAATTCTCGTCGCACCTTTCCCTATATCGTGCTGACAGGTACGAATATTCTGGGCACGACTGTACAAGGTGTACATTGAATAGATGTGCCCATTTAGCTTCGCCTTAATCGCGCCTCGAAGTGCGAGCAACTTCATTCGCGACGAGGGTGTTCGTTTAAAAATTTTGCTCGCAATCCTCGCGGTGAATGTGAAAAACGTAGAGTCACTCGGCCCATTCATTTTCCTCCCCCTTCCGCGTTGCTGAATGAAACCCCGAGGAAGCGACAGTGGTTCCGGCTTCGGGGCACATTAGGGAACACCGTCGCGTCTATACGTTTTCTTAGAGACGAGTAGAATCCCATTAGCAGTTGGAATGAGCCGCGAGATGGAATGTGAATCCCCTCCGACGTAGACCGCCTCGAAGAAGAACTCTCGGGGGACTGGGTTCGCTGAATAATACCGGAGGGGGTGCATAATGTCGTTGAATATTGAAATGCCGTAAAACTTCTTGCGTTTTCCCGTTCACCGGGGGTTATTTAGCGAATCTTGATGTATGCTCACGATTCGTGCGCCAGATGATCCCTTTTCTCGTTCATTCAATAGAAGCTTCTTTGCGTACCGCGAAATTGGTCGGTGAATACCTAGATGCTCATTAAGCAATGCTTCTCTGTCATGGGGATGAAGATTTTGAGATTTTGGAGAAATTGAAATTTTTTTAACTCTGCGTCGTGAATAATTAAGAGAATTTAGAGATATATCTTCAAAATTAGAGCAGTAAGTGATTGTACTGGGAAAAACGGTTGGACGCTTCGATTCTCCCACTGGCAGCGATATCCTAGGTAATTTGCCTCCACGCTATCGTGAACGGTATTGGTTTATGATAAGGAACGTGTCCACTTGAGTTTACGAGTCCGGCTGTAACCTGTTCGCTACAATAAGAAACGGGCAAACTGCAGGTGCATAGGTTCCCAGCAGCGGAATTCAAACGGAGGAAATAGGACGGAGGAAGGGCAGACTAATAAAACGAGGGAAACGGGAAACGTCGTATTATCGGCGATGACATAAAATTCTCGTCCGTTATCTCTCGGTGAACTCGCTCGTTCGCTCGTTCCGTTTTCTTTTTTTGCTACGCCCCTCTAGAGATATTAGTGGAAACATTCCCGGAACAAATTAATATGCCGGGGTTCGAATTCGGCTTGCTGGTGGCTGGAGACAGTTGAACGTAACTCCCCCCACCTTCGGGCCTCGTCGAAGTCAGTTGTATTTCGTAGCCGAGGAAAATTCTCTCGAGAGGAGCGGAAGGGAGCGTCGTTCCGCAAATACGAATAACACGCACACCCTTTGCCCGCAGAGACAGCAAAACTTCTGCCAATTAAGCAGAAGTTTTCCCCTTAATCGCGAACGAGTGGAAGTTGGCGGCTCGGATCCGCGAAAGCTACCGTACGAGTCAATACACAGGATTTTCCTAAACTTCATCGAGCTCGTCCGTAACCTGCTTGAATTTCAGCTGCATCCACGCTCGCTGCACTTTGTTCTGCACTTGTGCGCGATATCACGTTAATTGATATTGGGATGAAGTCAGGAGCATTGCGGGGATCTGGCTAAATCCACGTAACGAGTACGAGTGTACAGGTCTCGGCAGAATTTTCTCAGAATTGTAGAAGATCTCGAATGCCGCTGGGTGGTGGCGCGCCTTAGAAAAGTCTATCAAAGTTTCTTCACCAGGGGTAGCTGAATTCTCCTCGCGATTTCGCCCGAGATCGTGGTTCTAAAAATTCTGGATAGCGCCGTGGCCACCCTTTCGTTCGAGTGACTGCATGGGTCACGTGATTTCCCCCTAACAAGCATGGCGGACCAATTTACCAGTCGGCAAAGGGTGGTTCTCCTTTGCCCTGGTCTTCTCGTTGTTACGCCAGGCCAGCCGGAGGGGCCAAGTTTGCGTTCGAGCGACATATCGCCCTTGGTCTGGCGTGAAAATTTCAGACATCGCTAGGTGCATCCATCTTTGCTTCTTGGGTAACAGGTTGAAGAGAGATTTTTCGTTCCCCCTACACTAGATTTCCATTTTAGCCCGCCCCTCTCTCTTCCTATTCGTTGCCTCAATTCTATACTGCCTAAAAGCTTTCGAAATATTCTGCTTCATGTCGGAGGTGCTTTCGCCTCGGAGCAATCCCCAAATCCGCCCCTTGGTTCACCAAAGTCGAAAGATTTCGCTTCATAGGTTCGAGCATTTCCAGAGACGCGCGAAGATAGCACGCAGGTGTATAAATTCGATTCCGGATGATGGACACGTCCCTCCCAATTCAGGCCCGAGATAAACTTGAGTTAATTTCACAACGGTTAGCGGAACTATTACAGGGAAGTGGTCATTGTGTGGACTGCGGAGATTTGGTACATGAACTTTTAATTCCCTGGCAAACTTCACGAGGTAGCTGAAAAGCCAGAACGCATTCTCGTAATTTTTTATGCAATCCATGCAACCGAGAAGCTGTGTGGCCCCCATAGAAACGTTTGCATATTTTAAGTTGCTTTTTGCGCCCACATCGCGAGCGTGCCAACGCTCGAGTTTTTAGTAACAGCATGTAAACGAATAAATGCCTCTGTTTTCATTGCTAATGATTTCTTTTTGAACCACCGGCGTACGAATGTTATTGATCGTGCATTTTTACGAAACCCTATCAGGGAGGTTCCCTCCAGGCACTTGTGCAAATTAGTGGGCACGAGTTCCACTGACAGGGACGTTGCGGGCGAGGACGTATATAATTCGACGGTTCCCTCTGTTCCATCATTCGGTGCTTCAATAGTGATATTATACATAAATAATTATAATTTACGAGCGGCGCGGTGGTTGCTTACTTTCAAACAACACTCGCGTTCCTTTCGCGTTGAAACAATCAAATTTGCGCGATACCTCTGAATGAATTCAGCAATTAAGGGACGAGTGTGCTTCCCATTGCCAACAGTATCGAATACCGAAATTCCAGTCCAATTGTGCATTTAACTAATTGCTTTCATCCCGTGACAGTCCACGTGCGGCCCTATACGTGAAATATTCCAATCGCGAAAGAATATCCTGCCGTATAAATAGAAAACCTCGGGCTCGTTGATTCAGAAAGATTGCATAATCAATTTATGAAGTTTTAATACCAATGCCTTTCGAGAGCAACGCTGCTTCACTGGAATTTAATGAAAATCGAGATTAATCGTTCGAAAATATCACTCCCGCGACGGTACCGAAGAACGAGTAACGCTTTTTATTTATACGCGTCCATACTCACACCGCAATTATTTCATTGAGGGACCATATTGCTCGTCAAGCTGCTCATTATGCCGTACGCCACCAAGCTATTACCCAGAAGCCACCCAGTCTCGAACAATTCGCAAGTACCGGCCAGCACTTTCGAGTAACGCAATATCAGGCGATTTCATATTTCTCGAGCCCGCACATTCGCGATCGAATCTTGGATCAGATCTTCGATCTGCTCAGAGGCATCCCTGCCGGAAGCACGGAATTCAATTCCCTTTCTTGCCGTTTACTGCGCGCAAAATCGTGCTTGCGTAACGCGGCGGCTTTTATTCCGACCGTGCTTACTCTAATTCGCAATTATATTCCCGCGCGCTCTTATCGACCTTTCAAATCGTTGCACCGCGAGCGCAGCCGACGCGGCCGTTAATTGCAAAACGCTAACGTCCGCGTATACGCCGCGTGCGCGTGCATTTGCAAAATTGATCGCGAAATTGTCGCAATCGTTGCGAGACGGGTGGCTCCCCTTCCCCCGCGGGGCTCGCGCGACCCTCGGCAACCGTCCTCTGCAACGCGTCCTTCCGCTTTCAATTATCGATCCCGTATCTGCCGCGTTTCAAGTGCAACGCGTTTCGTGTGCCGCGGCGGGGGAATTCAGGCCAGCCGGCAACGCTTTCTAAAACGAACTTGCAAAAAGTGCCGCAACTAAATGCTGATAAACGTTGCGCAATATCGTGCTCCGTTAGTTAATTACTACGGAGGATTACGATTTTCAATGTGGTCGAACGATTTTAATGGAACGCTAGATTCGGGGGAGGCCCAAAGTATACTCTCCTCGGAGCAAATTTCTGTACACGTTGCGTGACGTGGGAGGTTGGGTGAGATGCCTTTCTCGGCGCGTTATCGAGAACCCTATCGCTGATACGTTTCGAAAAAGTTTGCGCAACGGAGAATTCTTCGGATACCCGGCAGTGTTTTTTCGTGATTTTAATAGGGCGCTTGGCCAAGACTTCCGGGAGTACCAAGGCGTTCATTTCACCGCCTGTTCGCCTGATTACCAAGGAAACCGTAAAATCAGCGAAAGTAAATTCGAAATTAATTCCGGCCCGTCGTCGGGTCGGAATTGCTTTTCTACGCTGGACCCTTGGCAATTTCTTCAGCTCTGTCGTCTAATCGTGACCTCTCCCTTAATTCTGCGTAAAAGTCTGCTCCACTATCATCTACCATCCCTTACATTCCTCTTTCAATTACCTGCCCCCTAACAATTGAGGATGAGGGATGTTCAGGGTTGTCTGCAATCAAACTCAGAATCGCCATTATTATTTATCGAGGAGATGACGAAACCCTTTGTGGGCGACTGACGTGGTGGCGATATAAATTGCTCAGCATGACAGAGGGTTTCTGCATTATTCCGAGGAGAGCTTCAAGCACCAAGGATAGAATAAATACCAAACCACTTCGAGTAAGCTACTGAAATACTTAAGAAGCTTGTTTAATGCCCACTACTTTCGAAAATGGACTCCCCTTTTATTGCGACACAAGAATGAATACGATGACAGGAAACGAACCGAGGAGAGGATGCTGCTGTAAAAAAGAATTACGCGAGAAATTTCAATATTCGGGACCCGACGCATAGACAGCACAGACTAATTCGTGAAAGTAGGACTATTGGGCAACGTCCGACGAAAAAGCAGACATTCCCGCGTTTTTAGCCGGCAAAGGGAATAATGGGGGATAATTCCCGCTGGACGAGGATTTTGTTCCACCACGGGCGTTCCCAGCGACGAAACGTCCGGCAAGAACCGTCTGAACGGTTAATTACCGATTAGCCGGGCGAGCGGAGGCTGCGGTCGGATCGCGGAGATCGGTCAATCGCCGTAGAGAAACGATATCGTCCAAATTTCATTTTCTCCCGCCGCGTTACGCAACCGTGTTCGATTTTGCCCGGCGTCACCTTTCACTTCCCCGCAAAACCTCGGCGACCAGGCGCGTGAATTTTTTTCCCTGCCCGTTATCTCGAATGTAACGAACGAGGCATCGCAACCTGCGGACTTATTGGCAGGACCCGGCGATAGATCGTCGATATTTCAGCGAGGGGTACGTTTCCAGATCGAAAAGCACGGAAACGCATTCGGCTGGGTTCGTTCGACGTACATGATTGAAAAATATTCAGCGCACGTTCCACGAATTTCCTGAAACGCATTCTTCCTGGGGGGACGCGCTCGTGGCGGTTGGTATTTCCGCTAATTATCGAGGAAGCCTGGTAAAATTGAACGGGGCCCCGGATAGTTTATCGCGACGACGGAGTAGCAGCATCGACGATCCCTTATTTTTGCGAGGCAAAGGATAACCGACACGCGATGCTTATAAGGGTTTCCACGGAATCAGGACTCTCTGACATGAATATTGGAAAGGAAGCGCGATGAACCGTGGAAGTCAAGTTCAATGCTAGAGGTGGAATATTCCATGAACTTTTTCATCGATTCTCGGGAATCCTCTGTGCCACAGGCGTTAGGTTTCGATCTCCCAGTGCCTCTTTCGCAAACCGCGGCTGGCTGCTGATTAAGGCGAACTATCGCCAATTAATTCGGTCGCCCTGCTGTTCTTCGAACGCGTTTCCTTCGTCGCGAAACGTCGCCCGGAATTCCAGGAATCCCTGTGCAACATTACTATTCCGCGGCCGTCTCGAAATGCAAGAATGTAGCTGGCGACACGTGGAGCCAATCCGCGCGCCGTATACGCGTTTCCCGGTATAAACGCGGATTCATTTGCCTCGCGCTTTCCTTCGCGGTTGCGCGCCGGCTTGCCTCGAGACCGTAGGAGAAATTTCCCTGGCTCGTTTCGAACGAGACGGCGCGATTCCAATGCGATGACAGTCACGATGTAGAGCGACCAGTCGCGTTAGAGATGGAACCTGTTCTACGAAAGGCTGCTTCCATCAAAGAGTCCTCCCGCGATGGTTATCAATGAATTATAGACTCCTTCGCGCAGCCGCGAGAATCCGCGGTGCCGTTTAACAATTCGGCGATGCTCATCACCGAGGATCGTTTTGAACGGCTGATTTGCAGGCAGCCACGCGTCAGACCGCGAGGAATTCGCTCGCTGGAAACAACAGACCAGCACCGCCCGGCTGCTACAGAGCACGTAATTACGCCCGGTTGCGTAATCTCATTTCTTAATTGCAACCTTTCATGGTTCGTGGATCTTTCCGACGCGATGCCTGAAGGTTCCCCCCCCCCCCCCTCGTGCTGAAATTAGACCGCGCTGCACGCCGCTGTTAAGCAGATTGCTAATTAATCGCGGCCGATCCAAGGCGTCGGCGCGCGTCCCCGTAATCGCGATAATCGCGGCCTCGTGGTCACGCAACAGCCTTAGAAATCCGCGGGCGATGAAGTATTTCCCCGTTTTATTACAAACGCCACGTAAATGTATGCCGGGGTTACGCAACCGATTTCTCGGTGCATTATCGCGCTATCGCGCCGGCCGCCCGCCGGTTCATTGTCGAGTTTCCTTTTCTGCGAGGAAGTTGGCAGGCAGATCGAGTGGTTTCTAAAAAGAAAACGGAATCCTAGATGTTACTGCAACGCTCGCGGAATATCCACGATCGAAACGATCTAGATTCCAGGCATCCGTCTGGAAGCGATTTCGGATTCGAGCGCCGAAAGAATTGCCGCAAAAAAAAATCGAACTCTGTAACGAAACGTGCTTGAGAACGAATCGAGTGGCCCCCAAATATGGAACTCGTCGAATCGACGTTTAACACGAGAAAACGGTTTGCACCTCCGGATCGTTCGATAGGCTTCTTTGTTCCCCGCGAAGCTAAATTACCGGCACGCGGCAATTAACGGTGAGAACCCCAAGCGGTGCGCGTAATATTCGTTTATCGCGATGGGAAACAATAATAATTAACGCTCCGCCGCGAGAAAAGGGCACGGGGGGTGGTGATATACGAGACAGCGGTTTCCCGGTATGAAAACTGTTCGCGATATCCGTCCAGCAAACAAATCATTGCATCGAGCCCGCCGCGTTTCTCCGCTTTTCACTGGTGGAAATATATAACCGTGACTTTACACAACCGCTGGTATTAGGCTTACGTCACGATTCTGACCGGGCGTTCCGCGGGTAGGCGGCCGGGCTCTAATTAAACGCGAAAAATCGCCCGAAACCAGACGAGCTCCCGCTCTCCCCCAGGTTCCTTTCATTTTCCGGATTCCTTTCTTTGTCCGAGCGACCTCGCGGGTTTAATCGACCGCGGAAAGCCGGCGATATTTTCTTCGCGCTCGCGCCGCTCGGAATAGCCAGCGACGGCCACGCGTGACGCCTGGCTGCGTGTAACGCGAGAAGTATGTCACGAGCCTCCTTTTACGGTTAAATGAGGTGTGACATTTTGTGGCGATAGCTTAAACGACGAGACGGGAACAGTATCTCCCGTGAATCGGCCGAGGGGATGGGAATCGCGGGAGCAATCGTGCGGCGCGACGGTGCGTGGCTCCAGTCCTCGAACGCCGAAAGTGCTTCGTACCACGAAGAAGCTCGACCGCGGCTGCGGTGGCAAAAAATTCCCATGGTATAATGAGCAGCTGAGCTTTCATGAGCCAGCCAGTCCACGGAGCTCCCCGTTCCGCGTGTCTGCCCCATCGAAGTGGTGAAGGACTCTTTCTCCGGGGCTGGTGACAAAAAGTAGGAAACGAGAGGACGAGGCAGGAAGCCGCGGGCCGAAGAAAGCCGCGACTCCACCCGGCAGCCTTGCCATTGAATTAGAATTTCCGAGTCGTTAATTTCCACTGGCTTCGGAGGAGGCGCGCAAGAAACGGACAAAGAAGCGACCGTCGCGATAGGGAGGAGGAGAGGTAGCCAGGCGCGAGTGGGAACGCGAATCGCCCCGCGTTTTTACAGTGTCGTCCACCACCCTGGATAATTTCTTCTTCGTCAGGTTTCATCCACGCTCGATTAACTTCTCTTCTGGTCCAGTCCAGTCGAGACCTTGCGCATTCAACGGCGCATACGATCCGAGATTGCATAAGGCAGGATCGACGCCTCGTCCCTCTGAGCGCTAACTCTCCATTCAATTGTTGCAGGCGGGCCGAAATGGACGGTTCGTTTTACAATTCATTTGTTCCATAGGGCTGCAGACCATTTATGTGGACAGAAGTGGTGCGGAAATAGAGTAGGGGAGAACGGGGCTAGTTGGCTAACGAGGTTAGTTGACTAATTCCCTTTAATTGTTGTATTATGCTATAAATTGTGCTGCGGTTCGCGATATTAAAGCATATCAATGACCAGCTTGCCATTTAATGTGGCACCGTGACAAAAACTTGCGCGTTCTATCAGTGAGAATGAAAAATCTAAAAAGGTCGGCGGGAAGTAAATATTTTTGCTGCGACTATTTATGAATTTTTGTTCACCAACAATAAGTATCGCTTGATGTTTTTTCAGGAATATTTTGTGGAAACGTGATACATTGACTACAATTTAGGGGATTTTATTTTATCCGGTGCGTGCAGGTTTTGTACGTACGACCCTTGACATGTTGACAATGTCGGACGGGGTTACTTGACTAAGCATAGGAATACCGCTAAAAATTGCACTTCTTATCCTCAAGATGCAGTCGAGGCACAGCCGGGGTTTGTTCACTTATTCGTCTCACTATTCTGAATATAATAAAAACTACGACCTAGACTTAATTAAAACAATTTTAAAAATTAAGCCTGTATACCTAATGAAATTTGTAAACTTTTGGTGTGCAACAAGGCAACAAAATACCAATGGTCTATTTATAAAAATTAGTCAACTAGCCCCGGTCTCCCCTACCGACAACGTTAATTTAATGACATTAATCAGCAGTTAATAGACGTTTTGTAACGGTGTCGTGTGATTTTGTCACCCTTTCAATTATCAATGATAATTTTAAAATATAATTTTTGACAGAGTGAGTGAATTTTTTTGTAGCTATTTGTTGAAAAACGAAAGCCTTTTGTTTCATAAAAATTGAATATTCATAACAAAAAACAGTAACGACATGCAAGCAAATCTATAGGCAGGAGGTAGGTAATTACCAACTTTTTAAACCTAAAAAACACAACTCTGAAAATAAAATATAACTCCTATAATAAAATATTTTGAAATATCAATAAAAGAAAAATGAAAACGCTTTTATTCATTTTAGTATTCTCTTTCCACCAATTTTGCCGCCCCGAAATTTGCCGCGCTGAGCAGTTCCCTTGTTTGCACACCCCTTGTAACACTAAACATGGTAGTATTTTTTAGAAATAAAAGATTCATTTAGATTGACGTTTGGTAGCATCCTTTCGGGTAATTCACCCCGTTGAGGCGTCGCAGAATACTTTTTGCACGTGTACCTGCCCGATTGGTTTCAAAGGTGATCCATCATGATATCGTCAAAGTGCCTCGCAGCGGGGGACCGACAGCCCCTATTCTAGACATCCAAAACCCACTTTCGATAGCTCAGCAAACGAGATGAATGCGCCGTACAAAATCGAGTGGGCGAACGAGACGGACAACGGGGGAGACAAAACGCTCGGCGGGTCCGAGCCGCGCGTCAATAATCCACCATTGTTTCCTCCAACCATCCGTTTTTGCACGGTCACGCGAACCGTTGGGCGACAAAAGGTAGTAAAACGAAATTCTCGACGACGGGGATGATTTGTCGCGGCATTAATGCAATTACGCGTGGCGTACGGATCCTCATATTTCGAGAGCTCGCGGAGAGCATCGATGTTGAAACGTAGGAGGACGAAGAAGGTGAGTTCGGATACGATGATCGCCTACGCATCAGATCGAGCAGTCCCTGAAGAGAACAATGTGGCAGGAAGTGGTAACAAAGTTGCGTGTTCCTGTTCTTGAGTGAATTTCTGCAACGTCGAAGATCGTCACGCTTCCATGATTCTTTTGCACGCTGAACGTCGAGAACAGTCCTCGAATCACCGAGTGTGCAGCTTGCATTTACTCTTTTCTCTCTATGGTCGCGCTGACTTGTACCAACCTTCTTTTCTTACCTTGCTATGTTAACACCTGTGAACTGCTATGACAGAGAATGTACGTGTAACGGAGGATCTACATGATACTTTCATCTGAATGGCAGGATGAGAATTGCTACTTTCTATGCGGTGATTCTTTCGTTGATTACATTCTGTGCAGGAGCCAGCATTTATCCGTGATAGAACAAGTGGGAAAAGTAATATCGTGCCATAAAGGGCACGTAGTACGACTCGATAATTAGCGACGCGTTGGCAACTCGCTCGATTAAACTAATAATGCACCAGGCGCACGGGCAAAATCAATGAATGCCTGGTAATCCAGTTAACTTTTCCATAGCACGCGGATTTGCGCGGCAAAACTGAATTGGTAGGTTCCCTGTGCTTGACGCGTATCAGGCGAGCGTACATTTTCATCGTGTAAGGGTCCTGATGCGTTCGCTGATTATCAGCACGGTCGACCGTAAATCTGAAAACTGTTGTAACAGCGTATAGAAAGCAGAACTCTAGGAACATCCGATTGCACAAGGAGAATCCTCTCCTTCCGCGTGGTTCGTTGGTCATTGAAGCCTAAACTTACAAAAGCACGAAAAGTATCGCTAATTCTAATCTGTCCTGTGGCTCTTCGTGTTCCTTCCATTCTACCTCTCCCTTTAATCAAACGCACTGTAGATAAGGCTGTGCAATCAACTTCCCTCGACTTCCTAATCGATCCATCTCTAACAGCCCCTACCTACCATCATCCACCCATTTCAGCCCGTCACCCTCCTTCTGCGAGTTCCCCTTTCTCGACAATACACAGGCAGCGACAATGCTGCGACTCCGCGGCGAATGCGGCTCGACCGAGGGGCCGCGATCAACTCCTCTCAAGTTTCTAGTCGATCGATCCTCGAGGATGCTCGCCGGCCAGATCAGACGCAACAGGATTTCCGGTGAATGGGCTGCTTTCGTGTCGATTGTAACGCGTCGGATCACCACGGGGTGCACCATCAGGCCCCGATCGTTAGACCGGCGAATAACGGAGTTATTGAACCTTGATTTCCACTTTAGCATTTATAGTTCGATTTCACTCGCGGCCGGTTTACGTAACCGGCGGGCAGCGACTGCACATGCAGATCGCGCCTCGCCACGCGCCAATTCGTCCGCGAGATTATTCGCGTTTCAAAGGTCGACGCTTATCGATCGCGCGGCCGCGGATCGAATTCTTTATTCCGCGGCGAGCCGGCCGGGCAGACGATCGGCCCGTGATCGAATCTCGCGGCGGTGGGTACTTGTTATGCGGGCACAGGAGGCTCGTCTCGCGAGGCACCGCGAGCGCGCACAGACATTCCGCGGGGAAAGCCAGGAAGTTGCCCAGGCCGCGAGTGAAATCTGCCGTCTTTTATTTTCGTACACATCCAGCGACCCCGATCGCGTTTCAGCGCCGCGCGAATTCCGCACGCGTGACTTCCGTTGCGATAAATGCCGGGGGGCAGACGGTGTCGTAATCTTGGTCAAAACTTTCGTCGAACGAAATCTTTAGGTTTTCAGGATTCTGGGATCCGCTTTGCGGAAGCGATCAAATAGAAGGCGATCAATTTTGCACTGACAGGATCCCCTCTGTTTTCGGTGCGAAAGAAAATGTTACACTTTGCTTTCGTTCGATGCATCGAGCTGTTCGAAGATCGTTGAAGGATTAAATGAAATCGACGCGCCCGTAGCTTTGAATAATTTCCGATGCTTTATGCAGCCAGCTACCCTATCGTGGTTAATTATCAACTTTCACATGTTTCGTGCTACAGAGTGCTAAGGCGACCTGGATACATACGTTCAATTGCTGAAACAGTTTACTCGTGTTTCGCCACGAGGGACGTTAACGGAACGAAAAACTCCCGCGATAGAGCGACTTTAGGAAAAGGGTCGATCGGAGTGGATCGCGACTAATCGGGCACCGCGAACGACCGACGACAGTTCCTCGGGTCCGGTCGACCTGGGCCCACTCGCTGGGCGAGATCGACGTGACTCTGTCGCGTTGCATCGACGCGGTCCAATTATGAGTTCGCTCTAATGACGCTTAATTTTCCCAGCTTCAGCTTAATTAGGACTCCAGGGAGCCGCGACGAGGACCGACGATCGAAAATGGACGGCGTGATTGACGGGTAATCGTCATTCATCGCTAGAGATCCCAGGATAAAAGTATTTGCCATTGTGCTGCCTTTCATTGCAGTGAATTCAGATCGGGTATGAAGATCGTCGATTATTTCCATTGCAAATCTTTTTCTACACCCCTCACATTTTGAGGAATACAGGCGATGAAAGTTAGGGATAGAAAGTTGAATTATGGAGTGATTGGAAAATATGCGAACAGCTGACTCGATTGGAATCCTCCGACATCATGAAATAGGGAAGTTATTAGACTGAATCAGGACTATGATTATCGATTGCAAGCACAGGAGTGCTATCAACTCGCAAATAAATTGCACATTTATGCGCCTCGGTTAACAGGCATTTAACAGCGCAGCATATTCGTCGGGTGGACATAATTTCGTAATCGGGAGAGTGTCGAGCCCGTAATAAACATCGAAACACAGGCAGCGAATTAATACCGCTGGCGATTAATCCGTTACGATTGGATCCGCGTAATTCGCTCGGATACGCATTTTTCAGAATCGAGAAATCGAGGATAATTCGATTTGCCACGCGGCTAATGTTGCGGCGTGGCCAAGGTAATTCACCGACGTGACTCTATCAAAGTAGCACTACCGATAGTCGGGCGAGTTTTGTAAACAGCAAATTTGATATCCAATGAGCTACACTTGAAAGTCCAATTAGATCCAGAAATCTACAATACCATTCCTTGAACTTTCCCCCTAGGACATTCGCAGACAGTGCTAACTGGAGTAAGTCAAGCCTATGATGCAGTAAAATAAGGAAATCAACGAAGTACAAAACGATTCGTTGGAAAACATATCTTCCTCTCCCTTTTCCTTAGTTTCGATCCATCTATACCAGCCCTCTCTCCACTTTTGGAGTGGCCTTCCAGGCAATTTTTCCCTGCTTCTTTGCTGTCCCTAGTAATTCGAGCTGCACCAGTCAGCTCCGTCCTCCCTGCACGTCCGCCCCCCGCTCATCCCTTCCTCTGTCAAACGTGCAAGAGTAAAGTTCGCCAATTGTCCGGGCAGGCAGCTCGAACGGAAAGATCAAGAGGCTGGATCGCTCTGGATCGCGGCGATCGGCCGGTCGGTGCACCGACCAGCACCGACTTAGGCGTGGTTCTTGCGTAATGCAAAAGCGAGCGTGTTGCTAGCTAGCTTTATACATGCATGCATTCTACGTAGAGGTGGGCAGCGTGTACGCCGCGCGACCTATAGATCTCGTAACGCGGCGATAAGCGCAGAAATTCATATTCGCACGCGAGATCGCGGCCACCGCTCGCGGATTGTTACTGGAGGCTTGATAGAAAGTAGAAAGCACGTACGGGGTGTAAAATAAGAGACGCTGGAGGATAATACTTCTGATACTGCGGGAGACAAACGTACGGCGCCTGTTGCGTAGCTATTCTGCAGGAAATGGTAGGTACTTAAAGGGTGCTTAGGGAGATAAACAGGGAACCTTGATTTATCTGTTGACGCGGGACGAAGATCGGGAGAGATGGAGGTAGGTGGCTTTGGAGTTGATACTGCCTGGGAATTGTAGCGGTGGCCGAGAGGATTTAGCGGAAAAGTATCTTTGCTGGTGGCCGATTTGTAATTGGTACTGGTATTTTACACCCCGTATATGGAGTACGAGTAGCAACCGGTGACCTTCGATGCATTGAAAGCTCGATAGCGTTGCAGAATTCGCGCGCACTCAGCGCACCGATGGAGGAATAAATTTCGGATTATGTAACGATAATTGCACCGTGAGAGTTGCCTGAGTAGGTAAAAACTAGTCGAAGTAATTAAAATCGCGCGTAAAGAGGAAGAAATGATCGAGGAACGAGTGTAGGTCGCGTGTATGCTGCTGATCGGGTCGAAATGGAGCGTGGAACTTGTAAGAAGTTAATATTCCGGGGGATGCAGCTGCAATCTCAAGGATTACCTAATTCCCAGTCCACTGTTCCAAACTATTTGAAGATTCCATTTTCAATGTACAAAGGAAAGCCTCGATCCCACCTCGGGGGCCGTAATATTCGATCTTTCCTCTCATCGACCTCCAAATCCAGCCACGTCAGGCTGCTGTCAATTTACCGGGGCGTGAATTTTTCATTTCGACCCTCTTCGCCTCTTCCCAGCTCTTCCTTCCCTCCACTTTGGCTCATTACTCAGACAATGTCCTGGCAACAGTGGGACACCTTTGACTCCCGGTATTACGTCAGTTTGACAGCTAGTTCGAACGCTTACGAGCTTAGCAGCTGTAGCAGCTTCTAGCCAGCGACTTAACCCGTTGCCCCGGGGCGCGTAATAACGCTTCACACGTCCGCGTAAAGCTGTTCAAATCAATTCCTCGTGATATGGAGAAGCACGACGTGGTTCATCCACGTATCTGGGATGTCAACCGCGTGTACGCGGCTGCCATTATGTCACCGCATTATTCCTGGAGTCCTGCGACGCAATCACAGGAAGCTTGGCGAAGGATAAAAACCGACGAACGGGTCGGGCGGTTCTGGTTCCCCGTCGTAATGAGGCTTTACATAATACGATCGCAATAACACTCGAACTGGAATCGATTCCACGCTGTATCACTCGATACCGAACGCTGTTGCATTGTTACTGCGTGCGCAGTGGGTAGCCTGGTGAATGGGAATGGCATGGATCGTGGCTTCGAACGAGCTATCCCAGGTAGGTTCATTTTGGTAATATGCAGAGTCTGTGAATTCAGAGGCAAGCCGCTTGAAATGCTTGTTAGGTGAAGATCCTTTAACTTTATTCAGTAGCGAGGGACGAATAGCGAGCAGCAGAATTGGAAAGCTTCCCATCCACTTTGGCGACAGATGTCAAGTGATTTTCGAGGATATCGAGTCTCGAAACGGCGAAATCGATAGGGCTAGTCAAATTGCATGAGCGGAGTGAATGTCGCGAGCAATCGCTGCGCTACTTATCACGACAGGTAAGTAACACTTGCCTCGGCAACGAAGTGCACTTGACCCGCAGTTTTCTCCATGGCCTGTGAAACACGTCGGAGAAGATTGACTATTCGAATATCAAGCAATAAGTCTCATGAAATCTCCATGGAGGCCGATGCTCATCCATCTATTTTTAGCGATCTACTTCCCCTTCTTCGAATGTAATTTACAACCGATTCGGCCCGAGTGATCCATCATTGAGCGGGAGAATTTTCCAACAGCCGACGTCCTGTACCGGCGCAGGACGTAAGTAGACCGTCCGGGTGATTTTCATTCTTGTTCCGATCGAAGGAACGCGACAGTGGGCTCCCACTTGCCAGCAACGCGAATTGCGCAATTGAAACCGCGAACCAGCGGCCAGTCGATCTCGTTACACGCGCCGAGGTCTTGTTTTATAACGAGAAGAGGTTGCTAGAACACAGCCGGGGACCGGTCTCCGCCGCGATTCACCATTCACGTTGATTGGACGTTAATACCTGGCGGAGGTTTTGGTCAGAAACCGGAGCAACCGAGGCTTAAACAGCCGTTTCCTCCTTCTCGAATTCTAGGCTCGCGGTTCAACCGCTCGTTTATGTAACGCCGCACGCGAGCGCGACGCCGATCGAGCACCGCAGCCGGTAAAGATCGAATAATGCCGTTTGCGGGTTATCGATTACGGGCTGGACCGCCGGCACGATTACGCCGACGTTTAAATCCCGCGCGGGGCGATCCTCAGGGGGCGAAAATTGGATTCACTAAGGGAACTCAATCGAGGAGCAAGGGCGGATCCAGAGGGGGGGCGATAGGGGCGATCGCCACCCCTCCCAAGAGTAATAAAATAAAAATATTACGACACTGTGTACTATTCTGTATAAATAATTAATGTGAATGTAATTATTTAGGTTATAGTATCAGATAGAGATATTAAAATATAAATTACAAGGAAATTTTAAATCTTGTAAAAGAAGATTAAAAAATGTACTTATGTGCTTTTACATATTTCGCCCCCTCTAAGAAAGGCTCCTGAATTCGCCACTGTCGAGGAGCCAGTTTTGGGTCAAGGTGGAATGGCCGATGAACAAACTTCCGCAAGCGTTATCGCCGGCAAATCATCACTCGTCTGATGCAAAATCTTCGAGGCCTCTGGATTGTTCATAACGAGCCCCGAAGTGGGAGGAATAAATTTCCTCGAATCTGGATGAAACGGAGATGGTGGAACTGATATCTGCCGATGTGGAGCCTCAAGTAAAGAAAGATGAATGCGAATGAAGAAGAAAATGACCTTTGGGGGTGTGATTGAATTTAACAGTGAGGTATCTGCTCCCTTTCCACGTCGTCGGACCCGAGGCCATGGCCCCATTTGTTAAAATTCTTGGCACCTCTGGGATCTATCTACGCCCCGCCGAGGACCAGCGTGGAAATCTTTCGCTGTCGGGGCACTGCTTACCTCAAACGCTTCGGGTAACAAATATTACCGTCGCAGGCAGTAATTGCGCGTCTCGTTTAGATGTAACAAACGCGACGCCGTCGAGACACGCGCGCGAACGATGAGTTTAATTATCATGAACCGGCGGCAGAATGGCACGAGACTGTGCAAGTGGTCGCAGGAGACCAGCGGCAGACGTATCCTCCGCGTTTCCTCTACAATCCCGTAGAAAGCCAGAGACGTTAATTTCCAGGATCGCACGGGATACACCGTTGCACCTCGCGCGCAGCCTCCGCTACTCGTAATTCACTGATTCCGCTGAATTTACGGCTGCAATTCTCCGAGTCCCCCGACTAGTCGCGAATGTCGTACAGCGCGCCGATTAAATTGACAGTGGTCTGCGGAAAACGGCGCGCGTTAATGAATCGCTTCAGTAACATTATTGCATAACGAACGAAAGGCGCCGGAGCTCGTCCTAACTCATCGCGACGTGCTGCATCACGGACTACTAAATACTTCATTAGGCCAAATTTTTGACAGAGGTAGCGGATCGAATTCCCCCCTCGGAGCAGAGGCGCCGCGTGATCGACGCCATTCATTGATGGCGCAGCGCTTCTTGTCACCGAGGAATGAGTGCACACGTGTTCCAGCTCGGAGCACGAATAACACAGGCGATCTGACTTTGACAAGGGGAATGCCTCGAAGAGGGGAGGGAATGTTTTACGAGCGATTAAAGGGGAAAGCTGTTCGCGGCCACTAATTAACGCGATTCGATGGGCAATGGAATGATGCCGAAGTTAGGTCCTTTGAGACTGGAATCGATTGAAACTTGTCGACGCGGCTGAGTTTCGAAGTGGTTTCGCTACCACCCGGCTGGATGTCGAACGCATAGCTTCCTTAAAACACGGTTAACGTGAACACGTTGCCGCCCTGCAGACTCAAAGAACCTACCCCCTCTGCTGTGCACCGAACTGCTGCGAAAATGCCACTGGCAATATTAGAAACTTGGTAACAGCAATTTCCATGTACCGAGACAAAGACACCACCATCATTTCGTCACCCAAATCGATTTCTACCCCAACACCGGAGGTGAACCCTTCTGACCTGTCCTCAGCCATCATCGGCAGATCTACCGAACTCGACCGTATTTGGAACGTGGTCCAGAGTGATCCACGATCGAAGCATCCGGGCGTCTGAGAATAACGCCGGCCTAGGTGACTCCTGGAGACACACCAGCTGGTTATAAGCGCGGTAACGCCTTCGGCCTGGATTCTAGAGCATGAACTTATCGGGAGCGAGCCGGGTGAGCGCTATCATTGCGCAAGCAACTACTCACAATGCCTTCGGTCCGAGCAAAAAGTGCCTGGCGAGCGAGCAGGCTGCTCTCGACCGATCGAACTATCGAGGGGATTGGTCGACCGGGTTGCTACGTGCACGGTTACCGAGCTGCAACTCCACACAGCACCGTGGAAAGGGAAATCGGCTTCCAGCGCCGATTCCACGGGTGAAAATCGTTGCGACGAACGGGTTGAACTTTTCTTTGGAGGATTGGCCTCTGTCCGTTTCGCACCCCAATCTCCTTCGGTTTCATCGATTTACATCATTGTCCATAGCGGGGATGATCCTCCGGAAGACGATGTTCGCTCTTTATGCCCTGAGTTATATTGGCGCGTCCATCGATCAGCAACTGGGGGGCGATGAAATATTGATAGGTTCGAATTGGAATTTCCGCGAAAGTCTACGGTGCATCGCAAATATTCCGCGACGCGTCGAATTTGTATGTTCAGAAATTCCTGCAGGCCGCGTGAATTATTGAGATAATTCGATCGTTTCGCCGGGGACGCCAGGCGCTACATCGCAAATATCGTTTACAAGGAACGGCGGGAGGAAAATCGGCTTGCCTTACGGGGATTCTGCGCGAATGCTACGGAACTTTCTCGCAAGTTGGTGTCAATATTGACGCGGCAGCTTTGCGTCACCCCCTGTCCGCCTGAGATGCCGCCTTTCGCCTTAAATTTCCCATAAAAACTTCGGTAAACCGTGGCGCTCGCAATGCCTTCCCGCCAGCCATCGGTTCGCGCTGAAAATCTTTCCGCGATGAAGGAACTTAAGAAAACACGAAGTAAATAAGTTAAAATAAGGAAGTTCGAGGCTCTGCGTAAGGAGCTCGCGGCCCAGAACTGCCCCAGCTGTTCCGTGGAGAATTTTATACCCCGTAATGAGACGTTAAGACCAATCGTAGTGGCTATTACGCGGCGCAAGCGATTCAGCTTTCGCGATATCACAGCAGACATAGCAGCCTGGGCTGGAAGGGGATTAGTAATCAGAACTGGAGCATCTGATTCACACCGGAAAGTCTGCCGGCCGCATACGTCGAATACCACTGACCATAACCATGCAGATGAAGAATGAAAAGGCGACAACTTGCAATAAATCTCCCGGCCGTAAAGTCGCGTCGCTCCTTCGGCAGCGGAATAGAGTCGGTAAAGCTGCCAGGGAAATTGCGTGACGTAATGGGGACTATTATTTAGCGGGCGGATGCGGCACAATCGTGAAAGGAAATTTCAGAGAGTTAAAAGTGCGAATTAGCGTGGCGGTATCTCATTTTCCCCCCCGGCCGCTCTGCCCGCGGAGGTGGCAGGAGGGAAACCGCTAAGTACACCGCTCGTGGAACCTGAGGAGATCCCGATGAAAAGCGAGAGTGAGGGAAGAGGCATTGTTCGAGCGATTAACGAGCGGTTTTGGCACGCGTGCACGTTTCTGTCGGCCGGTGTGTGTCGCATGAAGAGGTAACATTGTTGCATTGCGAACGCTCGGGCTTACGTAAAACGTCGCGTTCCGTTACGCCGCCGCAAAAGCTGCCTTTGACAATTTAATTGGTTACGAGCTCGCCGGGAAATATATATCTGGACCGGCCGCGGCGGCGTACCGTGTGAAACACCGGCCGAGCCACTGCGAACAGGCACGGCCAGTGCTTCGAACCACTTGGGAACTTGGCGCGCACTTGCTCGCTTTTTCTATCCGTCACCGAACGTAGGTGCAGATAAAAAGAAGAATTCTGATTGGTGTAATTGAATAACTCGGGAAGAATCGAATATTTCTATTCGAAATTCTTTTGATAGTAGCTCGATAATATTCGTCGGTACCAACAGTGTTTTTTTCTGACCGAAGCTACGGAATAGCGAATTTCCACATTTTAGTAAAAAATAAAGAATTTCGGTTCAATGAAAACCGTACTCCCCCTTCTATTAATCTGTTTCAATACCCTGGTGCGGAAATGATTGGCATTCGGGGGAGCGAATGATTTGGGGGTGTTTCAATATTTACATCATTCGTTGGAAATTCGAAGGTGCAAAAAGTGGAAAAAACGGAAACGTGATATTTCGTGCCAAAAAGCGTATATTTTCCTAGCTAGTATCGAAGTAGCTATCAACCCACCAGATAGAGTATCCAAATTCCTCTTCAATTCACAATAGAGGGATGCGCAACGAAGTCAAATTTATCTCTAACATGCTCTAGAATTAAAGCGACCAGACGTCCCGCATTCGAGCCCTTTGTCCCGGGTTGAAAACTGTCTCGCAAAGTCTCCCGGATTGGACATGAAACCTTTTACATTTTCGCAGTGGTATGAAGTTACTGTTTCCTCTACTTTTTTCGTTGTGAAAAAAGAAATATTTTTAATTTCGTTTCAATGTATCACTTTATAATCACAAGTATGTCTTTTTAAATATATTGTAAATGCTTTAATGAACTACGGAAAAGATCTCACGGATCTGTTAACCCTTTTTTTGCTTGCCTGTCCGGCATTGGAACAGAAAATGTCTGGTCACTTTATCTAGAACAAATCTACGCTCCGATAAGAATGAAAGCAACAACGACACAGCCATGATACCCAAAGCACACCTTTCATCGATCCTTTGAAACTGAGGGAAGCAGACTCGATGCAGAATTCGGGACAGGGAATTTGTAAGTATCACTTGGAGCAGTCGGCTCAACCCTGTCACAAGTATTCCAAAAACTGCTGGCCCTCTGATTGCGAGGCGACTCCAGGAGCTTCGAAGTTAGAGAGTGCGAATTGGAACGATCCATCGGCGTTGCTGTTCCAACGGGCAGTAGGCGCCGTCGTTTCTCCGCCCGTTAATATATATACCGTTCTATCGGCGTGCATGGGAGCTGGATACGTTGCCGCGTTAACGGCGTTGCTCTAGCGGAGCTTACGTCGAGCGGAATGCAGTTATTATTCAACGTTTACGCGACACGCTCGCCTGCCCGCGCACCGAGTCGCGGCGCACGGGCCCTCATTAATATGCGGTTAGGCATGCGAAAGAATTGTAGCATATCCGTAGTAGACCGCTCCGACCGCCTCGCCGCCGCTGATCCAGAAAATAAAAGTATCGATATGGTGAACGGGAGCGCTTACGCTGGCCCCTCCTGCCACACTTTACCGCCCTGTTCTTCGTCCTTGCGCACACACGCTGCCATTTCGCCGGATTTCCCCCTCGCTACGCTTTCAATACCCATTAGGCTTTTTAATCCAGCCACGTAGAATTCGATACCTGGTCAACGAATGCACGAGTAACCTGAATTCTGGGGCACCTGTGTCGCACAGACACGCGAAGCTAAAATCTCGAGTGCACGGGGCTGTCAATTAATATGCGCCGATATGAAAGCATGAAAAGCATCTAGGAATGTGTCATAAATGTTCGTTTTCCCAGACCAGCAGCACGGTGATCGTTAACGCTCCTGACTAACCGATCAGTGGGGAGATACTGTTAACGATTGCGTGAAAACTATAAAAAGATGTGGCACGGAGGGTGGGTTTTGCCGCGATAGTCAGCCGGCAGGTGCACCGGGGGTTACAAAGAAACTTTATTAAAAGGTGGCCTCTGCGCGTAGTCCGGCGTCGCGTTAACAAGAAAAAGCGGCTATCCAGTTAGAAGCGAACGGCGGCGGCGAATTCGAACGGACCGTGAGGAAAACGGAAGAGGTGGACAGCACAAAGCGAGGCGTGTTTAAATTTCACCGGCTGCCGGAAATGCGAGATCCCCGCGCACATTTTAATAACGTCCGATTGCGGCGCAGATCGATTTCTAAAGAAGCTCGCGCCACCGGAAAGTCCGCGGCTCGTTATTTCACTTTCCGTCTCGAATTGCGTACGCGAGACCGTTCACCGTGCCGGCAGGCCGGTGTAACAGGCGGGCAAATTGACGTCCACCGAATTACGCCCGACGTTTCCCGGCCGTTCATGCGTACCAGCGAGAACTGTGATCCCACTGTGATCCTAAAGTGTGTACAAGCGGGGCTACCGAGACGCGCCAACGCGAAGGAAAAGTCTTCGAATATATGGAACGCGAGGCTTGAGTTAGGAAATTTTAATTCGAATCGTGATGCGGGTTGGTTACGCTCGCGAAGGGGGTGGAAAAGCTATCGAAGGTTCCCTCGCCGTCATTTATCTTGCGTCGCGCGCTGCCACCGTCGTGTCCGTTAACTGCGGCCCAAGTTTGTATCGAAATACCCCGCCACATTCTCAGCGTTCGTTCACGAATGGTTAACCGCGATAATGATTCCTCCTTCACCTTACTATGCCGCGCAAACAAACTCTTGCAAATGGTGCTTCATCTCGCGGCGTAGTTTACCGACGGTTAATCCGCGCCGCAGCAGCGTTGTAATTGAAAGTAATGTCGAACTGCGGGAGTCCACCATCGTACCCGTTATAAACGTTAATTAATCGGTTAATTCTGTTTTCAATCGCTTAAAACTCGAGTACAAGGGCTAATCCCCCGGACCGTGTTCCCCGCGTCTCCTCCATTCTCGCGTTAATGGGTGCACTTGTTTACCTGGCTTGCGTCTGCAACCTCTCCGGCCCTATCGAATCACGGTCTCCTCGCGCGATAGCAGGGTCCGTTCCTCCATCGCTGTGGCCGCTCGTTCGTTCGCCGCGATCCGGTATTCCTACCGGCCGAATGGTCTGATTAGAATTTTAAATATCCCATTGTACAGCGGGACAGAGCGGCCCGTCCCCCGATATCGATTAGGACTCGATCAGAATTTTAGATACCCCGGCGAAGGTATTCAAATACGGCGGCCTGTAAAATCTGTGGAGCAGCTTGTAACCGTGTAATGATCGACGCGGGATCGCCAAGATTTCGACACGATCCGCTGGAAACAGTAATTTGCAGCGTCGTTTGCCTGACGATGGTCATCTGTCGCGACCAGGGATCCCAATCCCAGAAGATTCGATTCTATTCGAATAATGGCCCTTCGTTTCGGTGTACGCGAAGCTGTCCGACGTGGGTGCCTGTGTTACTGCGTCCGCCGCCTTCCGAGCGAACGCTTTCTGAGGATAAAACTTGATAGGAAGTTATGAAGCGCGAGGGATCATAGTTGAACGGTTATTTGATTCCATTTAGAGTATCCGTGCCCGAGCGAATCCAATCAGTGTCACGCGTACGCGCGACGAGAGCCGGCGTTTAACGAGGTACGCGCGGAAACTTGTTCAGTTTCGTACACGGGACAGGATTAAAGTGGCCGGGGATATTTCCAAAGCGCAAACCGGAGCATTTTCTACGGGCGCGGGCACGCGGCCCGTTACCGATCGCCACATATAAAGCGTGGCCTAGGCGTGTCTTGCTCAGAGAGGACGAGGGACAGACGGAGAAAGGAGGAGAGATAAGGGAAACGAAGGAGGAAAGAGATCGGGGAGCCAGGCGGAGAGAGAGATACATTCCGGTCGGTATCTACCCTCCAGCACGGTGCTCGGGCACCGGAAGAGCGTTGCGCAATCACTTAGCATACGCGTACCGCGTTGACTGGTGCAACCCTAACTCCAATTCCAATCTCAGGGAAATCGATGCCGCTTGCCGATCTGACGAAAGAGGTCGCCGATCCTTTTTCTGGCCAACGAGTCGCCGTGCTCGATTCACCTGAGGAATCGGGGATTAAATCTTGCGGATCCAATCGGCATTCGGAACACGGTTAAACGAGCGGCACCTCGAGATTTTTGTGTTTAATTTCGAGATTTTTTTTGGGGACGTAGGCATCTGCAGAGAGAAGGGAAGGGAGTAGGTACGTAATTTCCTCGCTGGAGTAGCATCTTTCTCGCGTTAAGGGCTCTGATCGCCTCCCTTCTTTATTCAGAATACTTCGACACGATTTTCATTCACAGGTTTTGGTATAGAATTTTAGGGGTACCGTTGATACTGGATCGCAGTTGGGAGAGGAGACAGAAAGGTGTCTTGCATTGTGGGAGGACCTTTTTCACGCGCGATAGATTTTAATTATGGTGAATGGGGTCATAGTCCAACAATCGGAGAATCGGAGTCGTACACTTATCGTCGTTATCGGCACGTTAATTGCCGTCCGGTCCGGTCCGCAAGCGAGCTCGTAAAACACGGTAATTCTAGTTCAGTGGCACCATAGACGTGTTCGAGTCACGAGGAAAGGCAGCACGGATACAGTCTAGCGACCCGTTCGCGCAAGCGGACGCCGATATTGCAGCAGAAACGACGAAAGGGAAAAATGGTGCGGTGCAGAAAAATTCCATGGGCGTTGCAGTTTTTCCTTCTGGAAAGTTCTGCGACATGAACTGACACGGCTCCACAATGGGCAAATCATTAGGCTGCCTACGAACTGGTGCGTTTCACTCGTGGCGGGGGCTTACAACCGAGCAGTTAATTATTAACGGCTCGTACATCGAAATGTCCCGATCGATCGGGAGCAAATAGAATGGGTTAAAGTGGCGGAAATGATGCCACGCAGTGCGGGAATCGGGCTTGAATTAACGAAACCGCGCGAAAAGCCACAGGACAAAGTAACGCGCTCGATCTGACATGATCGCAAAGGAATATGCGCGATTGTGTGCCCGCTACGGAACACGGAAATCAAATTCCGCTAAATTCGTATTTTTCTTATTATTATAAGCGTCACGTTTGTACTATAGTTACAAGAAAATAATTTTAAATTATTTGAACATTTACGCGAGTGTTGCACGAGCTTGGGGCTATCAAAGTGCAGCATAAGCAACGTAAAATTTTTAAAATGAAAGACCAGTGATTTTTCAACCGTGTTTTAGCTGGTTGTGGTAGGAACAGGGTCACTATTGGTTTTCGATAATTGGGCAGAAAATAGTTTTTGTAGTAAAATGCTCTTATTCAATAACAAAAATAGATACCGTATTGTGCTCTGGACGTAGATTTTTTACTATTCTTGATTATTTTAAGCAGAAAACAGGTGATTAGGTTTAGGGTCAAGTGAATCACCGTCGTGTCCGCATGTCTACTCGCCAAAATTTTAGCATCACAACCTGACAATTCAATATATGCTGTAACCTCTATTTCGATTCGAAGGCATTTTATTTTTTGTTTATCATTATTTTATGATTTACTGTTGTGTTATAAAACATCTCCATAAAAGATGTAAATTATTTTAACCTGAAAAGGTAACATATTATGTGAGCCGAAATTGGTACAAATGAAGTGAGTACAAATACGTACATCGCTATTTTTCGTGAGCAGAAATACGGACATTTAGAGCATTATATTTAGTTACAAATTACTAGGAGTTAAACATCTTGAAATATCTTTCTTAAATAGTTTTCGACTGGTTGATTTATTACTAAAGAATTAATCAATTACTCTGCAAATTTTGATCGCAAACAAATTTTTTACACCTTCTTTCCGTCGAGTAACCTCTTAAATGAGCAGAAATTGGGACATTCACCTTAGTGTCCGCACACGTGGGTAATGTTACATCGTCGCGAGGCTGTCGCAAGCGCGACTCGCTACCGATGGCTTAAATATCGTTGACGTGGATCGTTCCGCGATCCAGCGACTCCACGCGCACGCTGAAAGCGCGGAATTAGCGTAACAACGAACAATTATTATATAAAGTACTGTTATAACCGACTGCGAAACGAAGCTCGGGTTGAATACATCTCTCTCCGGGACGTTAACAACGTTTTCACATTCTTCGGTGGAACGCTCCCTAACGCAACGAATTACAGCCAGTGTACACCGTACGAAATACAGAGATACAAGGATGCACTCTGCTATAACAAGATGAAAGCACTGCTACATTTGCTCTCCAAGTTTCATCAATCAACTCTACACCACCTTGCAGACACTTCTCCGCTTCCCTGTTCGAGGCAGGTGCAAAAAGTAATTCAAGCAATTTAGGGAAGCCAAGAATGAGACATGGATCCCTGATGCGACAAAGAGATAGCTGATTGATCGAGAGCTTCTCAGGAAGAATGCCCCACGATAGAGTGTCAATGCTGCCAATGTCCCCTTTCTATAAAACCAACCCTCAGCGATCACTCAGCTTGAGTGTTCGATTCGCTACTAGAATCTGCGAATTCGCGCCGAGAAGACACGTGGAAAATGAAGGAGACTTCCATTCGCTAGGAGAAAAGGCTTGAAATCCGTGCGAGGGATAAAATGAAGGCGGTACAGAGAAACGGTGAACGCGGACAATGCAGTCGGTTTGTGTGCACACGAAGTGGCGAGTATGCGACCAAGCAGCGAGCAGAACACGGAAATGATGGGCAGCTTCGAGCTGGACGGCGGTAGCCCACACAATCTCGCTTCGCCTATTGCGTAAGATACTTTCGAGTCTAGTTGGCGAAGCGAACCGCTCGAGGCACGCCGCGAGCAGAGGAGCGCGTCGCTCCGTGCCTCCTCCAGCGATTTTCCTCCTTCCTGCGGCACCGCGTGCAATTTTACCCTCGCACGCGCGACTCCTGTCTCTCCAGACCCTTAAGCTCTGAATATCAAGCGTCTCGCATTTGATTACAAATGCAGAGAGCATATTTTAGCCTTTAGAATTAGGTGTAATGTATTTATCGATGCTTACGCGGCGAGGTGCTTAAGATGGCCATGCTAAATAACTTCTAAGAGTGGCACAAATGATATTTCATAATATTTCAGTGTTACTTTTATTTATTTTTTTTTTTAAATTGGACGCTTATCTGTTTGTACAAAAGGTAGAAATAATAACAAATTCCCAGTGGAAAAAGCAAATATGCAGTGAATGAAGAGCGATTCGTTGTTCGCCCAATAATAACTATGCATTTTTAACGACCTCCGTAGCTTTTAATAAACGCGATGTTTATTTAACGACTGATTAAAATTTTCACTCTGGCCGGGTCGATAGCTTTCACCGGTACGAATTTTAAGCGGCGCGTCGGTGAAGTATAAAGTCCTGTGCGTTCTTTTCCCTTGCAGGGGGGGTGAATTTACTGTTCGTTAATTAGCAACATTAATCAAACGCGTGTCACGCGGCTCGAAGCGTTTTCGATAATTTGTCGACGGTGTAGAGAACGCCGGGCGGAATTGGAACGAGGGAAACTGCAGCGTGTCCAGGATCGATCAAAGTTGTTCTATTTGAAATCGCGGTTAACCATTCCATTCTATCGCAACGACGTTTACACGCGGCGTGCTCGAGTTACATAAAAGGATGAAGCTGGTCGTTAATAAATTTTACACGACGAGCAACCCGCATGTACTTTGTCGTGGGTTTGATGAAAACACTGCTGCCCAACGATTAATATCCTTTCCTTAATCGATGCGCTTCGCACGGTAATAGATCGTCGAGCTTTTGACAGTGTAATAATAGCCAAATTAAAGGAGGAAACAATCAAATACTAGAATAAGGACTATCATCTGCCGAAAGCTCCTTTTTAACCGACTTCTAAAAGAAAGAGGTTCGATGCGTTTGTATGTATGTATGTTAGTACCTATGTATTATGTTTGTCTGTGCATTATTCCGTAACTACTGGACCGATTTTCGTGAAACTTGCTGCATTTAGTTCAGCTTCAATCAACTTAGGCCATGGAGAAAGAATGATCAAAATCGGTTCAGTAGTTTTGAAGTTACACCAAAAATAAGAAATGTGTTTCATTAACCGACTTCAGTATTTAAATAAATGCAGTTATATAACTTAAATAAATAAACGTTGTTATATACCTCAAATAAGTAAAAAGTAAAAAATAAAATAATTAAAACCGACTTAAAAGAAATTATATTGTTCCTTATTTAATCTACGACTCTCAATTTTAAGTCGGCACCAGATTTACACACTGCAAATGATTTTCAATAAGGAACAAAATTATTTTTTACCTTTTAGCACATTTTTATTTTTTTCTTTGAAGTCGGTTTTAATTATTTTTTAATTTTTTACCGCAGCGTATGGTGCTCAAAGTAGATCATTGCAGTACGGGTCAGACACAGAGTGCTGCGTCAGACTTTTCTCGTTATGTACAGCTATCGAAGGAGCTTAATACCTACTACGGTTGCTGTAACTTATGACAGCACTTAATACTATCGTGAAATTCTAACAAGTTCAACTGGCAAGGGACGAGGGCACCGTGGCAGAGATTTTTGGGACGAATTGCTGTGATTATGTATACATTAATTGGAACATAAATGCCCACGAAAAGGCATATGCAATTCTTAAAAATCATATAACAAGTAAATAAGACAGAGAAAAGAATTTAATTACACGAAATTTACATACAACTTTAGAAAACTTATCACGAGGGCTAATTTATTGCGACACATTTTTTTACGATAAAGTTTGTCGCTTTGAATAATCACTTTTTTATTAATTCTGAAATTTGAAACAATATGCCGTCTTCTTCTAACTAATAATCGATAAATTAAAATAATGGAATCTGTGTATAAGATAATACAAAAAATGGTGTCCAACAGTATATGTTATGCTAGATGACTCCCAAGGTTAGGTTGGTAAAACAAAATCATAACCCTCGGGCCTCGTCTTACAAGAAAGAACCAGTTACTATAACAAACACCGTCGCGAACGTATCAACATTTCTCTGCTCGCGCCTAACATCTCCAACAATCGACCGCGTGATCTCGTGTATTTGACCGTGATCACGCGCCAGTACGTGCAACGAGCACCAAAGATCCACGCGGGCGCGGATAAGCCGGATGCCCCGAACAGCCCGATGAAAAGCACGCGCGAACACGTGCGTCCTGCCGCAGTCGCGAGGCGCTAAAGCATCGTCGGGCGACGGGCACGCTGTCGGCGTGCAGCGAGCACGCTTTTCCCACGGATCCCCCGCTTCGCGGCTAAAATTTCTCCAGTTTCACATCCTGATGTTACATAAAAATTGGAGCGAACGAGCATCGCGGTAGACGACGCCGTCTTATCGGAGTTTCTCTTAACGGAGGTCGAGGAGAACGTGTCTGGAGAACAGCGATCCTATTTCCATCCTTCCAAGTGCACTTAACGAACCTCTACTCTCCGCAGGAAGCAACACGATCCATTAATGCAGTAATCCAGCTGGTTTTTAGAACGATATCGGTAAAAGAGTGGCCACCAGTCCGGTGTCTCGGTGACCTAAGGAATTGATAGTCGGAAGTGTCAAACTTGCATCCAGTTTCGACTATGTAATCTTTTCCTCAAGGTCACCAGGTTCCACGAAACGTTCATGAAATATAAGCGACAGCTTCTACTGCCAAAGGGCTCGCCGGGAGGGTGCACGCTTGAGGACCGGAGCTGTGGACCCGTCTTAAGGTCCGCTGGTATCTCAGAGAAAGGAACACGCTCCGATTGGCACGATCGATGCATGAGAACGGCAGTGGCAATGCCGCTGTTCACTGTAATTCTCTCATGCGCTTTGGTATCAAAGTTCATCGTCGACGCGCGGGGGAACAAACAACTTTAAATCGCGGGCCGTCACATTGCCTCTCTAAAATTCGATCATCGTCGCCACGTCCGGTCCAACTATCCACGAATTTCGTCAGCTACGTCTAGCCAACGTTGATCGACTGCTCGTGTTTACTGTATCAACAACGGTGAAATGAGTTCTGCATCGCGATGGAGTCAGGGGAAGCTAGATCGTTACGAGTTACCCGCGCTCCCTCGCGTAAACGACAGCCTAGGAAACGAGCATCGGCGCTCGGCGGATATAAAGGTCCAGAGGACTCGACGGTTGCTCGCTTGTTTAATGGCTAATGAACAGCCGACACAGTGGCGATCGTAGAAAGCGGCTACGGCCGAGCAGGCGGCAGCGATTGACCCTGTCGATCGGCGGAAAGTTGGAATCGAGAAGGCGACGGGGTTCGAAGGTATCGTGTGGATGGAACGCGAGGGTTCCAGCGAGCGCACAATTAATAGACCGCCAAGCGGTTGCCCAACGGCGTGGCATCGCGAACGAAAAGAAACGCGATTGCACAATGGTACCCGACTCGTTGAATATTCCTAGTGGATCGCGCGATTTTCCGTCGCGCACCCGTCTCCGTCCCGTATCTGTCTTTTCCCTCGGCCTTTTTTTTTCCATCGAGACACAGATTGCGCAACGAGCGTCGAGCGACAAGCGGGATTAATTGAATGACCGATCGTCGAGACGAAATAATAGCCGGCCGGCTAATTGCCTTTCGCGGCCGGAACCGATCGGCGGCTACCGTTTCGAGGGTGCACGAGAAGGAATAGAGCCGCGAGCAGCGGCCGTGTCGCTTTATATATTCGAAACCGGTCAGGGCTGGCGAGAAAAGACACGCGCGGGCGACTTTCGCGATAGACCGGGCATTTTTCGCGGACGCCAAATAATATAATGGCTTTCACTTCTGCGCCAGCCGGAAAACTAGCCGGCCGTGATATGTGGATAGCGCCAAAACGAAGCCAATTAACGTTTCGAATCGATTAACCGTCGCTTCCCCCCGTTGCCTCGAGACGCGTCGACAGGGGATTAAGTCATCCTCGCCAGCCGTTTTCCCAGCGCCGTCCCCTTTTCCCCGTTATCCATCTCCTCTTCTTTTCTTCTCGCCCCCCTCCTCCGTCGGCTTAGCATTGAATCGCGTCGCGATTAAAGATAGCTGCGGGGCAAGAGTCGCTTATCGGCGCGGCATCAACACTCATTCGTTTATCAGACACCAGCGAGCGATTTTTCTGCCAGCCGCGTCTCCCTTCGATCATCGCTGTTGCGCAATTATGTAGATCCCGCGAGCTCGGAAAGCGCGGGATAATGATATCTGCGTAAATATATCTCCGCAACGGAGAAATAGAAAACTCGCCACACTTCGGCATCCTCTCTTTGTACGGTAAAAGTGGAAATAGTATCGATATTACCGAGATCCCAGCGAACTTTTGCGGATTATGTCGTTGGGATCGAATTAGAACACGCGCGCTGACAGGAGTACGGCTTTTACGAGCAGAGTCTCGCGTAAAAGTTTCTCCATTGCTGATGTCTGCTTGAAAACGACAGGCCGCGTTCTCCCAAAGGAAACTCATGATTCTGTTAGCAGGGTCTGCTCGTCGCGGGCCAATGTACCTTGAAGATCATCTTCGGGAGCCAGTACAGCCACACAGACGGATAGGAACCAGGTAAGGATGAGAAGCTTCGTCGAGGAGGTCCTCGACGGTTCGACTGGGCGAATACGAGAAATTGGTCCCCGAACCTCTGCTTCAAGACTCTAGAAAGCCCCGATGCAAAATACCCCATAAACGATTCGTTTGTAGCGACGAAAAGCCTCCATCCCCAAGCGACTTCGTTCGAAGGAAACGACACGGCGTAATTCGAAATTGTCGCTCTAGGGGTGGAAGTCAACCACTTCGCGGCGATGGCTCGATCCTCGGCTTCCCTTACAACGCCAGCGTGGCAGCTGGGAATTAGTAGGTTGAGGTAATAAGTAACGAGCGATGGCGTCGACTACGACGGCAGGCAATCTATGTAGAAAAGAATTCTGGTTCCTTAAGGCCATTCAACAACCCGCAATTCCAACTCTTTAGAACGTTCCAACGTTTGCCACTAACGCGAAACTCCATTTCGATGCGAGGACCTCGTTTCCAAGTAACGAGCGTGCCATAATCTGGACCGCGCGTGTCGCCATTCGTGGATCTGCGTTTCTTCCTCTCCCCTTCTTCTCCGCTCCCTCTCTTTCGCTGGCGAACGATAAACTTTTTCGCTTAACGTCCACCCGCGCTCGCAGGAAATCCTTCCGTCCCGTCTTCTCGCTCTAGGGACTCGGTTACTCACCGTCCTCGCGAATTCCAGTCGATTTATCGCGTAACCGAGCTGAGCGTGGCCTTCGTCTCGTGTGGAGCATTCTGGAAAATTGATGCGTTTCAGACGCGAAAGAGAATCATGTTCTCTTTACAATTAATAGACGAACGTTCGAACTCTTCGTCTTTGCGATCTTGACATCCCTGTTTCCCGTTAAAGGGGAGGAAACAGGGGTAAGCCATGCGGGATAATCGTACAGCCGTTGATCGTAGTTCTTGAAGCATGCCCCTACTTCTACCCGATAACAAAAGAGGCTTTCATCGGTACTGTTTGTGCCGCGTGCATCAACGACTGCCCAATTAACCCCCTGAGACTTGGCCGATGCACCTGTGACCAAGGAGAGCCGAGCAACAATAGAGCCGCTCGGCTGCAGGAGCCTGGGCGTCCGTGCACCACGCCTGCACGAGAGAGCTGGGTATCGTAGGTGACCAGGTAACCCGGGTGGTACCTGGTTGCACTTGGTGCGGCCTGCAGCGTGGATGCCGAGCTTGTAGGCCAAGATGGCGGGCGGGTGGAGTAGGAGGCTGTTCTCTGTGGCCGTTAGACACGAACGAAGCCGTTGGAATACCCGCGAACAACCTACAACACGTCAGCCTGCACCGCCGCGCCGGTGCAAACGGGGGAGCCCCCCTTTGGCCCCAAAGCAGCTGGTGGGACTACGTTCGTCTATGCCGGCCGCTGGTACGACGTGGATTATAGTTTTTCTGGGGGGAGGGTGGTGGAGCGCGTTGCTTTCGAAAGGATGGTGATTGTGGAGCGTAGCCAGAGTAGAGTTAGGCGTATATAAGGCCCGTCGGCCCGGCCCAAGTCAGTCATTCACCGGACTACCAGCCCACTATACACACACCAAACATGAAGGCCTTTGTGAGTATCCGCCACAGGGTTGGTGATTCGTGGGGTGTTCGATTGGTATCCGACTATCACTCGCGTTCTCCGCGGCTCCGACGGTTCTCTCTAATCTCTCTCACTTGGCATCGGGCCTCGTTCTTTGCATCTCTCCAGTCTCTTTACTCAATCATCGGTTTATTCGCTCGGCTTTGCATTCGATCAGTGTCCAAAAACGGTCTCGTTTTTCAAAATTAAGCTTTTTCCGCTCCATCGCGGTTTAATCGTGCAGCTATAAAATTCCATTTGCTCGGTGTCCTTAAAGGGATTACACCGTTTCGCGACGAAATCAGAACGACAGTCTCGAGGACACTCGAGCACGCTCTTTCCTCGAGACGTTAGCTGGAAGCCGGTCTGAAAGACAGATCGATCCGTGCGGCGATCTATCGTTGCGTCGCGGGGTAAAGTTACAGAAGCATCGAATACCCTCGTATCGCCGCGCTCTTTGCTTTCCGCACCCTCGGCGCGCCTCCGCGGCGTCCGCTCCCTGATTCAATGTCACGGCTCAACTGCTCTTTGGTCTTTTTTGCTTCGCGGGACGAAACAATCGGACCAGACTTTGCCCTTCTTGTCCCGCTCCATTCATGCGACAAGAAGTCCCGTCGCACGGTACAGTGACCGCGTCGCGAAACCGGTTGTAGTAGTATCATCGTCATTCAACCGTCGACCGGTTCTATCCTCGGCGCATCTTCATTCACGTGCACCGTTTCTCCACTCTCGATCGCTCTTCTTCTCGTCCAGATCTATTACTTTCCCTCTCGACCGTAACACTCGTCGCTCCAGCCTGAAAACAGCCTCGAATTAGTTGCATCCATTCGAATAACTCTCCCTACATCGGGTAACGTTTCTCGAGTGGCCGAATCGAACGATTCGGGAACGACGATCGAACCGTCGAGCCATCGCCGTTTGCACCGGTTCGCGGCGAGCCGTGCTCGAAATCGTTTCGAAATCCCCGGTTTTCCGATCGCCAGGCTCGCGAGAACGCTCGGTCGGCCACGTCACACGGTTACCTCGTTCCGCGTAAACGGGGATGTGAAAGTTTCGCCAAGTCGTTAGATATGCATAATACCAGACCCACTCGGTGCCATTTAAGCGCAGCTTAGGTCCCGAGCTGGGCGTGACACGCGTCTAACGTTCCCGTTCTGTAGTCTATTGCACGCGACCGCGGGCTTCTCCTAAAAGCGACTTCAACTTCCTTCCGCCCATCGCACCGATTTTCTCTTCACGCGACACGCTGTCTTTCCAATCGATTCGCGGTAGCAGCGCGCCGACCGGTCGTTTCCAGTAACGGGAAAGAAAAATCGCCCCGAGAGAATTGTCGCGATCGGTTCGCGTTAACTTTAAATTGTTTCCATCGTATCGGCTGGTTTCGCGAAAGGAGATCAGGTATTTCTGATTTCCAGTTGGATCGGGCGAGCTCCAAATCCCGCCGATGTCGAGCAGATTATCGTTGATTAATTATGAATCTTCCACTGGTATCCGACTGACGGTTGCATAAAACGCGATCGGTAGCTGTTTTTCTACGCGACCTGGCGGAGGGGTGGGGCGGCCAGCTATTAATGGGTAGCCTGAAAGAATTTCTTCCCCTAATATGGTTGCGAGGTGTGGCGAACGGGCCCGACTGATCGCGAACGGGAGAGATCGCGGATAGGTGGCCGCGGGAAAGTGTAATCGGTTCCGCCGATCGTTTCGAATTGCGAATTGCGAAACGTTACGGCACCCCGTGTCACGAGCTCGCGTTTTCTCGGTACGAGATGGGATCGTTACGGTTCCGCGGCGTTACGAAATTTCGCGTGGCTCCGGCGCGCTTCGTGCACGCTTTCACGCCAGGGACAAGACGGTCGAAATCGATCGCGACTATTTTCCCCGACACCGCGGAACCGCTCGGGCCTAGCGTCGAAAGTGAAAGCCTGCGGTGTCTGTTACAGTGGGGCGCGTGGTACTCGCTGCCAAGCCAACGGGTAGTTGAAATCGTGTACGACATTTCCGTAAACCAACTCGCGAGATCGTCATCTCGGTTCTCCTTGCTTTTCCTCCATGGCGATTTCGCTGGTCGATAGTATAGGTCGTCTCGGGCACGTACAAAAGCGATCGCGGTGAACATTCTCTGTACATGGTAAACAACGGAGGTTTCCATCTGTTTCGCAGGTTGTGTTCGCCTGTCTGGCAGTGGCGACGGCCCGCGCCGGAATCGCTCACGGCGGTGGCATTGCCCTCAGCGGAGGCCATGGCATTGGCGGCATTGGCCTTGGCGGTGGCCTTGGCTTAGGTGGCGTCGGCTTGGGTGGCGTCGGCTTGGGTGGCGTTGGCGTCGGCGTCGGTGGTGGTACCGCTGGACTTACTGGTGGTCTTATTGCGGGAGCAAACACCGCAGCCTCTGCTCAGGGTGGTGCGTCCTCTTTGGGATCCCCGCAACTGGCTGCCAGCTATGCCTCTGGTGCTGCGTCAGCGGCTGGTGCTGCTGGTGTTCAACAGATCGTATCCGGTGGTGCGTAAGAAGGCGGCCTATCGTCGAGAAGAGCCGCGTGCTGGATTATCTGTAGGAGAGCGATGTTGGTTGAGCGGGGATTAAATTTGTTCTCCTCGTGTATAGGAGTGATCGGCGGTAGGGCCGACCTTGGACCCGCTGAAGGACCCAAAGCCAACGTAGGACCCCAGGTTGGACCCTCTGAAATTGGAGGACCCCAGGAAGGTTTCAAGAGTAACTCTGGACCCCGTACCGGCCCATCTGTCCAAGTAGGACCCGCCACTGGCCCATTCACCGTCCTGGGAGCTTCATCTGGTGTTGCTACCGTCGCCGGATCTTCCTCTGGTGGTGCTAACCTGATTGGACCCAGCGTAGGCCGCGTTAACGTGTACGCTGGTGGCTCCAACCTGAACGGTGACAACGGTGACTCTGGCTCTGCTGCCGCTGCTGCTCCAGGTGGTGGACTCGGTCTTGGTGGCGTTGGTGGCGTTGGTCTGTATTCTAGTGGAGAATGGTTACCCGATTGAGGAGACGCGTAAAGAGAAGATCGATCGATCTAATCTGTGGATGATTTTTTCGGACTTACAGGTGCCATCGCTGTTGTTGGTGGAGGTGGTGGCGGTATCGCCGGAGGACTCGGTGGACACGATGGCGGTATTGCTGTGATCAACGGACCATCTGGCGCCATCCACGCCGGACTTGGCTCCCACGGAGCCATCATCCCCGGGGTACTTGGCAAGTACTAGACGCTCTAAGGCCCCATCGATCTCGGCTCGGCGACGGCGGCATACCCACCACAGTCACTTACCGGTCTCAAACGATCCTCAAACGCGCTCAACGGTCTTCTTCCCAAAGCTCCGTCCAACCCTGGGAACATGGTCACAGAGCGACGGCGTTAATGGTGTAGTCGGTATATAGTCGGAATATTTTAATCGCAGTCCAGTCGGTCCGTATATCGAGACACAGTGAAGCGCGGAGTCGAAAGCCCGTCACGCTTGCCCCCTGCCCTCATCGATCTTGGGCTCGGATCTCCGAGGGAGTGCAGAATCGTGGCCACCGGCCATTCGTGATCCGTGGTTCCGGCATCGAGATTCCCTCCGCGTCGACGCGACTCGTCCCCCATCGTCCAGACGAGGCACGGGTAAAATTTAGTCAAATTTCGTTTCATCAACTGCAACGCGACAACGAGGGAACCGATCATCGGAGCCGCGATTGCCAGCCGCGATTGCGACACCGACATCCATGCCGCGATCAAAACTCGCGAGAGGTGACCACACCCCCTCCCAACATCCAGGACGATAGGGCAACCGGGCGGCGAGTGGTCGACGCTTTCGAGAACGGACACCAGTCAGCGCTAGCACGTTGGCAACCGGGCCCGCTCCGCCATGGACCCAGCAAGTGGACAAGCTTTGGCGCTTCGTCGTTGGACCAACTGGGTCTGTTCTGTTTTCTGAACACCCACCGTTGCTCCGGCAGCACTCTACCTTCTCTTTTATTTTTTTCACTCTTAACGTGTCTCCCACCATCCGTAAGGCCGCCGCTCTTCGCACACGTTTTTACTGCTCTCTCTTTACTTCTCTCCTCTTCCGTTGGGCCGGAAGACGACCGCGGCCAAACGCGGCAAAACGCGGCAACGCGCGGCCGTTCCCCGCCGGCTCACAAGTTGTTATACTCACTGCCGCACTCAAGCATACATATTATTATTACTACATTACTTCGTCCCACGCGCATATTATGTTTTCTCTTTATATATATATATACACATGTATACATACTATTTACTACTATTCCTTCGCGTATATATATATATGTACGAACACATTGCCACACGCGCGCACACACACTTATTGCTATATGTGTACTCGTATATAGACACACATTACACATATATTATATAATCGTGTTTATGTTGTTAGTGAAAGAGAGAGAGACCGGTAGATTATGGTAGGTCAGCCCTTCCCGTGAGTGAATGAATGTAAATAGATGGCGCGCCGCTGCCGGCCCCCGACCCCGCCCGCCCTCGTCATACCCTTTCTTTGCGATCACGACTAGCACCCCACCACCACCATAGATAGATACCACATATTTATAGCGTTTATACATTTATACAATACTTTATATAAAATAAAGCATCAGTATTTAAAACTCACTCTTCTCGATTATTCCGATACTCTAGCCGACATCCTCGCCCACTCTCACCCCCTCCAATCCAACTCGTCGCTCCTCCACAGCCACTCCACTGCACTTACTACTACTTCTATCCAAGCTCCGATGAACGTGGCTTAAATGCAACTTTCGCGGCAAGCAAACGCCTACCATGGAACAACGAATATTGTTTGATCCGGATTCAACCTGAGGCACAGCTTCTCCAATGGCCTGCTCAAACCCTCTGCTTTATTGGCCCACGGTTTCTATGATTAAACACGTCGAACCGATTATCCGCTTCGTCCCTTTCATAGGACGATGAAGCGTATCAAGCTGGGCCAGCGATCTAGGCAGAACAAAGCTGGATTCAGGAGAACGGAAGCTGGAAGTTTCATTAATCGTCGTCGAGTGGCTGCCATAAAATACGGTATGAATATTAATAATTCATCAAAAATTATTCGACTGGGGTTAACTGGTTGGTTCGTCGTTCCAGCCCTCCCTTAACTTCTGAAATATGTAAAAGTACCTAGTGAATTACTGAAATACTTTCTTGCTAGAGGCAAGCGAAGACGAGTCTTCTATAATTTCCGAATTCAAACTCACAGGCTTCAATTCGCTGATCCCGAACGAGCAGCTTTCTCCGCTCGAAATTCATTAACTTTAACACAAGCCGATATTTGAGGTAATTGGACTTTGGTTGCATTCCCGAGAATCCACATTAATTCCAGAACTGGACTTGATCGAGAAAGATTTCCTTTTTCCTCTGAGTGAGCCGTGGAAACATTCGAGGGAGCAGCTTCTAACGAAACGTTACATTCCAAATCGACCGCCTGTTGCTATGGTTCGTCGCGGTTGGATCTGGTTTGCTAATGACAGATTTGTCAAGAGCCGTCGACTCGTTAGAAAGTTTTACGTGCGAATCGAAATTGCCTGTTTACGCGCTAATGACCGCTTGCTGTGTTTTCTTTGCCATCTTTGAAGTATTAAGAGGCGTACGATTAAGGAAGAGCCATCTTTTGATTGATTCCTTATCAGGGGATAGAATATAATACTCCAAAGATTATTCTAGGTCAAAGAGACAACCAACAGAGGAAACTAGGGGATTAAGAATTCTTGACAAAGCTTACACAATGTTCAACTCTACCCATGAATTTATGACATTTCCACAGAAATTTCACCATACTGATCTAAATCTTCTCCTATGTTCTGGCAGTTAATTTCTAACCGAAGATCAAAGCAAGCCTTGACAATCCAGAACGTCCTAACCACAATTCGCCGGTAAAACCACTCCTTCGCGAGTGGGAGGGATCTTCGAGTGCCATGTTACACGACTACGTCATAAAGGTAACCGTAAGCCACGACGATCGTCTTTCCTCGCTACGATACTTGTCAAACGGTAATTGGCACGATGTTGATTACAGAGGAAACTGCCCCCCCTGCTTTCGTAAGCTATACTCGGATCGTTAGTGCAACGCTGTCAACGGAAGGGACAAGCGACCCTTTGTGGAACAACATCCAGGCTACTAGGACCTTGCAACCCCGTGATCTCGGCTCATCGGTTCAACAAGCTTTTCGTATGAACGCTTCGCGAAACGGACTTGAAACGAGCTTCGGGCTTTGGATGATCCTCGAGAGTGTCAAATGATATTTTGTCTGTGGACGAGTGACAGTAACGTTGATCGTCCTCTGCTAGCACAGCATATTCGACGCGGTGAAGAGGCTCCACGTTTGTAGCCTCGGTTCGCCACAAATACAGCTTCAAACACCCCTAAAGGGCCCTTGAAATCTCTTCCAGGTTCCAGAGCGACCGTGGATAACGATGGACGAGGCTGTGTGGGCCCTGCAGTTGACCACGAATAAAATCAAAGCCATCGCAACGCGTGCTAACCCGCGGAATCCCATGGAACCTCTTCGCGAACGATGGAATCGATCGATGGAAGAGGAACGTGGAGATTAACCGCAAGTATCATCTACTGACTTTTATCTTTCCTGTGCAGGTGTTCCCCATAACCACGCGACAGATGAAAATCGGAGAACCGGTACGAAGGGAATTAAAATTCACCTCGGCTGACCATGTACAGCCTCGTTTCACTTCGACGCAAACAGGCGGGAGTTTCGAACGTGTCGTCGTCAGTTTTCGCGCTTCAGGGTGGAATGATTGATACAAAAAATTTGTGGAGCTTATTTCACTGCTCAGATGAAAGGGATACGACTTCTAGAGCGGACATAATTCCCGCTGAGTGACTCCAGCGACGCTTTTAACTCAAACGAATACCAGCGTCTCTCTCTGTCGAAGCGTTCCATTCACAGTTAAAACGAGATCGACCGCGGAATTCTCGAGCCGGATCATCCCCTACAGTTGTCGTTTATGTGAAGTTCAGGTTTACGTAAACAGCAAGATTTGCTGTGCTGTGTCACTGGTTCCTCGCTACGCTCTCGACTTGGAGGATCCTTGTTACCTTCATTAACGGAATGAGCTTTCATTTCGGGGCTTGTTTCCGGAGTTAAGGAAGAGTCGGTTCTATGCGAAATGAGGGTTTCTATTTGATACGGGATAAGTAGATGAAAGTACCAGGCGAAAGGAAAAATCGAGAAATGGCTGACGCGATTAATAAAACGGTTCAGCTAAAGCGAACAATATAAAGCTGAGGCAATAAAATCCAAGATTTCATCGGCTGCGTGACGGTTGGTCGATATCACGGTCGAGGAAACAAGCGTTTAGGACTCGCCGTTAACAATTTATGCGCTCACAGCGTTGGAACCATTATCGCTATTATAAACGACACGAACTTTTAGTATCGCGCTGTTAAGCAACTTTGTATCAATCGGCTGAAATGAAAGCCGTGTTACGAGCACACGATTATCGTTAAATATATCATTAAGCGACACTTTCATCTGTCTTTAGCAACTCACACCGAATTTTATTCTGCCGTAAAGTCGGAAACGAGACGCGAAAGTAATTCCTTCTACTTTCTAGAGACGGTGAGAGGAACGAGAAGAGGAATGGAAATAGCAGATGCTTTCGTAATTGACGCCAACGGAAAACAGAAGACTACGGCGCATCGTATCGTGGGGGAAGAGCAGGCGTGGTCCTTTCACTCTCGGGGGTGTTCGATTCCTACACGAGTTCCCAGAAGAATTCTGCTTACGAGGCGTACGAGATCCTGGGTTTTGCGGCCAAGGTCGTTTCGTCACTGAATCTCCGACCGACAGAAGTGCAATTTCCACGTCAATACTTGCAGCGAGATCTGAATCTCACGATCGCAGTCGAAGAATCGTTTCTTCTGTTTTAGGTGGCTGAAGGTAGACTAGAGCTCGATGAAACTGAGCGCAACCAATATTTCTACCTCTTTACACCCCGAATTGCCTCGGAGACGAGAAGAAAACTTCGTGATTGGAGCCAATAACTCTGGGAGCTTCTCCTCTTACTCTGACCAAACAACTTGGAGCCAGCCCTAAACTGCTGCTCAAACTCGCGAACGTTCGTCGATCAATTTCCATCTTCTAACGGGAGTTGCACCACGATCGATAGTCAGTAAAGGAGTCCATGAATTAAAATTCAATTACTCGCTCCTCTCTGCAGTGGAATGATATCTGCGAAACGAAGCCATAAAGATTTGCATCGCGGTCAGACCAAGACTAGCAATTCTCAGGCGAATGAAACGACTCCTCGTTAATAGAGTCACGAATTCCCTCGGAACCGTTTCTGCTCCCTCCTATATAGAATTATACAGACTCGACACTGAAACCGACTCCTTAGAAACGTTTCCAGGATCTCGGTAAACGTTGAGAAAACGGAAAGGAGGTGGATCGTGTTGCGATGCAGTCGGTTTCCGTATTATTTCGAGCCGAGGAGGTGCCCATGGTGTTCATAAATAATTCAGTGCCTCGTTCTGCTACCGATTAAGGCGCCGCGATGAATTTTAAGGGAATTTCAACCACGATGCGACAGTTCAATCGTTGTGCGAGATTCGCATTTGAATAAGTAATTAATCATAAGTTTATGCGTGTAATATAATACTGCTCATTTTAAACGCCTTTTAAAAGTCCGATCTCCAAACTTCGCGCGACGTTAATTCCCACGTGACGGGTTGAGGGAAGCTTGAAAATTTTACAGAAATAGAAGACATCCAATAAAGCGGATCACCCTTTTGGGAACCCCTACAGATATACCCTCTCTCTTTCCCCAAATCGTTTCCTTTTCTCGTTCCATCTGTTCGATATTGAACTATCGATCGGCAAAAGGGTACGGGGCGATCCCAAATTGGGAAACAATTCGGGCACGTGCGACTTCTTGAGCACCGTTACGCTCGAAGCGCCAATAGTAGGCTACTCTGCTCCCATAAGGATCGCAATGCATTGCGTCCGCTCTGGCGCAGACAATGACTGCAAATGTCAGTCTCACCATTAGCATTGATCACGTTCAAACCGAACGGGGCGGTCGTTCCACCTCGATTCTTCCACCCGGCTACGAATTTCAAGATTCGATTGCCCCCGACACGAATTAAGCCCGGAACGCCGATGTAATAGCCTGTAAATCGTCCCGTTACTAATATCACGCCAGCAAACGGATACAAAGGTCCCTGCTCGCTACCACGATCGGCTCCGTGCTTACGAGCCCGTATCCTCGCGCACTTTGTCGCGTTACACGCGACATTCTCACGATAACTCAGCCGCGCTTACGGGGACAGTAACCACGGGGATCGAGAGCAGTTCGCCGGGTTCTCATAATAAGTTCCCGGTGCATTAAAATGGTAATGGAGGAGAGCAGACAAATGTCACTCGGGTTTAACGAGGATTCTACTTTTGACGAGCGAGAATTAACGTCTCGACGTTTCTCGGATGATACGGATACAACGATTCAGATAACTTCGCGGAGGCTTTAGAACGATTTCAGGGAGAAGTCGGAACAGTGATGGAAACGTTAAGTACGGAAAGATCGCAACCAACGATCAGAAGAAGGCGGAGGTGACCGAAGTGTCAAGAACAATTTCCAGCACATGGAAGCGCGCGTAGGTCAGCGTGCTGTAATCGGAGCGTCGAAGATCGCATCTTTTCTCGCTGACTCGCGGAGTAAAGGTCACGTTCGATTAGACACGCTTACGCTGCTAACTTGGGCGATACGTAGCGCAGAAAACCGTATTAATCCCTGAGAACGTGACTCTTTCCCACCCGTAATGTTGCAGCGCTCGCCTGGCTGCCGACTGATCAGTTGCTTCACTCGCGAGGATGACGCGGCTCGCCGCCCACGATTTTTCGATAGGTAACACGGTGCTCGAGCGTGAGAAGATAAGAACGAGACACGTAGACGACGAAGAATCGCCTCCTTGTCGCATTTCCATGATACAGAACATTTGCACGGGTAAGATAGAGTTTAACGGCATTAGGAACGAGAATTAGTGAACAGTCTTAATTCGCTTCTTAGTTCAATGAAGCAATCGGTTCTTGAAAACTTAATCGGCTACAGGTTAAGCAATTGAATCTGCAATGTTCGAGTAAAGAAATTTCACCGACAACGCTGTCGCGGAGAAGCTCCGCGAAGGATGCATGCGTTGCCGCAACCATAAGTTATTCAGGCCAATTACACTAAAGACAAAAGATCATATCTGTTTATCCGCGGCTCCGTCGGCTCATTGCCGCAGGAAATCGCAAATTACCACTAATCACGCTGCCCTCGCGTCCACTTAGCTGATTCTTTTGTTCCAAACGCGCCATTCTAAGGCGACGACGACCACCACTTTGTTTATCCCCTTTCGAAAGCGACGAACCCCGATAGACCGACTGGTTTTGTCTGTGGAACAAGTTGCGGGGAAAGTTGCGGATCATGGCAGCAGCGAGGTATTTTCGAGGGTACGGCGGATCCTCGCCGAAGATGGGACGTCCTCACAAATGGCACCACGGAACGTCCGATCCCATTACAGCGTGAAACGAAACGATCTAACTTAGCCCGTCGACAAAGCGGATCGCCGTCACCCTTCGGCGAATTCTAAAACTTCCCCTACCCCAAGAAAGACAGTCCCTCTCGTTAGGAAGTTCCGTCTAGCGGAGTAACGGTCGCTACGTCGCGAGCACAATAAATCTATCGTCGACGAGTCGCGTGAAAAGGGTGCACGGAGGAGGTCGATGGAAATTTCATCGTCACGCCGATCGATGATACTTTATTCGCCCTCGTTCCGCCCTCCGAGGAGGACGGGGGCGAGACCACCGGCTCATTTCCGCGCGGTCGTACGTGACGAAACGAGACCGCGCGGCAGACGACAGACAATGGGAAGGGAAAGAGTCCAGCGGATTCCATGACCGGTGGAAGTGAACTCTTTCTCAAGCGGTTACGTCGTTGAAGGTCAGCAAAGGGACCCAGCGTCTCGAGGGTGTGCCGGATGGTGACCTTCTTGCACAATGGCTGCACCATCAGCGGATATGATTTGAAGGGATCAACGGGGGCGCGGTCGAGATCCTAGAGGAGTATATAAAGTCCGAGCGAGTCGTCCGTGGGCACACTCAGCGACCGAGGATCGGCAAAGATGAAGGCCCTCGTAAGTATTCGATCCCACGATCGGAACAGAGGCGAACTTTCCTAACGCGCGCCGCGATACGGCAGAGATTTACTCGGCAGCTTTTAGTTTGGTGAACGTGACGATGTGGCCGGTGCCGGTCTCGGCGATCTCTTTCCACACTGACGGATAGTTTGCGGAAGTTTGTGCGATCGATATGTCTTGTAAAGTTCCTTGTAACACTGGGATCGGCGGTCGAGTTCCTTGGGCGATTGACGAGCTTCAGTGCGGTTCGATATAATCTCAGCTGTGTAGAGAATTTGTGTGCTCCCCCCTCGGTTCAGAAATTGGCACAAACGCCCCATTGTGCGCCGTCAGAATTTCATCGAATTAGGATCGAAATAAAACTCACCGATATCGTGGTTAAATTTCCAGTTGATCCTGGCAGCTCTGCTCGCCCTCGTCGCAGCTGCGCCGCGCGAGCGTCGCGAGGCCATTTGGGGTGGTTACCACGGGGGCTACGGTGGTCATCTTGGCTATGGTGCTCAGCTTGGCTACGCTCATGGGGTAGCGGTCGCTGGTCCAGCCCTGGGACCAACCAGTGTCGCCGGTCCACACGTGGGACCGATTGCTGTGGATGCTCCGTCCATTGGACCAGCGAAGCTCTCTGGATCTGTGGCTGGTCCAGTGCAAGTTTCTGGTGCTGTTGCTGGGTCTGCGCTTGTCACCGCCTCGGTTGCTGGGCCTGCCCATGTTGAAGGTTATGATGGAGGCTACGATGGACGAGTTGGTGAGTAACTTTTAATTATTCAACTGGGTTATTTTTTCTATCTTTCGAAGAGCATTGGTCTAAGGTTCCATAAGGTAAGCCACTATATACCATTTTATAATGGCACCTTCAGGATTTAATCTTGAGGAGACCCGAGTTGAACGGATGAAAATATTTTTAATTCAAATTCAATCAAATTATGTAAGGTGATTATATAAAATTATTTAAGGAGTCATTCCTGTAATAACGCCGCAAAATTCGACAACATCAGGGTTTTTTCTCAGTGAATACAATGAATAATAATGTTAAACTTTTTTTTCATTTATTAAGTTACTTATAATGTATACGAAACAATTTTTTAAATACACTTTTAATTGTGTTTTTTCAATGTTATCTTGAGGTAAAAATCGCGTCTTTCAAAGTATATACCTGATCTGAAACAAAAAGATCAAACTAATTCTTAAGCATTATGAGTACCGCTATCGCAGATACTAGAATTAGCCACGTAAATAAAAATTTAACAAAATTGCACGCATTCAAACTTCAAGTCTCGAAATTTTCCATTTTTACTTGAAGCTTGAATGCGCGGAATTTTGTTAAATTTTGACTTACGTGGTTAATTCTGGCACCTGCGACAGCGGTACTCACAATGATTAAGAATCAGTTTGGCTTTTCTGTTTCAGAAGGGTCTGTGAGCTGAAATCACTTCCACCAGGGAGGTATTTCTTTTCATAGGCGCGATTTTTACCTCCAAATAACATTGAAAAAACACATTTAAAAGTGTATTAAAAAAAATTGTTCCGTATACATTACAAGTGGCTTAATAAATGAAAAAAAGTTTGACATTGTTATTCATTGTATTCGCTGAGAAAAAAAAAACTGAATGTTGCCGAATTTTCCGGCGTGATTACAGAAATGATCCCTTAAAGAATAAAATTCGGTTTTCTTTTCTTCTTACAACGCCCCTTCCTTGGGGGTGCCAGGGGCGCTTGGCTCCCGCTTTGAGTGCGCCACTGCCATTTTACTTTTACGGGGTACTTACTTTTCATCAAATCTCCAGGTCTCGCGTATGCAGCACCAGCCTACAGTTACTCAGGGTACCCAGGATACTCGGGCTACGCAGGATACGGAGGATACGCTGGCCACGGTGGACACGGAGTCGTGGTAGCAGGACCAGCCTCTCATGGAGCCGTTCTCGCTGGACCAGCGTCCCATGGAGCGGTCCTTGCAGGACCAGCGTCTCACGGCGCGGTACTCGCTGGTCCACATTCGGGAAACGCGGCTGTATCCGGTCCCAGCGCTGGCACGGTAGTGATCGCTGGGCCCTCTGGCAAAATCACAGCCCATGGAACTGGCCACGGTGGTATCCACACTGGTCACGGCCATTGGTAATGAGTAAGAGCTGTGGAGAATGTACAGTTTTGGAAATCTCTCGGTAACATCCAAGTCAAGTTACAAGGCCAACTTTGTATCCACTTTCGCGACGTCTCGATTAAGATATCGTTATTAGACTTATTGTTTTTCTGATCCACGACGCCCCTCATCCGCGATGCATTTCACACTATTTCACTGAATACTATGGTTGGAATAAGAAGGGTTCCGCCCGGATGGATTTCTTTTTATACGATTACTCTGTAGATTTTGTAGCTCGTTTGCTATTTATGGTGTAACTTTAATGTTTGATCTCCTGCGATAATATATGGACATGATTTAATTACACCCATCACCCTGTTACGCTGACAGCTTTGAACAGAGCTCGTCCTTAGATGGCGTTTATATTCAGTCACCCCTTCCTTTTTTATAACATCATGTGTCGACTTTGAATTCAAAGAGAAGGTCGAAGGTCTCGAGCAGAGAGCCCGTAGAGCGAGAAACTACAAGGGACCTGTAAGAGAAAAAAGTTCGACGCGATTGATCCTAGATGGTTGTCGGTCCTGGGGTTCACAGTGTTTAGCTCGCAGGAATGCGTGGTCCTGTCTACACGGAACGACGGTCGAATGTACAAGGAACCGGAGTCAACTTGAACCGCTGACACAAATCCGACACGTTAGAACGATATATCGAGAGCCGTGGAAAAGGGTAAGGTCGTTAGAAACGTGACTTACGATACGGTCCGTCAATCTCTGGACAAACACGACGGCTAACTGGATTAGATCGATCTCTAATTGATCACGAACCTTCCTATCGCTATTTGGGGACTCTCAGATATCAAACTGAAAAGAATTCACTACCTTTTCAATCGACTAGAACTCTCAATTGATAGTCAGAGATAGTAGAATTTTTTATGCTTACAGTTTACAATATTTTCGTTAATCTAAGGGTCCATAATTTCTAAATAAAGTAACAAATTCCTATCGAGTAAAGGATCTTGCGTTCCGGAATTAAAATTAATGTGAATTCTTTACTCTTCTAGTAATCGCTAGGTAAAGTAGAACCTTGCGCCGTTCTTCTGTATTCAAAGCGCTACTTAGAAATGCTTTCATGGTTGATCAGAGATGGTAATCAGACCAACGTGTCAATGCTGTTGCAGCAATAGAAAGAAAAACGCGGATTTTTTCCTCGATCACACTACACAGGTGTCTCGACGAGAGCGACTTGAATAATACGAAACTAACGAACGTCGCGCGCATAATTTACGGGAAGGTCGGACAGGGGATCAGGCGATTTGCAGCGTTATCATTCGTTGCACTCGAGGCACACCGTTTATCGTAGGATCTATACACGACAATTACCCGTATGTTTCCTCCATGGTCAGCCCGATTCGCGTTACAGATTTCAGCCGCTACGACTAAAGAAACTTTACGCCCGTCAACCGTTTCACCGCGGTTTTTACGACTGGAACAATGGCCATTTAAGCCCCTCATTTCGAGCTACTGTTTCGCTACATGTGCAGCACAGTAAGTATTTCTAAATACATGGAATACCATCCCCCTACCTCCGCCATTAATTTAGGAATCGAAATTCCGAGGTTCAAAAGGCCCAAAGTATTATTCGTTGGAAATATGTAAAATGCCCCGGAACCAATCGCTAGATATCGAATTCTCCGCGTTCAAAATGATATCCGAGGGCCGTGATACTTATTGCGGCGAGCAGCTGTCGCGAATCTGGATCAACAAGCAGATCGTTTATCAGCGCGATTCTCGCGATCGTGGGAATCGCCCAGATTTAACTGCGACTGCATCCAGCGCCCGTCCACGAAGATTTATTGTCAAAATCACCATTCTCGGATCTCTTTCACACCGTCCCGCGATAGCAGGGCGAATATGAGGGAGGAGAGTCGAGGAGTGGATCGCCTTTATGGGAAAATCGTGGCCCATCCGCGGTACATCGGCTGCAAGGCCATTCGTTTCGTCATCAGACGGTTGCATTGCGAGAGTGCATCGAACCTCGACGAATTCTGAAAGGTCACCTGGATAAGATCGACCATCCACTGGACGAGGTGCCGCATAACGAGGAGGGGTGCGACTACTTGCTACATTTTTATGCATTTCGTGCTGGCGCGTGGAAAGGAAGTCGTAACACTTCGTATCATCGTTGGAAAGCATAAGTGTTCGTAAAGGATAACTTGGTAATTATTGTAATCGATTGAGAGATGAAAAGTTCACACGCTATTGCATCCTGTTACTAGATGTTCTTCTATTTCTATTCCTCTTTCAATCGCCAGCAGTATACGTCGGAGGGGGCTCGTATATTTAAATTAAAGGCAAATATTTCATAGATATTCTTTTATTTTCAAACCTCATAAATGAAGGGATCACCATTTCTGTTCTGTTATACTTTCCGCTCAAGTATTCACGGAAATATTGCGCGAACTTTCGCGAAGCTTGAATTATGTACAGGTGTTTTAGCGACGAACACTACTTGCGTTATGCAAGAGGCGAAGGTATTATTTGTTACAATTTCGACATTCAGTGCCTGCGCGTTACTGCGCTAGCTACACAGTGCTCTATGTGAGGATCGATGAGCAAATTGTTCATTTGCTTCGTATTAATACGTTCCGTGTAAATGGAAAATATACCAGGAACGCTGAGGAAAAATCTGCAGAAGTCTGTAGTACAAGAAAAGAAGAAAGTACTCTGTAAACACAGAATGCCCACGCCTCCGGACACCCAACGTTCTCACAACTTCTCTTCTCTCCTTTTATGCTGCAGACTTCCTCCTCCCAGCGTTGACACACATCACCCGAGTTTCAAGAATAAAGAATTGCGAGCCCCAAAACATAGCGGTACACCCCCACAAAATTCCTCGACTCGCATTCCTTGGCCAACGGTCGATTTATCAGGCCGCACTGTCGCGAATCAAAGTTACAATCTGAGCAGGTCGTTGGCTACCGGGGACATACCACGATAGATCGACACACGCCCGGGCATAAAGCAAGAGGGCCAGATTGTTTTCTCGTTCCTCGCGAACCCCTGGGCCGTTACTATCGGGAATGACACGAGGTGTGGCCGATAACGAGGTAGATACGGTTACGGGCTGGATCGTTAATGCCCCGTGAGTTGCCGGAGATCGAGCAAGGACGATCGATGGATCCTTCCACGCGGTCCTGGCGTTACCGTCGACGATGGACGCTCACGCTTGACTCGTGGATCGCCTGGGAATACAAGTAAATGGGAGGGCTACAAACAATGATTGGTTAACATTCGGTGAGAGCCCGTTTCATGTATATAGACGTATGGACAACGCGTGCAACAAGAACGTATGTATCAAACGTGGCCAAACGAGGATCTATGGATGTTTAAACATTGATTCGAAACGCGAGACTTATCCCTCCCTTTAGCTCCCTCCCTCACCTTCGAAACGGCTTCAAAGATCGTTACGAATGGAAAGAAATAAGCTAGCATTCCTCCACAGCGAATGAGATATTTGCACCGTAAGCAACGCCGCGTTTCCGAGTGAGAAAATCGACCCAGAATCGGGTAGATAAATCCCATATATACAGTTACACCACGGGGCCATCAGTTCCATCGTTATTCACATCGCGATACGTGCTACGAGCTAGCAGTTTCTACGTGTCCGAGAAGGAAATTGAGAAACGCCCATACTTTGTACCCGACACAACGCGATCGCTCAAGTCCGAAAGCAAGGATTCTTGCCGATTCTCCAGCAACTCGTTTCGAGGGGCCATAAAAGTACACCTTCGACCCTTGGCTTACCTCGAGATTCGACGTGGCCGCTGGCCACGGGGGCGACGTCTCCGCTCGATTCCAAATACAGATCCATCGTGGTTGCGGGCGCCATGGGAGATCGGGGGCCGGGCGGGTGTCCGTTCGAGGATGAGTCCAATTAAATCGGAACCGAACGACCCACCGTCGGGCACGCTCTCCGTTCCCTGGCGACACCCTCCCCCAGCCGATCGTGCCGCAGCCACGAAAAGTCCCCCCGAACGTCGACGGAGGCCGCCGTGATTCCGAGCAGCGACTTTCCATCAGCCATCACGGAGGAACATTGCCGTGCAAGCTGATGCTAAGTGAGCTTTTATAGCTGGGATACGCGTGCACGTGGGTCGGTGAACTTATCGGTGGTAAGGGCGGGGCTGCTCTTGCAATCTGCTGGACCGTGACGGGGTGGAAAAGCTCGGTCGTTGATGGAAAAAAATGTGAACGGCGAGGCGCAGCCTTGGAACGAATTGGTGACACGAAACCGCGCCCAAAGTAAAAGCCTTGAGACTTGGTTCCGGGATGCTGGCTCAATTTCCCTCGAAAACCAGCGAAATTTCATTTTTCCGAGGCATCGACGGTGATACCTGCGGCATATCATTGAGCCATTCAGAGGAAAGACTAACCCACATTTTTTGCAAAAATTAATTTCTTTTCAATTTGGATTAGTCCGTTTTTTTTTCTCTCAATGCCTCAATTCTGGCTGCTTTCTCACAGAAACAGAGATCGAAGAAGGGACTTTCTTTTAAGCATTGTTGGTGACACGTGTCAGGCGATTTGCAGAAACGCGGTAGTGGAAAATCTTCATGGGTGTAGTATTCTATGGTTTGTGGTGCTTTGTAATGGGATTACGTTATTGGCATGGTAACTGTGGGTGCTATCGGGTTTCCTATAAGTTAAACGCGGCTGTGTCCTTTGAGTAGAGGAAATGGAATTCTCGACAGTGCTTCTGACGAATTCTTGATCAAGGAAAACCATTGAGGACAGACCAGCGATTAACGAACGCACAAATCCGCGGTTCTAAACGGCTTTGGCAATCCTCTTTTATCGTGTTTCGGGCTTTGTAATCGTACACCAATTACAGGGCTCGATACGCATTATTTGCATTGTGAAAATAGACTCTGGTGGGCCGAAACCATTGGCAGGCCGATGGCACGCCTGTCGGCGCACAGAGAATTCTTTTTCATTCCAGCAGCATCGAAAATTGCGCACGGTTCTTTCGAAAATCGTTCATTGCAATCAATCAAATGCTCTATCGAATGTTTTGTTTCCATCAAAATCTACCACCGGGGTTTATTTACGCCAACATAATAATTTTAACGATTGCAGTATTTGCGCTCTCGATCAATGAATCCGGAATACATTCACATGCCGGATCAAATTTCATCAGCCCAGAATTTCATCAATTCCACGTCTATGAGTGACAGATGCTCGATAAGTGAAATTATTAAAAAAAAAAAACAAGACTGTGAAGAAGAAATAATTGTTCAGAAGCTTTTAGGAAGTAGTCTCATCGCGAGGACGTGCGTGTGTGTCATCTTCCTGTGAAATAACTGCTTCGCCAGCTGAAAGAAAAGATAGGAATTCTTCGTCCCTCTTGCTCTACTAAACGAGGCGTGGCATTAAAGTCGCCCCCCTCGGAGGGTTTCGCGTAACCGAGAAACAATTATTCGAACAATCGCGTCGCGGGTCACCTTCGTCACCTTCGAAAGTGCACGCAACGCCCAACAATGATATTCTAAACGATCTGTGGCATGGTCGGTGATCCATTGCGAGGCTGGTGCCACCGTGACACACACGAGCGCGTGTTCGACTACAATGAAACATCGTCATTCCAGGCGACAATTGCGGACCGGCGACGGCGCGTGGGCAATGCAGCCCGTGCCTCGCCTAAACGGATGCAACGACAAAGGACGCGCAACAACTCCATCGTCGACGCTTGTCCACCTAATCTAACGGGAAAGCGATAGGATCTTTGATCTTCCTAGCCGTGAAGGCCGCGATGACTGGTGCCTTCGGATCGACCGTGATGCATCCCTCGCCAACGGAACGGGAGATCGTAAATGAAACATGCTACGCGAAGAGCTTTAATCTAAGAGGATTACCCCTGAATAGTGAATACGAAATAGAGAGGAGAGGAACGACGACCTTAGCAGCGTCTCGGATAGAACAAATCATTGGAAATTCTGTCAGAATAAATTTAGGCAAACGTCCCGTTTCACTTTTGGCATTTCTGTTACGTTGCCTAATAAATACAATATCTAGAAGGCTGAAAAATGCCCATTCCCAAACTCCTCTGTCTAAACAGAGCGTTCCTATCCTATTTTATGTGTTTTTTTTTCTGTTGGTCGAAAGACCAGTCGCATATTGTTACAAGGTAAACGCAGTCGTAGAAACGGTTGGAAACGGATGCAGCGGTTGACTCGGAGCACGTGAACCCTGAGCCACGGGTAGGCTGTGAGGCGTTAAGAGTTGCTCTCGCGTGTCACTAACACGATGACTGACTTAATGCTGATAAGCTAAGAAACGGCCACGCGCCCAGCCCGCAGAGAATGTTTGGCGTGTCCTGTGTGCCCCGCCCTTGGGGTTGGCGGGAGCACGCGGACACCCAGGCCACAGACAATGCCCCTATAAAAGCACCATCGGGTCTAGTCGATGGCATCACATCCACTCCAGCGATCAAGGCAAACTATTCCAGAAGCTTTGCGACCAGCAAAATCCCGCAACCTTCCTCTCACCATGTGCACCCTCGTAGCGGTATTCCTCGTTGCAGCCCTGTCCGTCGCGACAGCGGCCCCATCCGCCCTGCTGGCTCCTGGAGCAGCCCTGGCTGGTCCTCTCCTGGGCCCTGCCGCCCTCAGCGGACCCGTAGTGGGACCATCCGCCCTTGCCGGACCCGTTTCCGGACCTGCTCGCCTCTCTGGAGCTGTCGACGGCGGAGCCGTTGTGACTGGAGCTGTCGCTGGCCCCTCTCTAGTTTCCGGTAGCGTCGCTGGGCCCGCCGCTGCTGGATGGCCCGTCGCTGCTGGATGGCCCGCTGCCGCCGGATGGCCCGCTGCCGCCGCGTGGCCCGCTGCCGCTGGATGGGGTGCCCCTTGGGGTGAGTATCTCCATCAAACTTTTAATATCTCTGTGGCTTGATTCTTCAGAATACTTTCGTTGCTCTCTGCTCATTATATTCAGAGGGAGAGTAGTATTGATTAGACTTTCACATAAATTACTAGAATGACATCTATTCTTACCAAGAAAAGACCGTATCTAATCTTAGAGTGTACGATGCGGACTCGATCCCCACAATGGTCGATAAATCCAACCACGCATGGGAGCTCAATTTTTATCGCTTCTTGGTGTCCCAATGAGATCACAAACGTAACACTGATTCTACAACGGTCTTTGGCTGCCTGGAATATTATGGTTTATTACCGTCTACTACACAGTATATACCGGTCTGCTATCAGTACTCCGAGGTTCTTCTCAGTTTAAATTCATGCCTTGGAAGCCACAGCGTGGCCGAAACGTAGAAGCCATATCTGTTAGAAAATTCATATCAGTTCAGCTAGATGGTATTCATAGGGATTCCTCCTGAAGTTTTACTGGTGATAACAGGATCACTTCCATTTTCAGGCGCAGTATTGGCCGGCCCTGCGGCACATCCTGCAGCTCTCACTGGCCCCGTCACCGCGCCAGCCCTCATCGCTGGACCATCTGGCAGCATAGCAGCCGGACCAGCTGGAGTGGGTGGAATCGTTCGTGCAGGTCCACACTGGTAATCACCCACCCTGGCGACACCTTCGACTGATCTCCTCCGATGCCCGCCATTTGAAACAGACCGCGCCACGATCTCCGTCATTTACCGCTAGTACCTCCCATCACTGTATCTTTACATGTATTCTGTGTACATAACAATATCTCGTATATGTTATTATATATAATAATAAAAGCATGCCACTTTGGAGAGGAATTCATCTGCCTTCGATTTACCGATACCTTTCGCCCTCCTCCAACCGCGCAACCATCAATTTCCACCTGATCTTGAAGTGGAAAACCTACCTAGGGGAGACTCGGAAAAAAACGGGTACCTAGGTAAAACCGGGTGGGGCTATTATTTTTAAAACTGCTTTAACATTTTCGTTACGGCATACATTTCTGCGAAAGTGTTTTTTTCTAAAAAAAAAATTTTTTTTAAACTAAGAGAGACTGGGTTAACGTGAGCCTCGGGGTAAAATTAGCTTTCTTAATTTGTTCTTTAAAAATAGAATATATTTTCAAATTTTGGTGACGTAAAAAATGTATGTAATATAACAATGATAATTATGTACATTCAGATATCGAAAAATGTAAATTCATTTAAAAACTTAAAAATTAATTTTTAGAGACTTCCGATTGGTTTTCTTTTCAATTTAGCATTTTGGATAAATGAGTCATAAAAGTGTTATTTTAACTCAAAATTTTGTATATGTGTTTAAAACAACCTTATAAAGATACATGTACACGCGTTTAAGAAGACATTAATCCGAACATTATTAAATAATTAATTTTCTACTGAGTTCTTATTTCATTTCAGCTCACTTTACCCCAGACAGTAGCTCACTTTACACCATATATGGAGTAAAGTGGTCGTTTTGGTGTCTTCTTTTCAAGTTGAATTTTAATATACTCTAAGTTTATTTTAAGTATTGCTAATCGTCGTTTATCAATAGTAATGTTTAAATTATATTATATATCTCTTTCCACACGTTTTTATTGAAATGGAAAAATTTTATTCGACTTCAAACTTTTTTCGTTTCATTTTGCCCCGGTCTCCCCTACCAGAGATGCTGATTAAAGTCGACGCTAGGATCGGCAGCTCGTTCCGTGACGCCTACTAATGTCGGCGCTCGTACACATAGGTCGTCGCGTGGGTGCCGATTATAGTCGGCACTCGTAACGAAGGGGCTAAATATTGTCGCGCTGTGCATTGTTTCATCAACAAAAAATGATCGTGTTAAAATCGTGTTTACTAAGGTTATATCGTCATGTTTGTTTTTGTTGTTAAGTATAAGTGCTAGAGCCAGTATCTACCACGGTACCCTGTTTTACCTAGGCTATGGTGTAAAATCGTAAAAAAACGGATCATATTGCAAATAATTATTATCTTGTATTTTTCCTTCCATTAAAAAACTTGGATATGTACTATTATTTAATAAAGAGCTTCTCTAACGAACCCCAATTGCAATTTCATTTCTACATTAATAATATCAACGCTATGAGATTTTATCCTTAACGCTCCGATTTTGCCCCGGTCTCCCTTACTGGTGTTCCTACTGTTTTACAGTTACAATAGTATTGTACCTACAATTATTATCACCAGCTTAATCTGCCCAACCGCGTGAAATTTCATCAAAAATCGGTCAGAGACACTAGAGGAGCCCACCCTGCCTCGCGGTTTCACGCTCGATGGGTCAAAGCAGAAGCACCCATGGCAGGTCAAGTCAATATTAGTTTACGATTAAAGTCCAAGCGTTGGAAGCCCATTGTTCTCACCAGGAGCGTCACACCGCCGTTGCCTCGGACGCGTTGGTCGTCGGCATGGCCGCCCCCTATTTCGCGGTCCATTGTGCCGTCCCTCGTTGTCGAGGGGCACCGTGGGACGATACCTGTCCACCTTTACCGGTAATTGTAGGAAATTGCTGCAACGTCGCTCCAATCAGCCGCGTATTCTCTCTGCCGGGGGTGGGACGACACCGGATCCCGCTGATATCCGAGCGTTTCCTCTGCAGCTTTGTTCCGCGACCCTCTCGAACGTCTCTGCGCAGCCGTCGCGTCCCTTTAATCTCCCTTTTCAATCACACCGGCCCGTGGAAAATCCACCGAGGCAAGGATGCGCCCGCTGTCCCGGTTTCCGTGTCGCGCGCGAATTTTCCGCCGCTCCCCGCCTCCCGTGGGTGCTCCAGTGGAAATTATTAGCGTCACGTTCGCGTGCATTACCATTTCAAAGGGGCATGTCCGTCGGTTGGTAGGCGGGGAGCAACAAGTACGGCCGGTCGTTAAATCGGACAGTTTATGCACGAAGTAGCCGGAGCGTCTGTTATTAAAGAGGAACCGAGAAGGGGTGTCTTCCGAGGCCACCCATGGAATATGAAGCTCGAGTAGTCGGCCGGTCCTTTGGGCTTACAGGGCAAATATTTGATTGCCTCTCCTTGCGCCAATGTTTGCGCACGATCTTGCGTGGAAATGGAATTACTCGGGGTTTCGGAGTGTGGCGCCAAAGCCGTTGGGAATGAAAAATGAATGTTCACTTGTTCACAAATCGACGTGTTCTAAGTAGTTTAGCCAAGGTAAACTCATCAAGCACCGATTACCCAGTCATGTTCACGGGAAGTTACACGCTCGTCTTTGACGCACAATGACGTTTCAGACGCAGCGTTTCGGCTAACGAAATCAGGGCGCGAAGCAACAAGTATACAGACGCAGCCGGCTCGAGACGCGACGGAACAAATTCTATTATCCAGGATAGCGGGTAATGTCGAGTTTCGCGAAAGCCTCGAATTTATAGTATTCGGCCTAATCGAGTTTCAGGATCGCGCTGCGTCGCCGCGATACCTCGTTTAGAGCTCGGCGCAATTAATCCGCGCAACGGCCCGAAGGATCCGCGCGGCGGGACTACGAGTCGTCTTTTCGCCCCGCGGTTTAATAGCTCACGCAGACACTCGTCGGTGAAATACTTCCATATGGAAATAGGTCGTGCCCAGTTGCATGACATTTCCCTGCGAAAAAATGGGTGGAAAGCGGGAGACAAGATTCAGGGTCGGCTCGGTGTATAAAAGCTGATATCGCGGGGTTAATTGTCAGTCTCTCAATTAGCCTGATAGCCAGTGCAGCGAAGAAACGAAGCAGCCATCATGAAGTTCTTGGTAAGCTCGTCAAGCTCAATCTTCCTCATTCGTAGCAATTACCCAAGACCTAAAAATGACCATAAACTACTCAGGTACTTTGCTCAAGAATACTCGATGCTACGTAAAGAACCACCATGCAACAAGTGAACCGTTTTTTTTTTTTAATATACACATCGCAAATATTGTTTTCCACCAGGTTCTTCTCGCAGCGGTTGTGTCTGTCTGCTCAGCAGCCCCCAGCGTAGTCTGGAACCCTGGTTGGGGAGCTGTAGGTGTTGCCGGGCCACAGGCAGGGCCCGCAGTCGTTTCCGGTGCAGTAGCTGGGCCAGTGAAGGTGTCCGGTGCTGTTGCTGGGCCAGCAGTTGTCACAGGGTCTGTAGCTGGCCCCTCTGCTGTCGTTGGCTCTGTCGCTGGACCCACTCTGGTTAGTCAGCCAGGTTTGGGTGCTGTGGTTGTTGGTGAGTATCAAATCATCCTATCGTAAACAAAATTATTCACCCATCGACTAATTGGATAACTGAATTCTCAGGTGGTGGAGTTGTCGCACCTGCAGGCCTCGTAGCTGCGCCAGCTGTAGTAGCTGCACCCTCCGTGCTAGCTACTGCCGCAGGCACGGTCGTCACTGGTCCAGGAGCATCCGCGGTCGTCGCAGGTCCAGCAACATCCGCGGTCGTCGCAGGCCCTGTTACGAAAACAGCAGTGATCGGTGCCTCCTCCTCAGCGGTCGTTGCTGGCGGCCATGCTTGGTAGTCGCAGCGAGACTCAAAACTACATGGTATACCTCGTGCTTCGCTAAGCACTACAGAGACGACCTCGTACCTCCCTCCCACTTGTATGGCACTGCCAATGTATCCCGAAGCATGTACGCTTATGTAAACGTGTAACTGTATAAATATACGAATTCTACCCTATTTCTGCCTCTTCGTTACAAGCATGTACCTTTTCGAAGGGTTCGGTCGAACGCTTCAGGGTGATCCTGTACATCATTACCTCGCAACAAACGTTTCCAAATCCACCGCGTCGATTCACGGAGCTCCAAGCAGAATATTCGCCAACAGCGTGCGTCCGATAAATTCGCGAATCAGCGCTCCTAGCCAATCGTGGGCTAACAGCGCTCCCACACAAAAAGGCACGTACGAATAATTTTGCAACTGTACGCGATTTGCAGAGGTACGCCGCGCTTAGACAACTCTCGGTTCGATCCCTCTCGCATCCCCCTCATGAATATTTCATCGTGCACCACCTCCGCCGCGGAACAAGCCGTAACACGGGGGAAGACAGCAGTTGCACCTGTGTTACGCCGTTTCGCCGCGATGCCCACGTGAAAAATGGCGGGATGATGAAACGGCCCCGAGATATAACAATGCGTCCCCGGCGGCGGCGTGCCGCGCCAGCGGGTCGCAATTATGCAGTCATAATCGGTTCACTGTCAAGTACGGCGTTCGACAAGTCGGCGACATAGCCGATTGTCTGACTCCATTTTTCTGCAGCCGTATCTACTGGAGCTACCGCCGCAGTTATGAGAGTGGAACGGATTTTCTCCTCAAGGATACCTAACGGTCCTCCGAGAGCATGCGACGGAATTATGGAGCGAGTGATGTCAAGTATGATAATCGATTTCGCAATGTACGATACAAGCGGCGCGACAATGCCCATGATGAAAAGTCTCGGGGATATTTCACCTTTCCTTCACTGTCTAAGGTGATAATCGGTGGAAGAAGCTGAGAATTCAGTAACCACACCTGGTTATCGAGCTCCGAGGAAAAGGGGAACGCAACAGCCGTTCTTTGAAGCAGGTACACAGCGCGGGAGTTATCCCTGTTGGTGAAATTTCAAAGGCTGGAATTAGTTTCAGTATAAATTGAACGTGCGAGGAGGATTAGCTGCGCGCTAAATCCACAGTCGATTAATTAAACCCCGTTTTGTCCTTCAAATGCGACGGCCGACAGAGTGTTTCGGGGAACTAGAGCAATCGGATGCGTGACACTATCTCGCATCTGCACACAATATCGGCTATGATGCCGTGTACTCGCAAAGGATGAACCACCCCCATCGGAGCCCCGGCCATTCGCGCTTAATTCTCCGTTTGCGTGTCCACATATTCAGCACACACCCGTGCACACGCACGTTTACTGGCGTTCGTCCGTTTGTTGCCACAATGCGCGCGACCGCGGCCAATGTTAACGTGCTAATTGTTTCAGCCACCTAATTACGGCCGACAGCGCTGCTGGTGTCATTCGGCGAACGCATGCTTTGCAGGCAAAAATCGACGCTAATTCAGACCCATGTCATTCATACCAGAGAAACGTTTATATTGTAAAGAGTCTCCGTTCTTCACATTTCTCCCTCGACCGTGCTTCGTTCCCCAGAAATATTAATCAGAACCCACGAGTTCGGTGTTGCCGCTAATAACCCGGCCGCTCCATTGAGAACGGTGACTGCCGTTGTCGCGTGAACTACCGTGAAAGAAGATCGCCTCCTCCCTTATCGGCGAAAGGGAACGAGATGCAGCGTCACGCGAACGGGGCCGGAAAGTTCCCGATAATCGATAGCCTTTGACACAAAGGGCAGAAGGGGCATGAAAGAGTCGCGTCTCCGAATCGGACGGATATTCCTCAAAAGGAACCACCCTCCAACTGCGTCACAAAGGCCCGAACTTTTCAATATCTCTGGTTCGCCCCACCTCTGGACACGATTTCCGTCAGACACCCGGGACCTTCGACGGCGGGACGGGAATTTCGAGGAAACCGTTGGCAGGGGCCACGTCGATGGGGTTGGAAAGTGGACCATGACGGACAAATTTCACTTCCGTTTCGCTGGGGTCGCGATAAAAATTCCGCTGTGATAAAGCAATAAAACGACAGACGATGATGGAACGTCGATTTGACCGAGAGCGCTAGTAGAATTCGATATTATGACGCGGAAGATCCAACGACTTCCCTCCAAAAGTTCGCGAGATTACGATGCAACCCCTCGCGGGATGGGTGGCCGGCCAAAGTGTGGACCGTAAATTCGCGCGAGCGGCGCAATAGCTCGACGACCGCGATTCCCAACCAGACAGATCCGCCGCGTGTAATTACACCGTTCAAAGTGGACGGCAGCGTCCGAGATTCAAAGGACGGATTACCGCGGCCATCGCGGAAATCGGTGGAACGCTCGGAAAAATGCTTGGCTTGTCGGGCCCGAAATAAAGGGGCGACACCCGCGCCTCGTCGAAACGACCAACCAACCCCCTGTTTTATTTCCTGTCCCGTTGACCAAACGTTTACCACTCGCGGCTCGGATTCTTTGTGAACGACCGCGGCATTGTAAGCGCGTTTTCGGGGGGAAAATCGATCCCTCTTTTTTTTCCTGTTTCCGAAACAGGTGAGAATAATACGCGCGCCAATTTCACAGAAAACGTTCGCGGCTGGTATTGCAGCGTTGCCTACCATATCTCCCGGGGATGGTAGCTTCATCCGCCGTACTTTCAGCTCCGCGAACTAATGTGACGCAAATATGCTGGGCTGTGTAAATGCAGGACCCTTCATGAAAATTAGCGTCAGTTACGGCGCAATCGTTCCCCGCAATAATGCTTCATAGAAGAACACGTCGTCTACCCATTCGTCGGGTAGTAGATTGCAAATAGTTGGACCGGGGTAAACTCGCGCGGAATTTGGTCAGTAATTACAGCCGCGCTCTGTGGTTATTAAGGTTTATCAAAACGGAATGCTGGGAGTTTCGCAGCGAGAATGAGGCAGAAACGAGATCACCGGCAAATTCACGACTACGCGCGTTACCTGACCACCGAGGAAAATTCTGTTCCCTTGCTGCGATCGTTATTGCGGTAACAGGCAACGGTCCATTCGAGGCTGGAACACGTCCGCGAGTGATAACAACACCTCTGGCCGTGACGCTTGGACCCGGAACTCGCCTACTCTAATCCCGTTCATCGGTGACCGCACCCTGGCTTATTTATTATTCCTACTTTCATGCGGGGTTGAAGGTTGCTGCATCGTCGACGGCTTTTTCATTGTCACCAGCCGGGTATATAAACCATCCTGCGGAGAGGGTTAAGCATCAGTCGCAGCCAGCTGAAGACTACGCCAAGAATCATCATGAAGTGCTTGGTGAGATACCTGCAACAGTAACATAGAACACTGTGTTTATTAAACACTTTAATTCGATTCAACGACTTTACACCGATTAACAAAACAATACGTACTTGGAATTACGATTTACTGTACCACTGCCTACAAATCTCTTCCTAGTTACTCTCTCGTCTTACCCATTTTTGGATAAGTCTCTTATTGCCGTGATAACTTGGATAATTACTGGCGATCTTACAAACAAAGTTTCCATAACTTTAGCAAATTTTCCCACAGATACCTCCAGAGCATCATCCAATGTCAAAATTGAAATTTCAGATCGTCCTCGTCGCCGTTTTGGCCATCGTCGCCGCCAACCCAGAACGCGAGCGTCGTTCTCTCGGCTGGGGCCATAATGGGGCCGTAGTCCTCGGTGGAGTGCTACCAGGCGTGGCGCTCGCAGGACCGCTGGCTCCTGCGGCCGCGGTCCTCGGGCCTGTCGCTGGAGCCGCCGCGGTTGTTGGACCCTCTGCTGGTGCCACTGCCGTCGTGGGACCGTCTGCTGGTAACTTTCTTATTTTATCTCCTCGAAACTATTTGCCTCGCTTCACGTAAGCGATCCCGATTGGCCCTAATCCTTGAGCATGCACCTCCTTAAAGCTACTTGTACGCTCGAGGATCAGTGTCACTCGCGATAACTTAGCTACTAGAGTAATGAGGTGACGATGCTTTGTGCGATAATGTGCAAATAAATATGACAGTGGAAAGTGAACAAATGTTTCTTTCGAAGGATCCGCGGTCGTCGCTGGACCCTCTGGAACGGTCGTGGCCCCTGGAGCCGGGGTTCTAGGACTCTGGTAGATCACCAAAATGCTCTGGATTCGGCCCCTATAACTAGAACGATCTCCCGTCAACTTTCAAGCGGCTTATCCATCGACCTCCATCCTCGAGACTTCGACCAAAGCTCGGAATTGCTTGGAACAGAAGATGCTTCCGGATCCAAGTTTCAAGACCGATGATTAAAGTAGATCTCCTCGAGGTTCTTCTCAATTCGAGTCTCCTCCAGGTTTTTTTTTACGACGAATGCCCTCAACCCCCATGTAACTAGCCAGACCTATATTACGGCTTTGTACGATAATAAATGAAGCTCCACTGTACCTACTTGTCTGTCTGTATACACTTGTACTTCCAATCCCGTCGCCTAATCCTGGTAAGCGAACCGAGCGATCGTCTCGTTTAAGTAGAGTTTAAAGCCACCTGAGTGGCCATAAAACTTATCGAGTTTGTCTTAGTCTCCGTCCAGGGACCAGTTGCTCCAGTTTCTAATTTAAATTGTTAAACGCATTAGGCGGACAGGCGCGGCCACTGACAGGATAGGCAAAATAATGGATTCGCTGGGGCTGCGATGGCCCGTTGCAGCCGAGACACTGTAATTTGTTTAGCCAATGCCAATAAATCGAAAACTGAATTGGTTAACGAGTTAGACAGGCTGTGGTATGGAGAACAAAATTATTTCTACCAAATGAAAGGCCCCGCTTCGTTCAGCTAATGTGTAATTAATGTGAAATTAATTTAAATAGGCGGACGCGATTTGTTAATAATTGCACTTGCTGCTTCGTCAGGATTTAACGGTGAACCGAAAATCCCCAAGCTATGAATACGAATTAGATATTTTATACTATGTTCGGGTCTAATGATTACCAACTACAAAAACTAGAAATCATTTAACAGCAGAAGCAACAGAATTATTGTGTAGTAGGTGTAATTCATTGAATGATGTGAATATAACAATTTTAATATACCATAATTCTGGATATCATGGTGAAATATGTTAGCCACCTGTTCATTGTTTTCGGACGAAGTAATCGCTTAACCAAATCGAATAAAACATAGGATAGATCATATACAGTCTTTCGCACAAGAGCGTGTTCCTCGTAGCCACGGCCCTGTACTTTAAGAAAGAGTGGGTCCTTCAGAATTCGGAGGAGAAAAGTGTCTTCTACTACGCTGATTAACACGTGTGGCATTTTAGTTTGTGATTCCGTAGAAAACAAGCGATTTTTAAAATGGGAGCTCCGTATTTTTTGCCGCTTTTGCACGACGTGGAAACTTCTTTGGAAGAGCATAGTAACGTTTGCACTGGCCTGCACACTCGTCTGATGCGAATCCGATCGAAAACGTTTGGGGTTTCATAAAGCACAAGTTTCAAGGAAGACGTATATTTACGGTCAAGCAGTTACCTCGAGAAATTCGAGAAATATGGTCTTTATCTTCGGAGTATGCAAGAAAGTTGGTTGAAAGCATTCCTAAATGGTGTCAAGCGATTATCTACAACAACGCAGACGGGACCATATAATAAGTAATTGCGTATTAGTTCATAAAACGTACTTTTCGGCAATATATACTTTTTTTAAATCTATTGATTCCTTTCGGAGGCACGAGGAACACGCTCTTGTGGAACAGACTGTAATTGATATCAGACTTTAATTACTATCCATATCCTGCGCACCAGAAGCATCCCTTTAGTACCTGATTACTCCCTCATACGCGACTTTGCCAGTAAACTCCGAGCATAACCACAAATTGCAGACTACTCCATTCATATTGTACATTTATAATTGCCCAATTAATTGTAGCACCTGAGTGTCTGCAATTGGAGAACGTTACTATCGTTCTGTTTGTATATAAACGATACGTAATGAACGAATTCACGAGCGACACCATAATAGCAGGCATTTGTTGGCCCGCGTGTACAACAAGCGTTATAATAATTCATGGTGAAAACTCGTGGAAAATATGAATGTTAATTGAACAATTCATGAACCGATGCGTTTTGTGCACGCCTTAATTATCGTAAATACGGGATAAGCTGCCATTGAAAGGGTGGTGGTTTAAAACAGAGTATATATCCAAAGTAGTATTTAAAATAAGTTTATTGCCGGATGGTAAAATTTAAATTACAGAGGGGAGGTTGGGGAAGAGTGTAATTTTCCATGTTGCCAATCGCAAGGGGGCGAACGGAACTGCAGCCAGAAGAAGGGAGGTGTAGGGTGTCGTCAATCGCTGAATTTTGCGCAATGAGATGTTTCTCATCGCCGAGCTTCATTGTAATACTTCAGGTCCATGTTACGCCGGGGTATTGGGTAGAGCTTACCACGCCTTCAGTCCCCCCCAACCTCCAAGGGCGGGAGCAGCTACGACGGCGGCTGCTGAGCAAAAGAAAGGTGACATGAGTATCATAATCGGCAAGTCGTACAGGAAACAGCAATGGTACTTCAGCGTTATCTACACACTGAACTCGAGGATCGAATTTGTTCAGAAAAGACTCCAGCGTAGCCTCCCTTCTTCGAAGGGATGCAATTCAATACTCCATAACCGTTCGTGTCAGGATACACGAGGAGATTCGAATGAGAGAAGGTAAATTGTCAAAGATGAGGTTACTTACGTGCCGCAAGGAGCTTAGGACCGGTAGCAATGGCAACGGGAGCAGCAGCGATGTTGGGGATTCCCCATCCAGCAGCCAGAGCTGGGGCACCGAGGATTCCACGGCGTTCTCGCTCTGGTTCAGGGTTAGCCGCAACGATGGCGACGATAGCGAAAAGGACCACCTGCAAGGCAACAGAATCCCTTATTCACCGTACAGAATCTTCCAGCTGATCGGGCAGATGCTCGACAATTGTTCAGTCAACTAAGACGAGTGATCGCTGGCTCCAGGAGCGTTACGATTACAAAACGGTAAGGCGTTTCTTACCAAGTATTTCATTTTGTTGGTTGTGTTGGGTTTGCTTGAGCTTCTTAGAACTGTAAAGTGCAAGCGACTGATGAAAATCCTAGCCGGGACTTTGTCTTTTATACTCTTATTTTCCTATCTATATAGTTCAAACGGCGTACGTCATCCACCCCGTACAAACGCGTGTCAGTCAGCCTCAAGAGTGGCCAGTCCGCATCGGCTTGTCGCGAGCGGGCGTGGTCGGGGACTTGAATCCGTAAATCAAGACAGCGATCTAAAACGATGAACTCGCACAGAGGCAATGTTGCATCAGAAATCTCTCAATAGCGCGGCGCACGCAATGCCGCGCGAATGTTGCAGAAGTTTCGCGTCTGGAACGGGGTCATTGGTATTTGCATATTTTACTGCCGCGGATTTTTTCCCGCTGCCGTTCCGTCGCTAGGTCGAGCCACGCCGACCAGGGTAGACAGAGGCGCAGAGAGAGAGAGAGCGAGAGAGAGAGAAAGAGAGAGGGGGAGAGAGAAGAAAAAATACGGAGCGAGCCGCTGCACAATTTAGGGTTCAACTATAAGATGCAATGCGCGGCTAGTGTTGCGACATAGACTTTCGATTCTGCGTGAGACGGCCTTGAATCAGCCTGACCGTTAGCGAAAATGTTCGATTGCCGATACAACACAGAAAAGCAGGAAATGCTGCCTTGAAAGTCCAGTAAAGCGTTACAACATAGGAAAGCAATTGCCCGTGTCCGCGCGCCTCCAATTCACCTTCCTATCTGTTTTTCCCAGCTGCCCATTATTTTTTTCTCGTCCGACGCTGTTTGTCCTATTGAGCAGAACGAATGATATCTTAATTTCTGGCTTGCGCAACGACGCGGCGGCTCGTCCGAGCTCTAAGTTCTCGTGGCGCGCGAGGGTGGATCTACCAGCGCGGTCCATGCGCCCATGAGGAACTCCAGCTTCGGGTGGGCGCAGTGTTTGGAGCTGAATGAATTGTATCTGCGTCCAGAGTCTCGAATGTGCAGCTCGGCCTTTGTTCTGATTTCCAGCTGACGGAATTCCAAAGATACCGAGTGGCGATCGGGAAAACAGGGCGCGGTGACCATTTGTCCTTACTCATCACAGGAGGCTACGCGTAATGGTAAGTATATAACGGTTCAATCCAGTTGGAGAAGTATCAGTGCTGGGACGCGAATGTACGGCTGGACAACTGCGGCCATCCGAGGGAAGAAGGATAATAATAGGAAAGGACGTCCGCGGACAGGGAGCCATGAAGTTGCCGGTAAGCTGAGAAACTTTATCGTGGCTCATCGAGTGGGACCGGTCGAAAGGGAGAGATTGTTACGAAAAGAGAATCCGCGCAGTGTTCCTGATGAGAAAACTTTAATCTGTTAGCCCGTAATGCAGTTCCGTGTCGTCCGTGAAATATGAACGGCTCCCTATCTCTGACCAATGTTCCCTGATATATAGACCGCCACGGCATTTGCCGGGGCTGCTGGATAATTGAAACGTATGGCCCTGTTCTGTAACTTTGATTAAGACGAGCAATGCATCGATTTCGCGTAAACGCGTTCCGAGAGGGATGTACGGGGGTGGTTATCGCGCTTCGTTGTCCGTTTATCTCCGAGCCGCCAGCGTCCAGTCGCTTGTGCAGACATTTTCTGCGATAGCGCTTCGTTTGTTGTATCTCCCAAAGGGAGAGGGAAATGTTTGACGCTCATTGCACTATTGAAGGGGCACAGTAGGGTCCTGACGCCGGAGTTCATTCCTAATTTTCTTCCCTCGTCCTTGACAAGCTCCTTGATCCCAGTACCATCGTGTCCCAACGAACGCCACGGCAATATCGATCCATCGATCAGCCACGATTGTCGGAGCGGCTGATTCCAGGAAGAAACCAGGACGATCCTTCCTTTGAGGAAGGGTTCGTTGCTCGTCGTAAAGTGTTTGCCCGAATGCTGTCCACGTACGGACACGTAAACCGCGGTGGCGATGACGTGTTCATGCACGGCACGTCTGCAGGGAACCGAGTTATGCAAATTCGCGGTGCGTGCCGCTCTATCCCTGGCCATCGGACGAGACAGACGCGTGCCGGATATTGTTCTCAAATCACCCGAACCGCTGACACGGCTCACGACGACGAATGCCCATGGTTAAACTCTGATCAGCCGAGTTACTCCCATTACGCGATATAATCCGTCGACGAAACCGCAGATGGGGAATGTCAGCATTCGTCCCCCTGTTGCGTGGGCGGGCATGCACATCTTGGGGTTACCGATGGGGATCGATTGATAGTAGACATTCGAATATTGGGCTCGTGGAAAGGAGAGAGATCATGAACGCGCGCAATTGAATATTCGAAGTAAAAGGATAAGATCCCAGGCATTTTTTCTGTGGCCTAACGGTATTGAGTATCGATATTGATAATGCCCGCGGTTGCAGCAGCAATTACCGATCTGACAGGCAAGTATCTCGAGGCGGGTTTAATAGAACATATTTACGACCGAGATTACGAGAAAACATTCCAACTATTGTGTCGCCGAGCAGAGCAATGCCGTCCCACGTAACCTGCGCGGATAACGCAGCCTGTGACACTCGTCTTAATAAATCACGCCTTATCCATTTTCAGTTACAGTTAGCGGCATCGATCCTCCTAACGTCCGTTTACGCCAGTGGCTGGCCTTATCATGAAATAGTGGGCGTAGGGCAATCGGCAGCGCCGGTATTCGTTGCTCCGGTTTATGGAGTCGCACCTGCGGTCAGCCTGATAGCCGCGGGTCCGCTGAAAGAGGCTGCAACCGTTGTCGCCGGCCCTGTGACCGGTACCACGATCGTCGAAGGCTCGTCTTCCGGGCCAGTGACCGTCGTGTCGCCTGGAAGCCCGGCTAAAACCCTCCACGATACTCTTCCGCGGATTGAAAGTAATTTTCATTCCTCCCCTAAGTAGGAATTCAGAAGCAGAGAAAGTTTAAAGTTTCAAGCTCAATTTCGGGGCTGCGTGGCTTCATTCGAGGGTTTAGGCTCGATGCTGAACGAATCCACTTCAGTTACGTAAGCATTAGCCGCGTAATGTCGGCTCCCATTGCCTCATATGCATTTTACGAGATGCATAAACCGAAGGATTTATAGTAGCCGCGTTAGCTCCACGAATTACAACTTTAACGCGGTTATAAATTAGACTATATTCCTAGGGGAGGCTGAGATAAGTAGCGGGGGAGAGTAAGGCTGTCGAAGTTAGACATCCTGGGTACCATTTCCTTAACTTTCTTCCGCAGAGCCCGCTGATGCGCCGAACGAGGCATCGGATGATTCAGTGCTCATTAAAGGAGCAACGGCGGGCCCGGTAACCCTGGTCGCTCCTTCCGACAATTCCGTCCCCGACGCCGATAATGCACCGTCAGCTCGCGCGGAAACAAAGAATGGGGCTGTTGCAACGTCAGCGGAGGCGGGTGTCTCAATCAAAGACGCGGAAGAATCATCGGCTGCGGATGCATCAGCGAACGCGACGGCGATTAGCGAGACAATAGGCGTAGCGTCAGCGAGGGCTGTAATAGGTCCCTCCACCGGTCCCATCATCATCGTCGGCCCGACTGCTCCACCGATACCGATCGTGCCAATGACTGTTGACGCTTCGACAGCCGCGCCAGCGACGGTTGCCACCTCGACCACCTCTGACGACGTATCTTCCACTGCTGCAGCCAACGCCTCGGCTTCCAACGCAATAACCATTGGAGGACCGAGGAAAGGACTTGCTCTCGTTACAAGTAAATCACTCTCCACCCGTGTCCTTTTATTCCGCGATATTCTATAACAAGCGGAGTTCTGCTCGAACGGCGGAAGTTGCATGATCCAAGCTCTGTTACACAAATACCGTAGTATTATCCACGGTTGCTAGGAACTGCAAATTTTCTATCGTTAACGACTGTTTGCATTCGACAGACGTTTACACAGATGGGGTCTGTGTTTTCAGATGCAACGGAAGCGAGCGTAGTCGAGGGTTCGGCGTCCAGCTCGGCGTCGGCGACGCGAAATTCTGGGAACTCCGTAGTTTCCGCGTCGGCGAGGGTTAATTTGATTACGCCGCCAGCTAGAATCGCAGCCGTCGGGGCACCTTTAAGGAACGCTGTCGTATCAGCGCAAGCAGTCGCCGCAGCGCTCGTTTCCGAGCCCTCCGGTAGCGTTTCCGGCGTCGCTGCGCCCGCGTTGCTCCTAAGTGCGCCGCGCTAACCCTCGGCAGCAACAACGCGCCGCTCCTCGCAGGGTTGGCAGAAAAATCAGCCCGTCCCTGTGGCCGATTTGCGTTGCCGCAGTGCGCCAGCAGCGAGCCTTTCTAAAGAGAGTTTTTCGTACGGCACTGAGAAAAAGGAGTCCGATTCGTTGACATTGCGTTGGCGATCGGCAATGGTACAAGAAACAAGGAAGGGAAGTGTCGTGGAAGGACGACGAGAACAAACTGGAAGCCGTTGGCATTGATGGCCACGAGTTACTTTCTCGCGAATTACCGCTTGCGTGCAACGGCGACGGCTTTTCTGTACCCTCGGGTCATTCAATATTCTCTTATCGCGACGAGCTTTTTTATACACCGCGCGCTGTTAAAGAGCTAAGATTTTCAGGAGGCGAGGCTACCGGGATTAAAGAGTTGTGATCATTTTAAGAGCATGTAAGTAAGTAAATCGCGATGGTGGAAATTATTTCTACGAGGATTAGAAGTATGTGCAATAAACTGTTTTGCAGAGATAGAAAATGTGCGTAGTTTATCAGTCGTATATTGTTCCGCGGATTTTCATATTGAACGAATAGATAGGGGAGACAGAAAGAGAGGCGAACGTGGGAATTTCGGTGGGCGAAGAGGGTAGCGGTTCGTACGGTTTGATTTGTGGCGCCAATGAATTTGCGTATTGTTGCGAGCGACAACAGGCGGGTTTAATGAAGTTATATTTATCCTGCTAATCTAGTTAGCAGGCTCGCGATTGGAGCGATCCAGCGGCTGGCGCAACCTGTACTTTGGGTTAAATCATAGCAAACAAGCCGAACCTAAACCGTACGATTAAGCTTGAAACTCAATTATTACCGTCCAGCTTTCACTAGGCAAACGGAGTGTGTCGGAGTTGGCTTGCCTATGGACTTTTGCTCTATCCGAGGGAGCAAACGTTTGCCCCCGTTTCACGGGACTTGAACCTCTTCCAGCCATTGTTACAGGAAATACTTCTTGCGCTTGTGAATCGCGCGAATTTTATACGGTAACCGCGGAGACCTGTCCATTGAAACTCTGTGCGCGAATCTGAATCTGTTGGCCCAATGAAATGCGAAAACTGTGTTAATTGTATTACCTACCTATAAAGGTGATGGAACTTCACATAGCGAAAAGTCTCGGATGTCTTACAAAATATTCTTTATTGGAACTGAAAGATTTAAGTTACAGCACAATGTTACAATGTGCATGGTTTGAACACCGAAAATTATAATTAAAAGCTTCGTGTTTTATCCTTTAAATAGGTGGCTGAACAGCCCACTGCGCAGTCTACCGCCTGTCACCTGCTCTATCGTTGACAATTCAGGATCGTTCTCTTTGCCTAGTATACTGTTTGCGCTTGAAAAAGACGTAAGTCCTGGAATTGCAGGCGAATTGCCCAATCCGGTGTCATCGCCGTTTAAGTTATCCAAAACGCCGTTGGGATTTGACCTACCGTGCATACGTAGAATTATGTTTTCAAGGCGTTTTTCCAATTCTGGCACTTTGATGATGTCTATGAAGCGAGCCAATGGACTTAGCGCGAAAGTGCCTGGAATCGTCTGCAAGAAGGATAATATGTGAGAAAAGTCATTTCAAATATTCGTATTATCCAGAGTTTCCGTCGAAACTGCGGAATGCTTTATACCAGAATCTTTCACGATGAAGCATTAATTAAAAACGCCGCGATTCGTGTAAATCGCGCGATTCTTTTGTACGTAGGCGCGACGCGGTTAAACGTTTCACGTCTCACGCAGGCGAATGTGTCTTTCCAGTTGAACATACGAGAGTTACGGCTCGTTCGTTTCAATTAAACGGTTTAATGCTTCGTCCCCGTTTGTCAAAGTCACATTTGTCCACCTTGCTGAACAATGTGGGTGGCGTACTCGCAATTCGAGTGCGCCTTGCGTCACACTGCTTCACAGGCCGGGAGCAAATCGAACTCAACAGCGGAGTCAGAAATTGAGGAATCTACGATTCACTTACGTGTAGAGTAACGAGGAGCAGTAGAGTCGCAATCACGAGCTGCTTATCCTTCATTTCACAGATTGCTAAACGACTCCTTCGATTCAATAAATTTCAAAAGCTGTGGTCAGCTTAATAACTGCCGACATCGAATGAATTACGACACCCCGCGCTACTTTATATACCTCGGTGTTCCTCGATGGTCTTCGTTTATCGACAGGCCCCACAGTTCTACCTCCCGTTAGATTGTTCATCTCATGATTTCGATTAACGTGTCGAACTCACGTAAGGAGCGCATTGTAAACAGCATTCCGCGAGACACGCGAAAACTCTCGCGAAGAAGATAACGCGCGTACGACACCGGTGCAATTACGTGCCGACGATGGCAGCGTTTCATAATACAATTCGATGTTCCGCGTGTCTATAGAGAAGACACACGCGCTTGCGATTCTGTCGAGCCGAGCGTGTCGCGTTTCGATCGAGGGGAAACGATTCATCGCCGGCGTGTTCGCGTTACTGCGCTTTAACGAATATTTTTTAATGAACGCGCTATTGAAACGGCGTTTATTTTTTTTTTCGCGGAATCGTCGGGGCCCGTTCAATTACAAACAGCGTTAAGCTGATACATCAGCGGCGGAATGGATGGGCAACGTTCCACCCACATGTTGAACCGCGCTCGTGTAGTTGCGGCGGAGCGCGATCATTAACTGCAATTCGCTCACTTGCCCGCTTTTTTTTATCCTCCTTCATTGTTCCAATCAACGTTTCGACCGGGTTTTTTTTTTCACCCGACAGTTATTGTTTCAAGCGCGATTGCGCGCATCAGGATCGATGGCGCGCCAGGCCGCGTCGTCGAGTGCCATTGAACCATACTTCGCCGTCGCGATTCACTTTTCACCGTTGGGAAATATAAATGGCTCTTTAACGAATCGCTGGGAAGCATCCCCGACGTGAATCCGATTACCTCGCGCGGGTGTTTACGGGGCCCGGCGGGATCGTGATTCGGTGCGGTTTCACCGCGGTGCTTCGTTTTGCTGCCGGAGCTACTGGGACATTTAGTTCGCACGTATCCACGCGCCAGTGGCGGTTATTAAATTCGATGAAATATTAACCCAGAAACGTTTTATAGCCATGAATAACCAGCTCGATGCATACGAAGCAGGAGGGGGGTGAAAGGAGCACCACGGAAGGAGAACAGGATAAAAAGGGGTCGTGCGGTGTCCGGAGTCTGCTAGAAGGCTCATCAACAGCTGTCTAGTGAGTACACGATTCTGTCGCGACGGTCCGCATTAGAAACGACAGTCTCCTCGAGGGTGCTAAGTAGGCAGCCGATTTTGTTGGAAATGCAGAATTTTTTACTATTAATTACAAATACATAATTACAAATAATAATTTTAGTTTCTTTTCGTAAAGAATAAGAGTTTTTATTAACTTCAATGTAGGTTCAGGCCGAAACTGTACATTTTGCGAACATGCTCGAATTTTATTTCAATCAATTAAGACCTCCGTTTTTAATTACCACTGCAAAACAAAAGAAACTTTTTTAAAAAGATTAAAAGCAGCATCGCATGTAATGCATATTTTTTACTAAACAAATATTTTTTTTAAAGCTTATGATATTAATAAACTTTGTGTCAAAGAACAAGTCCCAGCTTCAATTTATTTCTTCGTAATTAATTGAAATAGCAATGCTTCATTTTCGACAAAAACGTAGTACCCTTAAGTAGACGGATAATAGCCGCTGCAAACGATCACCAGCTGAGATATTAGGTACAGGAAGAAAGAATTAGTAGACGGCCTTGGTGGTTGAATCGATTCAGGTTCCTATTCTAGCCTGGCAAACCGGTCCAACGATTTTTCCTCCCGGTTCCTTTCTCATCGATTCTTTTCCAAGACTGGAGCCTGCTCTACCGCGCTGCCGCCCAGCCTCTTGTGTCACTCGAGGCCGAAATTTTCATCAAGTAGATAATCGTGCGTCGACGCGTCGACTATCCACCGTTTAACGCGTAATCGTTACGTTCAGTAACGTGGCCCACCTCGAAAACGTTTATCGAGCCAGTGTCGACAATGGCGCGACCAGAATTAATTCCATGCTGACAGTCGACACGCTCCCATCCCCTTCATGCGCGCCACGTCCGCCCCCCGTCGCGCTCAAATGCAGGGCCGCGGGACGGCTGGACCAGGCAACAATGAATCCCAATAAACGGGGCAATTTTACGGCAACACGGAGAAAAACAGGACCAGACGTCGGCCGCTGGTAATTCTCGTAATGGCGTAACGCGTTCCGGTGCTGGATGCACTTTGCTCTAATGCACTCCGGGCGTGCAATCGCCGACAATGCGCGAACCCCTCGAAAATAATACGCGCAACCCGGCAATTCTGCTCGGCGTTCTCACATCTACCTCCCCGCTGAGCGCTACCCCGCGCCCACCGTAAACAATCGAACCTCGATGTCCGATGCCGGACAAGTGTATCGCGGGATAATATTCAGAAATTTTTACAAGTGAAAAATAGCCTCGCGGTGTCGTTTTTTTCTCTGTAGATCACAGAGAGGCGGACAGGGACGTTGATGGATGGGAGAATTTGCTATGGGGAGGTTTGGCGGGATTTCGGGCGGGGGAGCGTGATTTCAAGCTGACAACGGCGCACGCGTAAGGTGGTCGCGATGAATGCAGCGAATTTGTAAACGCTTTTCGCGGCCTGCAATAAATCGCTGTCGACTTGGATCGCGTGCACCTCTGAGCTGGATCTTTAAGTATCATTCTTCTGCTGGAATGCGAGAAGTATTCTTCCTGGGAACCGCTGCGTATTCTCTTAACGTTCAATTGTAACGGCGGGTGTCTAGCGATGAACGCTACCGAATTTCATTGAAACTGTTGGAGTATCGTGAATGTACTAAGTAGCGCTTCAACACTGTGCAGGTAGGTCCTTAGATTTAATAAAATTTGCCTGCGAGACAAATACCCCATCGCAATTAATATGGAACTCCGTGCACGCAAATCCCCCGCCCACCCTCTCGACCGCGATCGCGAGAGTCGTTGCGGCTTCTTTTCACTCGTTATCGCTGGATACTATCGGGTCGGGTCACGGACGAGGGACAACGGCATTATCTTCATCGGTTACAGGAGATTCGACATCAAAGGTCGTTACGGTAGATTGCATGGAATGTCGTCGTCGTGTAAAAGATTGCTTGGAAGGGGAGCGAGGGCGAGGAAGGGAGGGAAACTCGGCGCACGTAACGCGTTGTCGGAGGGATCTTAGGAACCGAGGCCTGGAGGTTGGCCAGCGGCGATAGAGGGAAATATGTATAGAGGAAATTTGACCAGGTGCGTGAGATCCCCGAGTCTCGATCGGGAAACAAAGGCTCCCGACGTGGCAGCGATAAATCACGCGGGCCACGGAGGAGAAATAAAGATTCAACGAGCGTTCGTGACTCCGGGCGGCGACGAGCATCGCTGATAACGCGCCGACTTTACGGCCGGACCTCTGATAAGCGGCGGAGTCCGTGAACGGGACGTCAGTGGAACGGCTCTAACTTGGATTTATCCGGCTTTTGCACCCTCCTAGGAACGGTATATTGCAAGGTGGTAACGATCGCATTGGTGTGGAGGTCGGGTAATTCGTTTGAGAGGCTACCGCGAAGATTCTTTCGGAAAATGAACGTGTTCGGAAGGGGCACACAGTGGATTAAGTCTGTCTGTTCGACAATACTGTTTCAGGAGACGATAGAGGAGACCGGGCCCGGTTGATACAGGGGGCAAGTTGATACAGACGAATTACCTCGACACCGTATATATGTAGCTCCATTTGAGCGAGATACGTGAAAATTGTTGTTCAATTCTTTCCTACTTAGAGCATATAAACATGGAGGAAGCATGCAATGGGCGAAAATGCGGTGGAAAGAGAAAGATATACATCGGGGACACCCTCTCTCTTTCTAACATCAAAAGAAAAACACTGCTGCCCCTGGCGCTAGAAAGAGAGAGGCAGTCCCCAATGTATATCTTTCTCCTTCTACCGCCGCCTACATTTTCGCCATTGCACGCTTCCTACGATCCAGCGTACGTGTTTGTACATTGACGTCAAAAATCGTTTTTTAACTGTTTTCGTTTATATAGAGAAAAAGTAAATAGTTACGATACAGTGGCGTGCAAAAGTATTCGGCCACCCTTTAAAATCGCATATCTTTTTTTAAATTAATCCAAACGACTTGAGTTTTTTTGAGAAGCTAGAAGGATTAGTTTGCTAACTGACGTGATTCGTCGTTTTGAAAAAAAAATGCACTTGGTCGGAAAAAATTGTCGTTTTTTAAACTTTTTTTATGAGCCTGTAATGAAAATTCAAAAAACCTGTTTGTAGGTTTAAGTTAGTTATATACATGCCTAAAATTTCATCAAAATCGGTTAACGTTGCTCTAAGTTATAAACGCTTAAAGATCGCAGAATGAGGTCGAAATTGCGAAATTCCCGAAATCAGCGAATACTTTTGCACGCCACTGTACATCCAAATTGATCGTCCAAATAACATTTTTTCAATCATTTTGTACGTATTTTCTCAAGTTTTCGCTTACTATATATTAAACAGGAAGGACCAAAGTATATTTTGGCATATTTGTTATTAATTAATTAATTCAAATAAAAACTGAAAAAAATTGAAAACCGAATAACGTATCAACTAGCCCCGCAGTGGGGTAAATTGATACATTTTACCTTCGCCCAAATAACATTTTTTCATTCATTTTGTATGTATTTTCTCAACTTTTTATTTACAATATATTACAGAGGAAGGATCAAAGTGTATTTTAGCATATTTGTTATCAGGTAATTAATTCAAACAAAAATGAAAAACATTAAAAACTGAAAAACGTATCAACTAGCCCCGGTCTCCCGTACCGTTTTAGGTTCCGTATATCCGAAAGCAGCATTTTCTGAGGTAGTGGGGAGCGTTAAGATTTAGCAGGTACACGACACGTTTCACGGACCCAGGCGTCAGACTTTCGGTTCCACCCTCCTCGCTGAATGAGAAGGAAGGAGGAGCTTTTTGTCTTGTTATTCTATGTAAATAATGATCTCGCTGCTTTATTCTGTCACTACCCCATTGTACAGTTACAAAGATGCCCTAATCTGACGGAAACTGGACGCTGGACGAAGATTAATGATCCCGTGATACTGGATCTCTGGTAGCTCCCAGTTCTTCACAGAATTTGTACCAGCCCCAGCGATCGATGCTTGCTCCTCCGAATACCGTACACCCCTTTCTAATACAAACATGCTTGAAACGTTCAAATCGCGACAGCGAGCGTCCGTTAGAGCTCCCTCGTAACATTCTCCCGAGGCATTCATTGTTTTCACGGCGAAATTGCCTCGCGAAATAGAACAACGATCGTATGTACGAATTCTTTCGCCCGCGAAATGGGAGTGTAGTCGAAGCTCCTTTGACTCGGTCCACGGGAAAATTCCCGCCACGGATGAACATTTTTCCGCTCGAGGGAGCCGCGTTTAACTGCACGAAAACACGCGCAACGGCCACACGAGGAAACGAGGTTGCGAAAATTTGGCGTGCAACTGCGGGGAAGTTTCTGCGATCACCAGCGAACGATTCCTCGGAGCCTTGGCGAGGATTTTCGTCCTTCCTTCTCGCCGCACCCGCGCATCCACGTGCATCGCATCAGCAGATTCTTTTCACAGAAATTATTTATTATCAGCCCCGCATCAAGTCCCCAGCGTGAACGGGGGTGGGGGGCAAGGGAAGAAGGAGGCGGAATCAATCAAATAAATTACACGTTGCGTAAGTGAAAGGGGATCTACCTGCCAGCCTTTTACCGGATTCCCCTTTCTCCCACGCTTTTACGAATTCACACCGTCGTTTCTCCCTAGCCTTATCGATCCCCCGGGATGCCAACCATTGGTTTACCCATTCGTTCTCATTACGATCGCTGTCGCCTCACTCTTCGCTCATTAATTTGTTGTTTAAGGACGGCCTTTATTAAACGAGCGTTAATTCCGAATTTATTGCCCGTTCCTCTAAGGACTTCGATATTACAGTTTGTTTCATGGGATTCAATGTTGACGAGCTCGCGTTAACGAGACAGAACCGTGGCTGAGTCCACAGAGAATTTCATTTTGACGACGTTGTAGATATTTTCGTATAACCTGACTTCATTGAAGTCACGGCGAGCGCTTGCATGCTCGCGTGCGTGATCTTCGCGTGAAATTATAAATTTCAATTCAACGATCGTCCTTTAAACGCGTTAAATCGGGAATGAGATGAGTCAAATCTCGCTTGTTCCTCGATATTCCCTTCGGCTGTTCAAGCTTTTATGCCCTGCTGAGCCAGCAGCTTATCGTCCAGCGTACAGGGGCTGGTTCGATCCTGGGGCGTCGTTATAACGCGGGGTTGTTCCGGCCAGGCCACCTTGTCGCGAACGCCAACGCGAGAGCTCGAGTAATCTAAACCATTCCGAAGATAACGGAAAAACAATACCGGGCCGACAACCTCCGGCGCTGCCCGACCGATAAATTTCCCGGCAACCGTCCCGGAAGCGTTGTAGGCATCCGGTGTACTCGAATCCTGATAAGAGACGGACGTTTAAGCAAGGGCACCAAGCCAAATTAACCGGTGCCGCTGGTCCCGGTTTCGTCGATCAGCGTGGCCTTTATTAGCATCGTGGCCAATAAAGCACGCCCGTTCCTCGATAGCTACAGGCCCCCTCAAACCATTCTACCATTCCAAATAGTTAACGATGCAAGCATGAAGATTCGCGTTGACCCTCTTATTTCCATTGCAACCAAAGCTTCGTGTCGTTTGTGGACATGAAAGGAAAGTTAAGAGGGGAGTTTCATTTTTTGGGCTAAAACCGTAGCAAAGTTTAGGATTTTTTTTAAAGAAACTAGCCATTCGATTCATCTGTAATTTCGACCTTGTTTTTATGCATCTGTGAAGAAGTTGCAATTTTTTTTAATAATTTTTAATAATGACGTACCAAGATTTTGCTATGGTTTTAGCCCAAAGATAGGATTCCCCCTTAAAATGCGGGATTTTATAATGACGCAGATGCTTCTTGTTGATCTTGATTCATATTTTTGAAGGAGTTCTATCATTGCGACAAGGGCGAGAAAAAACAGCGGACCACTTTTAGCGAACGATTCGTCGCCACTGTTTCTCTAGTTAAATGACTTTTTTGCGAGCACGGTTACATAGAACTTTTAGCAGTTCCATTGTTGCAGAAGGCTACTTCCTCTGTTGATGCAAGCAACCGTGCCATTATGTTTCGGAGTGACTGTTACAGCCCTTTCAACGCGCTTTCATTAGTGATGCTTTTAATTTGCGCGAAAAATAACACAGGGAAACGTCAGGATCGATTTCGCGTTGGTTTCCCGGTAACCCGTGGCAGGTGTTCGATATATGCACGCCACGGCAGCATGTAGGGGAGACCGGGGCAAAGTGAACCTCGGGGTAAAATGAGCTTTCTTAATTTATTCTTTAACAATAGGATATATTTACAAATTGTGGTGACGTAATACATGTGTATAATACCACAAGGATAATTATGCACATTCAGATATCGAAAATGGAAATTCATTGAAAATATTAAAATTGAAAGTTTAGAGACTTCCAATTGGTTTTCTTTTCAATTTAGCTTTTTGGATAAATGAGTCTTAAATGTGTTATTTTAATGTGTTTTTTTTCGGCCCCGCTTTGCCCCGATCTCCCCTAAGGAGAATAGGACGTTCTAAGGCAGACAAAGTTAATCGAAACAACGTTCAATTTGAAGGCGTGTACTCCTCTTTCATACGGCTAATTTTCAACTCGCGGAAATTTTCACTTCATAACTATTCATTCATACTTTCTACAAACATTTACTCGAAATATCATTAACTCTAATATGGCAAACGCCATATTCAATCTTTCACCCTATAGACAGCACTGCAATTATCGGCCTCATTAAAAATTACACTCCTGCATTTAGCTAATTATGCATAACTAAACACCTGGTATATTTAATTTCGCTTGGAATGACGTGTCCGCCCGTTCGCCACGCAAGCGATCGGTAAAAGCGCCGATCATGTTCGTGGATACTTAATGGACGAACAATTTGCCGCGTGGAGCCGGTTATAAATTATATCGTGCATATTATGCCTCTCGACCGCGCGCGTAACGCGACGCGAGGAAGCAACGGCAATTTGTTCCCCATTATACCGCAACGCTTTCTATTGCCCGTAACTGTGGAATCGCGTTTCCTGATGCTAATCGACTGCCGCGTGCGTAAGTCCCCGAGCCACTCGCACGCCGCTCGTTGCGTGAAATTCTAATCCGCGAGCCAGACGGAAAGGCAGCGGCGCTGTTAATTAATTACACGGGCGATGTCCGGTGCGCGAAGAAGGAAGCGGCGGAACCACGATGGCTCGATTAAAAGGCGCGATAAATCAACGGGCGCAAACGTTCGTTTCGCGCTAACCGCACGCAACGGTCACGGGCTCGAAACGTTTCCCCGCGGAGGCGCAAATTCTTCCCCCGAGCCGGAAGACACTGAGAATTTCCGGCGGACATGCCTCGGCACGGAGGACCGAGGACGGAAGTCGGAAACGGAAGTCTCCGCTTTAAATAAGCCTGCAGTTTGCTTTCGCCTCGCAGCACTGGGTCAACCGCGTCCCGTGCCAACTCGCTCTTTCTACGCTACCTTGTCCCTCTCGGCTCTTTGCGCGAGCCTCGTTTCGGCGTCCCGACGCGTCCCGGCTACGTGACGCGATTCGTGGTCGCGATACGGATCGGGGAATAGAGGCTGCCGCGAGCCGTGCGGGGACTCTTGCCGAGGAAGGAGAGGGAAAGAATTTATGGGCACAAAGGACGAATGGAATTCATGGTGTTGTATAAGATTCGTAAAAATTTAAGGGACGCTCGTAGACTTGTAGTGGCGCTGAATCCAGGAGGCGGAAGCGCGGCCGGTCGTTCGAGAACGGGAATAAATTCGAGGCATAAACTGCAGCGAAGGTGTAAACTGTCGAGAGGAAGAACCGTGGAATCTTTTACAGCCCGTGGTTCAGCGGCACGTTTACGCGGGCGTAAAGAGATGCAAAGGAAAGAATAGGGAATTCCGCGTGGCAGCGGTGATTCAGGTTTAAAAAATCGGTGAAAGTTGCGCCGGAAGTGTTAGCCGGGATCGAGCGCGTCGCCATCCTCCGGATACGCTCCCAACTACCTCGTCCAGCTGGAATTGCAGCGAACCGTTTCAGAGCTTCGTTTCCATGGTCATATCGACGGGTTCGTGTCTCGGCTAGAGCCGCGTCCTGATCCATAGAAACCTAAATGTCGTGGGACCTGTTGCGCCGGGTGCTTTCATCATTTACACACAGGTCGGTGGTGCTAAACACTAGGTGAGAGTTGGGGGTGTAGTTCTCTCGGTGGAGAACTTTGAACTCGCTGCGGCAATCCCTGCTCTGGGCGCCGCTGACCATGTTTAAATTTGTGTTTAAGCCTTGCTTCGTCAAGTCCGATGGCAATTGGGCCAACAGTCTTTCGGGGGCTTAAGGGACCAGTGGTTTTCTTGCCAGCATAGCAATTGCATTGGCAGAGGTTTCGATGTTCGCAGAAGGTGGTGACCAAATGCAGATACTTATACGTAGGGATGAATCTACCTTTTTCTTGATTAGGGAACTTGAATATTCTTTACAATCAACGGAGACGCGCATATTCTCCGCTGCTTTTAAATTACTTTCTGGGGGGAATAAAGTTCACCCCCCGGCTCAAAGTTACTGCTGAAGATACGAGCAGGGCACGTGAACGCGCGTATTCGAAATTTATCGCAAGGTGATAGAGCGCGCATTATGAGAGAGTCGTTGCCGAGGCACGGGTAAAGTTGCTGAGAAACTCCCGCGAGTTTACGACGCGTATTCCTTGTTTGCGCTCACGGGGATGGATAGTAAAATAGGTAATAACTAGCAGTCCTTCGCGCGCCCCTCCCTCGCTTTAGGAAGCGCGGTCTTTGCCCGGCAGGTTTTCTAAAATACTTTACATTTTTCAGCGGTCTGCTGCCCGGGCATTCGACGCCCGCAAAAAAAATCCCCCCGCGTAAAGACAGAATGAAACAGTTCTCCATGCGGAAATTCCATGACGACAGTAGGAAAATGATTTAAGAGAAGGTGTTTCCCTTCGATGTTAGAGTCTCGCGTTGCCAACGTCAGCCTGCGCCGTAGATCCTCAGGCTCCGAAGCAATATGCGTATCAAAATTTGTCAAACTTTCCACGGAACAGCCAGAACTTTTACACGCGGGTATAAAATTTCGAAATTCGTCTCGGAATTAATTCCAACGGCGGGGTCGTGCTACTTTGAAACTCTCGTAAACTGCCGAAACGAGTCGGCGGCCGCTTTATAAATCCCTTCCCGTAACCGATACGAAATTACCGCGGGATTTTCATCTCGCCGGGAGGAACATTATATAGAGGCCGGCACGCCGGTGTGTTTCATTTAATATTTAGCGAGAGGGATTATGCGGTACGGGCGGGAAGCCAATTTAAATTTGCGACGCGGGAAAAAGGCGGGATAGTTGCTGCGTGCAGCTCGAATAGGTGATTTGCAGCAGTTAACGCGAACGTGCACCAAAAGTTGCAACTCATCGTTTCATCGCTGCTCGCCGACCCGAGCGACGCCCCCCGCCCCGCGGGTAAATTGCATTTTCCTTCGACGTTACTTGAAAAGTCGTTATTGTTTCCTGGAGCTTTACGCATCCCCGAGCTGCGACTAAAAAGGTTGCAGGGCGAGAAAACGTGGAAATCCTTATACTGCTACTTTCCCTAGATACAATTTACACCTCCCCTTTAATCACAGAAAGAGGGAAACGGTCTTTTCTGGAATAATTACACGGTTTGCACCGGGAATCGAATCTTCTTCGTTATATAACTTCGTCAGAAACCACTGTTCATGAATGGAAAAGAATTAATAACCAACTAAAGAATAAATATTGAAGAGTCTCGCATAAATAATCCACCAAGTATTGCGTCTAACAAGTAAAGATGCGTTTCCCTCAAAGTATCGCGAAGAAAAGTCCGAAATTCCGTGCTCAAGGTTTAAGAAAGTTTGATCACAGTCTAATGGACTTGGCTGAAAGCTATTAAACTTGCCGATGTCAATATTTAACAAGATGACGGTGTGCTTACATTCCTAAAACGCGTAATAATACTAAAAATCAGTAGAAAAACAATTCCTGTTAATAACTCTACCGAAACATTAAAGAAACTGTGTCAATTTCACTGTAGGGTAAACGCGCCAATAAATGAACACTTAAGGCTAATGAATGAACGCTATTATAGAATTATTTTTGCAGCGCGATTGATTCCACGTGCCGCAGAAATTATTTGGATATGAAGCAAGAAATTAAAAGAAATCTATAATTAATTAGTTGCTTATTTTAAGAACTTATTTGACTCGTTTTAATAAAAAATGTCCATTCACTGGTACGCGTTCGTTTACTGGTACAGCCACCTACAGATTACAGAGGTTTGGAAAAGTGAAATGGGTTATTTTAACGGCAAGACTGATCAAATACTTACCTTACCTCCTCAAGGGACGAAGCACGTGGGAATACGCGTGCGCAGCAGAGGCAGGAGCACGTGGCCGGCTCGAGTGGCGGTTCGGTGACTTTCGGGTGGTTCCGTAGGTCGGCGCCCGTGGAACCCGCGGCAGTCGCGCGCCGGCCGCTGCCTCGATAAGGTGTTTGTGTTTGCGTCGCCGCGATGAAAATCTGGCCGCCGTAGAGGTTATGTTTACGCGTGCCGCGAGACCAACGCCGACCACGCATGCCCCCTCTGCGTGTCCACCTATTGGTAAATCCTCACGGATCACCACGTGCCCATCGATAAATCCGCCGACATCCCACCACTACTCGTTCGGTTTTCGCAGGGGCCTGGCGACGCTTGGCCAACGTGGGAAAACTTTGTAAGTACACTTCACCGATCACTCACTGCCGTAGTCTTTAGTAGCACGCTGCGCGGTTCTGTCGCATTTCAAGCGACACAGTGCGCTTGGTAATCTACTGGTTTCGCTAATTGTAATGACATTAGGGAACGCGCTTTATTTTCCATTAAACATGGCGGCCGTTTTACCCCGATTGAATGCTCGCGCGATTGAGCCTGCTTAATTGAGCAATCTGTCCGCTAGAGTGCTCTATAGATTCGCTGGATTATATGAATTTCAAATGCATCCCATATGTTTTTAACGATGATCGAAATTCTTCCGAACACTCTTTAACGCTTTTAATAAGGGGAATCACTGGAATACTAGTTTCTAACGTATTTATTCCTAGTATGTACTCGAATCGTGTCCCAATGATGCTTGTTATTACATCCAAAGTACTTCTCGATCGGTCTAAATGAATCTGAAGGCACCATTTTCAGTCATTCCGTATTTCACTCCGTTTACACTCTTCCAACTTGATTTTTTTGTCGATAAAGCTGCTCAGAAAAAGGTGGTCGACGTTACGGTATGTTTTTCGTACCGCCAGCGTATTCCTCCGGTGGCTTTTAAATATGAACTCGTGCCTTGTTCAGACGTAGTTTATTTCAACACGTGCGCTTTCCCACGTCGTATTTTTTAGAGCGCGGGTTCGTTTGCATAAATTTAATTCTGTATTTTGGAATTATCTATTCGTGGAGGATCATCCTCTCTTCTCGACTGTATTACTAATGATGGACCATCTAGTGAAAGGTGGGGGCAGACAATGCCTCGAGTTTTAATATCGTTCGACCATTCGTAACCGCCGAGGACCACATGTAAATTACGACTGCGGACGTATTCGAGCCTCGGCCACCGATAACAATTTTGCAATCGACCCATTCGGTCCTTTTCCTGCAATACAATGCACAAATGAATTGCATCGCGTGGCCCTAATACAAATGAGCAACGAACCGTAATTACCCGATGCTGTATGGGAAAAAGAAACACAGCATCGAGGGCATATGTTATTCCGCGACAAACATGTGGGGCGGCGGCTACCCAATAATAATTTCAGAGGGAACGAGTTTCATTATTGAACTGCATTCGGCGCGATTCAATTATTGTTAGAATAGGTAATTTGTGGCTGTTATTTTTCATCCCCGAACGGATACGGTTCAAGCATATTCAGTTGGGAATACTAGTACACGTGTCGCTCTTATTACATAAACTACCCTAAGTAACTATACACTGGTTTCTCGATATATTCAAATATTTCACGTTTACCTCTATTACCCTCGTTGTCACTGGCGTGCTGTGCAAAGACCTAAAAAAAAGGGTGTCTCAAAGTGCCATCCAAACCAAACCGCGATTTGCTTTGACAGTGGTAATCCGATCAGGGTATAAAACGCTATCGTTCATCTAATTCGCCGTCATGGGTCTAGTTATCAGCCATTTCCCGCGCTCGAATAGAAGATTAAAGGCGCAGCGTTACAACAGCTGCGCCCCCCCTTACGACTGCTGGAAGAGCTTAATTCGATCCCGTCGACGGGGGTGTACCGGTGATTCGCGAGACGTCAGATTCCAAAGCAGCTGGAAGCGAAAAGAAAACACTCGGTTTCTTTATTAAATTTCCGCCGGGCCGCCGCGGCGTTCGAACCGTTGCCAACTTCTCCCGCTCGAGCCGAATTTATTGGGACATGTTTTTATTCGAAGTCACGGAAAAGGGGCAACGTCGACGGATGATAACTCTCTCCCAGAATATCAAACTCGTAATTTTCCTCGAGCCCCTGATTTATAGAGGCGTGCTGGAGCGCGTTACTCGAGAAAGTAGGAAAAAACACATTTCGTCCGGGGGTGTAGAGTGTGGAAATCCGACCGCGAGGTTCGATACGTTCGGCAGAAAATCCTGGAATATTTTACCCGGCTACGCCGCGCAGCGTCGCGTGTCTAATTTACCGAATCTTCGAACGGCACGTGACCAGATAGGCCGGCGGATAAAAAAAAAAAGGGACAATGCTGGCAATCGATGAAGCTATTGTAAGAGCTGACGTAACCATCCGACGACGAGCCTTTTGCGGAATCGCCCGCATAAGCGAAAACCACCTCTCGTCGATGGTCGTGCGAAATGTTGCAAAATTCGCCCGCCACCCGCGACGACCGTCTGAAACGTAGATTTTCGATCGCGGCTTCGCACCGTGCTTGATTTCGAATCGTCCGCAATGCAAAATATCACTCGACGCGACGCTGGATCGAATTTGCTCGTTGCAAAATTTCCGGGTAATACCGATTCCGCAGAAATGGAATTGTTTGTAAACGCTTTCCTGCATTAAGCTACGTTTGTTCAATATTCTAGAACCCCCATGAAACAAAGGATATTTAACGTGCGCTACGTCTGCTTGAGCGAGCAAGCGTGTTTTCATCGTGTAAAACAGAAAAGGGGATAAAGAAGTTTGCACTGGCAACGTTTCTTCTGTCTCTTCATCCGAGGCTTTCTAGATTATCTCCCGAAGATACTTCGAACACTCATAAATCACAAAAGAGGGGGGCTGACGAAGGTGTTGAGCAGGGTGCAGGGCGCAGATAGGTAAAGCGAGAGAGAAAGGGAGAGATATTCAAAGGAAGGGAAGGGGCGAACTCTTCTTCCATTTCTCGAACTTTCTCCATCTTTCGTATCAGCATCCCTTTTCCCTCTATCTAGGCGTGATTAAGACATTTCTATGGTCACGACGAATTATCGTCGAATAAAATGGCGCGATTAGGGGGATTGCTAGGGAAAGGGACTCGAGGCACTTTAGGTCCAACAATACGTTGGCTTTCGCTTAAGGGGGGAGCCTGGTGTAACTAAATGAAAATCGAGGCATTTTTCGGGAATTTTTTTTAAAGAAAGTATTTGATAGATCTTTCTGAAACTTTCAGGATATTGTATTAACAGGTTAAGGTATATAACAAAAAAATTTTATTAAAAAAGAGCGGCAAATAACAAAGTTATGCCCAGTCCGTTGGCGACGCAATTATTGCACTGCGGGCAACGTAGCGTCTTTTGGTTTCGTCTGAAACCAAAAATCGACCAATTTTCTTTTAGTTTATGAGTGTACGCACAGAATGAAGAAATTTGAAACTTAAAAGATGCAAAATGAACAAATGGCGGCCTCTTGAATAAAAAGTTCACTGTTTCCAACGAAATTTTGCCTTAAATGTCTAAAAAAAAGTTATTTATTTAAACAATATCATTGTACTAATAACTTAGTACTGTGAAGAAAATGTTCACAAATATCCGTGCACAAGGCCAAGTCGATTGGTTGAATATTTTTGGAGTAATATTGCCCGCAAAGTGTGAAACTGTCGTTTCGAGAAAAACGCATCTAAAGTTTTGTGGTAGCCTGGCGCTCCGTAGCAAAATCGGCTATATACGCTTTAATTTTTCGAATTTCGTTTTGCTGATTTGGGAACATATTGTCGTGATGTTCAACTATTGATTTATGCAAAAAAAAAATCGATTTCTTCAATCCGCTACACCAGGCTCCCCCCTTAATAGGGATGGGCAATTTGCATTCGAAAAGAGAAGAAATTATTTACTTCCCCAAGTAATATTATCGCTCACTCTCCACTGCCAATAGGTTCGAGTACATAATCTTGCAATTATCGTTAGAATATTTCCCTTCTCTTCGTACGCGCTGCAACTCGTAACTCTTGTTATTACCGAAACAGTAACGTCCTCCGGGCAAACAAGCGGTAGGTACCAATGTTACCGTGGAAAAACCAGCGCGACGCGGATCCAGAAGGTCGCCGGCTAGTCTGCGGCTGGAAACCAGCTCGAATATACGACGTCGTATTACCGCGGGTCGAAAGTCGTTCCATTGTTTCTTCTAAAGTTCTAGACGAACGGAAAGAAGCCACGCAACTTCCCGGTGCTCGTTCTGACCCGCGAAAGGATCGTTACATTGAATTAAAGTCGAATAAAACGCGTAACCCGGCCTTCGGGAACCGCGGTCCCGAGCAAACAATGACGCTGTTCCGTGACTTCGTTTTCGAGGCTCGCGGAGCAGCCGCGCGTACAATGAGAATAATGAGGTACTTGCATGTCGAACGAACGTGAAACACCGCGTTGGAATTTACGTGCCATGGTGGGGGGGACGGATGGCGGACGCGAATCCGGGGAAAAGAATTTCGATGGAATTACGCGAAGTAATGATTTGCCCGTGAGGGTACTCGTATTTTTATCCGGAGTGATTATACCTCGCGCGAGTATCGATTCACCAGGCCGAAGTGCTTCTCGCGGCTTAATAGATCGCGAATTCCCTTCGCATGCTTTCTGGTTCCCCGTGGCTTACCCGGGGCTGGTTTACACGGCATACCGTGGCCCGGGGGTGGAGTAAAATAAATTGAAGGAAATCCCTTAGACAAATTTCTCGAGCTCGCTATCTGCGGCCCGCGAGGTAGCCGGCAAATCCATTTGTCGAATCGTAGCGAAAATAATAGAGGGCCATTCTCCGCTCCTTTTTTCTAAGGAGATCCTAAGTGATTCATGGGGGAGAACTGGATTTTGGAGGAAAGTTTCGGTAGATCCTTTGCGACTTTTGAATAGGGAAGGATGCTTACGATTTTAACTGTTAGAGTAGAGAGTAATAATTGCTGCAACTCCGATCGCGAATAAACCGTACAGAAGGGTTATTAGCAGGGCCATTTATACCGGACGCCGAGCATTTCGCGTCATTTACCCGTTCCATTTGTACCTACATTGGCCTGGCTCTTGGCGAATCATTTCGAAAACGCGAAAACGGGCGAATAAATTTCAGTTTTACAAGGTCCGCGGCGCACTCGACGCCCTGGCAAGCGTGGCGCGATGTTTGCGGCGATAAATTCCGACCTGGAGAGCGCTCGTGCGCCGTGGAAAATGTAAATTTTCTCGACAAAGCTCGCAGAATCGTCGCGGCTTCTCGTTCCAGGGGCCAATGAGAAACATTGAATCGGACTTGAAGTGCTCGATACAGGTCTTAGGGGTACGTGCATCCACGTAGAATGAAAATTCTCGGGGATCTTCGGCGCAGTCTCCTTCTTTCCACCATTTAAAGCGAGCCGGGAGAAACGTGCTCCTTGTATTTTTCTTACAATCTAAGGGGCGACGCGAAGAGTGTCCTCCGGTTCATAGACGAGCGAACGGAAATTATGATTCCCTTCTGGGATCTTTTAATTGGCTCTCGAGCGAATTAGCCAGTAGCGGGGTAGGGAAATATTTGCTTTCGCTAACCGGATTAATGTTCGACTCGTTAAGAACGGAGTAGTTGTTTAAACACTGCCTCGTCGATCGAGCCCCACGGTCTAAACTGGCAGCTTTCGGTTCTACTCTGAAACGCATCGGAAATATTTCTGGGATGTTCGCAATAATAATTCGCAGAATGTGGGACGAGAATATTTAACGTCGATGACGGTCGGGCGTTCGTTTTAAATTAAACAGCGGGGAATTTATAGGGACACAATCGATATCGTCACATGGACGTCACAGGAAGCTATTATTGTAACTTAGAATCAGTTCGCGCGTGAATTTTGGGGTCGCGCGCGGGCCATCGCGATTTTTCCCCGTCGCTGTAACATTAACGCACAATGTGTACTCATTTCTCGCGCGCTGCGCTCCATTCCCGCTGCCCGGCCGAAATATTGAATAAACTCGTTGGCTCGAATAATTCGGTAACGAACAACCGTCTGCTCGACCCCCTAGATGCGTTTGCTCGCGCTAATTCACAGTAATTTCCGGGTCCATCTGTAACGAAGCGCAAAGCGACGTGTACGCAACAGTAAACCGAAGTTCATTGCGCGAATGTTCGTAGTAACGATTATTTATTGCTGCCAGATCGGCCATTACGCTTGTTGAATGTGCTGCAACATGCCATTAGGAAGTTCGCGTTTTCGGTAGAACCTTAACTGCAACGCAAATGGATCAGCTCAAATATGCGATTGCAGAAAAATAACAGTTGCGCCAGAGTCCTAATAATTTCATCTTCTGCGCTGTAATCGCCGGTTAATTCAAGGAATATATTCTCCTTCTACGAGAACGCTTCACGTTGCCGCGTGGTTTGTTTTCTTCATTTTAAACTCACAAAAATTCTAAGTCTACTGTAAGACAATGACTTCATTAGTAATTTGAAATACACGGTAATGGATGCGTTTCGCGATGCACCAATCACCAATTTCACGCTGTTTAACAGACTACGCCGGCATTTCGAGCGCGATTGTCGCACCGCGAACGCATCGCGCGGCGCTGGGAAACGGATGCAAACTTCGGGAGTTCGTGGAAACTCGGCGCGTGTTGAGGCTTTGTTCGCGTGCTTTCAGGTAAATGCAGAGGAGCGTGAAGTGTCGCGGCTCGCGGGTGTAATTCGTGCGGTGGTGTCTGTGCAAAGGGCCAACGGAAGGCCGCAACGGTGGGCTTTCGAGATGAGCTATGAATTTGGGCTGCCTGCTAGCCACCGTCTTCATTCTTCAGCTGCTCCAGCTGCCGTCCCGCGTCGCAGCGCTGCCCTCAGTCGTCAAGATTGGTGAGTCGATGAAAAACGCATCGTTGATGCTCCCTTTCGCCCCTTCCAAATTAATCACCTCCACACCCGTCGCACTCTTCCCTCCGTCCAATCGTTCCTCGCTTAACGTGTCGCGCGAAGTATATCCTACTATCCGAGATAAGTAGAACGAGAAGTTAACGAACAGACGTGTAAACGAGAGAAAATAATGCAGATCTATATCCGCGATTGCCTCGAAACTACAGCAAGTTGTATTGCGCGATGAAAAGTTTCGAAATGACGTGACGATCTCCCTTCAAGTTTCAAGCACTTTTCTTCCCTCATAGACTCTATCCTCGGGGAAACTTTTCGATGCCCGTGCATTTTTGTCGAATACAACTTTTCCATCCTGGATCATTGTAAACGTTTTCCTCAAGCTTCGTGCATAGTACACTAGGTCGTTAACGCGAACAGTGGAATGCGAAAAATATAGCGCAACTGCGGGTCGTTAGTATTCCAACGATCAAGAAGTTAAGGCGTAGTTTGATGAATCGAACTTCTTAATTCAATCCTGGGAAGTTTCCAGCCCGGCCAGCTTCCTCGCTTCGTTTAGTAATTGTCGAGCAATGGCCGTGGCGAGGTGTAACTCGTGCGAGAGCGTAGTTAATATAAAAATCGGCGGTGCTTGCTGTACCATGGTTTCCAGTCGTTTCAGTAGAAAAAATAATTCATTTGGTTCTAACGCAACGATATTCGAAAGCGGAGTACCTACCTATTCTATTAAGATTCGTCAGAGTTGGATATTTTCCGCGCGAGCAGCTTGATAGCCCGTATATTTCGCGACGTTACATCGGCGAAACTTTTACTCAGAATTCCAAGTTCGTATCGAGCCTGGGCGGAATTCACTGGCGCCCAATTTTCGAACATCATTTCTCAGAGGGGGTCGAACACCTCGCACGTTCGGAATATTATTGATGAAACACGGATTTTGGTGCATACGACAGATTCAGTCACGTACTGGCCAAAAGACGACATTTGTCTCAAACCATAACGTTTTGACCCTCGTGTTACCCAACGTCACGCTAAATCTCATTCCGCCGCGCTTTCCCATTGGAATTGGATTCCGCGTTTCGGATGGACCCGCCATAGCAGAAACTTCGGTGCTTTGTAACTCCTGTACGCTAGACAGTGGAGGTAGATATCGCGGAGAAATATAATGTTTCCCATCAATTCCCATCAATCGATCGTCTTCTATTAAACAACTCCCCGTGGATATCTCTTAATTATCAATCTTGGAAGCTTCGTAGGGTAAACCAGTAATTGACCGCATACCAGTGAATGACCAGTAGGCAAAGAAATGTCAATTATAAATTTAAACATTATTATATGTTTATAAATGCAAACATTAATAAGTACAATTCTTATTAAAAGTATGCGGTCATTTACTTGGCTTCTACACGTTTTGCATTTTATAATGTTTTCTTTTTAAATTACGATAAAAATAAGTAATTATTTTTATAAAAATTTCAAGAAAAATAAATTTAAATGCAATTTCGACAGGTGTTTTGTTGTTATGCATAAATATATTCAAGTATTAATCTCAAAGGTCCATAAATTCAACATTTCGGTCATTCACTGGTTGGTTTACCCTACAGATGTTCCATCGCTAAGATCCTGAAATATATAAAATCTGGCACCTCCACTCTGCTCGGGAGTGTCTAAAAACATCGAATTCGCGAAACAGGTTTTCCATGTCTCGTTTTATTCCCGACCTCTCGGAGCGCAACGTTTTCACGGTCGTTTCTTTCGGCGGGCATAGCCGCTTTTCCCTGGTCGGTTGCCTTGCCAAATTGGCCGCGCAATTTGCGTGACTTCGCCGCCACTCCAGTAGTACAACCTTTGAAAGGGTCCGACGTTTGCCGCAACAGCGTTCGAAGTTCCTACGAGAAGCCCAGTTAATGGACCGCCATAAGTCATTCGATAATGAACGTTAGTCACTGCGCTTGGCTAGGAACGGCTGCTGGCCCGTTTTCCGTCTCAATTAACTTAGTCGAACGAAATTAACCGTCGATTTTATCATCCTCCGGTGTTCCGCCGCGAGAAAAAAAAGCCACGGGGCTTTCATTCAACTAGGCGACAATGGCAGCGGGAAGTTTGGAAAAGGAGATTGGAAAATTGGATTCCAATATTCGGTCATAACGAAGTAGCAATCCAGTTAAACTCCTCAGTTTCAGCGCCTATTCCACCCCTCGCCCCGCCTTTTATTTCAGTAATCGAATCAAAGAATTAACTGATTTCGCTTTATCCAAGGCTACAACTTTTGCGCTCCTTGTAACAGCACTTCTATTGTAAGATATGGGGCTGCCTAGCGATCGCGAATTTCAAACTCCGGGAAATTGAATTCCGTTTCACTTTGAACGCTCCCCCTCGTAAAATATTTGGCTGTGGCGATTCCATGCGAATACATTATCGCCGATGGGTCCAAGATATACACGTTCCTCGACAATGTTAGGCAACCCCCTCGGTAACTTTCAACTACCTCGGAATGATATTACTCCGAGAACTTTCGCCAGCAGCGTAACTCGTGATACATAGGACCGAGCTTTCACCCCCACCGCTTCGGAATTTCTCTTTGGACGAGGCCTCTGGCGAATGAATAACGAACAAGCACTTCCTCCTTCGCGAAAGATTTCGTCTCGGGGGGGGGGGGAGGGAGGGGTGGAAAAACGGCGAATTACCTAAAATAATAGATGTTTCAACGATTTCTCTCCGGCATTCTTTTCTACCGGCTCATATTTATTGAAACACATCGAAGGTCCTCTCGCAAAAGAATGTCGATTGTCCCGAGGAGGAATCTCTTCCTGCCCTTTTCTTTACCATGGATAATTCATTTCAGAGGCGAATCAAGTTTAATATCCTTCATTGCGCACAGAGGCGAGAGGGAGGGTGGGTAGCAATTCATCGAGTTATGAATTTCAACTGAGCTTCTTGACTTTATTTGTCTTTTAAATTGAGGGAAGTTTCTTGGGGGATGGACGGCCCCTAGGAGCTTCTTTCGATAATTGAATACAGTGAGAGGTGCACAAAGCTTCAAAACTTGTTTACTCTTCTCCGTAATAGAAAAATCTCCCTCCTTTTTTATTCGCGGAACGTACCGGGGCATAAAATCGAAGACACGGTTTGTCATTGGATAAAACTAAGGAAACAGGCTCCCTCTCTTACCGAATCATTTTTCTCGCGGTTTCCAGTTCGGGTCGAGGACACTTGAAGAATCTCGCTTGAAAATCCACCGCTTCATCCCCCCTGGGTTTTTTTTCGCCCGCTTTCGTGCGTCGCGGCGACGAATAACGAGCAAACAGGGTGAATAAATGGACTAAGTTCTGCGACAAAGGGAAGTCGCTGCTGGCCACTTTCTCTCGGATACTTGTTCCCGAATCTTCAACATTCTTCGCCTCCTTTATTGCCCTGCGTCTTCAGCTCCGCCCGTAAACTTTCCCTGTGACGGTGACTGTCGCTCTTCGCGAGCAAAATAACTCTTTCAAAAGAGATAGCAAAATATCCGATCACTCTTCGCGCAACTAAACATCGCCATGCAATCTCTGGAATATTTTCCCAACCCTTCACGTCCCGCCGCACAATACGCCCGATCCCTGGCTCCCGACCGCAGAGTTCGCTCGACCACAAAACACGCATTGACTTGAAAATCAGCGGAGCAGGGAGAGTATCGCGTCGTCCTCTAAAAAAAATCTGGACTCTGACTCTATATATTCGCGAAATGAAACAATCTCCGCGAGGACGGCGTCTTCGTGGCTTTCTTTCCGCATTCAGGCGTCACGCGGGGCTTACGGCGATATTAGAAGCCACAAGAAAATAGCGGCAGACGCTATGTAAATGCCGGAACGGTGCGCTCTCCATTTTCCCCGCAGGCTTCCGGTCTCGCGTTGCTATTCGTCTGCCGGGGTCGATGGGTTTCTGCTGTTTGCACCCAGCGGGGGATGGTCGGGTAATTCCATGGGGGGGCAAGGCGGGAGAAAAACACGTGGAATGGGACGGAAAAGACAAGCAAGGAACCAAGGAAGGGTGGAACCGGAAGTGGAGGATGTAGAAGGGGGCGGTCACGGCTCCATGGAGCCTGGAACCCTCGATGCACCACGAATTCCATCGGGATTTCGCGTTCGAATTCTCTGCCGTAATCCCTGGACCATGGATATACTGTTTCTTGTTCCATGGAAAATTTATCTGTTTGGATGCCTTGGGACTACCATCGTTTCTGCTTGAAGAATCTCGTTGCGCAGCTCAGAGACGATTGCTAGGGTTTCTACGAATGTTCCTAGCGTTTTTATGGCGAGCGATGAAACCGGGAATAGTAAAGACGCAAACAGAGGAAGACTTTCAATGATCCGACAGTTCGAGGAGGACCCGACGTGCGCGCCCTTCGAAGAAATTCCTATCCCTCGCCTGGCAACTCTCAATTCCATTTGTCGTCTTTCTTTCCTCTCGCCACTTGCAGCTTCGTAAACTTCGGGATTGGAACCCCATGAGTGGCTGCGAACTTTTCGAACGCTTATAAGTAACTCTGCACCCCACCCTACTCCGTTGCTCGCTTGATATGATTTTCATCCCCCGAGAATAATAGCCGATATTTATTTGCTGCTCCCTCCTCGAATGCCGTTTGACTTGGAAACAGCCCTCGAAACGTTAGAGCGATCTATTAGTTTCCGTTATTACGTTCCAAGGAGCCTCGGAACGGTCCATCGAGAAGTTTCAGGACACTTCTTAAGGAAATTATCTTCCCTACCCTCCGATCCGGGGCTTCCAGCCGCGGGTGAACAATAAACGGTGTTTACCCTTCTCCCGCTATTCATTCATAAATAAGGCTAAATGACTGCCGAGCTCGATAACTCCGCAACGATCGATGCACTGTCTGTGGCTTCTTTCCTCGAGGAGGAACGTTCCTCCTGGCGAGGGAGCGCGAGTACACCCCCGATGGGCTTGCAAACATTACGGCGTCCTGTGCAAATATTGGCGCGAGCTCCTGAACCCTCGACCCTTGTAAATTATACGCGAGAAAGTTGATGTTTGATCGGATCTCGTGGATGACGGGGTTGAGCTACTTCCTTCGCGTTGTGACTGTTGCTGTTGGTGGCTTAAAGGCACTCGGTAATAGCATTTGAGTCTCTTAATGGAGGATTCGATTGCGGGCCGCGCGAGTTGCAGTCAGATCTCTACACGATTCTATAACGCCGCATAGGGACGGGGTTCCTTCCACACGTTGGCTCCGACACAGATTCTTACTGTTTACCCTCACTACTCTAGTCTACCTTACGTTCGACTTGTCCCTCGCCTCATCTTATTTGCCCGATTCCCTGAACCGTGAAATGGCACCTCAAACGGCGCCAAAGCAATCCCTTCTGCGGCGCGAACGCGGCGGGTGTCGCAGCGTTTCCCCACGAGTCTCGTGAGAAAAAACAGCCTTGTCGAGGATCCCGGGCAGCGCTCGAGCGACATTCTCACCCGAGAACGGGCCGTCGGAACTTTCACGCAAGTTTTTCCCTCGGAAACGTCACAATGCCCCCGGTCGCTCGGTCGATTGCGTTCCTTCCCGCGGACGTGGGACGTCGTTCCGCGACGAAGAAAACGGAAACCAGAAGACGACGAGGTAAACCGAGCGGAAGGACGGTTTTGCATGTAAGTGGGTTACCAGCCTCGTCTCGGCGGGGCTCGCGGAAGAATTTCGAGATTGTTCGAGTCCGCCTTGTCCCTCGCTCGTAAAGAAAGACGAGCCTCGGACGCGTGTCCCGGATACGGTCGAATCTGACGGCGGCACGGGGTGGGATTTCGTGAATTTGAATGAATCGAATATCTCTCCCCTAGAGGGAAATATTCGCGAGGCACGGAGCTTTAAAGGCGACTCGAAGACATTCAACATATAAATTCCCCTTTCGACTGGAATACCTCGCGCTGCTATATTCAAAGCGCGAAATGTCTCGCCTGTTTGTCAGCTCGGAGGGATTAACCTCCCTGCCGGGAGGTGCTCCTCGCTTTTACTCGGGTTGACTCTGTAAGTCGAGAGGGGAATCATTGACCCGCTGCCAGTCACTGGGCTCGATGATGGATTATTGCCATTAGTTTCGCAAATCATGGCGAAGATGTCGACGATTGAGACAGGCTGACAGGTTGTAGCTTCGTCCCCTTTTCCATGCGTCAGTTCTTCCCTCTGATGTTCGATAACGTGTCGATTACAGGGAACACGAGACCGGGGGGAGGATAGAGCAGTCGTTGAACGTTTGATTCAAGGCTGAGCCAAGTAACGATAGGAATTCTAACGGTTTGCTTGGTTTGCCATGCTTGGTACAAGCAAGGATTCAGTGTTTCAGATCGGTTTGAGAAGTGCTAGATGAATCTGAAATAGAAGCCAGATTCAAACGCTTTCTTTTTCGCCGTAACAATAGCTCCGAAGATATCGTCACTAGGGTGGATGCACCATTTGTGGCTACTTTAAGGTATTGTACCAGTTTTAGCCACTTCTTAAAAAATATAATATTTTTCCGTGTAAGCAATAAATGTAACCTTATATTTCTGGCGGTATACTAAACAAAATATTTATGATGTGAAATTCTCCAGAAAATAATGATCTGCAAGCCGTTTAAAAATGAGATAATTGAGCACATGGCCAAAAACAGTGCAATGGCCACAAACGGTGCATCTACCCTACGCTGCGGCATGTTAGACGGCTGAATATGTTTGCCAGGGTTATCAACGCCCCTAATTCACTTTGTCCTGACGCGTTATTCAGGCTGAGTCCCACTTTGCGCCCTTTGAACCATGCTCGAGTCACCCCTCGGATTCCTGACGCAGTCCCTTTGACGAACATCGCCTCAGGGCCTACGCGGCGAGTGTACAAAGCTCGCTAATATGTTGCATCGCAACCAATTGTAATTAGAAGAAAGAGTGTTGCTTATCTCCATGCAAATTTCATTCACTCCTTGGCAAATCTCTGTTTTCTGAAAAATATTCCACCGTGAGGTGAAAGCAAGGGACACTAACAGCAGGAAGTTGGGGAGGGCCTTTTAACTCATCCGAATCTTCGAAAATATGCGCAGCGTTATCCACAAATCCTGTCGTAAAGTTCCTCGAACCGCGCCGGGGGTTTCTTTAATGTCTTCCACAGTACGGGAAACGTTTATCTCCGAAATATGTTGTGGGCTTTAATATTTAATGCGGGCCAGAGGGAAACGCGCGTGGAATGGTTCCGCTGTCGCTTTATGGTTCGAGCTGGCATTTTATTTCCATATTTTTTCCGCGTAACACTCGTATCTCTCCAATAAAGAAAATACTTCTCTAAACACGTGGCATTGGATGGATTTTATTTTTTCATTTTATTGATTTGCAGGGATTTGATAGTATTTATTTATCTGATAATTAGAACACCATCTTTCCTGTCCGTGACAATAGTAATCTCTCGAGCTAGTGGAAAAGTCCTGGATAAGTCGGCCACTTTGCGTGTCGCGCGCACAGAATTCCAAAGTATGTACATCATCGAAGTGTCTCGCCGCGGGAGAATCGATTGTACCGGGGATTCACCTCCGAATCCTCAGCAGCCACGGTTTGAAAAGAAAAAATCGATGGGGTTGGGGCGATTGAATCGAAAAATTCAATGTCTGGTCGTCGAAGAAGCCTTACGCTTCGATCGAGTCGCCTTGGAACGTATTCTCTTTCGTTCTCGAAGTAATCTATTTCCTTCGGCCTCTTCTTTCCGTTATCTAGCTCGTAGCTGTGCCCCGTCTCGTTAGTTAATGCACGTATAGCGGCTTGTTATCCGAACCTTCCCCCCGGAATCACAGAAACAATTGCCATTGCCCAAAGTCAATCCGCCAGGTCGTTGCCTAACTTCTCCAGGGGCGGTGCATTGAATGCGCGCGGCTTATCAGCGGTGTTAACGGCGATAATAACGGGACAGGCTGTGTACGCGCGATGCATCGTGGACTGGGTCGATTTATCTCGGGCCCGACGCGGCGAACACCGATAGGCTTGTTAATCCTGCGGCAGATAAGAGCATTAGCGAGGATTCGGGAAGGATTACGCGTCCAGGACCCGTGAAATCATTTTTTCGAGAGGGCAGATGAATGGTCTGATAACTTTTTCGCGCGATTAGGCCGCGCGGCGGGTACATATACCGAGACAGTGAAACTGAACCAAGTCTCTGTGAGACAGCAGATCGGATCGTTTTGATTAACGATATTGGACGACCTGCTTCTCAACTATTGGACCTCTTCAGCTTACTAGAGCTGCTTGTGAAATTTCTCAATGTTCTCTAAGCAATTGGATATGTTCCCTCGTGAAGTTGACTGTTGCAGCCGCTAGAATTGGCTGCGAGCATTTTAACTACTCGAAACAATTCACTGGTCTACGTTGTGACACAAATGGCGTGTCGATTGGGCCTCTAAGATGCTCCGCGGCTGAAATAAAGTCCAGTAAGAGAGGGCTATGCCCGGCGATGCTACATATGTGTCAGTGGACAATGGCCATTGTCCAAAGTCAATTGACGAGTCGGTTGGAAGAGTAGTCGCAGTCGGGAGACATAGACTTGGCGAAATTTTCGCTGGAGGGACTCGAACGGTGTCCGTGTGACGTTTGTACAGGATCGATTCGCTATTAGCACCGATTCGCTACACGTATCGTATCGGCAGAACGCCTTTCGGTGTACGTGACTCTTTGTTCCACGATGGAAGTTCGATAACGACCAGTTGTGCCGAACTATAACCATTAGGGAAGGGCAGCGGCCATGTTTTTACAGATTATTACTCGTACAGCTTCCAAGTTCACTGCCTTTCAGTAAAACGCGGGGGGAAGGGAGGGGGCTGACTTTCGCATTGATCGTTAAAAGCTTTCTGAAGGACCTACTCATGGGAAACTTATGTTACGAATTGTACAGTATAAAAGTGCGGGTAATTAGTCACTGCGGGGAAGAGGAGGGGTTTGAATAACTGACATTGCGGGGTAATGGCTTTCAGCTCAAGTTGATAGATATAAACGGAAAGAAAATTGAAGAAAGATTGAAAAGTTAGAGCGGGATAATGAATTAAGAAATTAGTAATTCGCAATTAAGAGCAGAGATATCTTCATTCCTGCCACCTCTCGAAGCATTCGATTCCCTCGACTAAATCTGTGCAACCGCGGAAGCACGAGCCACTCGATAACCACCGAGGCCGCGATCGAAGCAATTCGCGAGCGCCTGAAACAGAAAGAAGAAAGGTGAAAGAGCACTTGCGTAACAGAACGCCGGAGAGCTGTCGGGTCGTTGGCGAAGGAAAGCCGCATTGTTCCACGAAGCACGGTTACGACAACGCGCGGCGTTTATAGGGTTATACTTCATCCTGTTTAACTTCGGCTCTTTCAGTTCGTTTTCGTGTCTCTGCGCCATCGCCGTGGCCGCGGTGGAGAGGAACCCCCCACGAAAAAACCGGGGTGAGTCGGGGCAGAGGACGCCAGGCCACAGTTGGAGGAAGCTCCAACCCCTTCGTCCCAGGTACGCGGAAAGGGTAGGGGTGATGGGGTGTCGGCGGGGACGTAATGAGAGCCATACACGAGAGCCATAATGCGATTACCCTCGAGGGCTTCAGCCAACTACCCCTGAACTCGTCGGATTTCTAACTATTGCTCCGTTCCAGCTAAACATCTTTCTGCGATTGGCCCGTGGAAAAATCACCATCGCACGCGAACCTAGATTTTTCTCCTTTGACTCGCTTCGAGGGTAACTTGCTACCATTAATTTTACGCAGAGATCCCCTTCATGTGCGAATCGGTGGATCTTTCGCTTATGCATATCTCGAGCTATTTAGAGTCTTTAATCGTTCTTCTTTGTTCCCCGTTTCATAATTTGGATCTGTCCCACTGCTCGGATCACGAGTCTCAGTTGGGACGTGAAAAGACAGTGGGAAGCGTGGAAACGGTAAATGCGGTTACCGCGGAAGTTGGTTATTTATTGATGAGCGGCTAATTGGATTTCTGTTTAACTGTTGCGGCTCGAAGAATCGATAGAGGCATTAGAGGAATGTTCTCGCGGGATTGCAACAACGCCGAGACTATTCGTCAATTAATTCGCGACTGGGCCTGTTATACAGTGTCGGTGGTTAATGAAAATTCCATTGACCATCTTGTTGATACACCATCCCGTGTACGATTCCAGTAGAGCGTAATAGATGCATATCCAATAACTACGCCTGCAAATGCGTAAGTTAGGGGCTTATTATCCGATAGTGGAGATGTGAAATGTTCACTCTCTATTACCAAACGCAAGTTATTTGATCCCATTAACATGTCACTGTGAACTACCGTTATTTTACAACATACCTTCTACAGTTCACCTCTACCACAATCAATTCCCATTGCCAACATTCTGCTCGTTTCCTTTTCTTTCGCATATTACTCGTTCGATATTACAGTGTATAATCCGCTCAGGCCGCGCGTTTATTTAGCCCCAAAGAGCTTCTGTCCCCGAGCAGCCCCACAAACGCGATCAATCACGGCTCCTTAAACATTTTCATCGATCAATAGAGAAGCTATCGCGAAAGAACCACCCAAAGTATCCCCAGCTTCCAGCGCGGCTATGTTCTCGGGCATATTGGCGAAACTGTAGTAAAAACGACCGCAAGTATCGAGACACGGTTGCAGTTTGACGCTCGATCAGTGTCTACCCTGTAAGCTAGGCTGAAAAGCCCGACAGGAAACGGCAAATATTTCCCGGAAGATGCATCGCGCGAGCTGGATAAGATTGGATCTTTGCCAGTCGCGAATCGGGAACGTTGACCCCCGCGTATCTCTCCTTCCGGGTTGGGCCACGCTTTCAGGGGCTGCCACCCTCGCTCTGACCCCCCCTTGAATTCTCCCCCATCCTTGCACCGGGCTTTTCTAGACTTGTCACGCTAATACACCCCGCCTCTCGTAAATTACAATTATCGCGTGGTCCTCGTGGGTGGACATCCCCCTGGAACGGTGCCTGGTAATTAATTTCGACGGTGGTAACCGCTGCGCGATTCAAAAATGATGAAAAAGCTTCTGCTTCTTCGTCGGAGGTAACGTTACGGAGTTTACAGGTAATACGTTCGTAAAACGCTTCTGCTCTATCGCATGAAAAGACAGTTTCGACTTCACCATCTTGGCAGGCCTTGGATTTCTGTTTCATTTCAAGCGGGAACTGCAATTTTCCAATGGAGACGTTGCCAATTTTATTTCCGAAGCGTCTCAAAATTTCTCTCCCGTGCTCGAGTGGCACTCGAACGTTTTCTTGAGGAGTATAACTCTCCCCCGGTTCACTTGGAGTGTTTTATTCCGCGCCACGCCGCCTCCGCCGTCAACACCCCCCGCAGAATCCCAAAGGAGCTTTTTCACAAAGCGTTGCTTCGTAATCTGCTCGCGCTCCCTCCTCTCAGCCCTGTTTCCAGTTCTGCCGATCCTGTTACGCCGAAACCGCGCCCTGAAAACCACGTCTCATTACCCCCGATCCAATAAACCGTAACTCCTCCCCGTTTAACACGGATAAAAGTCGAGCAGCCGTGGTCGGTCAGCGGGGACGGTGGCTGGCCACGAAATGCCAGAGATTTCGAAAATTCCGACTCGGGTTTGCTCTTACGGGGCTCGCCTCCTCTGGAATTACGCTTAATCGACTTAACCGTAGCTTCCCCGTAAAGCTCTAGAGCGGGACGTGTTCCGAGCACGGCAAAACGTCACGGACCCGTGCTTCTTGTTGTTGAAGCCCTGTGCAACGGTAATATTAATTCAACGGGCACGTTGCGACAAGCTCATTGTCTCGGCAAGACTGGTTCAGATCTAACGACAGCGACAGATAAACACCCGCATCCAAGACGCGGTCATTAGTACTCGATTGTTCGCTCCTCGGAGATAGAGTGTCTACAAGGAGGAACAGGACTGGCGATAACGAGAACTTTTATCCAAGTCTGCTGGATTTATAGTCCGAGGTGTGCATTGTACTTTGTGTAACTTCGTGAGATCTTCAGCTGTTAATGTCAGTCGAATTGTTAAGCATTGGATCTTGAGGGTTGAGATGGTCAAGTCATTTAAAACATTGTAAAAAAAAATTTTAAGAACTTGTAACTCTGAAGGGTTGAAGGTAGAGTGGAGGGAAGAATTCGTCAATTTAAAGTCGCCATAGGTTATAGAAAAATCCGACTTGGCGAAGTCTGTGGAAGTAAAGGAATTTCGGGAGAGTTGGTGGAATTTCATCCCCCTTGAATGACGTCGCATGTGGAAGAACACTATCGTCACGATTGCCCGGTGTGTTCGGGACGTTTATCCTCGCGCGTAAGGGCAGTCACGTTAATTCGGATCTAGGATCTCGTTGCATTATTCAGGAGTACACTCATCGCCTTGGTTGGCAGGTGCATCGACCCCCTTGCGCTATTTCCGGCTACTGCGTCATGTATAATGTCCCGGTGCATCCTCTAATAATCAGAGCTCTATCTCAGCCTCTTTGATCGATTCAGCCACCATGCTTCACTTCCGGAGACACGATCAGGCTGCAGATAGGTCCGTGGATTATACTTATTAATCCTCATGAAAGTCTGATTCGTTACTCCCCGGCTATTCTTCCACGGCGGTGCGGAATATTGAAAAATGTTAATTCCTGCGTAGCTGGAGGTGGAAGCTATATTAATGTGGAGTAGAGCCAAGATTTCGTTGCTTTAGTTTGGTGTTCCATTACCATTTTAAGTAACAAGGTAGCTACTGCCAGTTTCTTTAATAATACATTTCCAGATTGTTTAATTATCGAAGTGTTTAGCTACCATTCGGGCTATTACGATGCGCGCTCTTCGACTGTAAAGTGAATGTGGCTTTCTGATGAGTTTTATCTAGCTTTCCGTACCGTCGAGCGTGTAATTGCGCTTTCTGTGTAACTGAATGCAGCTGGATAACAACGTAATGGCCGCATGTTGACGAGTTTGACGCGAAGAGCATCGAATGAAAGATGGGCTTAATGGGCTCCGACGTGTATACGTGCACATAATTATTTCCCTTTGGCAGCTGGAGCAGTCGAAGGATAGAGAAATCGATTACGACCACCTTGTGAGGGGGGACGTTCCCCGTGACCCGAAAGGGCGGTCTCTATAAATGAATTACGACAACGGGGTGTTACCATGAATATCTTACCGGAACCGTCGATTGTCGACCATTGATTCGAACGGTTCGTTGCCTCCTGTGAAATCGACTGCTTCCTTTGCCTCTAATTCATCGACTGGCCAAAAGGCGAAAGCGCTCTCCGAGCCCCTCAGACCTTCCTCCACCCTTTTACATTTCGTTTCATAGTAACGCTTACACCGTTCAGCTTTTCGATAATACAGTCGCGTGCAAAGTGTCATAAAAGGGAATCCTATCGGTCGTATTCCTTACGGACTTCCCTTTCTCTGTCCCCCGCCCCGCGAGCTCGATCGACGGAGACGCGAACTCAATTTCCATGGTTGTGGCGCCGCGCTTCACGCGCTTAGACGCGCCGCGGCGAAGAACAGGCTGAAACTTACGAGGGGCTGATTTCGTATTCATGGAAAGCATCATGAGTATTCGTTGAGACTCGACGCATCTTGCGGCTCCGGGACAAGCGTATCCGCCGCGCCAAGTATCTGGAGGAGCAAACGAGAAAGAGCCGCGATCGATCGCGGAGGATACATTTCCTCCGTTATTGGATCTCTATTGGATTGTCTAGCAAACGCCCGGCGCCGTTTCTATCTTAATGTTATCGCGGGAACGTCCCCGGGAATCCCGTGAAATCAATTCCCCTGTCCCGCTCCGAACAACTGGATCAAGCCGAGGAACTTTCGGCTGGGCTCGCGTGACGCGGCTGCTACTTAATCCTCGCGATAAAACGTGACCAGCGAACGAACCTCCTAACGTTCATTCCGCTCGACGTAATTCAGCGTTTTTACGAGTCGATCGTTCATAGCGCCAGCGGTACGTAACGGTTACGCGTCCGATTACATTTCTTCGCGAGGCATCGACGTGCTGAAACTATGACGAATATCAAAGAGTCGCATCACTGTTTCCATATTGGTTCGCAATGAAAATATTGGGAACGTTGGAGTTAATATCGACTGTCACGAACTGTCGAGCGCGTTACAGCGGAGTTATTAATCGAGGATGGCTTGTAGCAATGTATCAATTATTATGATTATTATTATTTCGTCTTTATTACTCGTAAAACAAAGGTATAGTACATAAGGAGAAAGTAAAGGCGAGTAAAGGCGAGGCCGCAGTATAAACTGTTAATAGGCCTAACCATAACATAAAACTAAACATTAATTAGTACTACGTATACTAATACTAAAAATACTTAAACCTACTGCTAAAAACTAACTAATTGAAGCTGGATCGAAAATCAGTTGTGCAAGCTTTCTAATTAGTTCGATCGAGAAGTAGTGGTAGACAGTAGACACTAGCAGTCGTCTGTTGCTGTTACCTGAAGCTTTTCTCCTAAAGATTTTAGTCAGACTGCAAAACCCTTACTCCCACACATATTATATTTCCACGCTGAACGCTGCTGCCATCCCGGAGCTTTCAGCCCCCTGGTCAGCGGTCATTGATCGCTGACACGAGCCGTACAAACGTGTCAGTCGTTGATTCTGTACGGCTTTGTTTCGCAGTGACGAGAAATTTACAGAATTTTTTTCCCGCGCCCCGGTCACGTTGACTGGCAGCCGCGCCGCGGAATACGCGTGCTCTTTCCCGGTTCGACACCGTCCAATTTGTCAATACTTCAAAGTGTTCAGCCCGAGTAACACTTCTATCTATCCTGCCACGCGCGTGGAGTTTGTTGCTCGCTGGGGTTATTAATGAGCTATGCGAATGAAAGTTGCGAGTAGAAATCGTCCATCGGACGGTGTACATTCCGAGTAAGAGATACGCGTGAGCGTAACGAGATCAAATATAACGGTCGATTACTAATTACATACGCGGCCAGTGGAGCGGATGAAAGCCGATCGCGCGCTTAATGCCGCCGCCGGTTGACGAATTTCGCGCGCAGTCGGCCTCGTTTCTGCTTGTGACAGAGTTGCTGCCACGTTTCGCTCACCGTGAAACGATGCAGCGCATTAACGAGGCCAATTTCGAACGGTGCATACGCGAACAGCCTCCGGACACGCTTTGGATACTCCACGGTCGCGCGAATTTCCACGCGTGATCCGAAATCGTTCCGCTTCCAACAGCAGTTCACCCTTTACACGAGATACGTTCGTAAAATATCCCGTTTCAATGTTTCAAAGGTCATACCTTCCCCCAGAGTGTGATACAGTATACGTCACGCAACGATTTTCTCTAATTTATTCGTCAATGATATTAAAACAGAAATGTTAGAATTCACGTAACGTCTGTCCTTTCCCTCCTTCTTCCCCTGCAAGTCCGCGCCGTCCGACTCTTAACGAACTCTACTACTTGACCAGCGCGTGGAGACAAGTCACGCCCCGATTCCGCGAGCCTGTAATACCCTCGCCCCCATAAACGCTCGACAGCATCGAAACCGTAAACGTCGCCGTTCCCCGAAGGAAATGCGCACCGGGGGATTGAATTTCCAATCAGCTTTTGTTTTTCAATATTCATAAACGCGCCCGTCGGGGCTGCGTCGCGGAAAAAGTTTAATCTTTGATTGAAATCGTCGCGCTATGCCGGAGAATCGCGGCTGTTCAATCTGAATCCTGCTTCGCGGATGTTCCCAGCAAACCTTCTCGAGCGAGTGGACGGCCACGCGCCGCCGAAGGCAATCGATTTCCATGGGCGCGAGCGATTAAGCTCGATATACCGAGCGGTTCGCTCGATTTGGCAGGTGTTTTGCAAGGAAACGATATGGCTCGTTAATGAGATGAATTTCAACGTGCGATTGGCCGAGACAGATCGCGGGGAACACTCTCGCTCTCGACGATTACCCGCGGGATTTCGGGTCCGACCGAAATTCCTTGATGGCCAGAGGGGCCGCGAACTACTAACGAGTCGCATTAGTTTAATAACTCGGTAGCGACGGAGAGGAGAGACGCCTGTGGCGTGCTCGACGATAAACTCCAACATGTCGGGGGCGACGCGGCGTGCGCAAACTATTAATCACTCGCTAGCCGGCCATTAATTACGGCGGTCCGAATTTCGTTCTTCCCGCCGCAGCTTCGCCGGGACTTATATTCGCGACGCCGCGTGAATTTAACGTTTACGGTTACGTCCGCGCCAGGATTTCACGGCCTGGCCACCGATAATGCGCCGGGGAGCGTCTTTTGATAAAGCGAGGTGGCTGAGAGTCTTCCACGTTCGACTGTGCCCCTTGGCAGCAAAGTTCGACAATCTCTTGCCGCGGTGGCATACTTTTCTTGTAAGCAGAGTGTCTTCTTAAAACTTAAGCTTGTATAGGGTAGACCGGGGCGAATCGGATCGCTTTGTGTTTGACGGTAAAAAAATACTAGTCAAACATTAAAAAACTAATTTATTATTATATATTCGTGACCAGTACACATTTGGCTTTAAGATTAATAATAGAAAATAAAATCAAACTTAAAAATGTTTCTTCTGCAAACAAAAAACCAAAAAGTGAGGTATTACGAACGATCGGAATGCTCATTTCTATCGCGATAAGAAATATGGAGTAAATACTTATTTTGATCCGATTCGCCCTGTGATCCGATTCTACCCGGTCTACCCCTACCTTCAACGTGTCCCTATATTTTCGTGAGCTTTTAAGCTTCAGTGACATCGCAACGTGCGGTCCACGTAATTCCATGCCCAGTTTGATTTCGGTTGCGTCGCTGTGGATGCTGTCGCCTAATTCAACGCTTGAACGATAGCACGGGAAACAGGGTGCAATAAGCGATACGTTATCAAAAAGTCGCGGCGGCGGGGAGATGATTAATGAAACTGGATAGGCGACACAGGGCGCGACGTTAATGGCTCGAATTATCATCATTCGCTAGCACGATTGCCAGCCCCATAATAAAGCGTATCGATTAACAGAGTCGGTCGGATAACGGAGTTTCACGATAGGAAATCCGCCCCAGAAACGGGCCTGCCAGCAACTCACACCGCTACGGTTTCGATCAGCTCGAATTAGGGTTACGCGATTCGCGACGAAAGCGTCGCTGACGGGACAAGTACGTCGTCATCGATCGTCCCAGACGCTTCTTGCTGGCTCTCTTCCTCGCCGCGCGGCCGATCCAGTTCTCTGAAAGTTGTTTGAAACCGTGGGTCGGCCGGTGATCCGAAGGGTAACCCGATGCGCGACAGGCAGCTCTCCCTCTGGAGGCTCGTAAAAATTGCATGGACAATTAGAAGCTTCGTCCACCGTTTCATTCGCGATCCATCCTCTTCCGCCCGGGAACCTCTAACTTCGCAGCGAGGTGGGGGACGCTTCTTACGCTCGGTATAATGTCTCCGCGGAATGGAAAAGTTTCGCAAAAACTTCTACTCCACTTTCCACGAATCCAGCCTCGCGTCTTCGCTCTCTTATCCAGCACTCCCCTCCTCGCTTGCCTCTGTACTTTTGTCTCTCCTCGACTAGTCGTATCCGCGCTAGTCCGTTTCCCCGACTGACTTTCGCGCGGATTCTTTTTTTTCCTCCTCGTGCATCTCTCGGGGGAAAGTAGTAGAGCTATAGAACGCGGAGGTGGGGGTTGCGAGGGCGAGTGCCTTTCGTCGGAAGGAGTGATTTTCGAAATACCTTGGCGACCACGCGACAGAATCTCTCCCACCTGTTCTTCCCCATTCCTATTTCTGCCCAACCCTTGTATCCCGCTCTCACGCTTTCTCTTCCTCGTTCTTATCTTCTTGGAGGGCCGTTTCACTCGATGGAATTCCAGTCTCGTCCGTGAAAAGGTGGCTCGCGACCAGAGCCCGTCCCTCTTCTTCGCTCGCACCGCCAACGGAAACGGCTGCCCGACAGAGAAAGGAGGCCGATAGGAATTTAAGCTGGCGTAGCCGGCAACGGGCAGGACAAAAGAAGACGCTGGGGTGGTCGCGTAATTCCTTGCTGCGGCGGGAGCTTTGCCTTGCGGAGGCACCGTGTCACGGTTGTGAAAGACAGGCAAAATCTTCCTCAACACCTCTCCATTATAGCCAGGGCAGGGGCTGCTGTTTAACTTCGCCCTTCTGAGAGGATCGATTATTCCTTTGAGCAGATTGGTTCTCGGTTTATGCGCAATCTCCTTCAAGTTAATTAACGAGTCCAACTTAGAATACACTTGGAGCGAGGCATCCGTTGACGCGCGTATTGCTCGTCCATTCAACTGTGAAACGAGCAACTCTAGTAGCAGGGGGAAGTTTCGGTGAACTTGTGACTCAATGGATCCTGGAAGTGTCAATTTTTACTCGGTCAAAGGGAATACTTTTGGATAGAACTGGAAGATTGAGAATAAACCCGATCAGTGCTTCTGTTTTTGCGAAAGTTCCAATTTATTTGTTCACTGTACAACTGCTCCGATTAACCCCATGGCTGGCGGAAAAAGAACGCTTTCAGCGACACGTCTGCCGCAAGAAACGGCCGCCAGCCGCTGTAATAATTCATCAAAGCTACGTCGTCGGACGGAGTTCCCTGGGGACACGGAAACAGCGGTAGCAAACTGTGTCGTCAGCGTTGTTCCCCGTCCGGCTGGGCAAAACGATGTAAAGTTCCCAGTGTCTCACGGTCCGCTGGAAAACTGGTCCATTCATCGTGTTCTCTGCCGTGCTGGGGCCCAGAATCACGACGGCGGTACGCATGGATCGGGACCAGCCGTAATCCTCAGAATTATTGCACGCTGAACCGGTGACGCGTGGCGCCGCGTAATCCTAAAGCGTCACGGGATTCGATATTTTCGTTCGCCAGTTTCCAAACCATCGACGGGGATGCTCCGACGTGGAGGAATTCGCGAAAAATCGCGTCCCAGCTACATCATTGCCCTCTTCGAAGCTCGCTCGTCGTTCGGTGCAACGTAATGCCGCGGAGATTGAAACCCTTCTCGTCGCGGGAGTACCTCTATCGCGCCCCAGGTCGTCGAGAGGCTCTGATTAGGTCTAAAACACCGTCGAGCGAATCTGTAAAAATTCCACGGCACTTCGGTGACTGGAAAGACACTCAATCCCAAAGGGAGACAGATATTTTCCGATCAGGATGCTCTATCGACCTGTCGAAGGGAGGGCGGAGATTGAATTTGCCGCGTCATGAGCAGAAATAACAAACTTTAACCGCGACCAACGGGTAAGAGTAATCGAGAAGGATGAGCAGCTCGAAGAAAGCCAGCTTAACTGGGCGAGATGTACACCTGAGCAACTGAAGGAGATCGAGTAAGGGGGTTTAACATGGAAGTATCTTCGTGTACCACGCGGTTCCCTCTACGAGGCCGAGACAGAAGTTGGACTGATCGATTTCCACGCCGTTTTATCGGAACGAGAGATTTCCTGCTATCTAAAGGAAATGGAACTCCCATTCCCAGACACCAGTTCGGGACTGTCTGCGTTTCGTTGGGTTCATCGGTACCGAGTCTGCCAACCATACGTTTCACCCCCGAGACAATATTCCTGCATTTGAATTTCAAAAATCCCCAGCCCCTTTTTCGTTTCACGGTGTTTGGACTCGGCTGATGTCTTCCTGCGTGATTTGTTAGCCACCCCGTTCGAAGGATGTAAGCAGGAGGGACTCCCGATTTGCCTGTGTTCCCTCGACGTTTTGCGGCCCTCTAAAAGTCTTCCCCTTCCGGCGGGAGCGCGCTAACTTCCGGTGCTCGTTAACCACCCGAACGAAAGGAGGAAGTTAGAGGACGTTCGTCCCGTGGCGCGGGACGTATGGTAATCCTCGCGAATTCCAGATGCTCGAGCGATCGGATCTAATTCGCGAGTTCGCGAACCCGCCCCCAGTCGCTTCGATTAACTTCTTTTATTCGATTACGACCGCCTTCCTTGCCGTTCCTTCGTTTTTCTTCCCCGACGTCGTCCTTTTGGGGAATGCAATTACTTCCTCGCTGCGAGCGTAAAACGAGGATAAAGTACGGAGGGAGTTCGCTAAATTTCGGACGTACAGATCCAACTATCGCGATTGCCTGTAGAAAAAGCAACGTTGGAAACGTAGATTCTCGTCTGCTGTGATTTGGGGAATGCTATTGTACACACAGCCGTGCCCGACGGTGCCACGATTTTATTTTCTCTTCAACTCTTTCCGCCCTCGTAGGACATCCTCTTTAATTCGAAACAGTTACGCAAAATCGCAGCGTTATAACGAGGAGTCTGGTAGCATCGTTAATGAGACCTCCACGACTCTTCGCATCGGAAGCTTTTTGATTAAAATTAGAGGCGTGTTCTCATAAATTCCATACTTAGTCCTTGAATATTGATCCAACGTTCTATGAAATCGCAGAACTCCTATATTGTTAATAACTATAGAATATAGGGTCTCCCGACTTTGAAGCCAGAAAAGGCAAAGTGTCTTGCATCTTTGTCTTCGTCTTTGTCTTCATCTGTGCCTCGATTCTCCCACAGTCGAAAACGAATCTCTATGAAGATGACGAAGGAAGCTTGACCGGGTTATTAAACCCTTTCCTGCCTCCTTACGATATTTCAGATTTATCTGTCCTCGCCGTGTACCAAGCCACGCTCCTGTACGTAGTTCCACAGAAACGAAGATTAACCTGCAGAATTCCTGGGCCACGTTATCCTGAGCCTTTAGGATTTGCGAAGATTACGTCGAAAATGGATGTGTAGGATGGCGTCGTTTATTTCTACAATACGAGCTTCTTTCGACGCGTGTGCTTTCAATACGATGCGCGTGCCATTCATGGTCCTCCTCTATGATACCAGCAGAATTCCCCTGAAGCTTCTTCTACGTGCAGTGCTAACTGGTACTCGCGTAATCCATCTTTAACAGGGCGTGGATTCTGCAGTATCATCTCGCGAATAGAGCCGGGTGTACAAGAAAACCCGCTTGTAGAATACAGAAGCCTTCATGAATTGATGATGCCGCTCAGCGTATGAAATTGAAAAATTGATTCCCGAAAGGTGCGCGATCCACGATGAAAGGGGCGGCATTGCTTCCGGCCGCTGGCTCGAGATTAAATCACCTCGAAATGTTCGTTCCAAGCATAAATGAGACTGCAACAGTTTCGCGCTAAGTTGCAGCAAGACCGATAACCAACATTTCCCTGATACTGCAACAGCAGATGGTGTTCGGTCCACTTCTCCGCCATAATTCTCGCCGAGCTAGCTACCCGAAAGAAACTATCCCGCCGACCACGTACTTTAGCCGGGCTCCTTTACCCTCCATTTAAACGACGAATGATAAAGCAGCGCCGTTAACGGCTTGCTTCCCTCTCGGGCACGAAAGAAACCGCCGAAAGAAGCAGTCTGCGATTCCACCGTGGGCCTGTAGTTATCGCTCTTCCAGAGAGGCCGAGATACACTCCGCAATCGCTGGACCAGCTGGGAAACAGAGGATCGAGCAGCAAAAGTACCAGCTTGTACACCGATAAATGGATTAGCTGGATACACCAGCAACAGACGAAACAACTGAGGGGAAGTACCTCTGAGAGAGGTTAAAGATTCCCCAGGGGGGAAGGGATGGCGCGAAAGGGCGATTTCCTACTACAATGCTCGAGCGGCCTCGTGTTTTTCCGCGTTCCTGCCAGTTAGTCGATTTGTAGGTATTTCGTTTCGCGTTCTTCCGCACTGGGATTACCGCCATTAGACTTCGTAAATGATCACCCCCCTCGCACCTCGTTCTTCCGCTTCTCCGTTGCATCCAGCCGAAGTCTTTTCAGGGCAAGAATAGTGTCGAAAGCGGGTACGCGTCCCGATTCCCAGATTTCAAAAGGCCTCGCCGAAGAAAAGGAAGAAGGTAGATCAAAGCTGGGGAACGTTTAAGCGCAACTTTTTACCAAAGCTGGTCGGTCTAGGCGATGGTCGCAATACTCTCGCCACCCTTATTCATCGAGTAGCCCTCTTATAGCGTGTCCGCCCGAAGACAAACTGTCTCAGAAGAGACGCTCAAAGCCACACGTCATCTGAAGGCTTCGAGGAGGCGGCGTCCCTCGGCCAATCACCAAGATGGCCTCGATTTTGATAGGGGTCACCCTGCTCGCGCCGTTATGCTCCCCGGCAATAAAGGTCGCCCAGAAATAGGATATTTTTCGAAGGAAATTGCGGGGATCCTACCTTTGAAGGACATCTGCATGCCGGTGTTTCGGCATTCACGTTCGAAACTACCCCCTGGGGGAGTGTGCGCTTCCTCGGGGGCGTCGCTGGCGATGGGGGAGAGCAGCCTGAATAACATTCTCGACCCAGAGCCGCGGGGCTGTTTGCGATCGAGATCGTTTCGCGCGTGTAGTTTGCCTGAAATTAGCACCCAGCAGGATGAATGGGGGGGTCGGCCCGATGGGAAAGCCGATGAAAGCGACTACATTCCGATTACTGGTCCGTCGTTCGTCACTGTCGCGGCCTCGGGCGACCGGATTTTAGATAGCAAACGCCTCTCCGTGAAGGAGTCCTCGTGCACGGAAATTGATAACTCTCCGCTGCCACAGGACACGTGGCCATTCTTCAGCAACAAAAGGACGATTCTTCAGCGCAACCCTGCGGAGCTCCCGATTAATGCTCGCGTCCTTCCTAATTAATTATGCCTGGGGACCGAAGCGGTGGACTGGTCCGTCCACATTAGCCAGAATTCGTGGATTTCACGAGCGGCTCCCTTGAAGGTAAAGGGACGAGGCTTATCGAGTACATAGCATTCAAGATTCTCTTTTCGTTCGTCCTTTCACTCCCTCCTCTGTCTTTTGTCTCTTGCCCCCTTCCCCATTGTTTCCATTAGTATGATCACATAACGCCTCTGCTTCAGCCTTCTTGCTGTACGTGTGCAAATGCATACACATATTGACAGTAAAGCCTCGTCTACATGCGCGGGAGAGATGAATTTTTCATCTCTGCTGACTTGCTTCTTGTTTGCGAGGCTGCTCGCTTCTGAAACTTCTGTTTATGTCTGCGCATAGTACGGATGTGTCTCTAGGCTTCATCTCTCGCCGTACCGTCAAATTACAAGCATTCCTGCCCTGTATTTCGCCCGACTTTCGTTCCCCATCATTTTGTCCTCCTGGTACTAAGTAGCATATTGTGCATCTCTCGTCTAACTTAGTTTCAGTTAGGAGCTATTCACCGTTCACCATTGTCTAGGCAGCTTTTTGTCTACAGCGTCTCTTAAAATACCAGGTCGATCTTCCCTCTGCTTACTTTCCGCAATAAGTAGAGGTTCCCAACAATGAGGGGGGAGGGGAACCGAAGATCCTAACTCGTTTCCCGATACTTCTGTTTGGAGGGACACTTGAAAACTCGCGAACGCGGTGTCCCCTTTTCCTGGCGGGTGTGTTCTCCCGTCGGGGGAAAAATAAAATTTGCCCATCACGCTTCGTCGCGATTGTGTCCCGAGGGAATCTTGTTTTCATTTGCCCCAGGTGGCTTCTTTGTTCGTCGCTCGATCGGATTTGTGAGAAGGCGAAACGATGCCCCCGGAAGGAGACAGTGGTGTGAGCAAAGCTTGTGTCAGCCATTCGTCCCGACGATTTAACTGCTTACAATTCCGTTTAACAGTTACGTACGTTTATCTGACGTTGAATATTTAGGGTCCGCGAGATCCCGAGCTCTCGAACGAGGCTTTACTGTCAATATGTGTATGCATTTGTACACGTACAGCAAGTCCTTGACATGCTCGTGGCCGCGGCCTCGCTTGGTTTCGAAGCATCGATCAGCAATTAGTAAACGAGCTTGCTCCGCCCCTCGACTCGCGAGAGAACTCGAAGAATTGATGGACACTCAGAATGCAAATCGGTCGGTGTTGAACCGTTATGAAGTGCCATCGCTACATAATGACACACCCTGTCCGAAGAACGGCGAGGCAACGAAAATTCTGAAGCTTGTAGGCAGTATCTTTCGCGGCAGTGAAATGTGACGGTCTTCTTCAGGTAGGACCGAGTGGCTGGCGGAAATTAATTGGGCACGTTGAAAATTATTCTGGGCCAGTTAATAGAATGCATCGTGGAGCACTTGTCCTTCGGTCGGCAGGAATAGCGGGGTCAGCGAGTTTTAAGTATATCGCCATGGAAGGGTGCATTTTTCATCGCGAATATCGCCGCCAACGCGAAAACGATATTAGCGGGACACTGGCGTCACCATTCTAACCTGTTCACCCGCTCGTTCCAGGTGCTATATTCACTCATGACCAAAAGGATAGCAGTACGGAGCTGGCCTTCAAGTATGCCGTGTACAAGATCAACAAGGACAGGCTTATCCTGCCAAAAACCACGCTGGAGTACGATATACAGTACGTGCCGAAAGATGACTCCTTCCACGCATCGAAAAAGGGTGAGTGCCTCCTTGATTGTCGCTAGGTTAATTATCTGCTTACAGAATATCTCCCGAGCGCGTTCAAAATCAATTTCCCCAAACACTGTTCCGAAACAATATAATTTCACGCCACGTTTTTGATTTACCTTCTTCCGAATTGCATCTCTAGTTACGGGACATTCGGAACAAACTTTTGCAAAACGGACTTTTTTTTGCCATTTGTAGGGGTTGAAATTTGTTATCGATTGGCCAATCGGTATTCGATATTCTCCATTTTGTGTCGCGTTGTTTAAGAGGAAATACGTTTGAAGACACGAAACATGGAAATGGGAGAGATGTTCCGGTTGATGTTGAAATTGTTTTGGGACGTGGAGCAGCGCGCTGTCCTAAGCAGAATTTATCGCGGCGACGTCATGTAATCTGGGCAAGGGTAATGGGCGTGCTTGCAACGTTATTATTAAAGTGGCATGCACATTATTATCTCCCTTCCGTCGCTTGTCGAATATACATCGTCGACCAGCGTCGACTAGCGTGGTTAACAATCAACAGACGCGGTCGCGTCTGGAAGCTAATTCCCTTTAATTCACGAAAAAGTTCTCACGCAAAGATTGTGAAATCATCTTTGCTAATTCCAATTGTACCTTTAACCCTTTAATTCGCGAAAAACATTAAAAACATTCTCACGCAAAGATTGTGAAATCAACTTTGCTAATTCCAATTGTACTCTCGTTCTCCGTTCGAACACTGATTCCTCTGTCACTTTTTATACTTGACATTCCTTTACTGGCCACAAATCAATTCAGTGCTCAGATTTTCAGCTTCGGTTTTAAGGAATTAGCGGGCGTTGTATAAGAAAAAACTATGAAGTCGACTTAAAACAAAATGTTTCATATCACTAGTGCAGGTTGGCGAATGTGCTATTAATCTATTACCGTCTTTGATTCGTTTAAATTAGTCTCTACCAAGTTTTTATTATTTTCCATCGTAAAACGATTTTCATACGACATTTTTAACAGAAGATGTCCCTCTTATGAAAGTTTTTGTGTCAACTACAGGCCTCGCCCGCTAATTCCTTAAAACCGAAGCTGAAAATCTGAGCACTGAATTGATTTGTGGCCAATAAAGGAATGTCAAGTATAAAAAGTGACAGAGGAATCAGTGTTCGAACGGAGAACGAGAGTACAATTGGAATTAGCAAAGTTGATTTCACAATCTTTGCGTGAGAAGGTTTTTAATGTTTTTCGCGAATTAAAGGGTTAAAGGTACAATTGGAATTAGCAAAGATGATTTCACAATCTTTGCGTGAAAACTTTTTTCGTGAATTAAAGGGAATTAGCTTCTTTCATACATGAGTCATGTTTATGGGGGGGTATTGTTTGCGACGCGTGGCAAAGTTAATGTCACACTTACCGCAACACTAATTAATTCGCGGATGGAAAAGTGTGCGAGAACAGTGGAACTTACATTACGACGTTCTGTCTGTCAAATTTAATTTACATTTATTGCTACTTCATGGCTGGAGGCGGAATTCACCTTACCGGGCCCTCTGTATCTCACTTTACAGCGTCGTTAGGTCTGTATCCCATGAGTCTCCCGCGTAATGCACCGAGAAAATGCTGCAGCCATTCTTCTTCCTCTGACAAATATAGGAAAATGAAGCGAAACACGCGATAGGGTCGTAGAAGCTGCTACTTCGGGTCGCGTTAGCCTCGCAATATCAGAGTTTTATGAACGGACTCGAAATTCCGTTACAGACTCGCGTTTTAATACGTTCGCTATTAAGACCAGAAGCCTCCACATTTCTACAGCTGCACTCCCAGTTTTTCGCGCCCCAAATTCGCAAATCGCTATGTCAAACGGAATCGAGGTTAAGCTCGACTCTGAAGACAAATCCCTCGCTATGGAACGGTGTCGTATTTGAAGTTATTGTCCAGTTTCCCCCCGATTGTCGGATTCCACTCGCCCGGCCGTCTCGGTTTACGAGTCCCTATCATTTCCTCCGAACCTCAAACGATATCAAGCTCGAAAGGCTGATACTAAAAGGCTGATGCTGAGCCTCGGGATACCGTTCCACCGAACGGCCCCCGTAAGGCTCTCGAGAACAACCGAACGCGGCTAGTTCACTCGTGTTCGCGCTGTAACTACATGCAACCTGCTGTATGCATGCAAATTCGCGCGCCCCCCATCGAGATGAACCTCGCTGGACCGTTTGTTTCGCATAAAGCGTTATCTGCGCCCGACCGTCGGGCATTTTTTTCCCCCTTTTTTTTTACGTTTTTACGGTTATATGCATACGTGCCGGGATAAACGACGGCCGGTTATCGGACCTGCTCTGCCGATATCGCGGATTTACCCGGCCGATTCGGGCGTGGAATATTAGAAAATCGGAAGGGACTAGGCGACACGCTGGGAATTTCAACTAGACGGTTCAGTTTGATAAGGGAGCGCGAGAATTGGGGCATTACTCTGTGGATGATGGAAAAAGCACAGCGTCGCCTGGTCCACGAAACACTCTTGCATCTTGAAGGGCTTTATCTGATGACCTGTCAGAATGTGAAGATGGGTAGTCCCTCGATCGGGAGATAGTTTGATCCCTTCGCGGTTTAGCGAAGGTGAGAGAACAGATTGAATAATTTTTTTTCTTCCGAAGATGGAGGAGAGACATAATCGAATTTAGGCATTAATATTCGCGGGAGGAGATCCAGAAGTTTAGCTGGCAATTGAATGTACGCGGAAACGCGAAAAAACGTGGCTGGTAGCTTCGCAAACGAGCAGAAGAAAACGGGACTCTGCACAACGTCACGTCGCGTCACGTGTTCGAGAGCACCTCTTGACGGCTCTGTTCTCGATGCCTTGCACGAATAGAGGTCCTTCATGCCGCCACGGTTCTCGATCTTCGATCTTTCGCACGGAGCTCTCCCGGCCATGAACCTATATATCTTCGCGAGGAACTCCACCATTTTGGGCAGCTTACGTAAATTTCGGGGTGCCAAAACTGCGCCAAGGCAGCCGTGAAGGATTCTGACAGAAAGTGATTAAGCTTCTCCAACGACTGGTCATCAGTTTTCTCCATCGTAGTCCTTGCAACAAATATTCTGCACCCCGCGTTCGTCCTGCAGATCCGAGTTTCGAGGCAGCAGCGAAATCTGCGAATAATAGAGCCTACGGTGAATCTAAAAGGTTCGTGGTGGAGATTAAGCCGATCGTATTTCAGAGCCGGGGCAACGGCGTTCCTGCACCCGCTGCTCTTTTCGCGATTTAAGCTTCGCTCCGAGCAGCATCTGCGCTACCTTATCGCGTCGAAAATCGAGAATACCCCACCAACGTCCCGTTTCGTAATTCTCGACATGGCCTTTCGTCGAAAATCAGTGTTCCACATTTTGCTGCGCTACACCTTCCACGAGCATCCCTCCTGATTTCAGCAATCTTACGGATCAGAGGTATCCCATTTAACGCGACTGCCCCGGAATTTCTCTTGCCCCTGATGTTCCACAGTTTATTACACTTCTTCCACCCTCGACGTTTCTAGACCTCCGTTCCATTTTTCTACATTCGACCAACCACGAGCATAAGCAAGAAGATTCTGCATTTATTTCCCCGCGAGGGAAAGATTTCCCTGCTCGTCAGAAGTCTGTCCCGTTCCAGCGGCTTGCTCGGTTCTCGCCAAATTTTCCTCCGCCCGCCGTTCCCTCCCGCGGCTCTGACACCAGTCACGCTCGCATTACCATGAAAATAATATTACGAGGAAAATATTTTCGCCCCCGCGAGGCTGGGCTTTTGTGCAACAATCCCCGAGACTCCATTGTGCCGGCAACTCGTGTATTCCATTCTTTCCTCGTTATCCTTATCGCTGTTATCGATTCACTCGCTGCCATTATTTCTGCTCCTCCTGGCTACGATCTTAGGCCACTTCTTCCGACGCCACTTTCGTATCCGAGTTCCCAAGTACCTCGAACCCGCGGCATCAACCGTGCAAAATGCTCTCGACTGCATCTTCGCGGCGTGTTCTCGCGCCAGTTCATCCTTTGATATCGAACCCCATTCGACGCTCCGCGCTCGATCCGGGATCGTGACTCCGACGGACCATGTCCACCCACCCGCCGTTATCAAAACATACTTCCGCTGCAGCCTAGGGCGCGCCCCGTAAGCCGCTTTATCGGCGCTTTTTCAAATTTCGCTTCCCACGGCTCGCCCTCCGCGCCGCTGGTACATCTTTCCCGCGAGTCGATTTCGTTTTGGTCGCTGGCGCACCGGGAGGGTCTGCCGGGAGGCGGGAAGGGGGATGGACGAAAGGCGAACTTGCAGACTACGAAAGTAATATCGATGAGAAGCAGACGCATTCGATTCGCGGCGAGTCCAAGCGAATACACTTGTACCAACGATCCATGCAAAGTATTGAAAGTTGCTCTCTTCGTGGCGGTCGATCACGTCCGCGTGTCAGAAGTCGACAGGAAGAGGGGCGAGCTGATATTAATAGAATTTTGAAAAAGTGGAGGTAGATATTGCGAGGAATACTTTGCTGCCTGCGCTGCGCGATAAATTCATCTGAAATTTCTTCGCCAAGTAGATTCCCCCCGCGCGATACAGGAAAGGTTCCCCTCCGTCGAATCACGGCGGGGAGATATTAAATATCGAAAAATTGTTACGAACGCGGTGTTATATTCACGGTCGATCGCCGGACTCGGAAACGCGCGCCGGACGATTACGCCTTAATCTGCTCGTCGGGCTTTAATTAAAACCATTCGTTGCAGGAAATTCTTATCGGAGTGCGTTTATTAAAAGCATAAGAACGCCCGGGCTATTTCCCTGTTGCCCTTTTACGTGTACATGCTTCTACGCGCTCGCGAACTCCAGTCGAGTCCCGTTTGAAATATTCTCAGCCCTGTCGAACGACACGAGCGCCAAAGTGCGAGCTGGAAATCAACTTGATGCACAATAGAGGAGAATGACTTATTGATTATCGGTGCCTTTACGCTCTGCCGCCCCGAGTCAAAGTCAGCAGATTTTCGGGGAAAGGACCGGTTGGGCGAAGTAGCTCGAAAGACGAGTCAGACACGGAGGTGGATGCTCAGACGGCACGATATTGATTTCACGGCCGGCGAGGAGATTTAACGCGCAATTACTCTGATTGAACGAGGCTGACTAACCCTCTGGTGGCTACTCGAGAGAATTGCCAACATCAAAGGACAAACCAACGCTCGCCACCTCGTTAAGGGAGTTGAAAGAAAGGCGAACCACGGCTGGACACCTCTGCGAAAGGATTCGCATCGTCTCTGTCCTGTAACGCCTGGCGACTTTCAATCAGCTTGAATTGTCTGTTGACACCGCGGTAGGAACTTGATCGATAGGAAGAACTGTGAAAAGATGGAGGATATTACGTCCACGAGAGTTATAGTACTGTAAAACATGAACTTTACAAGTTCCTAAAAGTTGCCAGTGGTGATGCTTAATGGATACGTTAAAGAGCTCCTCGGTAAGCGTAGTCCTCGACTTTTCTACTTAAAAGAAACCTCTAAACTCTGGCACGCAGCGGTCTTCGGAGATTCGCGACAATTATGGAATCTCAATTCCGCAGAGCGAAAGCAGACGTAAGTATTTCACTATTATCGATCTCCTATGGAAATGAAGAATGTGGGCGCTTACAAACTTCCACCCTCGCGTTAATATACTTCGCGGTACGGAACAGAGGATCGAAGGAGTCGCGAAAGTTTGCGAGCTCCGAAGTTGCAAAGTTCCGCGATATCCAAAGCCGTATCAGTAATGAGACAGCAATTCTACTTGCAAATGAAAAATATCTCCGTTACGATCCTATCCAGGCGTTACGCGTAATCCTCGTCTAGGTGCCGGCTAATAATGCGCGCGAGGAGCTACCATCTGACGAAGAACACGTCTCGTGCTCCCGTTAATGTCCTCCGCTAGTGGCGCCGCATATTTCCTTGGGAAGTCCGTGCGGTGCGCCGATTTCATCCATTTCCATATTAAAAAACGATCCTCCGTTGGCACTAGGCGGAAGCGTTCGATGTCGCGCGGCAAGTGGGCTGGAATAACGCGTGGAGCCATGGGAACGGCGGAGCGTCGACTCGCGATTATTACTAATTAACGCTCGAGCGATTTGCTCGCAGGCGAGGCGAAACGTCGGGGGGTCGCTGATGCACTTTGAAATTTTAATGCACCACGGCTCCCTTTGTCGAGAAGATCGCGACTTCATCCTCGCAGAGACTCGCTGCCACGGAGCTTGCCTAACCCCAATTGCAGCTACCTCTCGGGCTTCGTGAAGCTTCCAGTCACTTCCCTGTCTGTGCTACTTCGTGGGCGTAAACGATCGGGAATCATTGCAACTAGATTTAGAAACGCAAAAGGGACCATGGCCGCGCTTTATTTTCCACGTGGAAGTAGTATGTATCAACGTGTGGTCAGGCTCTAACTGTCGTTGCTGACGTAGCGTTGGATGCTGGTAAATTTGCAGGGGAACCAAGTCCCCGAAGCCTCGAGGATCTCATTCGGCAAAAATTGCAAGGTTACAGTCGTGCCAGGTTTATTGAAACACTCCGCGGGTGAGGAGCCGCACGCGAATGTATCTCCTTGAGTCTCCTGCTTGTTTTTCCTTGGCAAACGTCTCGGAACACTTCTCTCTGCCGCCGTATCTCGAGCCCTTTGTGTCCAGAGGGGATTCCTTGGCAACGGTCCGAGGAGTCCGCTTTACGAACGAGGAATAATTATGGATTCCGCGGCAGAGCCGTGTTCGCGTCACGCAGCTGGTCAGTCGCTGGGCGCGAAACTGTCACGCTTGCCGCGCGAGTAGGTCGTAAATCGAGCGTCGTCGATGTCCACGGGTCACCTGTTACGCGCGCAAATAATATTGGACGAGGATTTATCGCCTGGATACGGTTCGTTTAAATCACTCGTCTGGACGTCGCGACGTTTCCCGAGGAATTTATCGGCAAGCAAGGTTCACGCGTGGTAGTCTGTGCGCAATGAAGGGGACAAGTGGCAGAGGCCAGGGATGAGGGAGACCGAGAAGTACGAACAGAAAGGGAGGACAACTTTCGAACAGCGTCCGGGGATTTACAATGCAAAGCTCTGCGCTCGCTCTTGGTGAGATTCGCGTATCGATCTCACGGACCATGTCGACATTCGCGAGGGAGAACGAAGAGAAAGATAACTGGGCTGTCGATCGTGCAGCGTATCTGAAATTTTGCGTCCGTTACCCGCCGTAGTTGATTCCGAACGGAAAAATGTGTGCAGCGGATCGATTAATACTGGATGGACCACCATTTTCCCAAGGGAAATTGACCTGGGAAGAATGGGCTCGAGTGTTCGTTAAAGCTACAAACGTCCCTAACGTTTGCCTAAAAATATCGTGAGCCCTCGAACTCAGAAATGGTGGCAGGTCCCACGGTCGTGTTATAAACCTTGGCAACTGCTAACTTTCGTCTCTATCCCAAGCGTTTTCTATCGCCCACGCGCCAATCGATTGGAGAGCATGTAAATTCGCGACTCCTGTCCTGGTTCCAGACATTCCGAGTCCAGTAAAAGCTACAAGAAGAACCTCTCCGAATTTCAGCGGAAACGCGCTGGGGATTCGCCGGGCAAGTGAACCGTAACCTTGACGCGACAAAGCTGTTCCTGCCTTTATCTCTGAGGGACCTCGTAAATTCCTCGGCTCGAGTTCGTCCGGTTAAGCGTGACCTTCGAACTGGAGGGGTTGCTCAAACGTTCTCACTGGAAGTCGTCTTCCGTTCGACGTGGACGGTGAAACGTGAGGAACAGAGAGGTTTCAGTGTCGCACGGGTCGACTGGGTTTTAAGGTGTCGCCCGTTAAGAAGATTGACTTCCTTCCTGCCTCTCCTGGTCGCCCGCCGAAAGTTTTTCGACGTGGGCGTGCTCGTAAACAAATTCAGATCTAGCTGGCTGGCTTCCACCGCTGCTCTCCCCCTTATTCTTCCCATTGTCGCGCGTTCCTTTTCGGCTGCTGTGAATATATTGGGAGTTTGCATCGATATCTGCCGATTTCGCTCGCTACGGGGCTAGGGAAGGGCTCTTTACTTTGAAAATACCTCGTGGTTCACTGGTCGTGAGAAATGAAACACGTTCTGCAAGCTTGCTTTATTCTATCGTCATTCCGAAGGATAGAATCTTGTATTTCGCGGAGGCAGATTAAACGGATCCCTTGGTCCTTCGATCGACGTCCACTTTAAAAGTCTCTAGGGGGACTCCTCGAACCTGTCTCGGGGAATTAACGGTTCAGCCCCGTTACAGGTGCGTCGCACTTCCAGTACACGAGCCCGCATGGTCCCACGTGGTGCAGTATCACCGATTTATTGGTCCGACCGTGGAGCCGAGAAATTGGATTTTTCCTGTCGGGCCGTTTCACCGAAACTATGGCCGGTCAATTCTTGGTGACTAGCGAGATCGATGCTGGTTCCACTTAATTGCCTCACCCCCTAACCTCCCGCACGTGCCTCCTAACCCCCTGCCCACCCTCATCGGCCTGGCACTGTCGCCGATAATGTAATTACCAGTGCGAACGGTTAAAGGCAAATCTACTGGAAGCTTAACCGCCGCTCTTTGGACTTTTGGTTCAATTGGCCGGGGGCGAATTATGCCACGACCGAGGAAAGAATCGAGAGAAAGTACTAGCCAACTTGAGGACGTAAAGGCAAATGGAATTCTTAACATCGAGAAATTTCTACGATCGCGTGTACTGTTAAACAATCTTGTGTATTCTACAACCTAGTAAGTGGAGGGAACATCGTTGTGACAATGGAGCATGGGGTGTGAAACTTTAGGTTTAATTAAAAAGTTTAATTAAAGTCTGCTGAATCAGAGTCTTCGACGAATTCTGTCCTGTTGTCGCGCCGTGAATCGCCGTACTCGTAGTTCACAATAGTAAGGCACGCAGCTTTGAAACGCGAGCTTAAAGCTTGCTGGATTTTATTATATTAATGTTGTTGCGCGAACCTCAATTCGGGGGATTCATTTTCGTACGGTTTACTGAATGCTTCGCTAAATAGACCGGTCTAATTTGTGAAGCGCGGACTCGTGCCACCCACGGGGATTAATGAAACGGAATTTATTTTACACAGAGCTGGACCTAGGAGAGAAATAAACATCCACGTCATCGTCAGGATATTTTTCATTTCATTCCGCCGGCGGAGACAAGAGGGATGATTCAAATTAATTTCTTTCAAAGGGTGGGCAAAGCATCGCGAATAACTATATTCAATGGAAAAATAATCGTCGTAATCTGGCGTATTTCTCGAAGTTCCAGACTTGCAATGGCAATAACGCGAACCTGCGCTGCTTTAAACGCCATTAATACTACGCGTGTACCTTTTTAAATCGCCAGCCTCAATTCCGCAACGTTCCTCGGGCCGTGCAATTCTAACAATCAAGCTTTGTACAAATACCTTTGAAGGGCTCGAATTTCTCACTGAATACGTTATAAATTAACGCCACAACTTCATTCCACTCCGTGGTAGAACGATAAATACGTGCACGCTGCGCAAACACTTTAGGTACCACCATGGGCCATTCTAGAGTCGTTACTTCACCGTTTAAAGGAAACTCACAATGTTTCCCATTCTAGCCATTCCCTCTATTCACCGTCGTAAACACTTTTATCGAGCATCTATCTAGTTTTCATCTACGTATACGTATTCTTTGTTCCACGAACTCTTCCCACATTGCTACCCTGTTTACTCCCCAGCATCAGCTATCTACATCTCGAGCCTATCTCCTCCATTCAGAAACGGACAATACATTTTTATTATTTCTGATTGCAATCCCCTGCCAAGAGTCCGTGTTTATCCTCAGCCCAGCCGGTTGGTTCCTTCTTATCGTGACCATTATTCCATCCCCATGGTCGGTGCTTCATTTGTCTTTATCCTCGCCCAGCCGCCTGCTCTCCATTTCTCTCTCTGCCATTCGCACTGGCCCGCGAGCCCCAGCGGAATCGTCTAGCTCAAAGAACACACCATTGGGGCGGATATTAAAAAATGAACGGAGCCCTGGAACCCTAGTGAGCAAACGGGAAATGGAAACGGCCCTGGGGTCTGTCGACTCCAAAGCCGCGCTCCGTTCCAGAGCGCTTTCCCCCCCACTGCGTACCGCCAACGATTACTTCGTTAAATCGCAAATTAGCCTTAACGATCTGAGGAGCGAGTCGTTTACGGCCCCTTTGAATCTTTTGCCCAGTGAGATTTCTGTGAAAACAAAATTTTTTCCAGTCGAATTCAACGACTTCTGTGGTATTCCAGAGTGGAATAAAGCGGCGTCAGAACCGATCCAGCGAAGGGGCGTGTAAACGCTTGCTTTCTGCATTAATTACGATGCAAGCCATAGATACGTGTACCGAATTAATTTTGCGTGAGTGGTTCGATCACTTCTGGCCGACGGATTTCTGGTTTTTTGGTTCTAATTTCGCTGCAGAACGACTGCTTTTTAATTTACCGTTTGCTTGCAAAAGACTCTGCCAGCAGCAGTAACAGACAATTTTGATACGAGAGAGAAAAACGACCCAGGGGTTCGCGTAACCTGGACGTAACGACCACTATGGCGCTCTGAAGGTGGCACGATAATGGACCACCAAAACCCCATTATCTCGTCCCCTGAAAATTCATTACTCGTTAGCCTCTGTTCTTCCTCGTCCCCCTACGACCAGATAATCGAAGAAACCGTAGCCACAGGAGCTGCATAAATTGCCAGCCACCTTTGTTATAATTTCCGCGACATGTAACTCGTTCCGCTAAGGCGCCTCGTACCGGAACATCGTCGCCGGCGTGTATCACCGACGAAGACCTGTCGTCAGACGGCTTCAGAGAGAACGATGATAGACATCGTTTTACTTTACCTCCCGAGCATAAAGCACCGCGCTGAAAAGTCACTTGAATGTAAGTAGATAAGTCCTTTATATCCGGGACTTGGAATAGCTCGAGGACTGGTCGAACTTGGAGGAAGATTAAGCCACGGGGCGAGGAATTTGAGGAGCGGATTACTCCTTGCGGGGGCTTTTCATATTTCTCGGCGCTCCACTCGCGAACCCTTTCTTCGCGATCGAGTTGTGTCGAACCATAAATCAATCCTCGCGGATCGAGATTGTATTGGGATTTCATGATGGTTAACCGCCAAAAGGGACTCGCCAGCCGATACGTTTGATTATCGCTTTCAACTTTCAGCTGAACGGTGTTTAAAATATTCTATCAGATAGTTGTACATTGGAATTTCTCCAAATCTTTCGCATCGTTCTCCGCACTTACGATGCAAGAGGAATGGTACAGACGTTTCGTGGCTGGGAAGCCAGAATTCGATCCCACGTGCGGCTATAATCGCTTTATCCAACACGTGTCTCCCCCTTCCGAAACACTTGGCGGCAACACACAGCCACGTGGAAACTGCTGTTCCCAATGGGACGCTCGGATCCGTGAGTTCTTGTCTGGTATAACGTATTAACTTGGCGGCACGTAAGGACCAGTTGCCCGTGGTTTGAAAGGCTAACTTAGGATGTGAATAGCACCCAGGCCGCCCGTAACAACCGTTGCAACTGAAGCAAGATAACCCCTGAATTCCGGGGCTCCCGTCGGTCATTCTCTCCGTATACCTGCACTTATGCCACTGCATCGTGCTGGGCACACAGTAGGGAGCAGCTTTACAGCCAGCATACCGTAACAGTGGATTCACTTGAGCGTTAATGCGATATTAACGTTGCTCTTGGATTACATAGCATTAGCGTGCTATTAACCTCCTCTCTTCCAGTGTTTCTTTGGGATCCATTTAGAATCCTCACACTGAAATATTCACGCGAGAGCACCCATGAGTTCGCTAATTAGGAATAAAAGCATTGAGAATGAGATATTAATTCCTTGCCATTAATATCCCTTTTCGGTGGCTGAGACGTCAGAAATTGGAATCTATCTTGCCGCGGTTTCCTGAACCATGATATCGTTAAGTACTGGCAGCGTGGAAATTGATACCTTATCGAGATCTGAAACACCTATGCGCGAACGTCAGAGAAAGCGTAACACCATTATCGATATTAATCGACATTCCTCCGCGTCGCCGCGACAATTTCCAGCAGCCATAAAGGAAGTTTACGACGCCCGACGACAATCTCGGTCATGTGTTCGGCTTAGCGAGCCGTTAATGCCGCATTAACGTCGTTCTACAGTCGTTCTACACGCGTACGATCTTAATGGGCAGCGCGCGCCGTCTCGCCGATCTCTCCTCCGTCGCGTAATGGTTTATCGAACGGGAACGGGCCAGCTAAATTGCCAGCGGATGGCTAAGCAGATTCGCGGGCTCCCTTAACGAGAATCGAATGATGGCGAGCCGAGGCGGCCGCGAGCGCCGCGTAGTCAGCGTGTTTTAAACGGCCGCGCGTCATTAAACGCCACCCAGCCAGCCTGGAACGCGAGCTGATCAATCCCTATCGATCGTTCTCTGTTACAGCGTGCCAACAGGTCAAATACGGTGTGCAAGCGGTATTCGGCCCGTCGGATCCTATCCTGGGCCAGCACATACACAGTATCTGCGACGCACTCGACATTCCACACCTGGAAGCCAGGCTGGACCTGGACACGGAGGCGAAAGAGTTCAGCATCAACCTTTACCCCGCACAAACTTTGCTCAACGCCGCTTATCAGGACATCATGGAGTTTCTCAACTGGACCAAGGTCGCCATCATCTACGAGGATGACTATGGTGAGTGGTACTACGAGTTTGTTGGGAAAATCTTGAGAGGACAATGGTAGAAGACAAGCGTAGCTGGTTACGTCCCGCGCCCGACGAATGCCGGGTCGTACTACTTACAAGGGAACATCTCGAACTCGGAAATTCAAAATATTCTGAAACTTCGTGAATATGTGGGGAATTTCCCCCTGATTACAACGCAATTTTTGTTTGCTGCCCAAATGTACTCTAAGGGGGTGTAATTGAGCCCTGAAAATCCGGTTATTTTCCGATTTTCTGTTATAACTCGTGAACTGTAAAATAATTTTTTTACCAGATGATAGATCTAATTAAGAGAAGTAACTTTGGTCTCGAAACTATTTTTCTATCTCTTACATTTCGCGAGTTATAACACAAAATCGGAAAATAGCCGAATTTTGGGGCGTTAATTTCACCGCCTTCGCGTGAATTTGGGCAGCAAAGAAAAATTGCGTTGTAATCAGGAGGAAATCCCCTACGTATTCGCAAAGTTTCAGAATTTTTTGACTTTTCGGGTTCGAGATCTTCCCTTGTTAGCGCGCCTCGATTTACTGTGCACACGACGAACGCTGAAATTGAACGGAGTCTCAACGATAAGAGTGCTTTGTAAACATTGTAGAAAACACTTTTACAGGCGTGTTTAATTAGTTTTATGGAAAAAGCTGCGATATATTCATCTGACTTCTGTCACGAAGCGAGATTCTATTTCCAAAGACAAATAGTCACGAGTTCTTTGATAGTTTCGCGGGCTTCAGTTTCCACCCCATTGTCGCGTTCTTTGTTCTATGAAATCCTTAAGGTTGGGTAGGGGAAAGGAGAACAAGATCGCGTTGCCAAGTGTTCTTGCAGAACTCCGCCACCAAGGGCCACCTTTTTATCATGGACATTAAGCGGGATGCTTATTCATAATCTCGTCGTCCGATGCGAATCGTGGAGAAGGGGACGTAGCTCGTGAAACAGCAGCAGTTCATCCTCGATACTTACCACCCGTTCGTTCCACCTGGGGCTACAAAAAAACGCGCTGTTGGAGAAGGCTGCTTGAATATTAATTCAAACCGTTCGATCTTCGGATTCAGCAAGGCGAAGCTCGAGGATCGATCTCTCCAGCGTTAATTGTGACAGCATTCCCGCGAGTTTACTCCGTTGGATTGTCAATTTGTTTAAACAGGCCGCGGGAGAGAGGCGGCCGGAATTACAAGTCCTATTAGCAACAATTACCAGCCGCCGTAATGGGACAACGTCGATTAATAACGCTCGACACGAGGGGGCAAAAACGGAGATAATGAAATTCGTTCATAATGAGAGACGTCGTCTATCCATGCCCAAGGAAGAAAACGTCCTCCCGAGAGGGAATTCTGTCTAATTAATTCGCGAAATGGCGGTTTAAACTGCGAGAAGATTCCTTCCTCTGGCTTTCAGTGATCCTCGTTCCCCTTACCACCATTCTTTGGTCCCGATCTTCGGCGATGAATAATGTAAGGGACTGTGCAGAATTGTGTAAGGCGCACGTGCGCGCTAGCAGACGCTCGGCTTCATTTCACCTCCAATGTTTCGTCCTGGGAAAATCTAATTAACATTTCATATATTGTCAAGATGATGATGATTGCAACTTACCTCCCTATCGTATTGAAAATCACTCGTTGTAAGGGGCACAAGTTTGTGTTTCGCGATTCTTCTGTCTGATCGGTGACTGCGTTGATCTCCTCTCCCCCATCAATTCTTCATACTCCTCGCATTGCATTCCTTCACGTATCATTTCTTGTATTTTGTTCCCCAGTGATGGTTTCTCGCGTCGTGCCCGCCAGATAGCGGTCCCCAGCACGCCTCTGCTCCATCTTTTAGCTTCCACAAACGAAACGCGAGGAGGAGACAGTGTCAGCTCTCCCTCCCAGTGATTTAGCTGCCGTGCAACGTATACGTGGCAGGCGGGGGTGCATATTCCCGCGGTGGTCGCACGGAAATCTCGCCTACCTCCTCACGGGGCTAAGGGAACGTTACTTGCCACTTTTTCGACGATGTTCCGAGGGATCTTTACCGCCTGTCAATATCTGCGGCTGCAGGGACGAGAGTCTGCTTTTGACGCGGGGATTTCACGCGACGTGCAAGACCCTTGTCGTCATCCTCGACAGGAATAAGCCCTAAGCGTGCTTGTCTGCGTGAGTGTATGAACGAATCGAAGACTCGAAACTCGTGAGTGCGCTTGAAGCCCTCTGCTTCGAGTTCATCGAACTGATGCTTCCATTTGCTTCTCTCTCTCAAGTCGGACACTCTAACTAAAAACATCGTCAGGGAGATAACAGTTATAATATGCCTCTTGGAGCTCCTAAACAGATTTTGCTACCTCGAGGATTTAGAGGAAAGGGATAAGCGCGTTTTCTCCGGTCACGTTTAAAATTCAGAGTCTCGCGAGCCATCCTGCTACCCGCGTTGCCATTGTCCAGAATGTTTCGTGAGAAACGCGAGCGAAGGTCGGGAGAATAAAAAGGATCGAAAGAAAGGATGGAGGGTACGGTGGCAGGGGGGGAGTCCTGGAAGTTCCACAATGGTCGGTGATGGGCCGAGTTGAAGGTTCATTGGCGATTCTCGAGGCGTAAGGAAACGGAACCCGGTTGTCAGGATCAGGGGAAGGGTCGAGGTGGTCTTGGCCCTTGTATTTCCTCGTTCCATTTTCCACGGGGGCCATGGACTGCGTTATTTCATGTATCTTTCCGTATTCACAATCGTGCCAGTCTGCAAGCAAAGTCTAAATGAATGTAACTACATGGGAAACACCTTCTCTGGTACCTTTACAGAGCGCAACCATTGACTTTCTGGGAGACCCAGAGCAGAAATTCAAGACTTCCCCCATCTACCATTCAGCTCCGCCGGCGTGTACCTTCACAAACTTAAAATTACACTGTCAACGCGAAGCCTCGTTCCAACGAACAAGAAAGTTACATCGTTCCCTCGCGAAGAATGTGCTCGCGGTGCTAAAGAGCCCCAGGCCTCTAAATTCTCTGCTAACTAGCGCGAAGGGTTCACCGAGTATCGTCCAAGGGTGGGGAACTTTTAATACACGTGCTCTCCGCCCCTTAATAAGACGCAAACGATCAAAGACGTGAAATTAACACGCGTAAAACATGGGGTTACGCGGTGCTCCCTCGAGAAACAGGAATTTTCTACGACTCCGAGGCTCTGCGTGAAACCTCGCTCCTCTTAGACTCTTATTACCTTCTCACCTGCTATCGTAGACTCATGGACCATACTCTACTATAATATCCTATAACACCTTGATCACACTGAGATAGGCAAGCATTCTGGATTTATAGGAGCCTGCAACGGTTCGCCCGAATGTCCCATTTCAACCGCTCCGCAAACTGCATGGAGCGCCAACTATTCACCGCAGAAATATTGACAGGTCTTCTTCGACGTGTCAGTGAAGTTACCATCGCGAATGAAACATGCCAGCTTGGAGCGAAGTCGCGAGTGAAACGGCCGACGATGGAGAGTTAAATTGATTGCCACGGCGAACTGGGATTAAACTTCGCCGTGATCCGCCAGGAAATCGTCGCACCCTTTCGCTTTTCCCGAGATCGGGGCAAGTTACGCGGGCCGAATCGTTCGTTCCGGTGACTTTGAGCAAGCTCCAGACCAGCTCCGTACCCAGAGATTCGTTGCCCTCTCGGCGGTTCCACCGGCGGCTGGAATTGAAAGTGGAGGAAACACGGGAATTCCGGAGCTCCGGTAAATCTCTGGAGGAAATCAGTTTGGCATGGGAGGTTGGGCGACTGGTGGGTTACGGGTGTTCTAATCGGCTTGTACGTGTAACTTTCGTGCGCCTCCGCAAATAGATAAGCTCGTTGGCAAAGGCGGTTAAGCTCGAGGGACGTTTTCATCGGCGTTGGTTAAGCTTCGTGGCAAATCTTGCCGAGTAGTCGACTGGAAGTGGAATTCTTCAAGATCAGGGTGGGGGCGGGGTGGCTAATAAGGGAAGATCTGGCGATCTCGAAGCTCAAGGGGATCATGGAACTTTGGGAAAGAGAAAGCGTAGCTTCCTTTGCTGTCTAAATTCATTCTGAGACTGAGTTTTCTTTTGATTTCGTTTTATTCCTCGGAAATGATACCAGACATAGTACAATAGTCCCTATCCCTCGAGTTAGAAATATTAGTGTATAATACAGAAGCTTGTAAAGTGATGGTACGCTCCCAGGTCGTTTGCAATTCGAAATTGGTACCGCTGGGTTCGTCTGACGACGAATATGCCATTTCCCCGTCAGTGACAACGAAGTCCTCGATCCCGTCGCCCGAAGAGTCACGTTCAGTGCAGAATGCAGCGGCGACGCACGTGCTTCAACAATCTGTCACAAGAATATTCCAACAGACACTCCACGTACAACGCGAGCTTATTCTGGATGACTCCTCCCGCGCGCATGATGTAATCCAAGTCGAAGCCCCAGTCGATCAGTGACGTGCGCGGATGTACGTCAAAATCGTCGGAGTACTTGGCATTTTAAACTGCCCACGGGAGGGGAACTTTCTGGCCCCAGCAATGGTCCAATTAGCGGGTTAAATGGCGCGCACTTGGCTGCAGGAATTATGTCTGAAAACGCGCTAGACAAACAAGCTAAAATAAAACCCCAAAAAATGGGAGATAATAAGAGGTGAGCGAAGGGGATATTTCGTGGATTTAACTGGTTGAAAGAAAAATCCCCCACCGTTTACTAGACGCTGGGATTAAAATGATCCTCGACAGTGCTCTCTTCGTTGTCACGTAGCAGAATGAAGATCCGCGCGACGGAAGGGCAAAGGTGCAGGCAAAAGGCGCGACAGCCTCCGACGGCTATCGTAAAGGCCAACGAACTGTCCCACGGAGAGGACCTGTAAACGTGAGCCTCTCTGCTTTATCGTACTCTTTAACGAAGCTTGTCGGGGCGACGCCAGGTTTACAGCCTCCCTCCGATTTGTTTCCGAGGCGAGCGTGAAGAAACTCGCGGGTGATCCCAATCGGCGTCGTTTAAAAAGGCATCAACGTCGAACGGGCGTCACGACGATCCACGGGAACCCGTGCGGCGAACATCAATCTCTTTCTATTATCTAATAACCATGAAGCGCGGGGCTGATACGAAAGGGTTGGACGCGGCCGCGTTGTCACCGGCAATTTATCATCGTTATCGGTCCACTTGTTTCGATAAAATATGTACGCCGAAAGATGCGAGCAATTCAATTTCCATGGACGTCCCCATTAGGACGGAGCAGGGGGGAAAAAAGAAGATCGAACGACTTCCTTCCCGTTCTTCCGCCGCGACACCGCAATATTTCATCCCGTTGAACGGTTATCGGCATTCGAGGCACGATCGTAAGTGGCTGTCATTAGAGTACGTAAATGCGGATATAATAATGTATTTCGCGGCTCCGAGGCGAGCCCCAGCAACCCCTGGAGAAATCATCCCTTCCAGCGAATCGTTTTATCTCGGAGTTTTCCCCTTTCTCTCCTTTTTTTATTTCCGCGAAAGCTTACAGGTGATTCGAGCAATTATCCCCGTAGACTTTTCACCCGGCTCCCCGCTGGGATTCACGATTCCTTTTCCTTCCGATGTTTCGTAAGGAAGAAACAGACCCCTCAGCGACCCCGCGATAGTTCGCCGTGCAACGAAAAGCTGGATGATTTATACTCTTGTTATTTCATCCGTTGCTCCACCAAACCCTCGGATCCTACGCCGGGGAAGTTTCGGGGCGCTTCGAAGACAGATGCTCGCCCGAAGTGGGCATATTGAATTTAGACGCATAGTGCTATCCATTTAACTTCGGCGAACTGATAAGGATCGCTCAGAGGGCTGAACAATTGAATCTCGTGATTCGCTCGCGGTACCTAGTTCGCAGTTCGAAGTAATCGCGCGTCACTAGGCGGAATACCTTCGGTGTCCCCACAAGTATCCCGCTTTATCTTCTGATTTAATGAACAACCATCCCGCGGCAACATTTCTCGAACAGGTTGACGGTGAATCTTCCCGGACGATCGACAGGCCAACACAATTCCCGAAGAGCGGGGCTCGTTGTTTACGAATCCGCTGAACGGCCGTGGCGTCGGGCATTCGCCGTCGACAATTAAACTCCCTTCCTTGCTCGGGGATTAGTCGATCCGCCCTGCCGGATTTGTCTCCGCTAATTAACGCGTCTGTAACCGGAAAAACCATTGGACCTGGTGGCTTTTGAATCTCCAAGCGTTCTCTCGCACGGGGGCAGGCGGCGGGCGACCATTTGTTCCCCGCGACAATTCATTCGCCGCGCCCTTCTGCCGCTGAAAATTACTAATCGCGCCTCATTAATTATTGAATAATTTCCATGGAAATGTTCGCGGAATCGCGGAGCCAGAACGCGGCGCGTTAATCGGTAGTAATCGCGCGGCGAGTTGGCAGGGTGTGCGATAGATCCGGCGGAATTCATTGACGTCGTCGAGATTTGCACGGAGAGAGATTAGATTGACTTAAGCTGCGGAACGGATCCGCTGAAAACGCGGCCGCGCCCCCGCGGAGGATCCTGGACAGCCGAGTTCCCAGGTGGAAACTTGAAAGGGAACGAACTCGAACCTCGGAAGACCCGCAAGTCGAGATGATACCTTGATTACTTAGGCGGTGGGAAGTATTGATTTCATCGGGGAGCGACGCGATTCACGGGTTTCCGTGCCATTAAACGGCCGGCCTAATAATATCTAAGGAGGTCCGCGAAGGAAACTGTTTCGTCTCTCCCGCGGCTATTATCCAGACGATCGAAGTTAGACTCGGCGAATATCGTTGGGCCGAGTGAAGTTCCCTCGAGTTAATACGATCCTTAGAGTTACTTCGACTTCTTCGCCGGATGGCTCACTCGAAAACGGTTCAGGCTAATCACCGTCTGTACTTTAGATAATTGGCATTGCTCTGTGTTGACTCTTGGTTTAACTGCGACCATCGAAATCTCCACTGAAAGTCGATGAACATTTACGGAGATTCGCAAAGTTAGTTGTCGTTAAACCCTTTCGAAGACGATCGTTAAATCGACACAGACGACTTAATCGCGGCCCGACGACCCGTGTTCCAGGACTAGTAAAGCTACGGGAGCTCGTCAGGTCGCCGAAGTCTCGGGAGATCGAGGTTAACCTGAGGCAGGCCGACCCGGATTCCTACAGGCAGGTTCTCTCCGAGATGAAAAGCAAGGAAGTACGGAATCTCATCGTGGATACCAGGCCGGAGCATATGCATCATTTTCTGCGAATGGTAACTGCATATTCGTCTATCGATCTTCCCGTGCCTCCCTCGCGGCTACGATAATCCCAACGCGTACCTCAATGTAAATATATCCAAACCACCCCCATTTGCTGCCGCTGTACTTATTTTGCGATCCAACGCGCGTTGCACGTTTAAATATAATGAGATTCCACATAGCGTTACCTTCTGCGCGAAGACAGAACCAAAATTTTGTCGCGGTGCTTAGTCCATCAAGTAAATCTTCTGATACTAAACTTTAATATCTGGTCTACCAACAAAGCACACTTATATTAATTGAAGAGTACCCGTAGCAAACACTGTAAGTGCCAAAAATCAAATTTTCCAGAAGAGAGAGAAAACTCGCCTGACTTTAAATTATTTACGCAATTTGATTTGTTTTTATTGCTAAATACGCTTAAGTATACAATAACCCAAATGCATCACGAATTTTTTCTATTTTTTGCATTAATATAGTCCAAATTCATGAAAAAAGAATTGTATCGGTAGAAAACACTGTATTTGCCACCACTTATGTAGTTGTAGAGAAAACTGAATGTGCCATTCATTCAAATTTGCTCTTACATTGCTTTCTTCAGAAGTGGCGTTGGGCGTACCAGCGGCACCATCTTTTAGCACTATTGGTAACTTATTTACAAAGGGAAATTTCATTAAAATTCTATACAATACCATTGGCACGTAGAACATTTTCTGATGGGATAATTTAATTTTGGCACTTAGTGTTTTCTAAAATAACATCAATACAGCGATTGTAATCCCAGCCACTAAATCTTTGGTCCCGTACTTACTTTCAGATCCTGCAGCTGCAAATGAACGACTACAAGTACCACTATCTCTTCACGACTTTCGTAAGTATCGTAGGAGGGACAGCGGCCTCGGGGCGTGAGAGAGCCCGACGAAACACGTCTGTCCCCTTTTTCCAGGATATCGAGACCTTCGACCTCGAGGACTTCAAGTACAATTTCGTCAATATCACTGCCTTCCGTCTGGTCGACGCCGAGGACGTCGGTGTGCGCGGTATTCTGAGGGACATGGAACGCTACCAGCCATCCGGGAATACGATCCTCAACAAATCGAGAGTCATACAGGTAAGGCTCGCGTGTATTTCGAGCCTCCCGGCGATCAAACATCCGGCGCGATCGGTGCGGCAAATGTTTGCCCGATTTGTCGTTGCGCAAGCATTCCACATTCGACTGCCGATAAGCGACAAGTTCATTTCTACTCGATCGTATGTATATTCGATTAACGAGGATACCCGGGGTGGCTTGTACGAAACACGAGTTCTTCCCAAGGAAACTGTGATAGACAAGCATTCCTTTACCTGAATTCTGGAGCTCACCGCGACCATTTCTGTAGAATTTCACCATTCCGAAGTCAGTGAACAGGGTGGTAATCCCACAGTTCTTGGAAGAATCTCCATATAACGCGCGATCCGTGAACTGTACAGTAGTCTCTGTAAATATTCCGAGGAGTGTTAGGTAAGAGTGATGCGAGGATCGAAGCTGGATTTCGTGGAAACGCGAGAATGGGTCGAAAGCCGAGAGAACGTCCACGTAATCGACGCGTCGCAGCGACGATTGAAAAACCAGGCCCGTTTCCCATCGATAAACACCGGGGGAACAGTCGTTCCGTCCCGCGATGCGATTCTTTATTGATCGTAAAGCTCCGGCGGAACGAGTCCCGCCAGTTGAAACTGCGAAACAGGTGTCGGCTCGTAGCCGTGGATATAAAACAATGCGACAAGGAAAAATCCCCTTGGGAAAACTGCCTGTTAGTGTAGGCCGATATGAAACAGGCGTTTCACGTGCTCGTAAAATAATTTGAAAGCCACCGCGCTGGCCGACGAAATCGTCGTGTTTCAGCCGGCTTGAAATGTCGGGGCGCAACGAGTGCCATTCTGGGCGATGAAGAGTGACGATAGCAGCGGCGAACAGTAATACCAGTCACATATCGCCGGTAATATTCTTTAATGAAACAACGGTAGGGTTGGGCGAGGGGGGGAAATATATCGCTCGCGCCGCGACGTGCTTACGACGCGTGAACTTTAACATTTTTTCCCGATTTACATGCAGATTAGAATGTTCCCCGGGCGGACCTTCGCCCTCGAGCTGGCTGGCGACCGTGGGCTGCTCGTGTAATCAGTTTCGAAACTCGCCGTGTGTCTGTGCGTACACGGGGAGAATCAAATTGAACGGCAAGACCTCGCCGGTTCTCGCTGCTCCTCTGCCTGTCACTCTTAATTGTCGTTTATTGTACTTTTGATATCTAGTTACTCGGATGGCATCTGGGAGTGGAAGGCTTTCTTTACCTTTCAGCTCCCTGTGGATTTGCGAGAATAGTAGAAAGAGTAGAGTAGCTACTCGTGAAAAATCTTCACTGAAAATGAGGAGACAGAGTATGGGCAGGTATGCTTAAGTAGGATTTTCATAAGAATTCTCAGTGACTCGTTCGCTACGTTCCCATCGAGTCACTTCTCGGCTGCTTCTGCAAGTCGACTTGCTGGGTGGATCGAGCAACTTCGTTGCTGAGATTTTGCAACAATCCCTGATTACCGTAGACAACCGCGCTACGGGATGTGCTTCGCTTTAATAACGCGAAGTTTGCGCGTTGAAAATGCAAACGAGTGTCGTGGTTTACCCACGGATACCTTATTATTCCATCCAGCACGGTTCGTCAAGATAACCAGATTCCCGTGGAAACATGTATCCATCCCCCCCTTCTCTTGCTCTTCTTGTTCGGCGAAAACGCCGACTTTTTCCGTCGCATCTCCTCCGCGTTATTATACATGCAAACGGTCTCGCGAACTTGCCGCGTAGGGACGCGGTGAAAAATGATAATAACCGTGAATGATTCGCTGCGAGCGTCAGTGTCGCCCCCAGAATAACTTCATGGGATACTGTGACGTCCCTTTTTAGCCCGTCACAAATAAACACGGGTGTCGCGTGTACCTCGTGGGTGTACTCGAATTCTCTCGTGTCCCTTTTCAAGATACTTCTGTGTTTTCACAATCTTGTCCTTTGTGGAGAAAATGTTTAAAAAAATCGGGAGTAAACTCGAAACTTGACAAGGGGGTGGATCATATAATTCATCGCTACCCGAAGTAATCATAAGCATTCATCTTCTCCCACTTGAAATTAAATTCGAAAACTACATTCCGTATTCCTAAAGTGAATTATTAGCCCTATATTCGAGGAATATTTTTCAACTTCAGCGACGCTGGTCCTTTCCATAAAATATACTGTCAAGGAAATGAGGTAGGGTCAAAAGAATACGTGTCCCAAAAGGACCCACCCTTCCTGCCAAACTGGCTAACTCGACTCCACACTTTCAAACTTTCCGTCCCCGTCTGAAATCCACCCCAAATGGTTCGTTTCGAATCGACAATCGCGACACGGCTGAGGACCGTGATGATGAAAAATAAATTCAATTAACGCCGGGAGTTTCTCGAGCGAGACGCGCCGGCGAATTCGGGCGTTTTTCGAGAAATTCGAGCGCAGAGGGCGAAGGCATGGTCGGGGCCGGCGCGAGATTTAATTGAGCGGTCCTCGTTGCTAACACGGTTACAATCCTTCGTTTTTCCCCTCTGACCAACGCCAGCCTGTACGACGCGCATGCATCATGCCAGCCTCTTCGTCGTCTTTCCGCGGAAAAGCGAGCGACGTTTAAACAGAGAACTGAGGGAATAGTTTCGACCGAGTCACGGGGATTAAAGAAGCCCGGGAAGATTTACGATTCGCGGCGATGTCGGTGCTAAGAAAGAGTTTCCTAATTACATCCGCTGCAACTGCTAAACTTCTAGCGCGTGGTAAGCTTGTGTTTAATGTTTGGTGGGCACAAGAGAGGAAATTCACCTGCCTCGGCAAAAAAACAATCGCTTTGAATCAACTTTCCACTCGACCCAATGCTTGATCAACGCTTGATACTTTTACGGAGATGCTCTTTTTACAATACCTGTGATCGTTGGCAAGACTAACGTTTAATAATTGCACAGCGTTGTGTGTGCTATTGTTTGACCAGCATGGTTGGCAAACACGTCGATTGATCAAATCCGCTGAGTAATTAAAAACACTGACGCGCACTCGAACGAGAAATACCGTATGCGTGCTTCCCGACCGACGAAAAATTTCGCACAGCGCCAGGGATACCCGTGTCAATGTGTAAATGTATAAATGTGTAAATGTATCGATGCCAGGCTTTCCCGCAGCGGCTTTCGAGCGCGGTGGAAAAATATTCGACCACTGTTCCCCGATGCGCTGTGCAAAAAAAAAAACTGTGTTTTTTAGTTTATCGGCAAACCTAGCGCGCATCTAAACATTACCTACCAGTTTTAATCGCATTAGAGACAGCTGCTTTTCGCGCTGAAGATAATTCCCGACGACGAGGGATCTTCCGCCCTTCTTTTGATCCCAACGAGTGTACGGCGAAGTGGAACTCTGATGCTCCGTCGTGGCTCAGGTCACAGACCGTACAAAAGAGGTAACGAAACGGCCGCTATTATTAGTTTTACCCAATTAGTGAAATGAGCGCAGCAGTCGGACGTCACGTGATTGAACTCGTAGGGTTTCCTTTCGCTTTTCAGCGAGATTATCCTTGCACAAAGACATCGAATGAAGAAGAAATCGTATCTCAAGGCTCGCGTGTGTGGTTATTCTGTTGGGTCGGCAGGAAATGTACGATTAAAAATCCGGGCAGCGACAATAAAAGTCCTTTATCGCGAGGTAAACGTCAACTGTACAAGCCTCGCCGTAGACTGCAATAACTTTCGTCGCCCGTGGGTTACTAATTCATAAAAAGGTGCCTAATTATGGCACCCATTCTTGCCTTAAATGGCCGCATTATTCAAAGGCTTATTGTCCCGAAGGAAGTCGTAAGTTTCCAAGCAGCCATTTCCCTCGGCATAACGACTCTGCGAACAAAGGGAAAAATAATTTCAGTTCGCGAAGCTTCGGGGGAATTAACCACGCTTCATTTGTGCATGCCTCTGCCCTCTAAAGGGCTAAAGTTCTGGTCGCGAGTGACCCGAAACGAGGAGTCTGTTTCGTGAATTGCAAATATCGATAAGCAGAAAGTATCTTGTCAGAATCGAAACAGATATTTCCATCGCATCGCGTCTCACTAATCCTTTCTGTACCTCAACATACCGATCTCGCTCCTTCCCCTCTTATTTATCACGATCGCCTCTGGACCAGTGGCCAGGTCGCTGTGTCATCCGCGCGACGAGCAAAAATTGCTCGCCACCCGCAGGAAAAATGTCGCCTCTGATCCCGAGCTATCAGCTCTATCGATCCTACAACAAACAGCATCTCGATCCTGGAGCTTCCTCCAGTTTACCAAGACAATACTTTCCACCCAGGCAACGGTTGCCGCCCGTCTCCCCGTCACCCGGACATCCTGTTCACCTCGGACGCCTCTTTGCCGCTCCCACAGAGACTTGTCAGCTTGAAATTACCTGGGACAGCTTCCCTTCCGTGGCTCCCCCAAGGGTGGAGCACGTGCAACATCCAGCCAAAGTCTGCTACGTAGACCCCACGACCCCTTCTTTCGCGCGCCTCGATTCTTCTGCCGCCCTCTTTCATCCGTCCCTCGCCGTCGACTCTCTTTTTATTCGCTGTTAAACGACCAGGTTAGCCCGAGCAAAGTTGCGCAAAAAGCTCGGTCACAATCAACGCTGGCGCCGGCAAAAGGCGTCCTGGGGAGAAGGAAAGCCGCCGGCTGAAATAAGGGTGGAACGTTCGGGGAGCAAAGGGTGGATGCCCGAGCTGGCTTGCCAGCGGGGGAGGTGAGTCGCCCTCGGAACGAGCGTACACCTGTTAGACCGATCTCTCGCGGTGCCCGCGTCAGGGAGAATATAGAAGAGAGGGCGCTCCGCCCTGGAAAAATAAACGCGAGCCTTGTATGTGTCTGGTACACCGGTCCAACCCTGTATCTGGCCGAGAGAGCTTGTTACACCGCAGACGATGCTTGCATACTGATCCGTTTCTTGCGCACCGCGCACCCTTTCGCCCGACACGGAGTATCTCTCGCGGTAATCAAGGGTAACGAAGATGAAGTTGCCGATCGATTGGAAAGTATCGAGTGAACGAATTGAATTTCAAGAGGCGCGGACGCATCCATGTATTCCCGTTTCGAGCGTGCAGGCTTGCATCGCAGCTACGGAGTTCATTTAGCTCGGCTATTTCTCGGGTTCTAAAAACTCGAATTTCTAATATTGATTTATTGCCCGAAAACTACCGCAGTTCCTTAATCCCTCGTCAATTAGAATGCCGATATATCGTCGTGCATCGGCAGGAAGTTAGCAACAGATTTCGAGGAAGCAGTTCCCGCCGTTCTTTTTTGGTACCCTTTCCACCCTCCGCCTCGCATTCCAGTCAGCCAATGAATCACCGAGTTCCCCGCTCGCGGAGGGATAACCTTTGCTTTCGCCGCCATAAATCAGGCTATCTCGTGCTCGAAGGGTTTTATTATTTTATCCGGCAGTCGTCTCTGGGACAGTTGGTGGTCGCCGAAGGATTTGCAGGGGTGAGCCACCCCCCTCCCCCTTCGGGCAGAAGCTCGAAACCGCGTCGCGTCTGAAAGCCGCTTATTAGATTTTAAATTTCACGCGGCTGTAAATACGGGCTTTTCGGCGGCGTATTTGCGCCACTTTCGTCGCGGAGGGCCGCAATATCGCGCGGAGACGCTTGTAAATATTGGGGAGCTGGATTATTCGCGATATTTGCCGCGGCGTGTTTGCCCGAAATGTTTCCCGCTCTGCGAGCCCGAAACCTCGTGGTTACCTTGTCAATTCGATCAAAATGAAACCGGAGAGCGTTATATTGCCCCTTGAGTAAAGAATTCTGTTTCTTCATTCCCTGACTGCTCGTGGATACTCTGTTTGCACGCGACAGCTGGCTGTGGTTCAGTCGTTATCGAACAAATGAAAGAAATTACGCTCTTCGCTCTGGTAATCTAGAAATAATGACATCGCTCGCATCGATGTGCTGGCGCACACCTCCGCGTTTGGTCCTGCGATGGACTCTTTCTCCAAGTCTCAGGCAGAAGAACATACATTAATGCAGTTATCTCGGCACACGTGAGATTCTGGTTCTCCAGCGACCGGAAGTGCCAGGCGACGGCGCCCGTTTCGCTTTAAATGCTAATGAACAAGCTGATCCGACCCGTTCGCCCTGGAAAACAGAGTCTCGCCGAGCAGTCGCAGAATTCGCGACTTAGCCAGCGCCATAAGAAAAATGACAGGGTCCGCGAATTAATTTCAGCCGGCGATTATTCCGTCAAGATGGATCAGGGATTAAGATGCTCGGAGTCGTCCCCTGCTCCTCCTCCCCCGTGGCTCGTAATTTCAATGCTCGCGAGGAGCTCGCGAAATTTGCGGCATTCACGCGGCAAATGCTCGCTAACTAACCGACAATCCGACTAATCTACTCTCCGAGCGTTAGACTGTAGTTTATAACCTTGAATTCGCGTCACGGGGCTACGAAATCCTCTTGGAACCCATGGGATTTTTAACCCGAACTAATTAACCGTGCGCGTCACTACATTGCACTGGGGTGCTCGAATTTTTCAACGCCAAGAGGCATTAACTCTTCTCGTTTCTGCGGTCGGATATGACGTCGCAGGTGAAATTATAATGAAAGCAGGAGAATCGCGAGACTTCTCGTTTGAATTAATCGACCGCGGCAATCGCTGGGCACGCCAACTTCGAAGACAAGCTTTTTGAGTTCAGGAGAAATTTGCACCCCCGTACTTCGAGTTACGAACGATAAAATGTCGAGGCGATGTCCGAGGAAATGTAGGGTGAAAATGTGTTGGCTGGTCGAATTTCCGTTTCCTCCTTCTAGAACCAACATACGAAATGGTTATCGCCCACAGCTCGGCCAGTCCAACAAACACGGCTCCCTTTGACTATTACGTAGCTCGAAAGCCGAAGTGACAGGAAAATGGAATGCAAAGACAGGAGAATTCCACGTCCGAAGACTGCAGAGACAAGTTTCTCGGACCAAAATTAGAGGGCTCGATCCTTTCCTTTGTCAGGCGGCGGCCCCGACTAATTCAATTATCCTAGATGTCAACGGGGTTGCCCAATCTCGATCTAATGTCCCAAATTACAATTATTTGCATAAAAAAGGACGAGGCTACCGGTTTAGTTACGCAGAGAACTCGAGATTACGTACAACAGAAACCGGAGAATCGGTGCGTGCAACAAAGTAGAATGCAAGCGGGCCTGGTATCGCAACTTCGTCGCGTTACCCCAGGACTTCGGCTAATTAAAAGCACGCTCCAATTAGCCCGAGATAACGGGGCTGTCCTCACGGTGCAACAACTATGGCAACTTTCATCCGGCGACGAGATTTCTGATAGCGTTTCGCCGCTGCTTTATCCCGCGTGTTTCCCTTCGCCGAGAAATCCGGCGGAACGATCCGATTAAATAAACTGCGAACGATCGTCCGTTGATTTTTATTGAGAATCGCGGGCAAATCAATTTCCTGTGCTCCTCCATTCACTAACGATGGAAATCGAACGATATCGCAATTCCTCTCGTGTTATCGAAACTTGTTTTCAGTATGGATGAAAAATCTGTGGCCACTATATAGTTTCTCTATGCTTTTATAACTGGACGTGATGGCAAATTGATAACGAAATGATAATAATTGTACGCCTTTGTTTCATACATGTATACTCGCACAGAAATAATGAAAGGGAAGTATAAGAAATTATAATGGCAAGTGTCGTAAGCTGATGAGATTCCTTCAACATTTTGACCCCTCGAACCCTGGGCTTTCTAAACTCACCAACCCCGCTTTCTGTTCGGGATCATCGATTCGTTACGCTCGAGCTCCCCCGACCGCGGTGTTACGTCCGTTTCCGTCACTATTTTCCCGCGATTCACGCGAACCCGGCACGTAATAATTGAATTTCTCCTCTCCGCTTCGGAAGCCTTATTACCACGACAAACAATCCCTGGTTGAAATATTTACGGGGCGTTTTACCCGTTGATGAGAGCCAGCTCGAGAACGACGATTTAAAGCGCTCCCCTACCCTTTAATCCAGCAAATTTCCCCTCATTTTTCATGGACGCGGAGAATGGAGAGGCACGGCGGCGTCCAGGATGATAGCCTTAAAGAATTTCGTACGGTAACGGTTCAGTATAACGGCAAAGAAAAGCGTGTATTCTAATTTCCACGACACGCGGGTTAATTCCCCCCAACTCTCCTCCTCGCAGCTCACTGCTAACTGACTTTGCAAGAAAGTGCCTGCTGCTCTCAGACGAGCTCCTTAGACGCGCGTAGACATGCATGCCCCCTAACGTTGAAGGTAATAGTTCCTGCGAGGCCCTAATGCAACATAAAACTAACTAAAGGTACGAACACTTTACCCTGAAAGACGAGTTAAATTAAACCTGTTTCCATAGAACGGCTCCCGTTACATACTTTTCCACGGGCCAACTAAAAGGCAATTCCACCGCGCTGTATGTTCTACCGTCGTCGTTCGATAAAGTTCCGCGAACATTATTATAGAAACTTCATTCTTAAGAGCTTCATTGTCCGTTCCAGCAGAGGAGCCGCTAACCGTGGCCGGAATTTTCCTCGTTCGTTTCGGAGCTCGCCGAGTCAGTGGCTGCTAAAATCGAAGGTTCCCTCGCAGTTCCCTGCTGCATTATTTTCGATCGCGAAACCGTGCAACAACGAGCACGCGGACGAAGCACACGGGAACGCTGTTAGCGCTGATTATTTTCAGCGATAACAAGTTTGCATGGGGCGAGCCGGGGCTTCTCTGGATGCGCTTCCATCGAATTCTCTGGCAAAGGGTTCGTAGGAACGCGTTCGAATAATTCCCGTCGATCCGTTTATGAGGTGTTTCCGCGCCATCGCTCCCGTTTTCGTCGGAACAAAGGCCGGGGGGTTGAAGAGTCTCATTCATTTGTCCGATCAGTCGCGCTTCGCTTATTAACGAGATAGCTGGCTAATAAATATCACGATCGAGCGCGGCGGGCAATACTTTCGCGAATAATCAGCTTTCGAAGTATAGAATGGACCTTTCAAATTGGATATTCCGTGACTTGACGTTGAATGGTATGTCATCAAAGGCACATTACGAGCAACGCGAACGCCCAAATAGAAGTGCTGAGGATTCGATCGGACCATTGTGCGACACGGTTGTTGTCTCGCTTCATAGTCGGAATAAAATCAACTCAGCAACTGATCCGTCACCATTCTACTTCGTAAAGCTTGGCTCTTCTCCCTATACCGCTTGGATGCTCTGAAAAAAAACCCGGGTCTAATGCTCTGGATATCGATTGCAGGAGACATCACCCATCATCGACTCCGATCTGAATTCAAGGAACGTATTATTAAGTTCCCGAGGAAAGACTCGATACTCACCGCTAACGAGAATCACCCCCTGTTACCGTGGAAATTCGCATACAATCTACGTCGAGCCCACCCCCTAGCACGCTTTAAAACGCCCGATCGAATTCCTCGCGAAATTGACGACGCTCTGCCCTCGATAGGATCGCCTTTCGAACAATCCACCGGCGTAATTCGCTCGACGATGTTAATTACCGTGAAGTTCCATGGACGTGGAGACGATAATGAGCCACGATCGTCCACGGAAAATTCCCCTCGGCTGAGACGAACGTCTCCCGAAAACGATTAAGAAATTCAAAGGGGTGGAACCGCGCTCCGCCTCTCCTAACTCGAACCGGGCTTTCAGAGAAAACAGGACGAGCTCGCTCTAGGCGAGAGGGGTGATTCCTTTCCAGGCTCTTCCTGCTATGTTTGCCAGCAACAAACAAGCGCCCCGGAGGTCCTTGCATGCGAAATGAAGACCGTGAAAACAAGTGGGGGAAACCCCCGTTTAGGAAAATTCGGCGTCGGTTGGAAAATAGTTTGTTGCCGGTCGTATTAGCTTACGCTAAGCATTAATTCGATCTCGGGGTAACCTGGTATACCCCCTGACGCGGGGCTCGCGCGTGTTCGTTCCGGGAGAATAATGGCGCGCAGGTCGCGTTGTTCGAAATTCATTCGTCGGCGAATAATTCATCGGCTCGCGTGGGGGTTGAGTCGCATAGCGGCCGAGCTTCATTAACGCTGACGTTATTGTTGTCGCAGGAAATTACGAAAAATGCCAGGGTATAGGGGATGTTTGGGCGCAGGGACGCGATTAATTTCAGATTGATTAAATGCCGTTCTGAGGCTTCGAGTGCGTGTCCATTGGAATAATGAATATATAATAATAGATACGGGGTCCATTTCTCGGTACGAAAGAAATTAATCCCTTTTACTCTGAATAGTTCTTATTTCGATAATAATACGTCAGCTTCACTTCTATCCAATGCTCGCATTGTACCTCTAAAAGCAACAGGGTAAACAGCCCCTATCCTTTGCTAGCCTGAAACAATACAGACGCGAAGGAAACTAGCTCCAGAATCAATGGCAATTCCAAGCACGAGAACACATTTCATTCTTGAAATACGGAAAACTTGCCCTTAATCATTTTTGGAATAGCTTCGCCGGAGTCGTTCGTGGGAAGTGATTTTAACTTCCCTCCGTATAATTTATGCTCCCCCGGCGGTGGTCCGGAAAAAGTAAGGTGGTGGTTCGTGCAAATATTTGACGTCGCTGGCGCGAGGCCTGGGACGTCGCGGCTATGGAGGATGACCGACCCTGAGCAAAGTGTGTGCCTTTTTCCAGGCGGAGCCGGCCCTGATGTACGATAGCGTGCAGGTGTTTGCAGTGGGATTAAGGACCCTGGAGCAGTCGCACGCGCTCAGGCCCGCGAACATCTCCTGCGAGCTGGAGCACCCTTGGGACGGCGGACTGTCTCTCATCAACTACATTAACTCGGTGAGATTCCGCCTCTTGTGTGCACACGTAGCCTGTAGCTGAAAAACCACAGCCGCGTAATTCCGCCAAGCTCGTCCGAATCACGTTTGCGCCCGTTGCACGAACTCCGTCCACTGGTTTCGGGGGCATTAACATTGCGTCTCCCGCGATGAATAGCTGAGCAAATTTCCTACCCAATTCTCCTGAGATTATGTTCTTCCCTTGAAAATGTAGCCGCGTAAGATGCGCTGGGTTTGACGAAAGCGTGATTCTTCGAATGGAGACCCTTCGCCTGAACGCTCGTGAGATTAACACGAGGAGGTACGACAGTTATTCCATAATACGTTCAGAGATATTTGAACGAAGTCACGAGGCTCCCGCGACCGGCAAAACACCCCTAAAACCGCAGCACGTAACGTTTACCGCGCACGCGTAAAAAATCCACTCTGCGATTTACTGTAAATTACATATGCAAAACCGTGTTCTGGCTAATTGCAAACACTCGTATCGAAACGAATCGAGAGGACAGTCGACGCCGTAAAGTGTCTAACCCGAATGGAAACTGCAAAATCGAAACCATCGCGCCATCGACAGAAGTGCGAAAAATGACCCGAAAACTATTTCGGTCGAATATTCGAGGTAAAAAGAAGCAGAAGAATGTCGCGCGCATACTGATCGCAATTTACGCGGCTCTAGCGCGACCCGGGCCCATTTTAATGAAACTACCGAAGCCAGTCGATTTCGATAACGAACAATCTCGTTAGAATCGGAAACGACTAAATCAAACAACCATAATTGCGGGAGGCGCGAGCCGCCCAATTGTATCCGTTCCGCTGCTAACAGAATAGTCGGTCAACGCAATAACACTGTTAATAACGTTCTCGGTAACTGATTTCATTCCGAGTGTTCCATACACGCGACGCAAATTGCACGCGTATATCGGCAACCTGACGCGCGATAATGTCGATGAATCCCGGCCCTATCCTCGTCACGGGCTCTAAAATTCGGACATATCGATGCGCAGATAATGCGGCCGTATTCAACCGCCTTCTGTGCCGGCGTCGACACGGTGGAAGCCAGTTTCTATAAATCCCCATCAACATTTTACAACCGCACGCGTGCCGCGCGTAAGCGGCGCACTATGGCGCGGACTCGTATAAATTGTTTAATATAACAATGGACGAGCTTCGAACCTGTCGCCACCAGTGACCACAAATCCTTCCGCGGTGTTGCCCGTCCCCTCCTCGTGTGCGGCGAGTAAATCCCTGCTGTCTTTTCATCGAAGTATCACGCTCTTTTCAACGCGGGGATTAAACGATTTGAAATTTTCATAGGAATAGTGGTAGGCGCTCGGTTATAAAGCGTCACTCTCCCAGCTTGCTCTATAATTCATAGCGCAACACTGAGCAAATGTCTGCGCTGTAATTAATTGTCTCAATATTGTTCTCGGTATTAGAGATTAATTTCGAATTAGAGTCGTTGCTGTTGCACCTTAGGCATGGTTCGATAATTTCGACCCCAATAATCCAGCCAAGTTGATAATCCAGACGGTCTCTAGGGAAACGGAGTGTCCGAAGGATCTTCCCCAACCTCCCCCGAGGGGAACACATATAGACCACCATTAATTTAATAGTGGGATGGCTAAATTCCAATATCGGCGGTTCCCTAATAGTCTCCAAGTATTTCTGTGGGCTCTCCCGTTCCACTGAAACCCGGGATGACAATGTGCATACTTTCCGCGCGTCAGTCGATCCTGGAATTCCTTTGCTCAACCTGTTACGTGCAACCTCGGTCAAGCTTTTAAAGTACTCCCGATCGATCGTGCCTATTTGACAGCTGTCAGAATTTTCTAGCTTCTCGGACTGCGAACCTGACCGTGACCGGTAAATTCAAAACGGCAGACGTCGCGCCGCGGATGATTACGGTCCGCGACGCGAGCCTCGATTCCGCGCGAGGATTTCGTAACGATTTTAAACGTCGTTGCTGTTTACGGTTTAACCAGCATTAACGAGCCGCAGCGCCCATAAACGGTCCCTTTTTCCCTTTGAAAGCGTCGCATGATAACGTTCAAGCCGTAAAACTACTTGGACCCGGTCCAAGCGCGTTTATCGCGGGATTAGCTATTCCCCGTTGTTTGTCCGTACGCTTCTCCGAGCATCTTTCGACCAAATTTTGGCACGCGCGCGCCCCGACCCTGTTTATCCGCGTTGGCACCGACCACACCAGGGCTTCTTTCCTCAATTTAGAAACGCGCACTTAAGACGAGTGCATATCGGGAGAATGGGTCGTTAGGGTCCGCTCGCGAAAGCCCCGCCATCCAGGCAGACGTAAATCTGTGATAATTGCTATGAACTTAATACCCGCTACCTTCGAAAATCCTTCCTCCATTAAAACTTCTCGTGGGAAGCAACATTCTGCGAATTGAATGCTGCCATTTCGACTCATGGGTAATTTTTACACCACTTCGACTCCCTCCACTAGAATACCGATTACCTGAACACTAAAACGCTGCCGGCAAGCAGTGAATTGAAGCTTGCGCTGCGCAGCAAGTAGATACGCACCGTGACTGGTCAGACGCGCTGCTTCGATCGCTCCCTATGGACCTGACGAGCGAAACTAACATAAAACATGCGGAAAGCGCGCAGCATAATTATGATATAATACCACCGCGATATTATTTCCGATTTTTTTCTGCAGAGTGTCGAATGTATCGGTAATTCATAACGCTCCGGCAGAAAGGTGCAAACGGTGATTTACTTGCCTGCCGGCCGTGTTTCACTCGTATTTTATTGTCCGAATATCGGGGACCGTCATTAATTTTCACGCGTTATACGTTTCCACGATTCTCCCCGTTCCTCTCTGTCAACACCACTTCTCAATACGACTCAATTACCGTCGCGCTCCAGAAGGCAGCACATCTGATCTCTCGCGCGGCGTAAGTACGCACTCACTTGCATAGAAGCACGGCTGTTCCGCTCTATAAATCATCGCCTTATCGTGGCAAATCGTGCGTCGAGCTGTTCATCTCGCGCGTGCAGGTACGTCGAAACTGAGAAATTCCACAACACAGTGGTGAATGGGACGCTGGGAAATGAGTGGCGTGTTGGGCGAGATGCATCGTGCATCGTGTGTTCAATAACCAATGGATTCAATCTATCTTCTTTGTTACTTATCTTGAGTCGCGCTATAGGCAGCTTATCCCCCTTTGGTACAAGCTTCTCTTGGTTCAAACATCCCCCTTCTATCGCTTTCTGTGCTCCTTTTGCCTGTGAAGTTTCCCGTTTGGTACATTCAGACGTCCCGTCCCTTTTCCCCAAGTATTACATTTGTTATTTGTTGTGATATTTTTATTCTGCCACCTGGCAAGTTTCTGCAACTTCAAGCCTCCCCTCCAGTTCCACAGTCCTTTCCAAGTATCAAACTTGTTATCCATAGCGATCCCCTTGTTTTTCCTAGCGCAGTACTTGTTACTTGTAATGATCCTTCTCTTCCTCCCCAAAGTACTGCGTCTGTTATCCTCGCTGACCCTTTTCCGCCTCAGAGTATCTTATCTCTTTGGAACAATCCCGTTCTCTACTTTAAACACACTCGTTTCTCTTAGGAATTCCATTTACTCTTCGAAGGTGCCGCTCGGTCCTCCCTTCTTCCCCAATTTTTCGCAGCTTCCATTTTATCATCCTGAATCCATCGACACGCATCGAGACGTGGAGTGAGACCGTCCCCAACGACTCCTAAAGAGAATCATCCCGCGCTTCGAAAAAGGGAAAAACCGCAGAATCCACTAGCCATCGAGCGAGAAATACGCTGCAGCGCGAGCAATCGCGTCGGTGACAGTAAAATTCACGCGCTCTCCACCCTTTCATCACCGAGCCTCGGCGTCGCTTCGTCGGAGCGTTCCTTTACCGAAATTGCTAGCCGCCCCGCGCCTCGCCTAACAGACATTTTTATTCCAAGTACCTTGATACCCTCGCGCGCATTTCGCAACGATGCTTCCCGCCCCGAAAATACACAGAGCGGCTGGGAAAGTTAAACGCGTACGCCCGTGGCTTCGTCGTAAATAAAGGGAGAGCTAGAATGTTTTCATGCGAGCAAGGTAATCACGAGAGGAAATGGTGTATCGAGGGAATTGGGTTTAAAGCAGAGGTATGAGAAAGCCTCTGTGCAGCGCGTTATCGCTCGGTTATTCATGAAGCAACCGGAAAGGTAGGATGCGTGAGAGAAAGAAAAAAGAATTCATAGGAAGAGTCGCGCGAGCGTTGCACGCCAGTCAGGGGACTCGCTCGTGCGGGTAATCGGACTACCGAGCGTTAAAATTGTACGCGGTGCTCTTTTATCACGGCGGCCACCCCGCGGCGCCGCCCCCAACCCCCGTTATCTTCGCCAAACCGTCATCGTCGCTGGCGGGACGCGCAATGTTTTGGATGAACGGTTACCGAAATTGCTGCCTGTTACATCCACTTCCCCTCGCCCCCACCCGCGTACATATATTTCTCCCGTTATGTCCTGTATCCATATCCATTTCCCTTTTTTCATCCCTACGATTCACTCGGTCCCATTCTACCACCCTTTGCTTCTCCATAGCTGCTTCCCTGTGCCGTTCATTCCGTAGCAGATAGAGTCGGGGCAGGGCCAGCTCGCTTTTATCGATATCCACGGCTGTAGAGTCTCCAAATACTCGGACAGCCAGTGGGCTCGATTCGCTGAAACGTCCGACACTCGAGCCATTAAAGAACTTCCGCATTAAAGAATCGCGGAGCAGGAAAGTTGCCTCGTGCTCTCGTAACAGAAGCATCGATGGAGATCACGAAGCGAGGCAAGTCGACTGCACCAAGGGCACAACGGGTCTATTAACGGCCCTTTCGGATGCATCCCCATAGAGGCTTCGCGTTATTCGCTCAATCGAGACCTCGATGAATGTGAAATAGAGGGAGCGGCGCCGGTTATTTGAAAGCCACTTGCCCCCCGAGTCGAGGCTCGCCGATAATGATCCGCTTGATCGCAAACCGACAGTAGCCTCAGCGCACGGAAGACACGAGGCATCTTTTTATGATGGATAAATAGGAGACCTCTATGCTTCTCGTTTCACTGACAACGTACGTGTCAACGGACTCGACGTATGGTCTGAAATTGAATATCGCAGGGTGTACGTGGTCTAGTATCGCAAGTAGAGGGTGACCATGGTGCCCGCGCGCCTTGGCATATTTCCAAATGGCAATCGAACGCCACCCTGCTGTCATTAGCATTCCAAAGCGTGTGGATCCGCTGGATGGATCGTGGCTAACGCAGCCATGATAGGTTTATCTCCTACGAGACTCCCTGGTCCATCCATACCGGCTCTCAGAATCATCGTACTTGATGGAGTATCTTCGGGAGAAGAACGTACACATAAACGTCCTCGGGTATGAACGCTCAGGGTTCCGTGCTTGCAATTTTATAATAGGGGATCTGAAGCGAGCTCCTCCCCGGTGCCAAGGTTTCCTCGCACGGGGCACTGCCCTCGTCGCGATCGAGTTATCCGCGAGAAATAAGTTCTTTCGCAGAAATGATATCTTAATGTTACTGAAACGGTCGCTGGGAGCCGGCGTTAAAGGATCAAGGGCTGCGCTTCTTGGAATGGCACACGGGATCGTCGACGATGTAACTAAGTTTCCGCTTCCCTAATGGGGCATTTCGACGCGATGCTAAATCCTCGCTCGCGATATTACGGTTCTTCCGACGCGGCTTAATTGAACCGAACGAGAAGTAATTGCCACGAATAACCGTCCACCGTGGCAGCGTTGGGCACTGCATCTGTTTCACGGAACTCGCGAACGTTACATTCATAGGAATTCCTGCACGGAGTGAAAAAAAAAAAACAGTACATACGTCGCAACGCTCTTTTACCCGCATCACGTTTCTCCAGCACTTTAATCGTGCTTTCCCCGAGCGAGTCTCGTGCATACTGATTCATCGTCCACGGTAAGCCTTCACGAATCAATCGTACGTTCGCCACACCGCTTTCTCAAGTGAGTCTTCGTCACAGCTCGACATATCTGCCGCATAAATACGCTGAATGGCGATTTCAAGCGCACATGGAAACTCGGAGAAACCGCTATTAAATAGCCCCCAATTAACTCATAATTGCCGCCTTAATTGCAATCGTTTCCTTCGCGATGGAGCGCTCCGCCAGCGTGGAATATCATTACACTCCGACTCGTGTGTAAACGAGGTTCCCTCCGCTCTTCAAATTGAAAAACACGCGAAGATGTAAAGGGCCGAGCCACGAGGGTGGCTTGTTCCCTCGCTTGCACTGAATCTCCACCTTTGTCTCCTCGCACGGAGACATACGGCTGCTCGACAAACGGCCCCCTCGACGATTTCCGTTAATTACGAGCTCGCGCATAGACCGCGGGATTGTAACATCGTTGCTCGCTCGACATCCCGCCGTTGATTGTTCGTTGAAATCTATGTCGCTCCGCGGTACAACGGTTACGAGGCACGTTTGCTTGAAACAAAACTACGACGGCTTTCACGGTTGCAGAAAATGAGTCATTGATTTTCGACCGCTTGTAATTAATTTGGAGCTGTGTCACTAGCCGGGGTAGCCATTGCGCTCGACTAGCGCCGGATTTACTACTTACGAGCAGAGATTCGGCGGGTTTTAATACCTACGCGCAGAGGTTCGACGCAGCTGACTATCGGCGGGCTTTACTACTTACGCGCAGATTCGGGGCGACTGACTATCCGTGGGCTTTACTACTTAAGCGCAGAGATTCCGCGCGTCTCACTAATGATCGGCTTTACTACTCGTATAGATACAGACTCCCTATGCCTTTATTTTCCTCGAAACCCTTTGAATACATCCGAGTACATCTAAATTGGCGTCGAACGTAAATCCCCGTTAAAATCAAACACGGAGGAGTTTTTAATGTCCCGACAGACGACGCGTCCCTCGCATGAATCATTTTTCTCTACTGGTTGCGCCGCGGACCGCGCCGGATGATGGATCGCGATGCAACTGCGGGGGATAGAATTATGAGACGCCGCGAAGTTGACGACGCCGGCTAATTAAAAGCTCTCGCGGACGAGCCTGGCTCTCATTAGTGGAGTAGGGAAGAAGCGAAGGGCGTGTGGGAGGAATAGAGTGGGCCGAAAGACGAAGCCTGATAAATCGCTGCGTAACTGCGCGCTCGGTTGAGCGTGCGCGCAAAAACAATGAACGTTGGCGCGCGAACTTCGAGGAATACTCGTTCGCTGTTTACCTCGTTGCTGTGCGAGTGGCTCTCTCGAGTCCTGTATTTTTTTCTCGCCAGCCGCTCGTTACTTAACGACCGCCCCCGGACGTGAAACTTTCCTGCCGCGAGCGTGAACCGTGTGTGAATATAAATCATATTACGTCACCGTGTATGGGAGAAATACTGCCTCCTGAACGTTGTTTGCATCAAAGAGGCGCATGCGAATGGAGGAACATAGTGATAAAAGCATCTACGTCGTTCCTTCTTCCCTGGAACGCTGGCTGTGGTCGTTGAAGTTTCAGGTGGCTGGGGAAATGATACGTGAAATATGTGGCGTGCTTCGTGTAGATTTCTATTTCACAGGCAAGTCTTTTAGATGCAGTCACAGCGCAGTGTTCCCCTGCCGTGGAAGGAAATAGGGAGGGCCAGCTGGAATTTAGTGACCAAGCAAGAGTACTCGGGGCATTCCAGTCGGCACGGTGCAGTTATTGCCCTTTTAATCTGTCGCTTATACCGTCAGAAGTTAACGACCATTCTTGCCCGAAACGCCAGAAGTTATCCGTCTTTCCAGTGTAACTTAGATCCAAGTTGCCAGCTTTAACTGGAACAGGAGCCGTCCATTAATTTACCTGCGCCCCGCTTTGCCTCGGCCACTGTTTTCGAGTCCTCGCAAACTTGCTCGGTTTCCGCGATTTAACGCTCGCTGCACGATGAAGATCGACCGCGAACTGTGTCCAACGCTTCGTGATTGTTTAATTATAAACAATCCCACGCGTTCCCTGGCTCGATGATCGGCCGGCTGACTTTTCTACCGCAGCACGATCCGACGCTGCTACCCGAGGAAGACCCCCGGCATTAATTTGCATTCGAGAGATTCGCTTTTACTTAATTACTCCGAGCGAAATCCGCTGTCAGGTTCGTGCAGTACGCGCGTAATTATTAATCGGCTAATGCGCCTCGGGAGAGTTCGCCACCCCCGATGCTTGGAAATTAAAACAGCGGAACAACCATACACGGCTGTTGCGCGTCTCGTCGCGATGTGTATCGATCTTCCCTCGAGTAACGTAATCATTCCCAAGTGTATAAGCGTCCAAATTACTCCCAGACGAGCGATGCTTTCCTCGCCCCCCGAAGCGGCAACAAAATCGCTGTAATTCTCAACGTCGCTTCCATCCAGCTCCCTAGCCATCCTTCCTGGACCACCATCCCTCTCGGCGACGCGCGAGAAATATCGCGGCTGAGCGTCGTATCGAGCTAACGAAAAAACACCGCGACACCGGTGGCCGCGTGAATCGTCGCGGAAGTAATCGCGTTTCCGTGACTCCTCTTTACGAGCCGCGGTCACGAGATGAACCGGAAGAGGAGGTGGTGTCTGAGCCACGTATATCAAACCAGAGACCCCGGGCGAAATCTACGCGGAGCGTCCGTTTTTAAGCCTCCCGCATTCTGTCCGCGTGCGGAGGATATATGCGCGCGGGGGCGGTAGAACCAGCGCCGAGGACTATATACGAGCGACAACTTACGAGAGACACGCGCACGTCCCCCCCAAGCCCCTCCTCTCCACCTCCCGCGCGAGGAAGAGGATCTTGCGCGAGGGAAACGGTAGAGAACGCTCGCGTGAACGTCTCGCAATCGTCACGACGTCGATTCACTGATTTCAGTCACGCTCCGGGTACCCAGGCAAACTCGGTAACCCCTTGGACGAGGTCTAATTAACGACGAACTTGCAGCAGAACTGGTGGCGTGTCCGAGCCTGGTAACTAGTTGGGGGCCCGATAAGGTTGATCTTCGTTATCCCTCGATCGTGGCTTAACTAGGACTAAATTGATACAGAGGATCTGAGCACTGCGGGTGGAACGTTACGTGGTTAATAGAATGGGCCAAAGGTAACGAGCGAGCATTTTCGCAGGAGGATATAAATTTTCTGCCATTAAGAGGAGCCTGTTCACGGTTCACAGGCCTTACTTCCAGAATGTCCTTAGTATTTTACGCTCGTAATATTCGCTTCCTCTAAACAGTTCTATTGATTCTCGCTGTTTTTTACAAGCCGCGGCTGACTGAAGCCGGCAGTACTATCTGCAACGAGCAAACCGTCAGATGCAGAAGTCGTGAAACTCTCTGATCCCCTTCGAATCGCAATCCCCGCGACCTGCACACCCGCGTACCGCCGCCGCATCGATCGTATTCGTATTTATGAAGCCACCGATAGGACGGGGAAGGCGTTCGCGATTTTATAGCCGACGTTTATGCACGCCCCGTGAATCTTCCCGTATCTGGCGACGCGCTGGTATACGGGGCCGTTGCGTAACCGCGCACGACAAATAATATTCTCGCCAGCTCCCGTGAATCTCCCCTTTCGGTACTACGGTCCATCTAACGAGCCGAATTTTAACCATCCCCTTCGCCTCGCGACGCGTCAGAGGGGATGCACAGAGAAAATCACCGACACAGCCAGTGAAACTGAACATCGAATATCCGAGGAGATTATTTTGCTCGTTCAGGGAGCAGAAAAAAATTGATATCGCAGTAAATTCAGCGTGTACGATACGATGGAATAGTTTCCGCCTCGTTTCTCCTTCCTTCCTTCCTTCCTTCGTCTGCGCCTTTCAATGCAAAATTCTCTGTGAAAATAAAGCGAGAGAAAGTCGAGTCTAGTATCGAGAAATTTCGACAATTATCAGAATAGATGGACGTTAGTGTTTCATTGGCATTGAGTCACGATGCAAGTTGAAGAACACCCTTAATCCAATCAGTGCTATTCTTTGGTAGGTTTTTCCACCGCCAAGATATTGCCCCGCGATTCCAAGAAGCGACCTTCTCCGCTGCTTACCCTGCAGCAAACGGGCTGATAAAAAAGTCAATTTCACTTTACGTCGCTCGTAAAGGGGGCTACAAGCGCGCGGGCCTCGTTGAAGCTGGGAATCGTAGAAATAAGTGGATCATCATCGCCCCCGTGATCCCGAGGCTCGATCCTCGCGCACAGCGACGCCCTCGCGACGCTTTTACATCTCGCAGGATTGAACCACGCGGATTTTGCTCCTCGAAGCAGACCGACTGCGATATCCCACTGGCTTCTCGCCGGACTTCCTCCACCAACCACGAATATATCTGCCCTCCGAACACTTAATTAACATTTTGCCCGCGACTCTCACCACTCGCGCAGAATGCGACCCCGATGGAGCCGGCAAATTGCAGTCGTACGTCACCGCGCCACTTTCACCTGGCTCCTAGAAGCAGCGAACAACCCCCGAAGTGAAATCCAGGGGCCTGGGGTACAGTTTCGTGACGCACCGTAAAATGGGGGAACATTGGCAGCAGGGGATAACATTGGCACATGCCGGGGTTACATTGGCACCTATAGGCATGAACGTATAAAGTCGCATTCGAGATCGAGATTTTAGGTACTCAATTGTTTCAACGTTTGCGGTTAGATATCCAATAATCGCCTGTCAAATAGATAACTTTGTTACGTTATACATTATATTATTAATAACATTAGATCGCAATAATGCCTAGATCTTATACAGCAAAGGAAAGGAAATCCCAGGAAAGGCACTTATTAGTAGGGAATCGTCACACCTCGAAGACATCAACATTTTTATACCATCTACATCTGGCTTGCATGACATTATAAATAGAACTATTAATATAATAGATGATAATGTCTGCAAAGTATGTTTTTGTAAATGGGAAACATATAAAGGACCTGACTGGGTGCAATGCATAACGTGTCGTCAGTGGGTCTGCGGAACTTGTAATCGAGGAACCGAAACAATTTCTTATGAATGTCCAGTCTGTCTGGATGACGATTAGATTTTAGTTAAGATGTAAAAAATAAAATAAAATAAACAAATTTAAGGTTGGAACCGACAGGTTCAGTAATTTAGTCGAGTAGCGAGTAATTTAGTAATTTACGATTGTTTTATTAAACTACTCGACTAAATTTTAATATCCAAACACGAAAAATAATTAAATTATTTGCTAATCGACTAAACTACTAGACGTGTCTGAAGCAGTCTTAACTGACTTCAGAGTAGTAAAACTTAACCTGTTACTGCTATTTATATGATGTGCCAATGTTACTCCGTACCGGCTGGTATTTAACACGTATTAAAGAAGAAAATGATAAAAATTGTATGCATTTTAACACTTGTAGTACAATCCCGAAACATGCAATGTTATGATAGGATACTTAAAGCAACTGTAAACATTTTAATTTTTACATTATATAACAAAATGTATCAAAAACCTGCCAATGTTCCCCCATTTTACGGTATCTTTCCACGGGAACAGTTGCCGGGGCCATTAAAGATTTCACTGGTCAGACTCGCATTCCCCCCCGTCAGCTGCTCCACGGAGGCAACTTCTGAGAGAATTCTGCGGACGACGCGATCGGGGGAGAAAAAGGAGTACCTTCGATACCCCGGCTGGAAGTTGGAAAAAAATCTTTTCACGATCGTTGAATCATAATTGCGCATTTACATCCCGGTCAGCGGCCCGGGGAGCGGAGGTAGGACCGGTGAGGGATTAAAAAGTCCAGGGTGGGCGGCGCCCCCGAGCTTGTTTCTTAAATTTATGCGTCCCACGATCCCTCGGAGTGGAGGAAGCCAGCCGGGGCTCCGTCATCCCCGCACGTCCTCAAAATATTTTCGCGGGGAAGGAAGAAAGCGCGGATCAAGGCTGGCCGACTTCCGCTCGGACTTTCCGCGTAGCTCTGAAGCCGACGGGGCGGCCGTAACGACTTCCGCGGCCGAAGGGAGCCGTCGCGATAACGACTTTTTAAGTGGGGAAATTTTTAGCGCGCCTTTGGGATCCCCTGATCCCTCTGAAGCGTATTACGCGCGCGGAGGATGAACGGGGCGGTTCGAGGATATCGCCGGCTCCGGGGAACTTTCAAAGATACCGCGGCATCTCGCGCCCGACGTAGTCAGCTTGGAAATTTATTCACTTATTTGCCGGTGGATTGATTTATTCCCCCGCTGCGTTTATGCATTCACGGTTGGGGTTAATATTCTTCGTGGGATTTATCTTCTCTGTACCGACTAGCTCTGGGCGTTGTTTCAGGTCGAGATGAAGGGCATCTCCGGGCCAATCGAGTTCAAGGAAGGCCGTCGGATTCAGTTCAAGCTGGACCTGCTGAAGCTCAGGCAACACTCTCTCGTCAAAGTACGGCTGTAGCTTAAGGGGTTATGCTTAGTCAGGAGGCCGAAAAGATGCGATTTTTATTAAAAAAGCGGAAGCATATATTTTTACAGAACTTTTTGCACTTAAAAGAGCAACATTTAAAGAAAATTTGGTAATTTTTTTGTGGAAAAATATGTACGTTTATAATAAAAATGTAACGACTTCGAAGAAGCCTTTTTAAAAACGGTGAGCAAGATATCTCAAAAACTACTGCACCAATCTTTCTGAAATTTTGTGGGCTTATTGTTTATATAAAAATCTACTGAATGACTGTATTTCAGATTTTTAAAATCTACTGTATGAAAGTATTTTTTTTTCAATATATAGTTTCGATTATAACAACGAAACATGGCTTCATGGTTATCACTAATGACCGTTTTTCTTTGATAAAACCGAACCTATACATTGAAAAAATACTTCCATCATTCAGTAGATTTTTATATAAAAAATAAGTCCACAAAATTTCAGAAAGATTGGTGCAGTAGTTTTTGAGATATCTTGCTCACCGTTTTTAAAAAGGCTTATTGGATGTCGTTGCATTTTTATTGTAAACGTAAATATTTTTCTACAAAAAAATTACCAAATGTTCTTTAAATGTTGCTCTTTTAAGTGCAAAAAGTTCTGTAAAAACATATGCTTCCGCTTTTTCAAAACAAAATCACAAACATCCGCCTCTTTTCGGCCTCCCAACTAGGTATAACCCCTTAATAGAAACTAGAGTGGAAAGGAGTGTTCTTTAAAATGACCGGAAAAAATGAACGTTTGAACAGGTTGGCGAGTGGCGTCCAGGCGCCGGCGTTAACGTCACGGACACAGCCGCCTTCTTCGAGCCGGGAACCGCGAACGTCACTCTGCTCGTCATCACGATACTGGTGAGTTCCCCCCAGGGCACAAAAGCAACATTATTATGGATATATTCCTACAGAACGTACCAGAAACCGCGTCTCCCTTTGCCAGCGCGTAGCATCGACGTCTCTGCGAACCACGCGTTTCTCTCTCCAATTGTCGCGTCGAACTTACACATTCGAGGGACCTCGATCAGAGAGAGCTTTGATAGAACGTACGCGGAGGCAAAGCAACCACGAGGAAAAATTTAATGAATTTTCGAAGACGACTCGGGGCTGCCGTGATCAGAGGTTCTGGAACAATCTCGCGAACGTATAGCCTAACTGAACATTCGGACCGCGAGCAATAGTCCTAGCGACCTAGGTTCGCGTGACTGAGTAATAAACAGCAATTTATCTCCTCCCACAGTACAGAACCTCCTATTTTACGTCCGGTATCCGTTATACTGCACAGAAATTTCGGTTAGCGTTCAAACACTGTGCTCAGAAATCCTACTTAACCGTGGAACAACGCTTCGATCGTAATTAGCGTTCACGTTGTGCACAGAAATCCTAATTAACCTTGGAGCAGTGCTTAGAAATCGCGATTAGCCTCGGAGCTCGGCCATTGTCCGTGTAGATTCCCGGTAACCGTTGACCATCCACCGCCGTGTGGTTCCTCCCATTTTGAAAAGCCTCCGAGTGTGTCCGAGAAACGACGTGGACGTGTCGGGGAAGTCAGGGACAGCCTCGTGTATCGTCCCGATCCGACATCGTGTCCCGTTCTCTGCATGGATGTCGTGTTGGCGCACAGGAAATTCCGTACGTGATGATGCACTACGAAAAAAACTACACGGGGAACGCGCGGTTTTACGGTTTTTGCGTGGACCTTCTGGAGGCGGTGGCGAGGGAGGTCGGCTTCTCCTACCGGTTGGAGCTGGTACCGGACAGGAAGTACGGCGCGAAAGACCCCGAAACCGGGGAATGGAACGGCATCGTCAGAGAACTCATGCGACATGTATGATTTGGTTTGTTTAATTTTTCTCATCTTACTTGGTTCACCCTTCTCGCCCCACCCAACACACGTACGCACCGCCCTCACACAGAGACACGCCGTCACCGTAGGTAACCACCTAATTAGAGAAAGTTTCTACCTAGAGAAAGTTTTTCAATCGACGAACCCCGTTACTGACTTCTCTCTAGATCCCCATTTCGATTAGATTATTTTATCTTAACACACATATACACGTGCTCGTTCGCGAATCATAATTCTTCACCATCGTCGACAGACACCGCACACGAACGCACCTTAGTTACACTTTAAGCTAGCCACTGGAACACTGTACGGTTTAACCGATGTACAATGCACACTTAGCGTTCGATTCGACGTGCTGATGCCGATAGGATCGTAGAGAGAGACGAGTGAAAATGGTAGCTCAGGTAATAGATGATGCCCCGGGACCTTTTGCACGAGAGATTCACTTTAACCCTCGGTTGGATTCAGGGGGTGAATAGTGGGATTAATGATAGGCTGGAGCGCGGGGCTGTAAAGGTTCGAGCGAACGGCTGCTGTAGAGCGTAGATAATGAGTTCCTCTGAATGGATATTATCCGTCCACCAGTTGAGGGTTAAAGTTGTACACCGCGACGTGTACAAGTGAACCAACTACCGTAGCTCCCAAATAACATCACCTCTCGTTGACACAGTGTCTTTAACCCCCAATTAGAAGCGCGTAGGACCGTGACGTAGAGAGCAGTAAACGCACCTCCGTTCACTAGAAAATCGTTCGCCGAAAGTTCCATCCCGCACTCGGTCGGAAGTGTCCGCGATTTCGATAGACGTTCCGCCCGTCGTAGAACTTCGACAGCGATGTTTGCCCGGGCCTGTCCCTCTCCTAGCTCGCCGTGATCGATCATCGGCGCGAGCTGGCGCGTCTAGTCGAAGCTTAATCACGACGTCGCGTAATTGCTCGCGAGTGTCGGCCCGGAGCGTAACAAAGCCCATAAATCGAGCATGGATTATAGCTAATTGGCAGTGTTTCGTCGGTGCAAAACGTCGAGGAACCGAAGGGCAACACTTTCCTCCAGTTTCTCCCTTCTACTTTGGTTCAGACGCCTGATTTTTAACCGGTACCCTCGCTCGAACACTTTTAAACGATTTTAGGGACCTCGTTTTAATACGTACGCAGGGTAGCTCTGACAGAGGTTTAATCCTGATCTCGATTCAGAGGTAAACACGTAAAAGAGTGTTCGATCTTTGCGACACAGGCCGATAAGCAGAATTAAGCTTCTTCACTTTTTTATTAACAGACGAGTTGAAATGCGACGACGTATGAAATAGAAGCCACGTCGATTTGTGACACTTTTACACCAGATGTGACGCGCGATAGTGGATGAAGGTTTTACGGATGATCGATGGAAACGCTCTGCGATCAATCAGTCTTAGAGGCAATGGGTGTACATCAGCGAAGATTATTTCAGAAGAAACGTCGTTGGACGATTATCGGGGGGAGGGGGGAAGCTTTATTAATTACAGGCTGTTAATCTTGCTCGAAGTCGATCGTGGACTTTGTCGATATTTTAGACGCGCTCTTGGCACTGGGGCGGAATTATTAATCGCCACGCTCTGTTCCTCTTTCTGGCTCCGTTGTTTCCCTCTCTGCAGCCCACTCGGTCCCATAACTTAACGAATTTACCAAGGCCTGTCGACAGCGACGGCTAATTTGCAATTCCCCGGATCCTCAATGTTTAATGTGCAGGCACGCTTCCAACGTTCTCGGTTTCGGCTGCACGCTCCGCCGATTCGCGAGCTTATACTGCCACGCGATACAAAGCGATAGATTGTTTAGGGAATCTTTAAGGGGTTATACCTAGTCAGGCGGCCGAAATGAGGCGAATATTTGTGAATTTTTTTTGAAGAAGCGGAAGCGTGTATTTTTACAAAACCTTTTGCGCTTAAAAGAGCAACGTTTAAAGAATATTTGGTAATTTTTTCGTAGAGAAATATTTACTTTTACAATAAAGTAACAACCGACATCCGAGAAGCATTTTTAAAAATTTGGTTTTGCGGTGAGCACTGCCATTCGGAACCAGATTATCTAAAATCAAAAAACAAAAAAGATTTCGTTAGTGTATTAATGTATCCTCAGGTTGACGGAGAGAATTTTCCGAAATATTAATTTAAAACAAAATGGCAGCTATTTAAAGTTGAAATCCTGATTTTTTCACGTGATTTTTGCACGAGCAAATCAGGATGCAATTCGACTTAAGGGGTGGATTAAAAGAAACGCGTTTGGCGACTGCCACCCACGAGTCCATTTACTTCTTTATCTCGATCAACACTAGTATCTCGAAGCGGAGGAATTTTCACGAGATCCATAAAGTCAGAAGATCCCAAGACTTTTGGGAACACAGTGGGACACCTTCGATCGCCGAGAAATCGCCGATTGAGATTTAGATCTGGGTTGAGATTGGCCTCGATCGTTCCGTGGCCAACTACCCCGCATTTCTTGCAGCTGAGTTCCCGTCGTAGGCGCAGCTACGTCGTCTCGGGAGGCGTCCCGAGGGTGTGCTCTGGGTAATAGTCTATCGAGTGGTAATCCATTTAGCCGGTAATCAGCATCGAACGTCGCCGGGAGTAGTAGGCGTCCTCGTGCTCGTGCAGCTGCACCGCCGTAAATATCGATTGCAGAGTGGTCGAGACTCGCGAGGAGTACGACTCGCAACTGTTTTCCTCTATTTTTCCAGTCGAGGTGAACGCTCGTCGCGACGCACGTGGTCGGCTCTTCCTCTGTTTATAAACTGCTTTCCTCCCGCGATCGGGCATGACGGAAAGGGTTGGAGGGACGACGAGAGGGTTGACGCGAAGGCCAACGCTTCTTCGTTCTCCGAATCGTCGGTTCGCAGAGAGGGATCGACTTCTCTAAATCGCGAGACGATACACGAGGGAGGGTATCCGAGGGTGTCCCGAGGAAAATGGGTAGGAACGCTGCATCTCGTCGCTACGAGATTATCACTGAGCAGAGTCATCGAGCAGCAGAGTGCAAGTAATCGAGTGCGTTCGATCGTTTACGAATCTTGAATGGAGTAGGGCCAAAGGTGGGGTAGGTGAATTGAAACGCGGTAGGTAAATCCTTCTGCTCGCGTGCAGAGTCACTGTTGCTCAGAGGAGGGGAGATGTAACGGCGCGGAGGAGCGAAGAGCGGGCTGTGAATTGGGAATCGAGGGAAGTCGAAGCAGATGAGGGAGAATCACTGGGGGATAGGCGACGAGAGAAAAGGGGCGTGGAAAAATAAGCGAGGAAGGAAGAAAGAGGAACAGAAAGGGCAGGGGTTAAGAAAGACGCGATTGAAACGGTAGACAAGGAGGGTTAGGAGAAGGGTCTCGCAGCGGGAGGAGGAAATAAAAGAAGAGCGGTAGGTGGGTTCGGTGAAGAGAAGCGAGGAAGAAAAAGGGACAAGGGGAGGATGGAAGGTAGTAGCTCCTTTTTATGGTCCCCGTAGGAGCAGCCGTACGTAATGCTGAAGAGCAGAGGGAATTTCAGCGGGAACGCACGTTACGAGGGCTTCTGCATCGACCTACTCAAGGAGATAGCTCACATGGTGGGCTTCGCCTACAGGATCGAGCTCGTGCCGGATGGCAAGTACGGCGTTTACGATTACGAGACCGGCGAGTGGAACGGAATAGTCCGCCAGCTGATGGACAAGGTGAGTCTGTCTATTCTCGAAGCGTCCAGGTCCGCGGAATCGTCCCTATTTAACACACTAACCCGCTGCAACCACGACACTACCCCCTCTCCCAAGAGGGTGGAAACATATTACGTCGTCTCGTAAGTATCTTGACGCTCCAACGACTCGAGCAAGTGTCCAGGCGGAGACCAACGGCCCCTGGAAGCTAGCAACGGCGCGCCCTCGGGATATACAAGGAATTTAGGTGGCAGGGTTCTTAGGGGAGGGTTCTTAAGGACGTTCATTGACGCGAGAGCATCGCACGTGTAAGTTTCGCGCAGCGAAGAACAGGCAGCCGCGACAGATTCCGTGTAAGCGATTTTGCAATTCAAATCACCGCTCGACGCAGCGGAACGCGTGCAAATGCGTGCAGGCTCGCCCTAGGGGAGGTGCGAAGCTGCGCCTCGAGTAGCTTCAGCCGTCAACCACGTACCAGATAATACGCGCACAGCCGATTGATTAAGTGTTGGCTTAGACCCGCAGATCCCGGCTGCCTGCATTCAACGGAGTTAGTAAATTAACGTTATTAACACTCGAAGGAAGCTTTAGCGGTGCGCGGAGAAGGCGACGGTGATCGAAATTTACGATCGCGCCGGGGTGACTGTAAAAATTACGTGGTTAATTCGGGATGTGTGGTCTCGCTGTTTTGCGGATGATACTCGCTTCGTTATCATTTGGAGGGAAGAAATGACCGATGCGAAACTTTAAACAGGGATATCTATAGGGTAGGGTGGGACTAAAAGTCACGTTTTTCGTATAAACCTACATAAAACGTAGTACTAACAATCTAGAGATATCTGGTGTTATTTTGTATAAACTATAACTATTATGCTTTAAGTTCACGAAGTTCGTTTGTTAATACTGTTATTTTCTGTTGAGTTATACCGCAAAATGTTTGTCAATGCAAAATGGACTTCTTACCCCACGCACGGGGCAAAAAGACCATTGCATAGGGTGGGAAGTCCCTAATTTCTTTTCGTGTAATATTAAACTAAATAAGTAAAAAAACTCTTTTCAAATCAACAAATATTTATTAAACCAATTCTTTTTGGTACCTATAGAAAGAAACTATTGAAAAGAAAGCATGACTTCTTTAACAAAAAATAAAAATATAAGTCACTCACTTTGAACTAAAAACTAAAAAAAATCGCTCAACTAAAACAAAAACACTGTTTAAAGACTTTGGCATCATTTCTTTATACCTTGGCCATCTTATTATGAAAGTAAATAATAAAATATACATTTTCAGTCTGATGGACTTTTTGCCCCAATGGTAACTCTATACTTTCTGCGAAATATACCTACGTTAGAAAATATTATCATTCAGCAATAAACAATATCATGCACACATCACTAGAGGAGCATACAATCTTAACGTACTTGGCTGATACACGTTTAAACTGTGGGTTACTTCGTATAAAACAATAAAGACGATGTATTTCTTTTAGTTTTCGACACATAAAATAACGAAGGCGTCGTGTAATTCGCACGGACGTCCAAGAGCGACTGGCGACTCTGTGGTCACCTCCGTTTCTTCTCGCCTTTTACATAGTACCTACACTGCCAAACTCAATACCTTGTCGAGGAATAGAGATTTTGAGTTCGGGACTTTTCACCCGCCGGACGTTTAGCCCTACCCTACCCTATATTGTGAATTCATTTTCGTCTGTTATTCTTTCGCGCAGGTGTTAGGATTAGTCTGTTCGCTAGCTGAAAGTCGAATACATGCATATTTTTGGGCGCGATGCATTATGTATGAGTATAGCGTTCGCTGAGATTTATGCCCGCGGAGTAATTAATATCGCGGCGCGGAGGCATTAACGCGGTAATAATTTTCTCGCCTGCACGGTCTACTTTGTTCGCGCGATAACCGCAACTTGTTCTGGAACGATAGCGAGCTAGAAATCCGTGCTACATACTTCGGAGCAGTTTCTGAATAAAAATTTCAAGGGGCACTCGCGCCTTTCAAACGCAGCCGCGCAACATCGGCTTTCGTTAATTCATTCCGAACAGACCTCCCCCCGATTAACCCTCGAAAGTAATAAAGAGAAATCTTTCGCGGTGGCTCGGAAGTCCATTGGTTTTTTCTCCGTTTTCCACGACAGCCGGTACAAAGCGACCGACGTTATATCTCCACGGCCGTGTTATTAATTTCGCCCGGGCGTTCATTAATAATTCTCACGTCGTGGCGGCGCCGCTAGCTGGCGAACGGAAAAATGCGACTCAACCACCACAATTTCCCTGTAATAAAGAGGAACGAGAGCTCGCGCCGCATAACCGGGCTACTCAGCATTCCCTCTCGTTCTTTAATCGAAATAGATAGGTGTATAATTTCCGGCGGCCCCGCGATTAATAAACGTCGCGACGGCTTACGATGTATCTACCGCGTAAATAAATTGCATCTAATATCGCGGGTGAGATCAAGATCAGCGAAAGGTTTTCCCCGTCCATTTCCTCTTTGCCGCCTCGAATTCCCTCGGTCCTCCGATTCCCACCCCCATGAATAACTGGCTATCCCACTGGCGTCTCGATGCCATCGACCGCGAACAGGCGCGAAGGCAATCGACAGCCCGACACCGACCCGATTCCGCGTTGTTGTCGAGCTGTCACCGGTTGGAAAGTACCAGCAACAAATTACTCGATTATCGCAGCCGGGATCGAGCACGGGAGAGGCGGTTGTAAATCAGAGCGAAATTACCGTCGCGCGAGATTCGTGGCGCGTCGAGGACGTCGCGCCGAGATGAATGAAGTGTTATGGCATTTATTGGGGGTGACGAGGTGACAGGGGTAGGGCTCGAGCTGAATGGCCTGATATAACGAGACGTAAATTTTGATTAAACGCCGCGGCGAGCGAGCCGCCGATCGAGCATCCGAATGGTCTAAAAAGCAAACGGCATTCCTTTTCAGAAGTGTCCTTTGATCTTCCCCGATAGTTGAATTCTGCTAGCCAAGCGATCGGGCTCTCCTCGACGATCAACTTCGCAAGCCCCGTTACCCATTCGATAAGCCCCCGACGCAGACGAGATTCTCCTAAAAATCCACCGTCTATGGACACTGGTTAACGAGGCTAAATGTGCGTCGGGCGGAAAGGAGGAAGCAAGGAACCCGAAAGACCGAACGAGATTTCTTTCAGCGCCCTTTCTATCGGCGGCGCCCACATGCACGATTTCCGAGCAGCGAGCAGCCAGAAATAAATCTGCCTAGGCTGACGGGCACTGGTGCTATGCCCCACGGCATAGCAAGTGCTTTTCCAGACGCTGAAAAAGCAGCTAGATAACGTTCCACGAGTTCTACGAGTGCGTATGTACATACGTGCAGTGTGCACACCGTCGGAGGCCCGCCTCCGTTTGTCCCCTCGACCCGAGACCGTTCCCCTGGCCAAAAGTTCTGCATTTCCGTCGTCCGGTGGGCCTCCGACGGTCCTCCACTTTCGATCGAGCGCGGCTCTCCCTCGAGAGACTCTTTCGGAGTCCTCTAATTTATCTGCAGATCTGCTCCGTTAGGAGTTTTTAGGATAAATTTTTGTACCGGGGGTTGAGAGATTTTGGGGGCATTCGCGGGGACTTCTGAGGGGCAGGAATAGATCGCGATAAAAAGAAGCTTGTGTAATTGTGACTGGGATCCTTTAGTGACTTCGAATCCTGTAGATCCACTTAATCTAGAAATTAATGGTAGCACATATAGCAGTAAGCAGTAGCAAGTTGAAAGTAGCGTTAGATCCACGCGTTGTTCAGCAGTGATTCTCGCAGAATCGTACACCTTGTACGTAGTACATCACCCCCGGCAATATTTAAGACCGGCGCAAACATGGAACATAAAGGAACCAGGTAGGAAGAAGTAGCACCGTGTGCAACCACCGCGAGTGTCCATAACTCTTGTCACACCTTCACGAATTACGGTCAGTAACGTTGATCTACGCCCCCTCTGATCGCACTTCAGCTCGCTGGATACTTTCGGTATATCTATCGCCCCTCGTCCAGCCACGTAGATCCACGTTTTTGCCCGTGATGCATTCAGAAACACCAGCGCGCACCCCTTCTCACTGCGCTGCGCATCGACTACGAGCATCCCGATCTGCACGACCGATTTCTTTCGTTGCCCGTCGACTAATCGAACAACCGTACGCCTCTATTCGCAGAAAGCAGACCTGGCGGTCGGTTCGATGACCATCAATTACGCCCGCGAGAGCGTGATCGACTTCACGAAGCCGTTCATGAACCTCGGCATCTCGATTCTCTTCAAGGTAAGTATTATAGACAAACTGGAAATCACGCTGATATTCGCGCGATTATCGGAGCTACGATTATTTATCTTCACGGAGAGGTGGAACGCTTGAGCGCATATTATTATTATTATTTATTTATTTATTTATTTATTAACGGCGGAACAGCCCTTTCGTACAATTTAATAACGCGAAGAGACGTAATATAGAGAACGGGGAAATCAAATAAAAGTGAAATAACAAGTACCAAAGAGAGAAAAAAATGTATACAATTTTTTTTAAGGGAATCGATTTTATTTAATTTGATCAAAAATACACTAAAACCTAGAAACTGATTATTTTCTTGCGCTACAAGAACGACGGTGATATGTTACTATAAATAAAATCGTGCGGTAGGATATATCATCGCTTTTCATCGCTCATTTCGACGCTTTGTTCTGTATTATATTGATTCATATCCTGTTATGAAATATGCCCCACGATTTTATTTAAAGTGGCCTGTCACCGTCGTAATTGTAATACAAGAACAGAATTATTTTTTAACTTTTAGCGCATTCTTGATCGAATTAAATATAATCGTTTAACTTAAATTTTGTTTAGAATTTACTTTTTAGTGTTTTTATAGATTCATTGGTTGTGCTTGCAGTTGATAATAGGGTAAATAAATGAGATGCGTGTGAGAGTTTGAATGTCTATTTGAAGTGACTGGAGCGACGGTTGAAATCGCAAGAGGGTGCGTAATTTTGAAGGGCTGATGGATTGAGCGCCAAGAGTCTTCGACTTTCACGGTAGCTGTCGGAAGAATATTGTCCCGCGAGGATCAATAACGAGTAACGGTAATGAGAGCAGGTTGAAAGGCGGAGACAAATGCCCGAGCTGGACCTTAAATAAAATTTCCCGGACGATCGTGCTTCCCTCGGTTTCAGCCTCGTTTCCACGTCTCGCCTTCTATTTGCCCCGGGTATCGATAGAAAACTCAATCGGGCGTTTCGTTCGACCGAATTTACGAGACGACCGTGCCAGTTCCACTTTTACCTCGTTCCTCTGCCTCCTCCTTACCCTGCGTCTTCATCCATTCCCTCGTCCCCTTTTATTTCGCCCCCGGAATCACCAGAAAGCAAGTATTACGAATTACGATCTTCATTGGATCTCTCGCGCGCATCGATGCCCTTCCGCTTCTATAACCACCTTTTTAAACTTCATACCCCTCGACACCACGGTCAACAATACCTCGTCTCGAGTTAAAAAAATCAACAGACATACTTCCAAAGAATTTACAGTACAGATGTCTACGTGTCCCGCGACTATAATGTACTTTTCTCTTTTCCATTTCAATTCGTCCCCTTTGTGCCCGTCGCCAGACCAATCCAAGGCAGAGAGACTCGATCGAGGAGGCTCGTTTAACCTTTGGAACACCTCGCCCGCCATTTCTGTTCCTTTAAAGCAGAAGTTTTTCAAGATCCAGGGCGCAATCAGTGCGAAGCAGCGGGTGCTCCTCTAATTAGTGTAATACGACCGCTTAATTGCAATCAACGTCGCCGCAGACTCCACCCAAAGTGTCCTTTAATTATTCGATATCGTAATTGATCGTCGGGCCAGATGCTCCGGGTCCGTCGGGTTTGCATCAAAGCATTTGCCGCGATACTGCAATCTGCTGCAACTGCGGACACTCGTTGCGAGGGCACTGCACGATTATTTCACCAAATGGGGATGCTGAATTAATCGTTTATTCCACCCGATGAATCTAAGCAGGAGAATACGCGAGGGGTAGACGTGTTCGGTTGCCTGTCAGCCGCACGGTTTCGTAATTCCGATCGCGGTTCAAATCTTCTCCCCGCTCGTCATCTTCTTCGACTTCGATCAGCTTCGCAGGACCTTGCTCTGCGCGTAATCGGGGGGTTACCAAAGGGCGCTGGACTCGGATGAAACGAGGAAAAGGCACGAGAAGTAATTTCGCGATCAGCCTTCCACCGTCCCCGCTTTCTTTCGCTCCTTTCGTACAAGGGTGAAACGAGAGGAGCCATGAATCGTAGCAACGCTCTGTAGGAATCACCTGTCGACAATTCCCTAGCTTTACACACTGGCGATCGTTTCTCCTCTCTTATTCGACCTGTATCCAGGCCTCGACAGGAAAGGTAAGCTCTTTCTTTAGAGTCTTGCAATCGTTAACACCTTCGGCGCGAAATTAACTGATTTAAAATTGAACGCTCGCCCGAGGAATATCCACCCCCTCGTCGATTCTCAAACAGAGGAAGAAGAACGAGGGAAATCGAAGATAGTAAAAGAAAGACGACAGAATAAAAAGGCAGAAACTGCGATCTTATGAGAAATTACGATCTCGTTACGCGGAGGGGTAGCTCGAAAGATTTGAAGAGCTCAATTTATTTCGCCATCGTGGCAATAAGGGATACACCTTCGTAATCGTAGAAAACAATCCCGCATGCGTACTACAACAACATCCAAGGCTTCCAGAAAAACAACCCCATCAACCTCAAATCTATCTGTCCACTCAAGACCCTGCTTTTCTGCTGTTACAAAACCCTATGCATATTCATGCAGTGCCCTCCAGTGCGCCAGAATCCTGTCTTCCTGCCTCGATCGCGGGGAACGGTCGCGACAAACGTATCGCACCCCTGAATTTCGATGGGAGCGCGCTCGTGCACGCGTTATCCAGCCGATAGCGGATTCCGCGAGGTTGTGGGTCCCGCGCGTACGCGGGCCAGGGATTTAATTGAAATCACAGTCGATAGCGACACTGTCGTCCCGTTTAATACCGCAGGACGACGTCGCCGGGAAACGGCGACGGGCTCGTTAATTTCTCTCGCGGCTAAGCTCGATAATTGACGGACCCCTCGAGGCACGTTCCTCCCCTTGATGACGCACACTGTTGACAACAACGCCTGGCGGAAGACTGTGCACGTAAACTCGCAAGCTTGGTGTAACAGTGCTTCCTAGCCTTTTCGCGGCTTTGGATCGTGGCAAATGACATTTCATCGATATTTGAGATTCTCGTGAGAGTGGCTTAGAGACACCTCGGGGTGAGGCGAAGTTTGCCTGTGTGGGTTCGTTTGGGATCGTGCGAAGCTTAGAAGAATTAGCGATCGAAGGGGAGCAGATGGCAAACTCCCCCGTGGGCGAAACAATTTCAGGTGCCAACCAGCCACCCGGCACGGCTCTTCTCCTTCATGAACCCGCTGGCCATCGAGATCTGGCTGTACGTCCTGGCGGCGTACGTTCTCGTCTCGGTGACGATGTTCGTGGTGGCGCGGTTCAGCCCCTACGAGTGGAACGATCCACACCCCTGCCACGCGGGCCCAGATGTCGTCGAGAATCAATTCTCTCTGGCCAACAGCTTCTGGTTCACCATTGGCACTCTGATGCAACAGGGCAGCGATCTGAACCCAAAGGTACACCCTTCCGTTTCTACTGTACAACAGTGAACAGTTACACGAAGTATTTCTCTCTAAACTCCTTACCAAAAATCAATTTTCTTCGTGGAGGAAATATAGTGGGCATTCCCGAATTGAATGATGCGCGTGATGAGATTCTATTGGTTTACCAGGCTACCAGCACGCGCCTCGTGGGTGGCATTTGGTGGTTCTTCACTCTGATAATCATCTCCTCGTACACCGCGAACCTGGCTGCCTTCCTCACGGTCGAGAGGATGATAACGCCTATCGAGAACGCCGAGGATCTCGCTGGCCAGACGGACATTGCGTATGGCACCCTGGACAGCGGGAGTACCATGACATTCTTCAGGGTAACGCTCTTGGAAAGCTTCGAAACTTTTCCATCCGTCTCTCTGTTTACTCGACGCTTGAATCGCACGAATTTCCCGAAGGACTCGATGATCGAGACGTACAAGAAGATGTGGCGGTTCATGGAGAACAAGAAGCCGTCGGTATTCGTGCCCACTTACGAGGAGGGGATTCAGAGGGTTCTTCAGGGCGACTACGCTTTCCTCATGGAGTCGACCATGCTCGATTACATCGTGCAGAGGGACTGTAACTTGACACAGATCGGCGGGCTTCTGGATAGTAAGGGATACGGGATCGCCACACCCATGGGTATAATATCTTCTTTAATATCCTCTGCATCGAAGCTAACCATTGCTGCCGAGATACACCTTAGGATATCGTGGAAATTCTCCTTGATCCTCGTCCCACAGGCTCTCCTTGGCGCGACAAGATCTCCCTGGCGATTCTGGAGCTGCAGGAGAAGGGCGAGATCCAGATGCTGTACGACAAATGGTGGAAGAGTCCCGGTGACACTTGCATGAGGACTGAGAAAGGGAAGGAGAGCAAGGCGAACTCTTTGGGAGTGGACAATATAGGTATGCCTCGTTCTCGATATAAATTAACTCTGTCGTTACTCGAACAATACTCTCGAACGCGGTAGTTGATTTTGCTATTCAAAGCTAGCAGTACCAGAAATATCTTGATTGCTCGACTCACCTCGGTTCTTAAGACGTGCAATTCAAACGCACCACCCTGTACCTGTTTCCCTAATCGACGCTCTCCTATCTCAACCACCTTCGCGCCGCTTCTTTCCTCCATTCTCCTGAACCTGACAGGTTGAATGGAGGTTTCGTGGAAATATCGCCCTGCCAGAAACCAGGGCCAATGAATTTTTACATCTGCTGGAATATCAGCGTCCTCTGCTGTCTTCTAGGCGGAGTGTTCGTCGTCCTGCTGTGCGGCCTGGCGTTCGCCGTGCTGATCGCGATTTTCGAGTTCTGCTACAATTCGAGGAGGAACACGCCGGCGGAACGGGTGAGTCCCAAGGTTTCACCATTCGAACCCAGCCAATGAAACCTGGATGTACAAGTGGCATCGGCCTTCCCCGCGGTCCTCGTTGCGTACAAGCGACATCTCCCTCGCTAGTCCAAGTCGGCTCGCGGTGGAAAGCAGCCTATCTTTCCAGGCCGATCGACCGCAACGGGGAAAGCGTAGATCCCCTAGCAATGCATGAGCACACGGTTGCATGAATTTTTATACGGTTCTGTTGCATTTTTGGCCGTCGTGGGGTTTTTCCGACGCAGCATGAGCTCATCCTCCACTGAAGCATGCCGGCCGACCGCAAACGTACCAAGCTCACTCGTGAACCAAGGTCCGTCTCTTTTTTCAAACTTCATTATCCCGTGCAACATTCTTCCCCCATCCCTCTGCCTTCCCGTCTACCCTCGCCCGCACGTGCATGCCTCAACTTTTTCCTCAGCACTGCCACCGAGAGCGTTCATTTACATTTGCTTTAACTACCATCGTGTCGCGAGCTCATTTAATTCCACCTTCGCCTCTCGTTTGTGAGCACGTAGCGGCTGTTAACCCTTTACACTTGAAGCGCTAAGTGGGCCGGAGTGCGTGCACGTCGCGCGCGGACGCGCCGAGTGCGAAGGGTTAAAAGCGCTGACGAAAAGAACGGTGAGATTAGTGAATCGGCACGGAGGCAGCGGCTCGATCGCTACGAGAGCGGGCGCACCGGTGCTGATCGTTTGGATCCCGATCCAGAGAGCTCCGGTCTCGACGCCGGTCCGTTCCGGTTCTCTGCAGGGGATCTCGCAGTCCGTGCAACAGCAACAGCAGCAGCAGCAGGCGCAGCAGCAGCAGCAGAACCAACAGCAGGAGTCTCTGTGCTCGGAGATGGCGCGGGAGCTGTGTCGCGCGCTGCGCTGCCACGGGTCGTCGCGACGCCGACGCGCCTGTGAGAAATGCTCCACTCACGTGCTCGGCTATCCCCCGGACAACCCCACTGCCACCCCCTTGAACGGGATGAGATCCCAGGTAAGAAGATCCTCGGCTAATGGCGGGAGTGACGTAGCCCGAAAAAATTCACGGGTTATAGATCGATTATGCATGCGCAGATAATATCTTCCGAGCGACTCGCAAATTTTCATCAACCGTCCTTTAAGTAATCTATTTAAGGGCGGCGAATTCCTCTCAAATTACGCTCGAAAGAGAATAGAGTACGTTTTAAATGATATTCAAGTAACTTGGAGGCGATCTAATTAACGCTAGCGTTCGCTGATGGTTTTTAGAATAAATATCGTATTAACGAGGGTGCATTTTTGCCTCGTTAGTCGGTCGCCTGTGAAACACCGCGAGCTAATGATCGTATTAGCTCCGCGGAGAGTGCTGGATTCAATTAAAACCAGATAATGCTATCGATAAAGCGTCTCGGGGTCAGACCATTCGCGCGGGGAGTTCAGGGAGGATTCTCGCGGAAGAGGCTAACAAGAATCCACAATAATTAATAAATAACAAGAAGGATCAACATAAAAAAAATTCTGCAACTTTAAACATGTCTCCTTATATTCCAAAAGAGTTTAATGCAATATTAAGAATATCTACTCTTTTAAAAAATGTTAAAAATATCCCTACTTTTGAGGCTGTTGCACGCGAATCTTTCCTTAAGGGGGTATTCTGGTCTGACGAGGCGTTTGCGTCGCGGTATTTCACCCTGTAGCTCTGCAAATAATACGAATTGTAAAAAATCCTTTTGCACGCGTATTACCCATATAATGTACCTATAGAAAATGCAAAAAAAAATCGATTTTTTTGCCCGTCAGGCCAGAATACCCCCTTAATGTAAACGTTCGCGACGAGGATGGGTCACTCGGCCAGGCCGGTAGTAACAGGGAACTATTCTTTTACAGAGAAGCAGCCTGGGTGTTCCCACCGTCGAACTGCCGCCACACATCCACATGCATCACCATGCGCCGCCCCCGCCGCCTCACGAGTACGACAGGAATTAGCCTTGACGCGCCTTCGCGCCGCTCTAGTCGCCCGGACGTGAAGCAGCGAAGCGACAGATGGAACGAGGACTGGGAACGAGGAGACAGAGGAAGCTAGTACAAAACGCATCAAGTGGCACCGGGCGGAACAGTCGACGACTTCGTTTTCTCTTCACCTTCCGTAGAGATCGATGTAGAGTCCCGCCGCGATTGTCACGCTGCGAGATCACCGAACGAACGTTGCACTGGTTGCACAATCCCTCCACGGGCACCCGCCGCCGTTCGCCGCACGACGAGCGTACCGTGCACGCCCCTAGCGGCTGTGGAGAGCATTCGTCTCTCCGTGCTCTTTCGTAGAGCCTGCACCAACGATTCTTCGCACACGTTGGGTAATAGCGCGTGACCAGTCGCGGAGGGGTGCCACTCCTCGCCAGCGACTCGGTCCTCGCTCTTTGCGCGACTTCTCACTTGCAACGAGTAGCGATATCGAGGGTTCTGTTACACAGACGATCAGCGGCTCCAGGGAACCGTGTTTTGGGGAGAGGGGACCGCGTTTTTGATTAGATGCATCGAAGTTGGAGCTCCGCGATGTGTCCAGGCGCGGAGGATCTTTGATGCGAGCACCACGCTTCGGGATCACTGAGACACGGTTCCCCGAGCACACTTTAGCTCCGATTTATTCTCATCACTGCTGCAACTAGGTTTCAATTGATTGGTAAACGAAGGATCGAGCTCGAGATTGTGGGAAATGAGGGGTAATTGTCCGCGAGGCTTCATCCGGGTCAGGGTGGGGGTTCCGGTTTGCTGTTTCCGCGCGAGGGTAACGCTCGATCGTGCGGATCGAAACGATCGGGAAGCTGAGCTCGCAATGACCGAAACTTGCACGTACGATTCTACGCACGGACATCGCACGCCATCGTCGCACTCGACCACGTTTGTAATGTAAATAACCGCGGCGGTACACGCGAAAGTAGAACGATTCTATTGCGAGTATTTTAAATTAAGCGAGGCCAAGCGAGTAAGTGTTTAGCGTTAAACGAGTACAACCACGTAGACGTTTGGTGTCATTTAAAACGTGTGTATATGCAGATAGACGGCGAATAAACTGTAAGACCAGAGGACGGAGATACTTGTCGTTTAATTCGGCCGCACCCGCCCCTTGCACCCCCCCGCCACGTTTCACTGCGAGCAGAACACGAGGGACGCGAGGAGACCCTTCCCGAGCACGTGCACCGTGTTCTGCGCAATTAAAATACCCACGGTTCATGGAAATAAGTGAGTATTGCTAATGGTGTCGCGTTTTCCTTGTACCCTGCTACGTAACTGCATGTGGCTACTTAATTACGAGCAGGCTAGACACAGGTGTCGCACAGGAAGATGGTCAAGGGTGTATACTTTAAGATGCAATGCTTAAAGTAGGTAAATAAGTTAACATTGCAAAATATTGATCGTTCATTAAATGTCCGTGGTCACAGACGAGGTATAGGATAGACCAGGGGTGCACATGGAGCCGTTTTCAGCGCCTAGCTGCGAGCAACTCGCCTGCCCCGTTGCTAAGAAATGTTTTTCCGATGAAAACCATACAAAAATTCATGTAAATCGGACTATTTTTAACGAAGTCAGCTTGAAATGATATAAATCGATTTCTTAGGCCGGTATTCATAGTCGCTACTTATTCTTAAGCATTCGGCATCCTTTACTAGCTACTAGGTTAGTGGAGGGTGCCGCATGCTTAAGCATTCGCTTAAGGGGGTAGACACGTCACGTGACATGGCCGATTCGGCAGGTCGGTATTACAGCATTTTTTTCTTCACAGAAATGGTAATACCGATAGATCGACGATTACCCGGTGAACGCGAGAGGGAGCTGTTTGCTATTTCTGTATTCTATTCTGAATAAAGAAAGAAATTCTCAGCTGTTCCGTTATACTTATAAAAATTTAAACGGAGAGTCGGCTGGTACTGTAAACGTAGAAAATTCATTGTACATTTTAATTACTTGAAATGTGCTTATGCTACAATATTCTATGTTAGCAGTAAGGAATTCTAAGTGAAAAGGGAAAATAGATGAGGGAATGTCCCCAGAAAATGAAATTTGTTAGGTTAGACATATTTTTACTAGCAAAGCACCGAAACAGAACATGAAATACACTTATTACACGTCCTCTGCAGAAAGCAGTTATCAACAAACATTATATATACAAAATTGTATTGAATGTTGAATTGGGCTAGTGAAAGACAACAAATGTTTAGTGGCTATTTCAGCTTCAAAGGCATCGCCTTAAAGTTGCAAATAAGAGCTACGCCTTTCATGGGCCTTTAAACAGTTCTCGGTTAATGTGATGCTTTTGAAAGACTCGAAGCTTGTAATTTCTGAATAGTATTCCATGGGCACTAGTTGCAAAATTTTCTTCAATAGCGACTTATTAACAAAGGAAATCTATGGTATTCTTAAGAAAATACCATAGATATTTGAAATTTGGATAGGAATATGTAAAAGGTATTTCTGAATAATAATACAATTTGTTTCAAGTTTCTTTCAATAGATTTGCATAAAAGGCCTTTACAGTGTTACAATAAAGTATAAGGTATATAAAGTCACTATTTTCTTGTGATTACTATCAAGGTTTCCATCATTCCGTCGAAATATTCCGAAGTTAAAACCTGTAAGAAGAAAAATATTTTTAGTAACTTGACTTGTCTATTATTGAAAATGGGAGAAACGTTACAACATTTTGTCACGTATGAAAATATATTAGTAAAGGGAATAATTTTATTATGCAACATGTTGATTGAAATTAGTCGTTTTAGATTTGATATGTTTCCGGTAAGATTTAATATTAATTCCTACCACTCGTAGCACGTGTAATCTTATTTTAGAATCAGTCGGTAACTTTGGTGCGACACGAGCAGCGGCCAATTCAGCAACTACCTACTCTGAAATCTGTTGAAATGCTGTGCATGTGTGCGTGCTTGTATATGTGTGACATGTTTAGAGTAGAGTGTGCCGATGCGATGTAACTAATCTCACATACTGTAACTAGAGCGATTATTAATCGTGTATATTTCTGCTTTACAGGTAAGGAATTTTTACATAAAACACGTTAAACCGGCTGCATTTTCGACTGAGTTCATTGATATGAAATTTGCACAAGATACTGCTTCAGCCGAATTACCCAGTTACACTTGTAACATTTCATTGTATTGCATTTCACTTATTTGAATAAATTGCAGCTAAGTGGTAAAAGAGTTTTTTTATTTAACGAGCACTACTTACTCCTTCCTATTCCAAATCACATATAAAAGACATGCTAAAAAGAACACCTAAAAAGATCCTTCCACGCAGAGTGGTTTTAAAAATCTTCGCATTAAAGCACTACTTTAAATATGCCATTCACTACTCTCAAACTCTATCGACTTTCGTTCAAGGCTTCTACTTCTCTTCAGAGACATTACTTTGCGCCACCTCTTTCGACATCATGTTCTCCTGTTACAAAGCCCAATTTTGTGCATTCTGAAAATTTTTGCCAGATTTTGGCCCAGGTATCAGGAGAACATGAAGCGGAGAGAGGTATTCTGAATTTCAGCTTCGAAGGCATCCTCGATTCTCTCTCCGAAGACATTACTTAGTGCCACCTCTTTCGACATCATGTTCTCCTGTTACAAAGCCCAATTTTGTGCATTCTGAAAATTTTTGCCAGATTTTGGCCCAGGTATCAGGAGAACATGAAGCGGAGAGAGGTATTCTGAATTTCAGCTTCGAAGGCATCCTCGATTCTCTCTCCGAAGACATTACTTAGTGCCACCTCTTTCGACATCATGTTCTCCTGTTACAAAGCCCAATTTTGTGCATTCTGAAAATTTTTGCCAGATTTTGGCCCAGGTATCAGGAGAACATGAAGCGGAGAGAGGTATTCTGAATTTCAGCTTCGAAGGCATCCTCGATTCTCTCTCCGAAGACATTACTTAGTGCCACCTCTTTCGACATCATGTTCTCCTGTTACAAAGCCCAATTTTGTGCATTCTGAAAATTTTTGCCAGATTTTGGCCCAGGTATCAGGAGAACATGAAGCGGAGAGAGGTATTCTGAATTTCAGCTTCGAAGGCATCCTCGATTCTCTCTCCGAAGACATTACTTAGTGCCACCTCTTTCGACATCATGTTCTCCTGTTATAAAGCCCAATTTTGTGCATTCTGAAAATTTTTGCCAGATTTTGGCCCAGGTATCAGGAGAACATGAAGCGGAGAGAGGTATTCTGAATTTCAGCTTCGAAGGCATCCTCGATTCTCTCTCCGAAGACATTACTTAGTGCCACCTCTTTCGACATCATGTTCTCCTGTTACAAAGCCCAATTTTGTGCATTCTGAAAATTTTTGCCAGATTTTGGGGCCCAGGTATCAGGAGAACATGAAGCGGAGAGAGGTATTCTGAATTTCAGCTTCGAAGGCATCCTCGATTCTCTCTCCGAAGACATTACTTAGTGCCACCTCTTTCGACATCATGTTCTCCTGTTACAAAGCCCAATTTTGTGCATTCTGAAAATTTTTGCCAGATTTTGGCCCAGGTATCAGGAGAACATGAAGCGGAGAGAGGTATTCTGAATTTCAGCTTCGAAGGCATCCTCGATTCTCTCTCCGAAAACATTACTTAGTGCCACCTCTTTCGACATCATGTTCTCCTGTTACAAAGCCCAATTTTGTGCATTCTGAAAATTTTTGCCAGATTTTGGCCCAGGTATCAGGAGAACATGAAGCGGAGAGAGGTATTCTGAATTTCAGCTTCGAAGGCATCCTCGATTCTCTCTCCGAAGACATTACTTAGTGCCACCTCTTTCGACATCATGTTCTCCTGTTACAAAGCCCAATTTTGTGCATTCTGAAAATTTTTGCCAGATTTTGGCCCAGGTATCAGGAGAACATGAAGCGAAAAGAGGTATTCTGAATTTCAGCTTCGAAGGCATCCTCGATTCTCTCTCCGAAGACATTACTTAGTGCCACCTCTTTCGACATCATGTTCTCCTGTTACAAAGCCCAATTTTGTGCATTCTGAAAATTTTTGCCAGATTTTGGCCCAGGTATCAGGAGAACATGAAGCGGAGAGAGGTATTCTGAATTTCAGCTTCGAAGGCATCCTCGATTCTCTCTCCGAAGACATTACTTAGTGCCACCTCTTTCGACATCATGTTCTCCTGTTACAAAGCCCAATTTTGTGCATTCTGAAAATTTTTGCCAGATTTTGGCCCAGGTATCAGGAGAACATGAAGCGGAGAGAGGTATTCTGAATTTCAGCTTCGAAGGCATCCTCGATTCTCTCTCCGAAGACATTACTTAGTGCCACCTCTTTCGACATCATGTTCTCCTGTTACAAAGCCCAATTTTGTGCATTCTGAAAATTTTTGCCAGATTTTGGCCCAGGTATCAGGAGAACATGAAGCGAAAAGAGGTATTCTGAATTTCAGCTTCGAAGACATCCTCGATTCTCTCTCCGGAGACGTTACTTTGTGCCATCTCTTTCGACATCATGTTCTCCTGTTACAAATCCCAATTTTGTGCATTCTGAAATGCTAGCGCCTCGTAGCGGCGAAACGAGGAATCTGCCTGGCGCTGGCGTGTTTTGGTTTGAATAAATTTAATTGTTCAAAATTATCACGTGCCGCATAAAAGGGTTTCATGTCAATTGAACAACCCCAAGATTCTCTTTTTTTTTATATAACATCATTTATTAAGGGATAAAATAAATGACAAATAACATATCACTTATATGAAACTATAACATTTCTTAGAGTGTTCATCATTCGTTATGATATAAAAGAAATCACATCACATACGACCCTCCATGTAACGCTGCCAGTCGTCCTAGCTCGAATCAACACACCGCTCGATCCTCCTACATTCGAACACGATCGATCTCCGATCGATCCGCACGGAATTGCAAAGGAATGCAAGCCAGCGATACGTTATCGCCCCGGCGGCGGGTCGAGAAAATTCCATTTATTGCTGGAGCCTCGACAAGTCGAGGCGACTGGCGACCCGCCGCGGTCCATGATAAGATTAGGCATCGACCGCGTCGCTTAATCGAATCAACGTGACCGCGATGTTCCATGGCGGGGCCGCGAATGGAAAATTCTCTGGGCTCCGGGGCGAAAAGCGCATCTCTCTCTCTGTCTCTCTATATCGCGGAGTCGCGTGTTACAAGAAGCAACGAACGGTTAAAAGCGCGAAAGGACGACCCGTCGATCGGGCGGATTCGAGCTGGTGCGACCGGCGCCTGCGACATCTCCTGACACGATAATAATAATATATAACCGACAGAATTCATGCTGGAAGGGCCTAGTCAAATCACTTGTAATTATCACACGATCATATTCGACGCGCTGGCATGTAAATAATGTTGTTCTGACTTTTCTTTTTTTTTTGTTCCTTTTCCTTTTCTCGCATCTCACCCCCTTTTCATACTTCTGCTTGTGTAATATATACGCTTTGTGACTCTCGGAGGTGGCTAGAGCTCGCGGAACAATTGCATCCCGAAATCGGCCAACGGTCTTGTCCCCGCGAGGGGAGACCGTTCGCGCGCGAGCTCGTCGATCGTCTCTCTCTTCGTCAATATATTGAAAAACTACATAAAAAAGAAGAAAAGAAGAAACGATACAATGTGTACGCCTGTGTTACGTGTGTATGCATATGTATGTATATGTATGGATGCGTAGAACGAATGTCTCGTTCCAGCTACAATATTAAAATTTATTGCCCGGTTCGTTCTGACACCTGGTCTCGTCCACCTCCAGGATTTCTCGCCTCTACGCTTCTATAGAACTCTCGCCACAAGTGAAGCGGGCAAAGAGTATGGAAACAATTAATAACGATCGCTCTCTCTCTCTCTCTCCTTCTCTCTCTCTCTCTCTCTCTCTCTCTCTCTCTTTCGTCGCCTGCGCCTCCCTCTCGAAACCGAATCATCCACGGTCCTCTTTCCATCTACTCTAAAAAGCATCTGCCCCCTCCTGCTGACTATTAGAACGCTTATTACTTATGAGATCAGCCCGGGCACCAAGCCTGTGCCGCGAACACCGCGATTTCCCCGCGAAATTGTTCTCGAGACGCTCTGATCGCTCGCTTTCCCGCGAACCCCCTTGCGATTCGCTGTTTCCGCAAACGGGGCGCGAAAAGAGAGGAGAAGAGATCGAGAGAGAAAGAAAGAGTGATGAGAGATTGATGCAGAGAGTGGGAGAGAAATAAAGAGAGAAAGAGAGGGAGAGAGAGAGAGAAGTAGCGAAGAAAACGGTAAGAACGTCGATCATAGATCGACCATGTGTTCTGGATCACTCGGTGAACGAAGGGGACTGGTGTATAAAAGTTCTAGGGGGGATAGAATTAGAGTTCCAAGTGCCAGGGCTCGACGATTAAAAAAGAAAGAATAAACAGTCCCTTGGTTGGAGGGGTCTGCTCGTTTCTTAACCGTTTACACGCGTCGCGATCGATAACGATTAAATTATGGTACGACTTAAATAGATTCACGACTACTACAACATTTAAATATATCATTACTCGACCTGGGCTGACGGATAAACGCGAGCGCGGAATCACTTTATGCTTGTTTACGTTACACAAACGCGCTGCTCGACACGAGCCGTAGAAAAGGCACGCGGTTTCTCCAGGGATACTTCATACAGGGTGGTTCAACGAAAGGGTGCCCTCTTCGAATTAAGAAGAGCCGCGCGATGTTACCCTCCGGAGTGCTATTGTTTTACAGCCTGTATATCCCTCGAGTTCAGGCGGCCGTGGGAAACGCGAAACGGTGAGTATAGAGGAGGCACACCGAAAAAGAAAGCCGGTCCTGTGTAAACGGTTAATTCTCTGGCTGCGGTCTCTGCTCGTGCGCAGACTCGGCTCGGTCGTGGGGTACCGGAAGCGGAGGAAAGCGATACATACCGTGAAACCGAGATACAAGATTAAAAGGTGCTAGGAGGAGAGAGAGAGGAGAGAGAGAGAGAGAGAGAGAGAGAGAGAGAGAACGAAGCACGAAGGAAAAGTGAAAGAAGTGAAAAATGAATAGAATACTGTCGTCGTTGGCGCATTTATTGCGTCTAGTGGGTTGATTCGCGGGAAATGGGTAGAGAACGCGCGAGAACCGAGAGAAAAAGAAAGAAATAGCTAGCCGACGCTAGGATCGCGCGAGAGCGAAACTCGCCCTCTGTAAACCCTCTTCAAAGTGATATGTGGGGACGTTGTTTGAAAGGCAAACACGTCGCTTGTTGGTCGAAAAGCCTCTCGGTGTGTTCTGTGTGTGTGTGTGTGTGTCTATGTGTATGTCTGCGTGTGTTTGCCGTTGGTTCTCTACTTTTAATTCGTCGACGAGCGCCCCTTCAGTCTCCTCGATCGCGAACCAGCGTAAACGGACGCGTTTAAAAACGCGCGAATACGCATCTGGCTGATGGGAGCCCGGTTCGCGGCCGGAAGTGGAAGGGACGCTTCGCTGTACTTCGAAACACGACAGCTCCGAATCATATACACGAATATACAATAATTCCAGAGCGCGCACATACACAGTTAGATAATAAAGAGACACTGTAATTACAAACGCTACACGTATATCTCCGATATCAATCACTCGTTACTTTTGTTTGCTTTACTTCCTAATCCATCTGCTCGTATGTATCGCTACACGACGCGCTCTCCTCTCTACATCTTCGCTATTAATTGTAAATACGCGTCGTATGCACGGCACTGTGGGATCAGGAACCCCCAAAGATGCATATCGGCCCGGTACAGACCGGAAAAATGAAAAGCTTTTAGGGATCGCAGGAATATAGCCACAAAAGCAAGAATTTAATAGAGTGTCGAAACCTCAATACTATTCCTCAGTCTGAATTTAATAAAACGGTACTCCAAGAGGATCCTTTCCGCTGAACATTCCGTAAACCGTCCACCCTACAAATTCAGGTTTTCAACTGAATGTGTCTTTTTGAAGATAGAAAGATCCCGATCAGGAATTGCCCCTGTGGGCGCATCACCGATCGATGAATGATCCCATTCATTGGCAAAACTACAAAGCATCCTCCCGCAGGTCGCGAAGAGTGCGGGTCTCTTGTTCGATTAAATAGGGATCGGAAACGTTGAGAAACAGAAAATTGTCCCAAAAGTTTTACCCATCGCTGATTTAACAGCGGTCGTCCCTGCGTGCTATGTACGTACTGACGTTAATATATCCTCCGCGCAATGGCCAACCGCTTGACCACTCCACCAGCGCCCACACCCTGCCCTGTCTCGATATTCCGGATCCCTGATGGTTATGGGGGTTCCTGATCCCACAGTACGAACATACGTTCTATATATTCATATATATATATATATAATATATCAGCCATTTCTCGTTTTTCTCCATATCTCCGTCATCTCGACCTATGCGTAATTATATGCGTTATACATCTATATTATATACAGTAAACATTCGTATTAAACCCGTCGAACGGGGCTGGCGGCGGGCGTACGACGCGTTGCGGACACTATTCCGTGCGGCCAATGCCGCAAGAAAACCCAAGGGCGAGCGAGAGGGAACGAAACAGTTGACACTCTCGCTCGTTCTCGGGTTCTCTCACTCTCGACCGATAGATTACAAGAAATGTTGGGGATAGTCACCGGGCGTAGTGCGCGTGGTAAAATCGGGGCTATAACGAGGATTTACTGTATATAATATATATAATATGCGATCACAGACACGTGTAATTCGCGTGTAATAGAGTTTGCTTTCATATCTTTTTGTTTGTGCCACGTTCCTCGTGTACCGTAACGACTTAACATTCGATTTGATTTGTTTAAACAGCCTCTCTCTGCCCTACTCGCACGTTACGCCGCGAGCGTTCTACTGTTGCCAACCGTTTGGTCGTCGGGAGAAGGGACGACCACGATCTTCCATTTGCCCGGTACATTTCCGATCGCTCGATCATTAACACGCCGCGCGAAAGGCGTGAAGATGCGCTGATAAACCACACGCGGAATCTTACGCCGGACATCTGTGGCCCTCTACACGCATTTCTCTGTTTCGCTCGCCCCTTCGCTTGGTCCTCGCCGTTTATGTTTCAAGGTCCCCTCGCGAGCGCTGTACCTCGCTACCAAAAGTGTCTGCGCAGCTTCAACTACGATCACGTGCAAGCGGCGAAACAGATATAACGAACTTCTCGGGTGTACACTCTTGCTAGAGCGTACTTACACTTTATACAAACCGCGCTGGCCCGCTACACTTGCGACCCAGGGACCCAAAGCTCGTTACACAACGCCCCGATTTGGCTCGCGAGTTCGCTATAACTGTTCTACGAGACGCAAGCCTCCGCGATGCAAGGGACAAAGGAGTCTCTGGCGAGAATGGTACAGCGGCCGCGACGCGCCCGTGTCTACGTTCGACTAGCTCGGAAAACTCGTCGCGCATCGGGTTGGTTACAGTAGCGCCATGGTCCATCGTAAATAATCAGAGTCTACGGGGGGCAGTGCTGCTCCCTGCGGGCGCACGCACGCGCAGATCGCCCTATGGTCTAAGATATTTTTTTTTTTCCCTCAATTTCTCCCATTTTGTATTCTCGACACACGGATACGACGAAAAACGAAGGTACACTTTGTCCTTTATATTATTATAACTTTCTCGTTATACGTCAGTGAAATAAACGAGGTTAAAACGTATATGTATATGTATAAGTATGTACAGAGCGCGAAAGACAAAATTTCCATCCGCCCCGTCGTGTCCCACTTGCCCGCCGTCCGTGTCCGATCGGGTTTCTCGGCGACGAGAAGAGGACCGGGCAGGGACGACGAAGGAACGCGAACGGCGCGTCTCGACTCGACGCTTAGAGACGAGAACAACTTAAACCGTACAATGACGTGGTCATCTTGGACTCACCGTTAAATTCCCGATGATCCCCTCTACAATTAATCGCAACCCTTCGACGAAACGTCTCGATACAAAGAGTTCCGCGAGGAGTTAATATGCGAAACGGACGACTGATACTCCACCTCTTATTCTCCGAGCTCTATCTCTCTTACTCTCTCTCTCTCTCTCTCTCTCTCTTTCTCTCGCTCGCTCGCTCTCGCTCTCTTTCGTTCAATACGATAGTGAAATCGTTGAAAAAACATGGAAAAAAGTCAAGAATTCGTGACCGGAGCTTATCACAGCTCGGACACGAGTCAAACGGAAGCAACGTCATCGGAAAGAGTGGCTCGTTAAAAGCTCCAAAAATGGCGGAGATTAGGTAGAGGGAGACGGGGCAAAAACTTGAACAGATCTGAAACGTTAACGAAACGCGCGAATAACAGCCTACTACGATGATTTCGCGAACATAGAAAAATACGGGTGTCTATTTACAAAACAAACGATAAATCTCTCTCTCTCTCTCCTCTCGTGCTTACTATTCATCTCTCCTCTCGCTTACGTCACACTCTCGCACTCTCTATCTCTCTCTCTCTCTCTCTCTCTCTCTCTCTTTTTCTGCTTCCGCCGATCCCCACCAGGGGTTTCCGTTAAAAAAAAAAAAGAAGAAGAAATGAAAGAAAAAGAAAACGCGCTCGCTTCCGTGTCTATGAAACGGAAACGGAACACGCTAATCGTGAAACGCGCGCGCTCCAAATTCGAGCGTGTAAAGGGCATCAGGAGCTTACGTTGATTACGGCGATATTATTTATACTTCCTCTATGCTTCCTCGCGTTGGAGCGACGTCGCGCCTTCGACACGCGTCGAATTCTCCTCCCCTTGGCGGCTTTCCTCACCTCCTCGTCCATCAATTAGCACTGACTCATCAAAGAGATCTCTGTATCTCGTTTAAGGTTACCACCGACGAGCAAACGACGAACACCTTGCGACGACGTCTCGCAGAGGACACTCGAACAGGGGCCTGTGTGGCTTTCTTCTTCTTCTTCTTCTTCTTCTTCTTTTTCTTCTTCTTCTTAGTCGTCGTTGACGACGAGCATGAATACGTGTGTCGTAACATGAACTTCTGTCTCTCTGCGGTATGTGTATGTCTGTTTGTGTGTGTATATGTATGGTACGTATGCGTAGCATCGTCTGTGAATATATTATTTATATACTGCGTATACTTGTATGCGTGTGTGTTTAGAGAATCGGTGTCGCGTTCGCTCGCGTTCCTTCCGTGCCGTGTGCAGTGTCCGCGAGTAGACGCCTCGCGAATCCATGGCGCGAGTTATACGATTAAAAAAAAAACCGACGACAAACTGACTGACAGACAGCAAGTAGTAGACGAAGGGAGCGGCGGGCTGCTCGCTTAGGTCATGTATCGCATCACCGCGCGAAGAGCGTACAGCAGCTCCGCTTGCATTCGCGCCTCCAAGATCATCAGGTTCACGTGGACCTGGAACAATGAACAACGGGAAGCGCGTGATTAGGTACGCTGATTGGAGACGTTCATTTCAGGCGAGACGCGTGACTAGCTGGGTACGACAAGATAGAAAGATTCAAGGAAAGCTGATCAGATCGCTGAGGTGGAACACCTCTACTCGATTTAAGATTACAGGGACGTAAAGGAACGAACATCGTTATTTCTGTGTCAAAGCATACGTAAAGCCGGGAATCAACTAAATGCTAAACTAAGCTGTGCTATGTTTTTTATGTGTTATAGCACGGCCAAAGATAGCATAGCATAGCTTAGCTTAGCTTAGCTTAGCTTCCAGGAGAATCCCCAGCTTAACTGCATAACTATGTTTGTAAATACTTCTGGGTCATAAAAACATAGAGGATGTCTCGTAAGTTTCCCTACTTTCACTAAACGCTGGCCAACTTTGGCCATCTAAGATCTAAGATATCAGCTTCCCATCGCGAGTAGCAATGGCGGGAAGCGACCCAATTGAATTACTCCATCGACACCGCTACGCTTAACACAAGAGGGCAGTAATAACCGAGCGGCACAATACCTTTTCACTGTGCTTGAACTCCCTCATGACGCGATCGTAGTCCCTCTTGGTGACGCGCTCCGGATAGCACACGGCGCTCTTTATGAAAGTCTTGAGGCTGCGCTCGAGTAGCTGATTGACCTCGTTGTAATCATAGTCGTCGTGCCTGATGCCGAACATGCACTGGATGTAGTTCCAGATGGCCCGTCTGAATCTCGACGTGTCCACCTTGTTGTGCGTGCCCATCGTGTAGTACGTCAGATTGTAGGCTGTCTTGAACTTGTCGTCGAGGAGATTGCCGACGTCGTTGTACAGGCGGTTCACCAGGGAGTAGCCGTGATCGTCCCAGGAGTAGTCCTGCACGCGGAACGTTGGTATGTCGTTCAACTGGCCCCGCTGCAAAACGAGAAACCCGCGGGTAAGATTATCGCTCGTCCACAATCCAGAGCTGTCCTCCCGCCTCGGGACGTACGCGCACGTGTCGTCGCGTCGTAAATATTCATGGCGATCGCGATGGAAACGGCGATCGAATCGACGAACTTAAATATTCATTGGCCGAGCGTACTTTCGAATCGCGCTCGTAAAAGCTACGGGGCTGGTGGAAATCCGTCGCGATCGGTTTAGCTAGCGGTAGTTCTCTCGAAGCGACCGTTCCCCGGCGCTAATGTCCATTCCGAATTTGTCGAGAAGCTCCGAACATCTATTCACCGCGATGGAGATAGAAGGATATCGATACCGATTCACTGGAAGAGTACAATTGTGTCAATCGAAGGGGTAAGTTACCTTGGCGAAGTCCTGATAGATGAAGGTAGGATCCTCGATGAAATGACCAATGTCGGAGTCCAGGACTGAACTACTCCTCTGGGGCGCGGCCGCAAGTTCCGCGGACTGCGTTTCCACGGTCTCGAATCTCTTCGAAAGTTCCTCCTGGGTGATCTGATAGGACTCGGACTTCTCTGATAGGCGCTTCATGCGCTCCATTAGGGCCTCGACGCCGACCTCCTGCTCGCCGACTATGCTGGGCGAGGATGGCGGCGACGGTATGTTTTCTGCAGAGATTGCAACGGTATCTGGTGTTATCGCGGAGGGTAATTAAAGTTAATCCTGCATCGGGGCTGGGAGTGCGGGAATCGACGTCTTTACGGGGTTGCCGTTTGTAAGCGATCGATGCGCGAGAACTTCGAGCTCTGCGAATGGAATAGACTTTCAGCTCGGTGGCGTGAAATATTGCTTGGCCGTGGAGTAGACTCAATTATTCATCGCGAGCTGCGGGTGTAGTCCTCGGTTTGATGGGGGAAACTAGCCAAGTTAGAGAACTCACCAGTCTTGCCATCGCCGTTGGGAATCTTCTTGGGACTACTGGAAAGCTTGTCTTTGGCAGTCGGTACGTTATTGCTATTGTCCTGGACGTTCTCCTTGTAGTGGTGGCCAGCTACGTTGTCCAGCTCCTCGTTGATGCCGCAGGAGAAGACGAAAGACGAAAGGGAGTGGAAATGGGCCAGCAGGACTATCGCGTGAACGACTTCGGCTAGGGACCAACTGTCCGCGCCCTTAGTCAGTTTCTGGAACATAAATCCGTTCGTCTCTCAGCACAGTTCTAAATAAATTAATAACCCTGGCTCGGCGACTCTCAAACGTAATTCTTACGTACTTTTTGGATGGAAAGTATGAAAGATCTCGAGGATACCTACAAGGATCTAGTTTGAAAGCCGCCAAGTAGGAAATCGAAGGTGATTTCTACGAACTTGTCGAGCTCACCTCTATGTGCGTTTTGTTCAGCAACCAGGGCCTGTGGGCTAGAATCTTGTTAATCTCGTAGAGATCTTGCAGCTTTCCGGGGATCGATTTCAGGCCCCGAAGCCACGAGGGGTCGCCGCCCTGAAGTATGAACTCTCCCTTCTGCAGGTTTATGAGATAGCTGCACTGGTGTCTACCTGCGGCCTGCAACAACAAATCTGTTCTTACCAAATCACTTCGTTTCACCCTTCGTCTTCTTCCAATTTTATCCATTCGTCTCCCAGCCTAAACGCTCGAAACGCTACGTCACAAGCGGAGAGCAAGGCGTACGCAAGTTCGCGACCAGAAGAAGATGCAGCGAAATCCCCGAGGTCATAGACGCGCGAACTCTCAGCAGGCACTGAAAGGAAAGAGGTCTCGAGCGGGAACAGAGGGCGGGCGGTCCAAAAAAGGAGGTGGAAAAGAGCGGAGCAGAGACAAATTGCCGGCGACGCGACGATCGAGGCGCGAAATTGGACAAAAGAACGTGGATCGTGCGCGCGGTGCGACGACTAACGATCTTCAACGTCTTCCAGGGGGAATAGAGCTCGCGAAGAGCAAACGACACGGTCTTCCCAATTCCAGCCTCGACGTCTCGTCAGCGGAACGACTAAGGGAAGAATAAGCGCGTCCAGCGTTACAGCGCGATCTTCGTAATGGTTTGTTTTGATCGGGCTGGAATTACATCAGAAATTCAAATGCTGACGGGGCCGCTATCGAGTGCCAAGGAGACGGATAGGTGGACGAACGGGGAGGAAAGCGGAGGAGGCGCGGGATGATGAAGCGCGTAAACAAGACACGTGTTTACCATGCGGCCCACGGAGATCGATCGACTCGAGTGCCGCGATAAGCGATAAGGGGGGAGCCTGCAAACACGCGAAGCGTTTCCGCGCAAGCACGCGTCGCGACCAACTTCTGCGCCAGGGAATACTTGCCCCTGCTACCCCTCTCCCAGTCGATTGAAAAAGCACACCTACCCTAAGGCAATAAGAGCAGCGAACGATGGAAATACGAGCCACAGAGGGGAAATTCTTCCCTCTTGTTTATGGAAGGAAATAGTTCGCTGGAAACAGTCGCGACAGTTTTAACTTGTAATCGCAGACCTTTTCCCTAGGAGGAAATCCGGTGTTTCCTCGGCTCTTTCAAAATCCGCGCTTCTCAGATCGATCTGTTATTCCCGCGAAGAGCACGCGGGATCCGCGAGCCTTTGAAGCGGATCCTGCCGCGAGACGTGCACCAGGTGGTATGTTTACTGGCAGAAAAGCTGTTTTCCAGATACGTTATCTCTTTATCGCGCCGCTCCGTGTGCCGACTGGCAATCACCCGCCCTCTACTCGCCTCGCCCACAGCTCGTTGCTTTCGAGCACCGCACCCCCCGCCCCCTCGACCGTCATTTATTGTGCCCGATAGAGTGTTTTCGGTGAATCAATTCGAATGACGACATTTCGTCTATCGACTAACGGCATGTCGCGAGTCCTTATCTATCGCGTCGCGATATCAAAGCATCCAGACAGATTGGATCGGGTGCCGCGATCAGGCGAACGATTCTCGAGGACTTTCCGCTGGGAAACGTGCGATTGACGCTTCCTTTGGAACGGAGCGAGGGAAGCATGGCATCGAGCTAATCATCTTTCTCCAAATTCTTAGGCATCCCGGCGCTTCGAGAGATTCACAGCTGCTTAGAATCCAGACCACTCGCTCGCACGAGTCTAGCAGCGATAAATGCGAGACGTGATCGAATCCCCGGGCTTACACGTGGTAACGCGTCGAAGCCGCGAACTCACCGCGTACGTAACAATGCCTGATAGACTGTCCGAGACCTATGAAAAGCCTTTTGATTCCGACAGCCATAAATTATTCATCGGAGAAGCACGAATAACGCGTAAAGATCGAATACGATTATCAGCGAAACAATGGATCGTCGAGCTTGTAACGCGCGACGCGATACAATTATCTTTCCGAGCGACGAAAACAGCCTCTGGATCGCGTTTTCGCGCTTAATCAGGCCGGTTACGACTTGCAGTCCTCGAGAAGCATTATCTTCGAAAAGCAGGAAGTTGTAACCTCGACATAATATCCTGTTTACTCCGTAAACGACCTGATAACAGGCATAATTTCGATTCCGCCGCGTTGTCGGAGCTAGTGTACCAAGGAGAAGCTCCGCGCGAGCAAGCCTGCACTCCTCGTGGCGCGTATGTAGAGGAAGTGCAGCATATTTGGAATACCGAAGTATCTAATAAACTAGTAACGCTATTTAATTTGTAACACCGTAGATAATAGGGGCTAATGACCTGTTAACTAATCACATTTGTGGATGAACCCCGCCATTTTCACATTTTCGACTTAATCTGCAGAATAAGAAAGCGTCAATCTGCAAAACTTTTTCAGCAAGTATTCAATCGTTCCAATCATGGTTAGAAGATGTCAAAACTTTGGAGTTAAACACTTAATCTATTCATTTGCATGTTCCTTCTGTGGTTCCGTGTTAGTTCTGCGATAATTTCGAGAATACAAAGTGTGACATGAAATTTTAAGTTTCAATGCCATGTTGCTAATTCGGAATAGTTAATTTGGAATAGTCTAGGCGCTGTCAATTTATAGGTATTTACCTAAAATTGTTTCTATATTGTGATTTCTGAGCCTGATTAAATCATAAAAGCAAATGATTTTATTATCTACATGTTTTTTTAAGTTTATAAAGTAAAGGTAAATTGTAGTACCGGTATTCCAAATTACCTGTACCTTAAGGAAATCGATACTTACTGTCACTTTTCATTTAGGCCAAAGTTTCAGTTGCTTTTTGTTTTCTATTATTACTGAGAGTTTGAAATATAAAAGTTTATTAGTTTCCCTACGATATTATCCAGTTTTATTTCTTACCACCAGCTTCCGTAATTTTTCATTCGTCTTAATCAAACTGGTATTCCAAATATACTGCACTTCTTCTACGCGACGAGGATCTGCCCGCTGGAAGGATCGATCGCCGCTAATTCCCCTGCCGTTAATTATTTTCCACGGAACAGCGAGTCCCGAGCGGGCGGACGTCATCGTTACGAAACCCGGCTGCACTTACTCGGTTTCTTGATAATCTTTGGCCCAACGACCCGTTCGACACAGCGCGCGGCGGGCACGCTCCGCGCCGAGGCAACGAGGAACTCGAGATGAGACTACGATGACGCTGGTCCGACGGAAAATAGCTCCACGGTAATCGCATTCCGCTTTATTACTCACGCTGCGAGATTACGCGCGCTCGCCCATCGGCGTACTGCTCGATTCGATGCGGCGAAAACAACGCTCGCGATACCGCCGAACACACTTTCCGTCTCTGTGCTACTTAGTCGCTGCATTCGCGCCCATTCAGCGCCATGTGGCCATCGACAGGGAGAAGATAAAAGGGAGAGAGGACAGGGAAACGCTGCGACGTGTCTTCCCGACGATGTGGAAAGCAATAGTGTTGTTCGGCTTACTGATAGCTGCTTTACGTTGACGACAGGTTTCCCTGTTCCAAAGTGCGCGGTTATCGCAAAATCCGGGAAAACCACTCACCATAATGGCGATCAGATGCCTGTAGTCGTATGGAAGCGGCCCGTCGCCCCTCAGGATGAAATGTTGGGTACGAAGGAAGTGTTCCAAGTACGTGGGATGCGAGGCCATCACCCTCGAGACATGATCCAGCCTGTTGTTCTGGAGGAACGCATCCATCAACAGGATATGAGTCTGTAACGAGAAAGATTGGTGGTCAGAGAGGTCACCTAAGCGTGGGAAGAGAACAAGTGACAATGATATCTTGCGGGGGGATATACAAATATATTTTGTAGATTTTTCGGAATATGCAAATATACAAATCTACGGGTTCAATGTTGTTTTGGCTCTTTCCCACGTGTCCCCGATTTCCCTCCCTTCAGGCCCCCACCTATTTCCTCACTAAATCTCATCGTCGGTATTAGAAAGTTCTCGCGTCACTGGAAGACGTAGCCAATCAAGGGAGACCTACGGGGATCGTTCGATGACCCATTTCCCGTAGCGGTGTGTCGAAACCGAGGTAACGAACGGTGATCGCATAATCGCGTTAATGGCAGAGTCGCGTCTGTCCGGGCAACTGGGTCGCCGCGGAAGCGGCCCCCGAAACTCAGGTGTCCGCGTTGCATCACACGGGCCCGACTAGGTGGCCACTCGTGTGCCTGCTACCATCATACGCGAAAGAGCCCGTGAAACCGATAGACACGCTGGCGTCGTGTCGCTCCCGAAACGCAGATGCGCGAGCTCTAAACTTAGATCCCGCCTCGCGTCGCTCTCTCCATCCTTTCGACGCTTGCTCCTTTTTCCTCTCCACGGTGAGGGGAACTCGACTTCGTGCACCCACAGCTGGTGTTTACAGAAGCTTCTTTCCCTGCTTCGATATCGCCTGGCGGCGAGTGGTAATTGGGGTCATGAGAAGAAGAGAGAGTTCTCCAGGAATAGGCAAATTTGTTCGAGCCCTGCTCCCTGATAGGTGGGCGATAATGACGCTAATTAGAGGGGATTGGTGGTGAGTGATTAGTGCGATGCTCCGATTATCAAATGCTTGATGCCTCTCGGCCCCAACCGCGAGCTCGAAATTCCAACGCGAAAGCCACGGCTCTCGAAGCAGAGTTTTTCATCGCGTGCTACTGGCGCTCGTGCACATATCCGCGGCGCGAGTACAATATTAATGCGAGCACAGTTACCGGCCTTGCGGCGGGTCGACGACCCGCGGCCGAACAAATTAAACGGGAAAGGCATTTCACTCGGAACAGAGGCTGGCTTTCGCCACGCGGCGAATATCAATGCGCGTCGATTCGTCGGCGCGGGGGCGGAAGTTTGCTGGCGCAGCGAGCGCCCATCGCTCTTCGTCGCGTGATTAAAAATATCAAAGGGACGAGGAGGCTGGGGCTGAGAGCGAGCCCTGTGACGCCTCTCAGGCGTTAATCCAGTCAGCGGGAAATGTTTCTGCCCCTGTCCCGCGAGCGCTGCTTCTCCAGCATCCCATCTTCCACTCGCGATGTCCCGAGGAATCCGGAACCGTTGGTTATCGACAACGATCTCGCGGGACGCCTCTTGCCGGAGAATTCGAATGGAAATGGCGAAGCCATTACCTGGTGGCACGGAACGTGATTTAGAACCACTTGGTCGACTTTAGAACCGTGTTGCACAGGAGAGTCTCGAGTAGCTTTCTTACGAGACGCTACTGTTCCAATCGCACGCCCTAAAACCTTCCCATCGGTGCGATTGAAAGTGACGTTGCAGCCCTGACTCAGATGCTTCGATGCCAGAGCTAAGTACTTTGTCCCCGCATAAGAGGTGACAAATTGGAGTAGGATTCATCACCAACGCGTCAGAAGATAACAGCACGGATGAATCCTACAGTCAAGACCTTCGGAGCGAAGAATAGGAGCGAGAAGAAGCGATCGTGCATACCTGGTGCTCTTAGTCATCGACAGCTGATCGGCCCTTAAACTTTCAAACGACTTCTTATCAGCGCAGAATTCCGTAATTGCGCGAAGCAGTTAAGGCCAGGCGGTGTCGGGAGGTTCTACGGAGGAGACTGGCTAACAGTTTGATGGATTCTGACGACGGACCTCCGCCGAGGACGTATTATACCACCTCGATGCCACCTCTCTGCTGAACTTTCGCGATAAGAAGCCGTCTCGCGGGCGAAATGAATAAAGAGCCGCGGTCCGTGAAAATATCGGAGAATCGACGGAACGATAACGCGATAGGGGCACAGATAAGTGAATCACAACGGGATATTGCATGGCATTTCCTCGAAATCGTTCATCGACTCGTAGAACTGTGGACGAGCATCGGTGGCAGGGAGAAGAGGCCTGCTCGAGGTCCAGGTAGCTGAACTGGTAGAACAGTGACTAATGAAAGATTCAGGTTAGAACCCAACAGCCCCAAGGGACCTTAAGGCGACTGCGAGGCTTAGAAACCAGGAGTCTGTTGACGAATCCTACAAACGAAGGGGTCAGGTTGCAATACCCAAACTGGTTACCTCCTCGTCCCTTTAAACGCCGGAGGAAGGAATGCCGAATGGAGGAATCGTCCATCGGGGAGGTGGAATCAGTGGCCTCTGCCACCAGCGATCAGCTGCCCGCGAATCAAGAATAGACGGTCGCGTCATCAGCCACAAAAGTATTACTTAATTAACCCGCACGCGAGATTTGGCAAGATCCCGACGTGGATTGTCCCGGTGAAGCCCTCGAAAGCTGCAGCCAGCGCGCGAGGGAGCCTCCTCTTCCGAGAACTCTTTTTCGTTTGGCAGAAGCCCCTGGCAAAAAGCCCGCTCCCAGCTACCCTGAGACTTGGTGGCGAGCCTCGTCGCGTCCTGGCTTTCCCGTGTTCCTCCAGCGTCCATCTCCCCTCCCCACCCGCGATCCTCCCCCACTCGTATGCTATTTTCCTTCCATCGCGCAAGAATCCGTCCCCCGGGACTCGTTCTCGAACGACGACCAAACACGCGATAACTTCCCCGGGGAAGCTTTTCCCTGGACGTGAGATAAAGTTTGGCGGAGTTCTTCGCTTCATACGGCTCGGAATTGAATTGGATGGCGTTAGCTCGGGGTTCCGGCAAGTTTGTTCAGGAAATCCGGGTAAAATGGGACACCGAGGCGTGGGCGTTGATGGTAGCTGCTTGCTAGGTGAAAGATGCTAATAACGGAGTCGCTAACAGCCTCCGTTTCGGCCGCGCGGTGTGTTCACCAAGCTTCTAATTTTTCCCAACAGGTCTGTTTATATATATTCCCGTGAGAATTTGTGGCTTCTAAATTGGACTCGCGTGTCTTAAACTGGAACCTCCGATTCCTTTTCTCTCGGGGAGTTCGCGATTAGGTATCTGTCTTATTTCTCCCTTTCTCTTCCGAATTCTTACTGCTTTCCACCATAGCGCGAGTTCGGCTCCGAACTGATTACATTTTAAAACCCAGAGACACGTTTCGACGGTCCAAAACGTTGCCGAGCTTCAGGAAGCCACCCAACTCCGTCTCTCGAGACTTTCTAAAACTCTGATAACACGACCTAACGCCACTTCTATCGTTCCCTAAATGCCTTCTGCTGTCCCTAGCGGCTCCCGACCTCTTTCCCGAGACCCGAGATATTCGAAGGTAACTAATGACGCCCTGGGAGCTTATCGGAAACCTAAATGCAGAGCCCGGCCTCTAGTGGCCCCCGTTAATGACACTGGATTGCCACACGCCCGATCCCGATCATCGTAGACATCACCGTCAACCACTAGGTAGCTGCGAAGCCGAAAAATCGTTCGCGCGTCAATGCTACTCGCGCTGTATAAACGGCGGCCGCGAAACGAAGCGCGATATGCAGGGCTCTAATTATAATCGCGCTATTCCCACCTCTTCGAAGAGAAATCGATGACGATGATCTCGGGTGGTGACACACGAGCAACAAAAGAAGCTCGTGGCAAGACAAACAAGATTAGAGGACGGGAATAGCGCACGGGGACCCGGTTGCGTGGGCGTCCGCACAAAAATCTAGAGACGCGGTAGCGTCTCGACGCCAAGTACAGGGAAGAAAGTACAGAAAAGAAAAAGACACCCTGTATAAGTCGACGCTATCATTTACCAGGCTATTCCAACCTAGCCTGAAACTTATTTCATTAATATCTCATCACGCCTGCAATATTTCCTAAATTTAAAGACATTTTTCTTATGTAAACCGCATATAAGCTTTCGATTAAGACCAACTTCAATTAAATCGGTCCTCGCATAACGGAGATATCGTAATATCGTCTCATGAATCTGTCAGAAACGGTAAGGTTTTTTCTCCTGATTCTCCAACCAAATTTTGTCGACATAATACGTACACGCGTTGCACGCACACCTTCAGCGAAAAAGAAACCAACACATGTTTCGTTCTTCGTTCGTCGACTCTCGCGATTATTCGGCCGGGATCGTCGTCCGTCAATAATGTTATAATTGGCGCAATTTTTGTATATCATTAATTTTGATTCTTTTAGATGGGTTCATTAAAATGTCCGCGATATGAGTAATGGAAGCTATGAACACAGCATTTTAGCTGTGTATACGTAGTTGTATCATGTTAAGCGCAGTTGGAAAGCACCTTTATGCACTTGCAGCTCATTTTCATTTCACATATTTTTGTTTATTTTGTAATTATTATTATCTTCTATTTTTCGTGATTTATTTGATTTCATGTACTTGGCGTAATTTTTTTACTTTTTTTAAAAGTTTTTTATGGGGATCTCGCTTAGCGCGCGCACGTGTTTAGCAAGCTAACGCTGGGATTATACACGGCACTCTTCCCTAAGATCCTCCGCGTTTCTAAACCTCCGAGCACTCCTCTGTTCACAAGCCTCCTCGCATAATGATAACTCTCTTTCGAACTCGATATCCCAAGTCAGAGATATATCGGTGCCCTCTGAAAAACGCATTTCACGCCGCCGTTTATCACGACGCACGATCCAATATTTACCCCGTTTTTGCAACGGCTCAAGGGGGTGGAAAGTGAAATGTTGTTTTTCCCGTTCCGACCGATAAAGAGCCACCCCCGATCTCGCATCCAACCTCTCGCCCGTCCTGGCGCGATCGAGTCAACGCTCGAAAATTTCATTACGATCGTATCGCGGCCCACTGATCCAAGAAGGTTATTAAGAGCGCTAAAAGCGGCGCGGCCGGGCCGCGTAACGTTGCTTGTCGGTTAGTTTATCAGCGACTCGAGCGATGCCACGGCTCGCGCAGGAGGAAACAAAGGAGCCATTAGCCCGGCGGGGGCGGGCGTTCCATGGGCTCTTTGTGTGCCCGGTAATTGACGGTGCTCCGAATACACGGATTCCGTTACAACAAGCACTGCGCGGGGAATATAGAGCGTTTTGACGCGGTGCTTGCATTATTCATCCCCGTCTCCCTTGGTAACGAGACACGTGGTCCACGAGCACGGGATGGTCCTTAAATTACGTATGGCTTCGGGGGGGAGGGGGTCGCGAATTTCTTAAGTTGTCTTAGAAGGGGGAGGGGGAGAGTCAGGTAGCGTCCTACGTAATATTTTTTTAAATTGTTTCACATGTTTGTTATTAATTTGTGTTTAAATGTATTTAAAAATATATATTTTATTTCTTTTACTTTTATTATGTTCAAAAATATATTTTACTGAATTATATTATGTTAAAAATTAATTGTTTTGCGCATAAATATGATTAACATATTAATTACATGTAAATAACTGTATCTCAATGGAAAATTGATTTTTTACTTTTTCTCCCCCATACACTCGCTACACTGGCGCCACGAAGGGGAAGAGGAGAGGCGCGGGCTGGAAATACGGAAGGATTTTAATTGATTTTGTGAAGCAGCGAGGCGCGAGCTGGCGGAGAGAGTAGCTTGGAAGCGCACGTTTCCGGGACGGTTCAAAGGCGATCCGTTTAAAGAGCAATTGGAAAAAATCGCGTCGTTAGGAGCAGATGTTGCCCTGAGCCGAGGGGGCTCGTGAAATCGGTCCAGCGTGGACATTTTAAGGTCTCCTCGTGTCACGGCTACCGGCGAGGAGGAGAGCTGAAAAGGTCGACCCAATTTCGGGCGAGCTAAGCGTGAACACGATGTTCCGTAGCTCCACGCATGTCGGAGAGGGTGCGGAGCTACGCCGTATAAATCACGAACGATATTCTTGTGGAAATATCGGCGGGCATTCGACCGACAGTCGTTTCGTCTTTTTCTGCGCGCTCGTCCTCGACATGTTTCGTCGACAGGACCTTGTGGAAGAGTTACGAGAAGCCGAGGCAGCGGCGTTACATCGAACAGCGCGTAAACACGATGTTGAATGCTTTTGGGAGTGCGGTTCATAACTCGTTGCGAAATTTCGGAAGACAGAAGACACCTGTACATGCCATCGTCCTTGAGTGACGCGATATTTTCCGTTCCGCCACAAATATCCCGGGATTCCGTGGCTCGAATGCTCTAACGAAAACAACACGCCTCGCTTCGGTAGATAATGCCAAAGAGGCGATAGAACGCCGCGGCAGAAGAATAATATAATCGGAATAGCAACGATACGTCCGCGGAAGAAGGTGGGAGAAACAGCGCCGGGGAAGGAGGAAAGAATAGGTGGAGAGTCGTCTAAGCGACAAAGAACGCTCGGGACGGGGTAATACACCGGAGAGAACTCGATTATAGGAAGCCTTGTGCCATATTATTCCGTGTATATCACTCCCACGCGCGCACAAGTTACGCGCAGCCACTCCAGCCTCTGAATCTTAATGGTAGCCTTTAACAGAGGCTTAATAAAACAAGAAACACGCATCGCCGGTGTGCTCTATCAATAAACGATGGAAGAGTACGTTGTCCCGTGGGTGGCTGGGGATAAATAGCGGGAGAGAATAAAAACGAAACGACCCGGAGGCGTTAATGGAACGAGCAAGTAACGCCGCGTAACGTTCGCGCGGCACATGCGGTAAACGTTGGAATAATCTTGCGCGGAGGTCGTTCCGAGTGTTGCAGTTAAATTGTTTATCGTAACGTGGCATCGGTACGGTTTGTTAAGAGCGCTAGGCCGCTCCTTCCCTCGCGGATCCAACGACCGTTGACCCGCGAAACCAGCAGGCCGGAAAGGGGAAAAATGATGGTTCTGTCGCGGTCGCGAATGCGTCAATTATGAAACTCGAGGCACAAATGGGAATTACGGTAGCGTCAAAGAGCCAGCGACGTTTACGACCTCTACGTGACTAAATAGACGATAAGCAGCGGCGCAAAGAGCGGAAGGGGACGATAGAATAATATCGTGGCGCAACGCCCACGCCCAGCGTTAATCGCAATCATTTACGGAGAGATACGGCTTAATTAAGATCAACGATTAAACGGACGGCGGCAGTTCCGTACGTGACAACAACTGGGCCCGGAGAGGGCCCAGTGAGCTTGGAAACTCTGCGCTTAGAAGCCTGGCAGCATAGGCAGCGTGAAATACGGAGATGAGCTAAAAAAAAGTAGGAATTTAAAATTCTAGGAACCTAAAAACCCTTCAAACTGCCAGAGACAACAGGAAAAACATCCCTCGAGACTAAACACCATCAGATTCGATAAATTTCGCGAGAAACGCGCGCGTCGAGGATTGCCGTCGCCGGATGGAACGCCACGTTAGATTCCACATCCTTTTAAACCGCTTATCTTTATTCCGCGGGTGTAAAGTCGCACGCTCTCGTGGCGCTTGTTTGCCGCGTCGAAAACAACCTATCCCGGCTGCCACGCGGTCCCGAGTGTCACTGGCCTTATCGTGCGCGGGTACGCCGAAGGGTCCAGAGGCGCCACGAATTCGCAAACACGAATTAAAAACCGGACGGGCCGGCTCTCGTGGGACTCTGTCGGGCGGGACTCTCGTTGCCCGGAAGGAGCCGGTGACGCAACCGCGGCGCAGATACGCCCGGCCGGAGAGCGGCTTTAAATATGTAATTTTTTTTTGCCAGCCAGCTCGAATCGATACACACGGCCGCGGTGCTCGAATGTGGAGAAGGAGCCCGGCTGATTGTGAGGCGGGAGAGGAGTACAAGGCCGTGGAAAAAAGTCGAGTGTACGGCTTATCTTGTTTTCGATAGGACGCCAAGGACGCGTGTATCGCGCTCCCGTTTCATGCTCTTTCGAGAGATCGCGCTCGACCAGAGGGGAAGAATCGAAAATACGCCGATGGCGGGGTATGGTGATTGATACTGCGACGCACCGGGGGACAACAAGGCAGCAAGCGGCTGAGGTATAGGTATACAGAGTTTTGTTTTGAAATCGTGGGGTATAGGAATTATTTTATGGCCCCGCGAGAATCTTGACGGATCAATTGCAAAGCCGATTTTGTAAATGCCGAGCGGATAAAGTATCTCGAGAGGGGGTCGTCTGTGGAATCGGTGAGGAAATGATCCAGCTCGTTTCAGGTCACGCGAGCGCGCGGTTTCGCTCGGCCGACGTATCGATACGGTGTGTCGAGGCGAGACGAGCGCTCAAGGTCGCTGGGTAAAATCCGATAGTATCGTTCCAGGCTCGAGGCGGCTGTCGACGATTGCTAGACGGCCCTCGTCGACAAAGGGAACGCGGAGGGAAGAATAACAAGGGGTGACAGAGCCGCGGAGAACGGAAAGGGAAGAGCGCAAACATCCCTTGGAAAATACGAGGACGCGGGACGCGAAGCTGTGGAAAATGAGAGGCACGGTGGGAACAAAGGAACTTCGCGAGTTCGATGCTCTTTTCTTATCAGTGGACGAGACTGTTACACACTGCTAAGCTGCTGTGAATCCTCATTGGTCTGCCTGTTCTCCCCGACGTCACCATATCGATTGCCGACACTACACGTGATATCAAACGTGTCCCTCGGTTTCCCTCCTCTTGTGCACAGCCATACGCGAGCTCGAACTTCCCCCTCGATTGTGCACTCTCGTAGTTTCTACCCCAGCGGCCGATTCGGGGACGAAGAGAACAAATGCCAAGAATCATCGTCGCTGCGAGGAGTCGGGAGAAGATCCACGAGAAACGGGCTCCTCGGCGTAGGATCTAATATACAAGGTAAAAGACACGCGTGGTTTTATTACTAACGGAGCAGATGCAGTAGACAGTACCGCGTTCCTCGAGTAGAACTGAAGGGTTCGGCCTCTCCTGCCAACCGAAAACTTTCGACTACGTAATTCGAGAATTTATCAAAACTGGTGTCGCGCGAATATACACAACGCGATAGATCGAAACCACGTCGGAGCTGATAAGGGAGAATCCGAGACTCGTGAACATGCCTAGCAAATGAGCGTTGAATTTGATTAGGCCAATCCGCTACGCGACACAAGCTCGTATATCTAAACCTGTTTATAGAATATTAAACATCTAACGCTTCTCCTGTTCCTCCTCTATCATTCCGAGTCTCCGAGTAGTCGCAGCGACAAATTCCAGAATCACTGGCCGCAGCGAATCACCCTTGGAAATTCGAAGATGAACCGCGACGAAGTGCGGAAGAAAAAGGCGACCAATTGCGCTGATCGAGTACAATGTTACGGGCGCTACTCGACAGGGGCCATGGAAAAAAAACCGGTCAAAGAGTAAGTCACCGCGCGAACAATGGCTTTCTAACCAAGATGGGAGGCGCGAGCGAGGGGCCAAAGCGAGGATCGTAGCTCGACGAGGGCCCCTGATAGATTCCAGACGCCACGGAGTCCACGGGCATATAACGGGGTTCCTGAAGTATGGTCGGGGCCCGGGACATAAAGACGTCGAAAGCAGCGGGGAATGGGCACGCCGCACAGTGGGGAAACTTCGCGATTTTATGGCCAAAACCACAAAAATAAATTTTTGAATTCCACAAAATAAATGCAAATGTCAATTGAAGAAATATGAGTATCAAATGCCACCAATTTTACTGTTAAATGTTTTAATACAAAGCTCGTATAGACTCGCAAATGTTTATGTTCATGTGAGGTTAGACCGATCGCAAAGAATTAATCCAGATTTTCAAGTTGCTTCAAACACTTATATTGTGTTATCCAAAGATTTGAAAATAATTTGAGGCATGGATTCAATTCCTGGTGGTGCGTAAGATATCTTCTTGTCCTCAAAATTATTATCTTTCGGTTTTTAATACGTAATTTGTAAGAATCAATTTAAAATACATAAAATAGTTATCAATCCCATAATATCCTGCAATGATTTTCATTTCTATTTTACGTTTGACTATTTTGATTCTCTAAATACAATTATTAATTGCTAATAGTTGCTAATTTTGTAATTATACGCATTTTTTAAACACGATCCAGTGTGTCTTGTCTAACATACGACATAATTGTGATCGAGACTGATTCACATGTTATACGTTACAAACCTTTTTATTCTTTTTTAAACGATTTTATTCAGCTTCGATCCTCTGTTTGATTGTATGTAGTTAGATGCGATAACCCTTCTGCTATGCCCTGCTATACTGTAGCATAGGCATGCTCTAACAAAGAAAAAAGTGTATAAATAATAAAAAAATCTTTATCGTTCGTAATTTTTGTTAGTGCTGTTTTTCGGATAATTTAGTTTCTCATATGTATATTAGAACGTAAAAGTACCGAATTTTATATATGAAAAATAAGTTTTCAGATTTTGCCCACGAAAATGGATATAGTTCTTCAATTCACATTTGTATTAAATTTGTAAAATTAAAAAATTTCATTTCTGTAGTTTTGGCCATAAAGTCGCAAAATTTCCCCACTGTGCGGCGATATTGCGGAGTCGTCATTGAATATTTGATTAGTCCCCGCGATACCAGCGAGCGCGAGGCGTTAATCTCGCGAGCCAAGAAAAACAATCGTTAAAAATCCTTCTTGCACGATCGACGGCCGGCTGAGTCACTCCAGAATCAACGTGTCAGAGACTGCGGAAGAGTGGGTTACAGTCTGACGGTATATTAACCAATCGCGTATAATAGCGGCCTCGAACGAGGGCTTAAGAGATCGAGCGAAATATATCGATTGATAAACCCCCCGCCGGGGGCCGGCGAAATCGGTGTTTATCCGTGGACAGCGATCGACAAACATGTTTATCAACGGGCAATCGCGGTGAAACTTCAACGCTCGCCGATGATCCGACGCGGCGATAAACGAGGGCTCTCGGTATGAATGTACCAACAAGCATAATTTCGTGAACATGGAGGAGCGTTTCAGGGGAATGATGCAACCCGTCCATCGATCGTTCATTTTGGATTAGATGGGTAGCCCCCCCTCTGGAAGCCCCGGGGAGCTCCGTGTAGGTTCGGTGGCAGGGAACAGAGAAACGGCAATAGTTGCTTCTGTAACGTACGATTATTAGCTGATTAATCATAAGTGTACGTGATGTGCGATCGATACCTGACAAACACCGCGCTGTTTCCGGCCGCTTCGCTAAGGGGGTGGGGGAGCGTGACCCGTCCTCTCGGCCCAGCAACCACGAATATCACCCAGGCCCCTGGGGGACGAAGAACAGAAAGCAAACCCCGGGTTGATTCATCGAGGGAAGAGGTTTCGTGTGTCGTGTTACTGATGACACAAAAGAAAGCAGAGGAGGACCTGCGGCCTCGCGCGGTCCTCGGACCTGTCCCCCCGGCCCCGAGGACCCCGGAGGAGCGAAGGCGGCCTATGACCGCGCGCAACAACATCGGGAGAACCAGAACCCAGATCTCCGGAACCGGTTTCGCGGTTGAAAAACAATTTTACGATCACGGGGGAGAGAACGGCCCGGGGAGAAGGGAAGGAGATTCGACGCGAGAGTGTCTCAACGAGCCACCATGCCCAGAACGAGGAATATATACCCGTCAGCCTCGAGAGCGGGCAGAATGGGAAGGATTAAGCGGGGGAACAGTAGGGGGAACGCTAGAGTTCAGCGAGTTTGTCGGTAAAAATAATCCAAGAGGATCCTCTCGTCGGTTAACTCGATGCCCGATTTCGCGCGAAATGAATGGACAGAAACGGTGGATTCTTTCCAGAATCGTAACCCGGCTCGGCGATTGCGTAACGCGGCGGCGGAGAAAAACATTAGAAATGCAAAGCTACGATCGAGTCGGCCGACACGCACCGCAAACTTGTCTTGTAATGACTACCGTGAATGCTACTGGTCGCCACTGAGCCTAACATTATATTCCTGCCCGCGATGTCTCTCGCTCGTCCACGCGCTTTCGCACGACTCTCCGCGATTCCTCAGCCGAACGGAGAAGCTGCGCGTACGTACTCCGTTTAAGACGCCTAACGTTTATGAATGAAACCGAGAAAGCGTAATATTTCCGTGCGAAGCCACGGAACGGGCACGAGGTGGAGAACGTGACGGGCTAAATATCTCTGCTGGCCACCGCCAGCAGAGCCCCGCCGTCATTACTCGAATAACCTTTCCATTCTGATTCCCTTCCGGCGCAAACGTGACTCCGGCGGAGGTGTTCGTCGCGTCGGTGGGTGGCAGCTTCTTTCTACGGCCGAGTAATTGCTGGTTCTTTTTTATACTTCGCGTTCGCGTTGCTCGAATTAATTGGCGGATTATCTAACCGAACCAGGCGACTAGTCCTGTGGAAGCTACTCGGATGACGGTCGTCGTTAGCGGTTCGTTTCTCTACTTCGGTTGTGGAACTGACTATAGATTGCAATAAAAAAATATATAAAAACAAATTATGTTGAACGATTTTACTAAAAATGCACTAAAACCTATAAATTAATTATTTTCTTGTACTACAATTTCGATGGTGTTTTCTCACTTTAAATAAAATCGTGGTGCTGTATTAAATTGATTCATATTCTGTTATGAAATATCCCGCGCCACGATTTTATTTAATGTCAGAAAACACCATCGAAATTGTCGTACAAGAAAATAATTATTTGTTAGGTTTTAGTGCATTTTTAGTAAAATCGGTTAACATACATTTGTTTATATATATTTTAATTCTTTTAATATATTTTTTTTATTCTCCAGTTTTTAGTGTTTATGGATTTCTTAATATTTTCTTCATTTTTTATTATTTTCACGCGAGCTTACAAAGTTTCAAGACAATTGAACGGGTGGAAGTTAGTGAAAATAGATTTGTCAGATTTCAAGCATACACCAAACAAACAAAGAAACAAACAGCAAACACCAAACATACAGAGGATCGAAGCAAAATAAAATCTTTTAATAAGGTTGATTTAATATGTACGTTGGATTCTATTTCTGTAACAAATGGTTCTTCCAAATAAGATAGTGCGATGAAGAAAGGGAGTAAGAAGATATCACCGCAGTGGCGCACCCAGAGGGGGCTAAGGGGCCCTAGCACCCCCCAAAGAAGAGGCTTTGTAGAAAAAAAATAAACCTGGATTTTATTCTTTAAATAATTTTTTAAAATTACCTAATGAATTTTCTTAAATTTGCATTAAAATATATTTTATCCCTACAACTCGGCTCCCCTTAAGATTAAATCCTCAGTGCGCCACTGTATCACCCGTATCGGTCTCCAAACATAGAGCTCCCTCTTCCATTCGATATTCAACTAGCGTGTAGCTGGATCCAAGAGCCTCTAATATGCGAACGGAGTGATCAATTATTATCGTGCGATCACGGGAGTCGAGGAATCCACTGCGTAAACGCTCGACACGCGATAAGTTCGTAAATAAGCAAAACTCGCAGTTAAATCTATTTCAAATACGAGCGTGAACTTTGATATTCAATAAGCGCACGTGCCACTTATCTGCGCGCGGTTAATACAATTGGCAACAAAGTGTCCTGCCTGTTATTACGCATCGCGGATAAACGCTGTTCAACTAACGAATTTTGCATTCTCGATAAGAGCACGGTGTGTAACGCGACTGTGCAGCGTGGAGGAATTGCCGATGTAAAGGAGCACCTAATCCTCGCGAATTGCTCTTCGCGCAACAATGCAGAGGATCGAGCTTGCACAGGTAGGTACGATAAGGCGGCGATGACGTTCGCGGTTATTTTGCGAGGCAAAGAAACGTGTACACGCGAGGAGGAGGACTTAGTCATGTACCCCGCGTAAACAGCGTCTGACGAAATGCGGGAGAATTATAGAATCGTTAGCGTAAAAGTGGTGGAAATTGGCGAGTAGTTCGGCATTCTTTACGCAGCTTCCTCGGACAGGCACTGGCAGCGACAATTGCGAAAATATCCGTGTTTGTTGACAAGCGGGAGGCCGAAATTGTCAGTGGGGCGAGCCAAGAGCTCGCAACAGAGTAGACCGTCGCGCGTACCATTTTCGTGGACAGCCGCGGGCAATCTTTGAATTATACATCGTGGAAAAATATAGTGTCCGTTCGAGTGGCGGCGATAAGAAAATCGCAAGGCTATGAAGCGCGTTAAGGGGATCGGAGACATAAATAGCAGAAGTAAACGGCAACTCGGTGCGCTCGCCACCCGCGTAATCGGCTGGCGAATTACAAATTAGTGGCGCGAGAATCTAAAATTAAGATCGCACGGTTAGCTTGCGGCAAGAAAGCGACCTTTGCCTTGCACCTGAACTAATAATAATAATGACGCTTTGGGATGAACAAACACGTCGATAAAATTCTCGATATAAAGTGCAAAGGTTGGCAATAAGGCGGCCCATTTGTTGCTGTTACGCTCACCTCGCGATTGAAGTTGCTAGAATCGGAGGTTCCTCGGGCGGCCGAGGCTAGAATGGCCCTCGCGAGCTTACAGATGGGGCTTACAATGCTTTCGGATGATGAAACGCGGCAATAAAGTTGGCCCGGTGACATAGGGCAGCGGCTGACGCAAGAACGAGTGACTCCTGCGAGTCGTCCCTCGCCGGGCCTTTACCTGCTAGCGCAGGAAAGGGAGGAAACTGTTTTCGGCCACGCTCGGCTTATGAAAGCCCCGAGATCCAAGCTAGCGATTCAACCGCGCACGGAAATAGACGCGACGAATCTGCCAGGAGGCAGACAGGAGGTAACCGCGGTCGCCTCGAAACCTCTCGAAATTCGTGACTCGAGTGGTCGGGCCGCCACTTTTTCTATTTCAAATGGGAGAGCACGAGCGTTCTAGCGGGGGCAATTGATTACCAGCGACCATTCCAGATCTCCAATTTCTTACCCGTTATCGGGAGCAGCGCCTGAGCCCGCGGAATCGCGTGAAAAACGAGCCCAGATCTCGATCCCCGGCCGCGATAGTCTCGCTGGCTCCGCGAGATAACGCGACCGGTTCGAAGCTCCGCAGAGAACGGGGACTTAGGCGCGTGCATGGAGCCCGTAAATCGAATCCGTCGAATCAACTACCCAGCGCTGGCCATCCGACTTGGCTCGCGCAGTAGAATATTAAAGGGAAGTGTGCCGTAGCCGTGTGTGACTATCGTTGTTTAAAAAGAGCGAGCATTAACGTTATAATAACGAAGGCTTAATCAATTAATTCGATTGCACGCGCTCGGAATTTGTAGGTAGCTGTGCTTCGCAGAAGGTTCGCAATGCGAAGAGTAACGCGAGAGGGGACCGCGGTGTACCAACCGAATAACGTCCCTTTAAATGATCGGAGCTTTCTTTCCACTGCCGCACGTTGGATTGCTGAGAAAGCGAACGATCAGGTCGGGTCCACGCGACACCTTAACCTTACGATTCTCTATTTCTCTACCGTCGTCGCTCTTTCTATGCATGCCTGTAATCGTGCTCTAATTCTGCTTGGCGAGTCGTAAGGTCTCGGTGACTTTCCGAACGCGCCGGTGCCATGTGTCGCGCGAGCGAGAAAATGCACGTACGTGAGTAGCCGGGCGTAATTGCGAGAAACTACATGCCGAAAAGCCGGTCGATCCTCCCCCATGCGCTGTTACCAGGCGAGAAATAAAAAAGAAACGGGCCGTGGCGACCGGCGAATTTCGTCCCGAAGGGGACAGTCCAGGGGATCGAGGCAGCAGGGATAATGGTTCGCAGAGAGAAAGAGAAAGAGAAAGAGAGAGAGAGAGAGACGAAAATGGAATGTATCATAGTTATGTATGAAAAGTAAAAAGACTCACTTCATTTCCAATCTGACCCATGTTGGCGGCACCACCACAATTCGCGATCGTATCCGCCTTCGGGTAAGACTCGGTCACGTTAGCCACAGGAATTTTGGACGATTTTAATAAATACACTGCTTATAATATGTATAAAGATATAGCACGAAAGACTTCGGTAGTGCGTGTACGTCTGGTACGGGTAAAAACGACTCTGTCCTCGGTTTCTTAAAACGCCTCTTCAAAGCCTTCTCGCAGAAGGAAATAAAAGAATGACAATGCGGGAGGAGGAGCTCGGCGTGTCCCCGCGATGCTTTATAAAAAAAAAGAGTTGTTCACCGACGAGTTCTAACGGCGGGCGTTCCGTTGGGACAGGACGTCCGAGATTTAGCACACTCGAGGTACACAGGCGTGAAATTACCAGTCATAATAAATATCACAGAAATTTTGCTTGTACCCTGGCGCGGCTGAGGCTCGACTTTTCGTATGATCGTTCCGGCTATGGGCTCGTTGCGGCAGGCATAAACGGAGAGAATGAAATTCGATAGAGACTACGGATATATATATATATATATATCTGTTCACAACACCGACACTCAAAACTAAGGAGAGAAGCACAAGAATCAGGTTACACTGGACATTACGTGCAAGGATTTTCTATGATGAACGATGTGTACGGAAAGAGAGCCGGTTGCTAACTGACGATAACCGCTGCCTCGATGGCCAAGCCGAGCCGCGATCATCTGGTCGAACCGGCTTGGTGGGAGGTGAACAGCTGGAGGGGAGATTCGCCGGTTCTGAAGGCCTGTCATTGGTCGACAGTGCCGTAGCAACAGCGGGCGACATCCTGCTATCGCGCAACCTCAATTATGTCAAGCTGCGCTAGAAAACTATCATTTCGCATCGCGATCATTCGTTATTTACTGTAACATTCTGTGAATGAAGCGTGACGGGTAATAGAATCGACGAATACGCGATGTGTAGACGGGAAAGGCCGTGAATAGGTGGCGTTTCCGTGGGATAGGTGTAGATACGAGGGTGGCGCACGCAGGCGGCCGGCTTGATCAGCTGATGCCTTAGCAACAGGAGTACGAACCCTGCTAAAAATATCGGTCCCACCTGATTATCGGCACCGATGCAACCCGCAATGTGTTACGCGGCTTCGTGGTAAAAGTAAATGACAAATAACCGGGCTGGTCGCTTTTCCATCGGGCTTTCGCGATTCGAAAAGCTATCGGGAGAAAGTTTGGGTCGCCAGTTTCGGTGTGTGTCTTCAACTATGAGACGTTGGTAGCGAAAATGGTTGCTGTGCCATTTAAATCTTCGCATACGAATTTCATTATTGTTGTCAAGCAGATACATGTGAGATTAAATTCAGAGAAACTTGTGCTTCTGAAAGTATGTATGTTTAATTTGAATTTTGAATGCCCCGCGGCAGGGGATATTCTTTGATCGATGTTCTCGCGGATGATTTTGGAAAAGATATTCCGTCGATGTTCAAGAACCGGCGAGCTCACAGTCCTTGCATAATCGAAGAGAGTGTATTACACTTCGAAGGCGGTTGCGTTCGCGTTGTTTATCAGCGTTAATGAAAAGCCTGTTTCTCGGTGCTGGAGGGTAAGGAGGGACATTATCGCGATGGGTGTGTATGCAAGAATGCCGCGATTCGCGAGTGTTCATCGTAGCGAGCATTCCGTCCGGCAACTATTCGGATCAATGAAACCCGGCCTCTTTGTAACGAGGGGAGAGATGATGAAGAGCCATTCAGGGCCTTTAAGGTTCCTTTGTCTCCCAAGGACAACGTCGAAATAAAGACTTGGAAGGAAGCGAGGAAGGGCTCTCCCCCTTTCATTTCCGCAAAACACCAGCCTTTGTCGCGGGGCACGAGGAGTGTCGTGATGAGGAACAGCGCTTCAACATCTATGCAACTCCAACAAAAATCCCTCATCTTCACCAAACGTGTAAAAAAGAAACCCAGCGACAGATCGAAGGATACCAAAAATGCTTCGAAAGAAAAACCCACGCTTAATGGGTCTCAGCCACGTCCCTCAAGGATTATCGAGTCGAGTCGACTGTAAGGGGCGCCCGACGTTGTGCCCCTAGCAACAGGCACCATGGCTGCCACCCGTCGAGGACAGGAAAAATTCAGAGAGTCGCCCCTGAAAGCCAGCCCTGGCTAGTGGGCTCGTTACTTCAGTCGAGCGAGTAAATCGCGTGGCTGTTGGATCCGCGACGCGTTTCGATCCGGGTCCGGCTTAAACGACCCCTCGATCATCCAACGAAACAACATTTCCCGGGTCCGCGAAATACCTAGCGGCTTGCGATCGATAGGCGAGCGGCGCGTGGCCCACGAGCGCTGTAACGGGCCGAGGGAAATTCGCTCGGGGAAACGTAACAATGCGCTCATTGTTCCGGCGATTCGTATCGATTGCGCGTTACGATTTCCCGGTAGCGCGATGATGGAAGGAGGCCGTTCGCCCGGCCGAGTTCCCAGAAGGCGGAGAAGAGAGGAAGGCGATTTAAAGGGATCGCGAGCGGGCAGCTCTCGCCCCCGGAAACAGCCGCGGAGGCTCGATATAGCGGAGGGCACGTTTCAAGCGCAAACGCGCGTGCGGATCCATCTGGCAGATGGTTGTTCCGCGGAGCCGACAGTGGCCCGCGCGGGACAGCAACGGGAGTTTCTATTATTTCGTATTCCTGGGAGTGAGCATTTGGGCGAGGTTAGTATTGGAAGCCCGAAGAGGTCAACGCTCGGGAAAGCGCCTCTCGTTACGGCACTGCTATACGATATTATAGGCCCCGTCGCTCTGCGATCTCCCTCTTTCCCTCTGCCAACTCTCTCTTTCCCTCCCTCTACCTCGACACACGCTCCCCCACCCGCCACGCTAGTTTTCCTCTCTTTTTCCCACTCCCACTACAACCTTTTCCTTCTCTCCCGTCCCGCGCCAGCGCTAGCGCTCTGTCTCTCTCCGCCAGCTTTCTCTTATTCATTCCGCGCCTCGACATATCCCTCCGCGGCTTTTTATCCGCTTCCACGGCCCCCTCTTGCCGCCCCACCGTCCTCCTCCCCCATCTTTGTCCCTCTTTCGCGTGCTGCTCTTCCTCTTTCTCCAGCGCAACACTCTCGGTGGCTTCGTTTTGCTCCTGCTTTCTCCGCTTTTCCGCCTTTTTCTCGACGCTCCCCTCTCGTCCCTCCAAGCGACTCCATCCTACCACGCCGATCTGCTCTGTCGTTCCTCAACCAAGGAACCTTCTCCAGCGCCCGTTCCGTTTTCTCTCGCGGTGCGGCTTTCAGCCGGTCGCACGCGTTGTGCCGTTATAACGGGGAACAGAACCGCTCTCCATCCGATACGCAACGGTCAGGCAGCATCCGCTGCTTTCGCTGCCGAGGCTCGTGGAAACCGCCCCTGGATCGCGCGCGGTCACCGCTATCTGTCCCCCACGGGGTCCAACGATTACCCTCGATCGGTCTTTCGGTCAGTGGGATCGTCGTTCCCGGTGCTCTCGCGGCTAGGGGTTGCGTAAGTACACGCGAGATCCGGGGTCTCGTTTAAACTCGCCACGCGTTTCAATGCCTCGCGTGATTCCCTTATCGGCGCGGACAGTGATTCCACCCAGGGCTTGGAAATTGTTATAATATCGATTTCGGCTCTCCAAACGGTTATGAACCTTTATTCTGAGTAACTGTTACGAAGAACCGAAATTTCCAACTATTATCTGTTTCAATTACGGTTCCTATTTCCTTCCTCATATCGGTTCCATAACCGTTATTTTTTCGGTTCTATATCGGTTCCGAAACGGTTTTAGAATCAATTCTTTTATCGACTTTTCCGTAATTGATATCATTAATTATTGTAGCTGCAGATTGCTGTATATGTGCATATTCTTTACAAAATCCTTATAGAAAAAGAGGAAACATTTATACATATCATGTATAATAAAGCGTTGAAATAAATAATTCAGCTACATATTTTTTAAATTCACACACACTATATCATTCAGAATAGGATGTTTAAAGTTTCTCCTGTTTCTGTAAGGATTTTGTAAAAAAAAGATGAACACCTACAGCAATCTACAGCTACGATAATGAATGATATCAATTAGGGAAAAGTCGAGATCCCCATAAAAAACTTGAAAAAAGTAAAAGAATTACGCCAAGTACATGAAATCAAATTAATCACAAAAGTATAGAAGATAATAATAATTAGCATATAAAAAAAAGATGTGAAATCAAAATGAGCTGCAAGTGCATAAAGGTGCATACACAGCTAAAATGCTGTGTTCATACATTCCATTACCTATATCGCGGAATTTTAATAATGTGAAGATAAAATGTAACATCTAGACACTTGCCTAGATGTCCGCGGCCTGGAAGTCAAATACTTGGCGTGGCCAGGCAAGGTCAAGGTGTAAAAAATTTATTTGTGATCAATAAATTGATTAATTCTTTAATAATAAAGCAACCAATTCAAAAACTATTTAAGAAAGATATTTCCAGATGTTTAACTATTAGTAATTTTGTAATTAAATATATAAAGCTCTAAATGTCCGTATTTCTGCTCATGAAAAATAGCGATTAATGTATTGACCCAAGCTCGTGCAACACTCGCGTAAATGTTTAAATAATTTAGAATTATTTTGTTGCAACTATAGTACAAAAGTAACGCATATAATAATAAGAAAAATACGAAATGATCAGAAATGGGGACACGAGCAGAAATTGGGACATTCACCTTAACAGTTTTAAACAGTTATTTTCGGAACCGTTTCAAGCCCTGATTCCACCTGCCTCCACCTTGATCGATCGTCGTGCCCATTAATAATATCGATCTCGCGCAACGTTTCGCGACCAGCGGGCGCGCGTTAAAATCGTCGAAACAAGGCCGGTCGACGCAAAAGCACGCTAGGATCCTTTCGCGGCGATGAGTCACAGCGGACTCACGCGACCGAAGCGTATTGCACGGCAATGAAAAGTTCGCATTGCCAGCTATCGTTCCGCCGCAACGAGAAGCAAATCGTTCGTGCCGATCGACGAGGCTCCGAACTCCGATTGCGAAACCGCGCGACTCATCTTGGCCTTGCCGGATCCTGCCCACACCCTCAACGGACTCCTCCCCTCCCGCGCTATCATTCCTCCGCCCGATAGCGCGCAAGTGTTTTTAGTCACCGCGGTTGAAAATTACGCTCGTCGCGAAGGGCATTGCGCTTAATCACGACTTAAGTTACGGGGATGAGTCAGCGAGCGTGTCGTGGCGCGAAACGACGCCTGATAACGAAGTTATTCGGCCAAGAAGGGAGTCGGGAAATACGAGCGCAAGGTACACATGGGATCAGCCGTTACGAATGTCCTCGGTGGCTGTCAAGGCGGATGACGGGCGCGCACGTGTCGGAGGCACACGATCCCACGGAGCAGGGAGGAAAGGATAGTGTCGTGGAAAGCAAGAGCAAGGCGCAGATATCCATGGGAAGGGTAAACCGAGGAAGGAAGTCGAGGGGCTCAACTCGACGCCACGCGGAAACGTCCCTTTGTCGAGCCTCGCGGATCGAGAAGTCACGCGGGGTAGATCGAAGGGTGGCGAGCTCGCGAGGCACGCGAGGACTGACACTTTCCCCCTTCCGTCAAATGAGTCGAGAGAGAAGAGCTAAGTAACGAGCCTTAACAGAAGTGGCTGACGCTGGGTGAGTAGAAGAAAAAGTCTGCGTCTCTATCGATTGCATTGGTGTATTAAGCTACGCTGGGTCTACCGCTAAATCCATGGCATCTTTTGAAAAGAGTAAGCGTGAAAAGGCAGGCGTTGGTACAGCGCTACCTACCGTCTATAGGGCAATTTTAGGATCGCGGAGAGCATTGATGGTTCGAATGAGTTCCTTTCAGGAAGCACGACGCGTACCCGCACAAAAGATCGACGCAGAAACCTCGTGTCCACGCGTGACACGTTTCACGAGCAGTTCAATGACGTACAACACTTGTTGCGCCGGTCGACTCGTGTACGGACATTTCGACCGATCGAAGTTGCACCTTTGTTCCAGGTATGACTCAACTCCGCTAACTTTCCAGCCTTTTCTTTCCTCGCCTGGCGCATTATCTGCTCTCCCCCCACGACGAAGACTAGGACGGCACGCGTTACGGGCCCGGGCACGTGACATCCACCGGATCATCCGTATTGGTTCGCTAATGACGCACCGTTGTAGGCGATTTTGAAATAACAGAGGCAAGACAATATCGGCTGAGAAGTAGCGGGAGACTGTAAGAAGGAGCAGCAGAATGCAAACTCGCGATACCATGGAGGAGCGTGGCCATAAAGCTATTACGAGGCGGCTTAGAATAGACCGAACGAAAACAATTTCATAAAGAATCACAAAGCTTCCCACTTGAGAGCTAAATTTATTCGTCCCATGATTTAGTGACGCGCGAAGGTCCCATAATTAGAGCGACCAAGCGAGTATCTATCATTAGAAAGTAGGAGGGCTATTCCGAGAGGCTACTAACCCTATCGTTAATATACCGGGGCGTGAATTCTGTTCTTTGCGATCATCTGGCCGTGATGTTTACGAGGAGGGAATGATGGCAGACAAAGGCAACGATACCGCGGAACCGGTGACAGGCGTGAAACGCGGGCCGCCGATTGCGAAAGAGAATCGAACGGTCTTCGATCCGTGATTACCGTGATCCGCGCGATTGCAATAGCCTAGGCTTAGCAAGTCGTTAAGTGCAACGATCTGACATACATAGCCGATGATTCAACAATGACTAACGCGGAGGGGAGATCGATGATAAACTTCGCGAAGGACAATAGTTCGATTCTTGCGCCCGGTCGGACGTAACCGGTTCGCAATCGGCGACGCGTCAATTAAACGCATGGGGATCGTTCGAAAAATTGATTCGAAGAAATTGGGACGTGTTATCGGCAGTATACGCCGGAAGCTTCGCGGAATTCCATTGCCCTTTATCAGGGGGCGTAGCGCAGATGGTAGAGTAGTCCAGTGAAATTAGACGGAAATCTGCCCGATCTACGGAATAAATCCCAGCGAGCTAAATTTTGGTATGGGCCTTTATTTCGTCGTTTTAAACTATACGTCAAAAGTCTCCATCGATTCGAACGCCGCTTAAAATTTTAAGCGGGTTGAAATAAATAATAACAGTTTTTCGCGAATATCTCGTTATCTGGTAGTTTTCGGATAAAAAGAGTTATTATGAAAATTATAGCTTAGGAAATTCTCTACAAAAAGATGCTATGAGTTTGTTTCGTCAGAGTTTCGTACATTGTCATGTATGTCGGGTTACTAAGTTTCAACCCCCATAGTTTTGACAAGGAAAGATCTCGAACCTGGACTTTCAAAAAATTATGAAACTGTAAATAATTTTTCATAAAGTTTCATAATCTTTTGAATTTCCGGGTTCAGGTTCTTCCCTTGTCAAAATATGAGTGTTGATAATTGGTAACTCGACATACACGAAAATGATTACTCCAACAAAAAAACTCATACTAGCTTTTTTATAGAGAATTTCCTAACCTATAAATTTCATAATAACTATTTTCGTCGTAGAACTGCTAGAAAACGGGATATTCGCGAAAAACTGTTATTATTTTTTCAACCCTTTGTAAAAATTTTAGCGGCGCTCGGATCGACTGGAACTTTTGACATATTGTTTAAACCGACTAAATAAAGGCCCATACCAATATTTAGCTTGCTGGGATTTATTTCGCAGACAGATCCTAATTTCACTGGACTAAGAGCGCTCGCTTAGCATGCGAGAGGTACCGGGATCCCTTTTTCTCTAAAAGTAGCAACAATTATTATTCATCATTCCTACAACTGTACCAAAGCAGCATGAATTTTCTAAGCCCAAGTACTTCATTCCTCAACCCCCAGAAATCGCAGTTGGAGAACGTTCTTCAAGCTCCACCCTCGAAGCTAAAGTTCACTCGAATCGGTAACACGAGCCTCCTACGTCCCCCTCGTAAGTGCCACAATCACAAAACTTGCACATCTGCCTTGGTGCGAAGGAAGCACAACAGAATGTCCCTAGTTTGCGATGGCTGCACCGATTCGATCATGGCCCCAAAATTTCGACTTGAATAGGGACGATAGCCACGCGGCTATCGCTCCGCGCTGCGGACGTCGAAGCGAAGCCGAGTATGGAAAGTGGACGCGATACGGCGCAAATTGTTTGTCACTCGAATCGATCCGGTTTTAGTGACTACCGCCGGTCGCGGGCCTGCTGGCATTATCGTCGCGCGCCAAACAGCTGCGGTACAAAGATTTCCCTTGTAACGACAAACGCATACACGTACCGAGACGATACAGTCGACCCCGGCTAGACGATCCTCTGCCCGACAATGGCCCCGTGACGCAGAGTCGCGTAAGCACGCCGCGTTGCTCCATATTCAGGGGCTGCCTCCGTGCACGCGCACCCGCTGCATACAGCTGCTACAGGCGCCGATCCCGGCCACCGTAATTTCGGCGAAATGGTTAAAAGGGAATCGGATAAATGGCAAAGAGGGAGAGGTTCGAACAATCGACGGGACGCTCAGCGCTCGAGTGCTTCTTCGAAAGCACTTCCGCCTGTCGCGTCGGAGTTCAAGCCTGGGAAACGTGCAACGAAAAGCGCTCGATGAATCGTACAAATGTACACGTGACTGACTCGAGTCGTGGACAAGGTAGCCGCGAAGGCAAACACGAAGTGTAATGATGAAGGAGAGAGTGACTCGACAGATACAGTGGCTAGATTAGATATTCCCCTGGCTAGCAGGTCGCGCGCCCGATAGTAGGTAGCTCGAGATCCACGACGCTCCGAAATAACGGAGCGCATAGGCTTTCAGAATCGAATAGGCCTTCGCCGGCAGAATAGAAGCACGCGGCATAGAACAATCCCATAAACGATCGTTACCAAGCACGGTCGACGTGATTCCGCGCGCGCTTGCAACCGGATTTTGCAACAACAATAAGCTCGATTGATAAAGCACAGATATCCGTGTCATCCGAACGCGCGAGTCCCTCCGCCCCGTTCGTTTTGTTTCACGAAAACATCGGGCGCGTTATCGCGACGGCGAGCACACGACCGCGTATTATCTGCCTCTCTATTGACCACCAGAGTATCAATAATAGAAGACGAAAATGCACATATTGGCCGGAAGACAATAAACGGTATCTCTCCAATGACCGATACTCTTGCGACACCTCGGCTAAGCCGTGTTCGGACGTTTGCCCCAACGCACAGTGGTCTGGGGAGTGAGCAAAATTCAATTTCTCAACTTCAACTTTACAATGTATTTTTTTTTTGTATGAATTGACAACCCTCCAGAGAGCTTCTAAATCCGCATACCTTTCCTTTTTCATATGATTCTTTGATTAGATATAATATTACGAAGTCAAAATCATGAAATTTGATGTGAATCTAATTGTTTTAATTACTCATTATAGAACATCAAAAGTCGTGTTTGTATTATACAGTTATATAGGTAAAGAAGTATATTTCACTTATTTATATGTGCCATAAGCATTTTTTAGTCGATGTAGAAAGAGTGCAAGGTTTGTATCAATTTAATCTTTGAGAAGGCTTATAAAAAAAATTTCGTACATGAAAGCTTACACAATTGCTAATAAGAGCACGCAAATTTCAAGTGCAGTCTCCTGCAGTCTTCAATTTTAGTTATATTTATTTAGTTAAAGAGAATGTTTGAATATGTTTAATAACTGATCCTTTATCAAAAATATAAGTATTTAATTGAATTCCGTGATAAAACAATAATTTGTGCGGAAAAAATTGATATTTAATTTTCACCACGATTTTTTTTTGTTAATAATAATAGTGCTTTTTTAATAATAATTTACGATAAATAGTCGAATTATATAATAAAAAATTAAATTTGCATTGTAAAAAATCGAAATAAAGGTGTTTTCAATTTTGGCTATAAATTTGAATCCGCTACCTTGAATTTTGAATTTTTGGTGTCAGATTCGTTATCAGGGACGTCAAAACCCCTCGATCACCAAGTTTGAGAATAATTAAAATTTTGGCCGCTAAAAGTAGGTACCCGGACCACTGTGCAACGTTGCATGATCGTTGAACGAATTTCAGTACTTCTGCCTAAATAGCTGCGCGATATAGGGAGAAATTGACTTGAAGAGTTCGCTATTTCGGCTATGGCATACGAAACGGGCCGGTCTCAAAGTCCCCCCAATTGTTTTTTCACGCGATTTCGGTAAACACAATCGGCAATCGCTAATCATTTTCCACGCGCTTCAGGCCGGCCGCAAATAGCCTCTTGCATAATTCCACCGGAACAGGCTGCCAGTACACAAGATCGTCACGTCGGGCCGCCCATAATCTGTTTACGAATATTAGCCGCGTCGTTTAATTGCTGCACTTTCGCGCGATAACGGCCGGCAATAGAGTCGTAACACCTGATAACGTCGTTAACAGGCGGGAAACGGCGGGGGGTCGTGAACCCCGTTGTTACAATCGAGACACGTTGCACCCACCGTTCTATATGGCGATCGTTAATACACGCGCGCGCGCGACATCTGCCCTGTATCGATATTCCCTCTCCTTGCTGCGTACTTCTCTTTTTTTTCTCTCCTCGCGTGAAACAATGCGATACGCTGCACTTTTTCAGGCAGATCGCCCCGACCGCTCGCACATGCAAACAACATATTTTCAAGCAATCTGGGAAGGGGAGATGCAGACTGGAGTGATAACGCTAAGGCAGCATGATCCGATGTTCTTTCGAGGTATCTGTCGCCGTATCTGATTGGCCGTGACGGTTAACTCAAACTCCGCAGGCTTTATGAAAACATGTATCATTTGCTTTTTGAACTTTAGTCGAATTGCAAAGAACACGGCTGACGAATCTGTTCGTGAGATTTCGGAGCTCACGGCTTCGCGAGCAGTTGATCCAGATGTGACGTGAGTCATAAAGCCTTTAATTGGTGTGGAATTAAGTCGCGCCAATGTTCGCGAACGTTTCAAGGTCCATCGAGAATCCCAGAGGATCTTCTTTGCAACCCAAGCCCTCGGTATCGGATTATCAAACCATGTTTCGTTGGAGGCTTTAGTAAAACGTTAAACAGCGCGATTCCGAGGGACCTCGATGAACCTTATGCAAGAAGCGACTGCACTAACGAAGTTTGCTCAAGCTGTCGCGTCTCATTCAACAGCCAGGCCTTATTTGCCGTATGATAATTCAGAGCTGATCAAGCCTGTCGAGGAAGATGGCATTAGAGGCGCGACGAGGCGACAGTGGTTGGTAGCCAGCCAGGAATCGATGACGCAAAGTCCTCGGATAATTCGGTGCTCCGAGTATCAGAAATAAAAAGAAAAACAACAGCCCCGCCTCGGGGCACCGACGAATACTTAGGCGAAAAATTATCTGAACCGCCGTTCCAGGCCTTCCATCTATCGCCAGCCGATCCGGCGCAAACAACCGTCGAATTTCGCAAACAGCGATACCGGGCGGGCAAATAACGTGGTTGCAACATTTCCCACCTAATTACTTCCAACTGCTCCGAAAAATCGTGCCACTGTATTTTCCTCCAAACACTGTTCCCCACTTTCCTGCCCTCCGCGCGACGCTTTAACTTTAAACTTCAACTACCCTCTCTTTAAAACTCCATCACTACTATGATTCCAATCCCTTCAGCGAGACGCGAGTCTTACCGACTCCGGTCTTTCCCACGAACGTTAAGAAAAAGGTTTCGCGTTCAAATATATTTATCGGCTTACGTAATATCGCATTGTGATCGGCCTCCCCTGTTGCGGCGCGGTCCCTCTCCCGCGAAACGCCACCGAATCGACGCGCACCCTTAACTCTGGCAGGCGACTTTTATGCGGCAGTAAATTAAGGGAAGCTTGGCGGGAAGCTGTCTCGACGGTGGCGAAAAAGTTAGCGGGAAGAGCATAAAATTCTGAGATATATATACGTTTCGTGGTGCCCCTCTATCCCGGCCATAATATCCCATCCCCCGATAGGATCTACGGTCGCGGGAGATTCGAGCGACACACGCGTGACGCTGTTTTACGATCGGCCCATAAAACTGTGTCAAACAATGTACGTACCCACGTCCCTGTCCATTTACCGACGATCGTAACGCGCCGAGACCGATCGATCGCTTTCTACGCGCCGTTCCCTGTTTTATTTCCACGGCTCTCGTCCCTCGGAAAAGGGCGTCCCCGCAACATCCGACCATCATTAGACGGCGCGGTCCGCGGCGTCGTAAAAAAGGAGAAAGGCAATAATTGACGCGAGGCACGAACCACTCGGACAAATTTATACCTGGATAAATCGATCCGCGAAGTCCGCCCGGGGTGAGAGCTGGTTCGGGTTAGGCGCAAATGGCGAGTCCCAGCCGCTGTCCCTCGCGCCGCCGAGTCATCCCTCGCCGACCAAGGGTGAGAAAGTGATTGCGAGCCATGTGTCAACGGTACAATAAAAGGCACCCCGGCGAAGGACGAGGCGTCTCTGGAATTGCGTGCCTCGCGAGCAGAAAGAGAAATGCAGCAAGTTTTATTACTCTCGAGGAGAGAGACTCACCGGGTCGTTGAAGAACGCTGCGCTAGCATAATTCGTGGGCTTCCTGTTCATTGACCGAGCGCACCTAATTCCATGTTTATTCGATGGATGCGAAGAGAGAGGATGGAAACGCGCTACCTACCCTGCTCTGTTCGGGATGAAAGGAGCCGATGCCCCCGTGGAAACGCCATTTCCCTCGTAACTCGTGATCCGTGGCGATTGATAGAGGGAAAATAAATCGAGTGGCCGTGGCGAATATAAGCGAACACCCTTCGTTTCCGCCGCTCTGTGCCGAGATTGCATTAGGCGACGCGGTTATACGCTGGCTCTTCATGGAGCGCATAAAAGGGCGCTTACGACCCCCGGTGCCTGGGATCGTGAATGGCACCGAGGGACCTCGTAAAGGAAATTAAAGGCGGCACGGAAATTATTTACGAACGGGAAGCGTAGCGCTGCGAGGATTCTTCGACTGCAGCTATTTTCTGATTATTATATCGTGAGATTGTAAACTAGGAAGCTAGTTAATAATCATTTCGGACGGAACACGGGACAGAAAAGATGTTACTTTGCTGAAGGGATATTAATGGCCTCGCGATTGCAGGGGTGGCTTTCGCGATTACAGGGGTGTGCTCCAGAAACGACATCGAGGCTTTGGGGTATCCGAAGGCTGCGAGGGGCTTCAGGATCGAGAATTTCAGCGTTTTACGAGGAACGTGTATTTGCCGTCGGCGCGTGCACGCCCGCCTTGTACCCGCAAGAGGCGCGGAGGGGTTGTCGCCTGGTAATCGAGGGTATCAGTGTTTTGACAAGAGAGATTTGACTTTGTAGCACGCGGAGCGCGCGAAGGAGGGGCGAAGATCGCGAGGGAATGAGGATACCGCGGCATAATTTATCAACGATCGGTAAACAACAAAGCCGGTTATCGGTCGACTGATGCAACACGGAAGCGACTTTCGTCAGCTACTGCAAATAGACTGTGCAACACTATAGATAGACTTAATCACGCGTAATTGTGCATTTTTCCGACGAAAAGCTGGATAACGATCGTAAGCGTGCCGCCAATCGGATCGAAACACCCTCGAGGCCTCCTTTGTTCTTCGAGCCACGGCTGAGTCATGTGAACGTCGAAGAAGAGAAGAAGCGTGCCAGGACCGGTCTCCTTTGTCTTCTTGCGCAACAATGCCCCCCCCTGCGTTTTCCACGTTCAATAATGAAGCGAATTTAATCCACCCCTTGCAATCTCCCACCTTTGATTTACTTGTTGCGGAATTGCCGGCGAATTAGAAACGCTTTCCAGCGGATAGAAGCTCTCAGAAGCGGGGAAAACCTAAGAACATTCGAGAGTACCTAAATCGTACACTAATTCCTCGACGCCGGCGTGACGAGCAACGAGAATTCTCGCGAGCGCACTCTTTATCTGAGAATTTATTTTACAGCTTAGAGATAAATCTGCATGAGTGATTCTATTCTACGTTCGCATCGTCGGTCAACAGACGGCTTTACCCAACACACTGCTCTATCGTGACCCATATTTGCTCGAGGGGTGATTACTCCCCCTTGATTCTCCCCCCGCGCGGGCACGCTCGAAGAACGGCCCATTGTCGAGTGGAGAGGGAAACGCGCGATTCAAATTGAAATGTAGTTTTTTCTCACCATCCCCTCCTCCCTCTCTCTCTGGGGTGCACGCGTGAGTCGCAAGAGTTTACCCCTTAGCTGGTACCCGTCACAACAAAGTCGATCGACGATTTGTTACCAGCTGCTCTCTCCCTGGAAAAACTTTCACGCCTGAGTACGTCACCGTCGCGTTGATTATGGAATTATTAGAAGGACTAATCAGTAGGACTAATAATAGTTTATCAGAACTAATCTAAACCTGCTGAAACGTGGGTAGTATGAACCAGAAAAGTTTGGAAATCGACTCGCCAAGAAGCAGCGACACCTACCGCCGCGTTGAAATCACCACAGTCCTCTACTCTCTCCTGACTTCGCAGAGATCACCATAGAATCACAGAACCGCTTAAGCGTGCCGTTTCGAAACAGCCTCAGTTTATCGCTCCGATATAATGTGACATTACTGAAACAAATATCGGTACAAACAAGTATTCGTATCGAAAATAACTTTATCATCCTCTGCACACGCGATGCCGGAATTATCTCGATCACGTATATGTATACTTTCAGCGTTGCATTCACGATCGTTGGAACGATCGCTACGAACGGGAGGTTCGAGTGTCCCCCACGAGTACCCTCGACGTATTGATTCCTTACAGAGCATTCAAATCACCACATTCGTCCACCCTCTTGCCACGACCTGGTCCCCTCGCTGCCCCCCTAGCCTGTCAAGGATCCTCAGAAATGCCTAGCCCCTTTAAAGGCTCGTCGTCCTCGCTCAGCAGGGGCGAGCGTTTCCAGCCCCGCGACCGTTTTCCTCGTTCCCGACCCCGTAACCCATCTCGCAGAAATGAACCCCACTGACAGTCAGACCGGGGAAAATTAGTGGGTCGTGCATTACGGGTGGCAGGAGGACGCTCTCGATGGTCAGAGCGCCGGAGGAGCGCGGCGAAGCCATCCGCGACCAACGACCGCCAGTCACGCCAACATCTTTTTCTCTCCCATCGCCCAGCGAAAACGAAACTGCGGCCTGCCTCTCGCGGCGGCCTTGAACCGAAAGCCCGCGAAACACCGTCCCGTTTATTCCACCTCGTTAGCCCAATTTCCCCCGGGGCCTGTCGATTCGCGATGGAAGCTCTTCGCCTCGCGTGGCAAGCCTCCACGCGCGTGCACGCCGGAGAAGGTGTGAATAAAACGTCGGGAGAAAAGCGTAACGGTTCCGAACGAACGGCGGAAAGGTGCTAGATGACGGACGCTGTAGAGGGGGTGCGGACCTCTCTATATTCAAACGCTAGTATCTAAAAAATGGTTGGGAGCACAGAGAAATTATCTATACCGTAATTGTAGAAAATTGAGTGCTCTTTTAATTTTATTTCAACAAAATTTCGACGGGGCTTGCCAGTTTTGAGAAATTCTTTAAACTCCAAGCATTGATGAATTGTAAACTTTAAGGCCCAATCGACACCCTTTCCTGTTGTCCGATTGCAATAAATTTTTTCAGGGAATGCTTTCTCTGTATTAAATGTAAAAAAAATGGGCCACCCTAATGCGCAGCGAATCGCCGCGTGTCCATTTCTCGAGGAAGAACTAAACGCGAGTCGATCGGCGGACGCGAAGGAAAACCTATATTCGCTAATTAAATTGGAAACTAAATTCAGCCGTGTACACGCATCGGCCGCGCTCACGTGGAATAAAGAGGCTCCGCGGAGCTCGGAGCCAGTAGCCGTGATCCCAGATTATAAGCGAGGCGTTAAAGTCACTTTGCGAAACCGGTCTTGCACGCGGTAGCCAGGCCTTACCTACCAGGGGAATGCAATAAAATTACCAGGCAATTGTATCCACGTGCCTGTGGACGATGAAAGGACAAGTAGTTTCGGCTTCTGACCTCTAGCGCAACGTTAACAGCCTCGCCGCCAGATGTACAGGCTGATCCACGTGCGCCCATCGCGTCGAAATTTTCCTCGGCTCTGCATTTCCTTGGGTCGGCGCGAGCTCGGTAACGTCTAATTTTCCAGAACCTTTGGGGACTGTGTATAGCAGACGCGAGGATATGTGCATAACGCGAATGAATGACCGAATCGACTATTCATATCGCAGTTCATAGAAGAATTTAAGATTCGCTGAATGGTGGAAATTGAATGCAAAGCGCAATCAACTTCACACGTTCGCATTAAGCGAGCGCTTGCACGAAAGGAAACGTCACCCATTTCCGGCTGTCTTATCACCTGCTTCTGCTTGTTATTCGTGTCTGCCTTTTTCTTTCACTTTGCATTTCGCGCGTCTCGCGCCGCTGATCGACTTTTAAAGTTTTAACACGTCGACGAGATATAAGTACTTCTAAGGTCTCTCGAAAGCGCGTATGCGTGATCTTCGGTGATATTTATAAGCAGGGCTTGAAAACTGTTATAATATCGATTTCGGTTCTCCAAACGGTTATGAAGAACCTTTATTCTGAATAAGTGTTATGATTTTTGTTTTATTATTATTTATTTTTTCTATTTCCTTCCTCATATCGGTTCCATATACGTTATTTTTTCGGTTCTATATCGGTTCCGAAACGGTTCTAGAATCAATTCTTGTACCGACTTTTCCCTAATTGATATCATTAATTATTGTAGCTGCAGATTACTGTATATGTGCATATTCTTTACAAAATCCTTTTAGAAAAAGAAGAATCATTTATACATATCATATATAATAAAGCGTTGAAATAAATAAATCAGCTACATATTTTTTACATTCACACACACTGTATCATTCAGAATAGGAAGTTAAAAGTTTCTCCTATTTCTATAAGGATTTTGTAAAAAAGATGACCACCTACAGCAATCTACAGCTACGATAATGAATGATATCAATTAGGGAAAAGTCGATATAAGAATTGATTCTGGAGCCGTTTCGGAACCGATATAGAACCGAAAAAATAACGGTTATAGAACTGATATGAAGAGGGAAATAGAAACCGTAACAGAAACAGATAATAGTTGGAAATTTCGGTTCTTCGTAGCAGTTATTTGGAATAAAGTTCTCCATAACCGTTTTAATCAGAAGCTTTATATAACAGTTTTAAACAGTTACTTTCGGAACCGTTTCAAGCCTTGTTTATAAGTCGTCGCGATAATTCTGAAAGTGACACCAACTTCTGGGGTAAACAATCGAACGTTCTTGAATTGATGCGGAAGAGCACACGCGACTCTTCCCCGCGCCATCGACCTTCTTCGACACGCTCGATGTCTGCGATTCGAGGGACTGTTTGGAGGAATATTCATTTATGGATGGAAACGCCGCAACCTGCAAACCAGCGCTGCTTAGCATTCTTGCGCAACGTTCTTACACAGTCTGGCGAAACGCAACGATTATTATTGGTAAAAGTGGTCACGGGAAATCGTACGATACTACCCTCGCGCCCCTGGCTCGCGAATTACCATTAGGATTTCTTTCACGCGAGAAGGAGAGATCTCGTTTCATAAAAGTCGAGTGTCCCGGTAATGGAAAAAAGCTCTTCCGAGGGTCTTCCTCCCCTCCGTCCCGCACTCAGCCTACCCTCGTCGACCTTCCTCGAAACTGGTTGATTTAAAGAACACCTTAAGCTCTCCCTCGCCCTCCCCCGGCTCTTCACGACGTATTTATGCAAATTAGAGGCACGGGCGTCGAATAAACGACCGGGTGGAATCGTCGTAATTAAAGATCTGTCGTTCCGCGGCCTCTGAAACGCCGAGGGGGCGAGGGAAACGATGCACGGGGGTGGAGAAGGGCGAAAGCGTGCCAGCGAAGCAGGGCGAGAAAAGTGGTGAATTAAAATTAGACCCGGCTGTAATCGCGGGGATGAAGAAAGCACCCTTCCGCGATAAGACGAAGCAAACGAATGCGAAATGGATTCGACGACAGGAAACGGGAGAAGCTAGCGCGGAACGTTCGAGAGCGAGGCCCGCCTGGTGTTATTCTTGCCGCGCAGATTCGTGACAGAGAAAACGCCTTCCCAGGTTAAATTCTACTCCAACGACCGTCTCGGGAAACTCCGCGAGGCTTTTGTCCGAGCAGATCGGGACGGCGGATGCTTCCTTAAGGAGGGACCCTCGGGGTCTGCTATACATGCATATATAAACTCAGTTCTGCACCCTTAAGAACCAAGAACACGAACAAGGGGTGCGTTCTATCCGAGAGCCTCACCGCCCAAAAGACGATGCAGGATCCCTCTATCTCGATCTCCAATTGTGGCTAACGATCCTGTTTCGCCGTGAAACCAGCGTGTGGTCGCAGAATATGCAGAGCAAGGAGAATAGGAATCCTCTGTAACCGAAGGCATACATCGACGATTTCATGGCGAAGGTAAAGCCCTCGGATGATTCACCATATCATATCGCTGAAACCTTCTCCCATTTTCCTCGACGAAACCCTTCCACCATGCGTCGCGCAAAGCCGGAGGAAAGCGAGGCAAACAACGCCCGCGATAGATGATAACGGACAGACAGGCACGGGTCCACTTTGGAACACGTCGTTCACGCGTTTACGCGACGTTTGGCTGGGCATATACGCGAGCCGTCGCGTATTTATTAATGCAAATATTAGCGACCTCGTTACGCTCCAGGCTTCTCCGATCGCGTGCGATCAAACGATTCTGTAACGCGCGTGATATAACATTTTGACTCGTGCAAGCGCAGCATCGCCTGTCGCGTCCATTCCACGCACACCTTCTACGCTGAATGGGCCGTTAATTAAACACCGTTGCTGCACGCGTGCTCGGAATGGAACGATCTGCCGATAGAAAACTTGGCGATAATTATTGTCGACGGTTCGGTTCTGCGCTGTATAGGAGACCGAGGTAGGTTGTAGCACGGGGTAAATTGTAGCGTAAGTAAAATCCTTTGAAAGACAAATCTGGTAGCTCACAGCATGGGAGAACTGCTGGACGATATTAGCACCGTCGGTTTTAGTCACACAAACGAGCGTTATGTATTCATTTTCCGGTTATAGCTCAGAATTTTAGTGTGTAGAGCACGTAAGTAAATTTTGTCTTAGCACTTTTTTTCAATTAACCGTCATTAGAAACTGTTTGAATTCTTGCTTCTTTGTCGCAAACGAATCAGTACACATTGGATTATTATAATGTGCACGCATTTTAATTATTATTATTATTATTATTATTATTATTATTATTATTATTATTATTATTATTATTATTATTAATTATTATTATTATTATTATTATTATTATTATTATTATTATTATTATTATTATTATTATTATTATTATTATTATTATTATTATTATTATTATTATTATTATTATTATTGAAAATTAAACGGGCATTGCCCAATACAAAGCACAGTTACAACGACGTGATAGGATTTTCCTGACACAATAGTCTGAAGAGCTTCCAACTGAAAGAGGAACTACATACTACCGGAAAAGAAGTGGACATAGTCTACATAGGAGCTAGCACTGAACATTAAGCGATTCATTGGATCAAGTGACCCATATTTAGATTTGAATTTGCGGTATACGAAAAGTGGCCTTTTTCTGACACATCTGGTAGGAGCATATAAATCAACGAGTTCCAGTAGTGCAGAACAATTAATTTCACTCTTTATGATCTTAAAAATAAAGGGCATGTCCGTTACAGTTCTGCGCGCAGAAAGCGTTGTTATATTATGTTTAACAAGTATCGATGCAAAATCGATGCGATAATTTGATGTTTAGTTTCTCGCTTGCTGAGGTGAAACGCAAACATTCAAGCTTGGGGTAAATACTCCGCTCTAAATGGTGATAAAGCAAACATGCTATTTGCTGACACACCGGAAAAATATGCTCGAAGTCTAGACGAACAACAGCAGAATCGAGAATCCAAAAAGTTGAAAAAAGTATGTAGGCAAAAGTAAAGAAAGCGAAGAAGAAGATTTTGGTGGAATCAGATGAATAAGCAATGATTGTTTAACCCATGTTTATCAAATGTTTAATAATGATCTGTGTTTTCATTTATATTTTTTAGAAATGTTTATTTGCTTTCATATTTGTATTTAAATAAGTAAAACAGATGTGTTACAATTTACCCCCATTTTGTTACTTTTTTCCCCGAACTGGGGCACACTGTAACAAAGATTCTGATTTGTTTAAGATGAAGCTGGACGTCTAAGTGTCCAAGATTTTGCCACGTATTTTCACGCAATGAGTTCACCCACATGTGTAAGTAGTAAGTCACGCAAATTATTTCCTGATTCAAGAAAACACTTTCGAGAGAAGACTGTGAAAACTTTCTTTGTTACAATCTGCCCCGGCCTCCCCACCTACTCGTTTGGGGATATCGGTGCGATATAAAAATCGAGGCACTCGGTATCAACACTCGATACTCGTATCTCTTAGGATAATATAATTTGCTGCAATTAACACGATAGCGGGAGCATGGTAGCTGCCGCCTAACTCGACAGGATTACACAAACACTTCACCAAGTATTATGTGATTTCGATTAGCTATTCGGCTACTATAAATTTCACGTTTTCGCGCGACTAATCTGACCACGGTCTGGAAGCGTTCTGTCCGAATGCAAACGCGGCGATAATATTTCTCGTGCCGGCGTCGTTATTATTGACTAAGCGTCAACGATCGCCGTCAGAAGGGAGCTGAATAATCTGGTCGGCGGGGCGAATTTGCATGCGATTCAATCTGGAGTGTAAGCCCGAGGAAGGAAAGAAGGAGCACCAAATAGGCGGAGAAGTTTCGGTAAACAAGTCAGCCTCGACGGCGATGAATTATTGAAGACAACGCGGGAACGAAAATAGAGGAGCTGCGGACTCGCGAGTCCGACTACCTGCCTGAAATTTTTCCACTGGCGATGATCGAAGCGTAGTCACGTGGGGCCGATGAGAAATATTCTTTCCCCCCCCGTCGCCGTTTTAATTAGCCATGGGTTACGGCCGGCCGCGATAACGGCGCGGCAAGGTTACGCGAAAACCGGCGATGATGACCGACGGGACGGCTAATTAAGATTCCTCCCTCGCCCTCCTCTATTTTCTCAGCGAGCCACTCGTTCGATTACGCCACGCGAAAATAGACGGGATAAAGTGGACGCGGACGTTTCGAGCTTTGCTTATGGAAGGGAACACGGTAAATCTTGACGCTTCCGGCTTACACAATGAGGCGCGAAGAATGGCGCGAATAATCAACCGGTTGATTAATGTTCCCGCGATTGACGGGCGGAAACAAATGGAGAAACCGTGCGCGAGCTCCTCGCGACTCTTTTTCTTCTCTCCTCCTTTCTGCTCCCTACGATCGTCGATGTTAACAGTGTATTTATCGATTCCGTTAATATAACGAATAAATCCGAGCCCAGATCTCTCGCTCTCCTTCTATCAATAAGCGAGACCACTCCTCCCGCTCCTTTTATTGCTGAAATTTAAGGGAGGAATCCTATTTTTTGCGACTAAAAACGCAGCAAGATTTGGGAATTGTTTTGTTAAGAAACTAGCATTTCGATTCATCTGAAACTTTTCTTTTATTAAGTTTTAATAATAAACATAGGAGTTATGCGTGTTTTTAGCCGCAAAAATAGGATTCCCCATTCAGTGAGAGGATTTATGTTGCCGTTAAATTTGGAAGCCCGTTAAGTGCTCTCGAGCAGGGAGAAAACTTCTCCGTGTTCTCGCGGGTCGCTTTTATCGCGATTAAATGGAGCGTCCTCGATCACGAGGCGGTGCCGATCGTCGGTTTCTGCACATTTTTAAAAAAGCCCCGCGGTTCCCGCGTATTTATACCCTCTGCGAGGAATTCGACCAAGAATGCGGCGGGGAACACTTGCTGACTACCATCTGTTGTTTGCTGGCTCGGTGGCAAGCTTCCATGCATCCCGTCGATCGTTACTCACCCGCGGCGACACGGATTTTACGTAAACGTTCTATCGACTTTTTATAAGCGGTGACGAGATCCGCGGGAGAATAAGGCGCCCGCGACAGACGCCTCGAAATATCGGGGGGGGATCGAGGATATTGGTGATCCGCGGTCGCCGGGTGAAATTCATTATTAATACGGCGCGGTACTAGAATTCGCGGGAGAGGAAGGAAACGGGGCAGGAGAGAAAAAAAAAGGAATCTTCTCACGGGAGAAACAATTGCCCGCTGTTATACTCGCCGGTCGCGGCACAAAACGCCAGGCAACCGCGCACCTGTAACGACTGGCAGCCTCATAAAAATATTCATCGAGGTCGCCGAACGAAAAATGAATTCCCCGCGGACGATCGAGCCGCCGAACCGCAGGCAATCTCCATACGGTAATATGTCACCGGCCTGCATAACTCGATCGAATACAGAGAGCCTTTTCGCCTGAAACGGTCGTAAAGGAGGAGGAAAAACGATAGAGAAATTGGGGAGGATAGTTTTCGCGAAGAATAATCGCACCTGTTAAGATCCAGGATAGGGTGAATGGCATAGAGCGCTGAAACCACCTCGCCGAAATTCTCGCGGATATCGCACAACCGATCTCGATGCAGTTCTACACAGTTGCAGAGGCGTTGAACGCGAGACGAGCGAAATCGTTGTCGATGTATCTGAGAAGAGGCGGGAGAGAAGGTGACGCACGTCGGTGGCGAGGGAAACAATAGATGCGAGTAAAACGATCGGCTCCGCAAGTCATTAGAATAATGGATGAGAGGGGTGCAAAGGCCCTGATCGGTTATTGGCGGTGATGCGATCCGATGGATCGAGATCGTCCCTCCAGGCCCGGACGGGTCGCTCCCGTATTCATGCGATGCACGCCGGCTCCGTGCATTGTGTACGTGCCGCACATGCGACCGCAGATGTATGCACATGCATTTAGGTCGGGCCGGTATCTCTGTCCGCGCCGTATGCACCGCGGCTGCAAAATTAGCCACGGGGCGTTCTGTATTTCGCTTCTGTTACCAGGCGCGGAGACTCGCTCGCCCCCTTAGGTGCTCCCGTTCCGTTGATTTACGCCCGTCGAATCATTCGAGAATAAACACGGCCGGAAATATATCGCCGACGGAAATTGCACTTTCCATCTGGGAGCATCGGCGGAAAGCTTGCAGTGGAAATTTACGCGGATTGACGGGCGACGAGCTCCCGCGGCCCCGCCCGACAGTGGGACCCAATTCGTCGCTCCTCGGAATACCAACTACCGAATCCGCGTGTTTGTTTATTTCAACGACGAAGGCTACGCGTTCCGCTTAGCCCTCGGAATTCCGCGCACCGACGCGCCTTATTACGCCCGCGACTGAATACTCTCCAATCCTGTGTGTATTCCTATGGAAATGAGTACCCGAGGCATCCTTCAGATATGTTTCCACCGGTGTTACGCTACCTCGTTGCGAGTCTCGAAATAATTCTGGTGACACAGCGCGTCAACAGATGCCTCCATTTCTTTCCTTCTACTAGAAGCTCTGCTCCGTGGAGAGCCAAGGGCCATCGCGCGTAGGTGGGTCCGGGTTCTCCAACACCTCGCCCTTGGTGGTGCACGCGGAGCGCAGCGATCGCGGCAATTACGTCCGCAGATAAGATTACGTAAAGCGCGAGTTTGGCTCTCCTCTGCTCTGACCTCCGAGCCCGCTAGAGAGGGCGAACGAGGAGGAAATAGATGCAAGGGGAGGAGGAGGTGAAGCAGAGGGTAAAAGAGAGAGAGAGAGACACTATGTATATATGCCCGTGTGGGACGTATGACACGAGGGGCAGAGCAACGGAGGGCAAGAAAACGAGAACGAAAGAGAGAGGAGTAGTGGAGTACAGGAAGGAGAGGGATTCGTATGTGCTGCTGCTGGCACCAAGCAGTCTGCTCCGCTCACCTCGGTATTCCCGCAAGCAATGCCAGCCGAGATTGCTGCTCGGTACTTGACTCGCGTTCACGAACATTCACGAACATTCGCGAACACGTACGATGCCGTGGTTCGACGTGTGGCTACACGAGAGAGGAGAGCGGCCCATCCGCGACCAGCCAAACAAAAATTCTACTCCTGTGTACCACCTTCGGGGCACACGTGACCAACCCTGTTGGGAAAAGGGCCGCGTTCTCCCTCGAGGAACGACGAGTTTCCCGGCCCCCCTCGCCGGGAAACGATTCTCCTGGAACTTCGCGATGCTGTCTCGCGTCCTTGACGGATGCTCGATATTAAAATTCAACGGGGACTTGATTCCTCCGCCATCTTTCCCTAATAAGGCAGCGGTGTCTCGCGTCACGCTGACGCACGCTCGATATTAAATCCTCCTGCCCGCGAAACGAGCCTCGCGCCGATACCGGATGCGAAGTTTCATTCCACCGATGGGAAATTCATATTTTCGGAGGAAGCTGCGAGAAGCAAGGCGACAGACGCGTCCAATGGGGTAGCTCGAGGACGTATCTCGTTTGCGAAGAGACGCTGAAGATTCTTGACAGAGGTAGCGACGAGCAAGCTTCTCAGGGGACGGGGATCTTATTGTGGGTGGAAGGAATATAGCAAGACACTTGGCACGCGGTCGGGTGGCGTTAAAAACGAGCCAGCCATTTTTCATTCGAATAAATAAAGTAAAAATTTATTCTGGTTCGTTCAACTCCGGCTCCGTTCTTATACAACGTCCAAGAACTACAGAGAAGTCTTGACCCCAGACACGCTGGTGCCCCTTCATCCTCCATTTAATAAATTTCTTCCACCCACTACACTCTGTCCTCTCCGCTCCAACTTTGCCACCGCGGTCTTCGACAATCCCCCTCTCTGGATAAATCCATGGCCAGTGGACACTCGACTGGGCGACCATCAGGGGAGGATGAATGTCGTTGCGCGAAGCAAAACTGACGACGTTCGACCGCGGGGAACGAGATGAAAAACGGGGAAGAAGCGACAAGAAGCGCAAGGTACGGGTGGATTCTAAATGTGGCCGACACCGCTAGAAACAGGAACGGTCGCTGACGAGGCCCGCGTCGACTAGAGCACCAGCAATAGAGAAAGAAAAAGAGGGGGCGGAACTGTGCTCGAACAGACCGTTCATTGTTTGCAATGGACTGCCAGTATGTATACACGTCTCGTTCTAATTTCCTTCTTGTTTACGTTACCCACGGAACACTCGCCTGGAATCCAGCCGAACATATTTTCGACCTCTCTCCGCGTTGTTCGGCACTGTTCGAGAAAAGGGAGCCGTGTTTACGCACGGCCCCCTTGCGCTCCGAAGGGTGGCCCGCAGGTGAGGCCGCGGTAGTGAATGTTTTGCAATTTCGCAATTGCTTCCTCGAATCGTTCCAAACTCTGGCCCCGCAGATTGTTATCGCAGCCGAATTGGAGCCGACGTCGCGAAACTTTCCACGGGAACTTCCACGGCTGTCGCGAATCACGCGCGCGAGAGATAGTTCCGTTGTCGCGATAAAGTTGCAAGGCCATGATAGTCGCGGCAGTTCCCCGCCGAGGGAGAAGTTTCTCCGGCTTGCAGCGTGACTGTAAACGAGAGTCGTTTGCGAACGAAGGCGCGAAAAAAATACCGCGCCCGTATTCGCGAAGGAGCACCGAGCGGCGGCGATTTACAGGCAACCTCGGACCGCCGCGGCTCGTAACTTCGGGGCCCCGAAGGGCGCAGGTGTCGCCGGAAGTCGTTTTACGAGCGAGCGGAAACGTAAATCGGTGCACGGCCTTCGTCACGGGTCCGAGGAGACTGAATACACAGGAGGGGCCTCGGTCGAACGGCGATCGTGAGGGATTTGGTAAACTTTAAACAGGGGGGCGCCCGCGGCGCTCTCGTGGACAGGGGGTGAACAGAAATCGCGCGTGGAATCCAACTGGCCTTTCCTTTGGAAATGCCGGTCGCCCGGTGAAACGGATAACGTATACCGCGATGCTTAACTGCTGCCACTTGCGCGCTGGGATTTATGGAGACGTTGTGCAACTACTTAGGTTCTAACGACGCACGTGGCATGTGCCACTGGTTGAACAAAAACGCATGGAGATTAGAAAAACCTTAAGAATATCCATTCCGGGATGAGTTTTATAGACGGAATCATGTTTCTTGCGATCGTAAGTTCAGCTATTAAGTGTACAACTGAGTAACCCAAGGTATTCAGCGAAATTCAAGGTTTATTTTGAAATTATGTGAAACATGGTTTACTGCTCTGCAAGCTCTTTTTGCGTCGGTACCGAATTCTCAGCGAGTAGGTGCTCCAAATCAGAATTGTCGCGCTTCCGAGAGCCTGCAGGGCGTTGTTTGACAATCGCACTGAAATCACCGCTTTTAAAGCGCTTAAAGGAACAAATTGAGTCGCGTGCTTTTGTAGCATTTTTTCCTAGTTGGATTTCGTAAGGAATAAGTGTGGGATGTGCACTATATCAGTTGCCATTTTTGACTCTGTTAAATTGAATAGTTTTGAGGTTCATGCTGGGTCCCCCGCCAAAACAAATGTCATTTTTAATAGCTATACGATTTTAAACTTACTTCTTAACGCGCCAGATCCACTCGATGGCGGAGCACGGTGTGAACGGGGCTTTAAAGGCTCGAGGCGAGCTCGCTGCAAGCTCTTGAATAGATTCAATCGGGAGTGTCTTCTCGGAAATGCTCGGATGCATTTAAATGCCTCCGGTCAAATAAACAGGGCGTCCGTTGAATACCGATCGCCGGCCGATATGATTTCTGCATTCGTACACCGTTCGTCTTTCTTCTACGACCGCGCTCCCTAACGCGAGCTTGTTTATTCCTACGTTGCGTATCGAGCACGCTATATTTAACGTCGTTATCTTCGTTACCTCGTAACGGTAGAGGAAGTGCAGTATATTTGGAATACCAGTTTGTTTAAGACGAATAAAAAATTACGGAAGCGGGTGGGAACAAATAAAATTGCATAATATCGTAGGGAAACTAATAGACTTTTATATTTCAAGCTCTCAGTAATAATAAAAAAGAAAAAGCAACTGAAACTTTGGCCTAAATGAAATATGACAGTAAGTATCGATTTCGTTAAGGTGCAGGTAATTTGGAATACCGGTACTACAATTTACCTTCACTTTATAAACTTAAAAAACCACGTAGATAATAAAATTATTTGCTCTTATGATTTAATCAGGCTCAAAAATCACAATATGTAAATACCTATAAATCGACAGCGCTGGCCGAAACCGACGCGGCGGTAGCTGTTGCGCGTGAAACAAAAGCATCGCCAAGCTTTGGACTATTCCAAATTACCTCCACCTTCGGTATTCCGAATTAGCAACACGGCATTGAAACCCAAAATTTCATGTCACACTTTGTATTCTCGAAATTATCGCGAAACTGACACGGATCCATAGAAGGAACATGCAAATGAGTAGATTAAGTGTTTCACTCTATAGTTTTGACACCCTTTAACCATGATTGGAACGATTGAATACTTGCTGACATAAAATTTTGCAGATTGACGCTTTCTTATTCTGCAGATTGAGTCGAAAATGTTGAAATGGCGATTCATCCAGAAATGTCGTTAGTTAACAGGTCATTAGCCCCTATTATCTACGGTGTTACAAATTAAATAGCGTCAGTAGTTTATTAGATACTTCGGTATTCCAAATTACCAACAGTATTCGAAATATGCTGCGCTTCCTCTACGAATAACCGATGTTTGAAACATGAAAGGCAATTATTTCGCTAGCCCGTTAAAGCGTCTGCAGCGGATCGCCCGGATCCATCGAACAATTCGATTATCACAGGCCACATCCGCCGCGGTGAGAGACGATTCGCTAACCGACTCGTGAATAGGCTTTGTATTTCGGAGCTAATTGGTTTTAACGCGCGCCCAAGGTCTCCGCGTATCACACCTATTCCTCAGCTCGGCTTTATCGAAACGAAGAAGAATAGCTTGATTAATTCTAATCTCACGCTGATCTGCACCTCGCGACACTCATACCGATCATCCTCCGTTACGTAACGCCGCTTTTTGTCGGCATAATGGGAACAAACAATTGGAATCGGGTGGAATCTTTGATCCTCGACCCCGCCGATCCTCGATCGCCAGGATTAGCCGAAGGATCGGCGGTGACGATGCTCACCTTGATCCTGTCCGCCTCGGTGAAACGGAATGCTACGAGGTATCCTCTCTTTTCGCGGCAAGAAACGCGATTGCATCTGCCGTTCGCAAGTATGCGCGAGAGCAAGGGGGGAACGGCTTGCGGCCGGAAAAAAAGGAGTGACGAGCCCGTCACGTTGCCTGGCCGCGAGAGGAATGGAGAAGTACCTGCACTGACTAATCAATAATCTCGTCAGCCAGGGAGCAGGGACAATATAATGGCAGGCAGACTGCTGTCGGCACTGATTGATCGTGATCGCTCGTTCCCAAGGATATCGTCCTGAGGCGTCCCGAGGGTCTTTGCCAAGGACACGATCCTGCCATCCGACGGCATTGCGTCACGATTACCGCACCTGAGATCATCGCGACATCCGCGGGATTCCAGCGCGAACGCGTGGAAAGCTACTCCCCCTCTGCTGCCGAGAACTCGCTGCCGCGACGAGGATCCCTGCGCGCGTCGTCGAGGAGCAGCGTTTCGTTAGGAGGCTCTTTGTTGCCCGGGAACGAGGAACTAGAGGGGAGCGTGGAGCAGTTCGCCGGGCAAGATGAAAAACAAACGAGCGTGGCTCGATTTGACGTAACACCACGTGGTGGCAAGCGGAGCCGAAAGGAGAACGGGTTCACAGAAACGAGATTTACGAGGGTCGAGGATCTGGCTCGTGGAGGAGACATGTGCGCGAAGCTTTTCTTTTCAGAAAAAGCGACGGGCGAGGAGGCCCAGGGGGTTCGAGAAACGTGGGACCGTGCGCGCGCAGGGCTCGGTGCAGGGACAAAGGAGCTCGCCACCGAACGACGTCGTTAAAGACGAAAAGATGACCGAAATGTGCGTTCACAGAACCGCGGAGGAGGTGTGATTACCAGGTCCCTGGAAGAGGAAAATGAGGGCATTCCGCGAACAGATAAAGTCATCCTGCTCCATTTCTTGTTATTCATTCACGGTCGGGCGGACCTTATCGAATCGTAGCCCCCTCCCGTGATTTCGCACGTTCGATCAGTCAGTGTTGTGGAATTACTCCGAAATCGCGCGGGTTACGTATCGAGGCGAAAGAGTTGCGTCACGTCTTTACGTCGCGTTTGCCGGTGGCCGCGCGTGTGACGCGAACGCGAAGTCACGAGGAGAAACGGGATTAATTTCTTCGGTGATAACGGGGCGTCGATGAAAACACGGCCAAGCACGATACCCAAAGAGATATCGGTGTGACCGTCGCCGGACAAACAATACGTAATTCGGGATGAGGCGAGGACACCAACGAGCCGATTTCGGCGCCGATGTGACGAAATTTTCGCGCTTTTTACGCGTCCTCCATTCCCTGGCTCGAACAACTTTTCCACTAGATAGGAGGGGGGTGATTGTCGCTCGATCTCTCTTGTTTGCGACGCTCGCGTGTCGGGAACCGATAAGCACACGTCGGTGGCAATAACAATTCTTGTTTCGACGGTACCCTTCCCGCACGCTCGCGGCTTGCGCGCGGTGTACCTACGAAACATGCGCGGAAATGTGAAATATTCCGTGCGTCGCGTCGCCACTGAAATATAAAGCGCACACGTGCCCGTGTCGTTTGCATATTTATGCAGATCCTGTTCACGCGTGACGCTGTAAATCCGTAAGGCCGGCGGGCAGCTAGCTCAGTCGAAGAAAGTAACGCGTCCCCTATTCATTCGGCAACGAAAGCGGACTATCTCCCTTCGGCGAGATTAGATAAACAAGATCGATCGCGATCCCAAGGGCACTTGACAAATTGCTGCGTGCGGACGAGTTTGTAGTGTCCTGTTCGTATGATATTGCTAGGTGGCCGAGGCGGATTCGGAAGCCTTTCTTAGAGGGGGCGAAATATGTAAAAGTACAGAAGTACATTTTTGAATCTTCTTTTACAATATTTAGAATTTGTTTGTAATTTATATTTGAATACCTCTATCTGATACTATAGCCTAAATAATTAAATTTACATTAATTATTTATACAGAATATTACTGAATGTTATAATATTTTTCTATTTTATTAATCTTCGGGGGAGGGCGACCGCCCCCATCGCCCTCCTCTGAATCCGCCCCTGCTAGGTGGTCTGTTTGCGGGAATGTAAAGTGACAGATGTCGAATAGGACTGAACGTTGTCCGGAGAGAGGCAAGTATCTTGTTTCGCGATTGTCGCCCGTTTGCCGCTCCATTAACGTTAAACATCGGTATCGCTGACGTCGAGCGTGTTAACGGGAAAATGTATTTTCGTCCAGGAGGCTTCCCGTCCTATCACAAGAACTGGTCAGTGATATGGGAGCAGGCTGCAACTTGGTAATCTGTTTTCTTCACGATGCTCTCCTCTGGATTTAATTATTGCCACGTTATCGGTCATTTATTGCCCGCAGGAAAGTATCCGTGCTGGCTTACGGCGCGGCGACGATAGTAGGCTTCTGTTGGTTAACCGATTGGAAAGCAGTGTGCAAACATATTCCGTACTACGGTGGCAAGTACAAGAGGGGAAGTCCACGGAGATACGCCCTCGAGTAGAGCTAGGCGTTCGACATCCTTGTTATATTTCCAAATAAAACTGTGCTCGATATATTTTGTAAAAATGAATAAATCGTCGCGGAGGACTCTGTATGGAACTGTGTTAAATAGTATTTAAAAGAAAAAAAAAAACCGCCCAAACAGGGACTCGAACCCTGGACCCTCAGATTAAAAGTCTGATGCTCTACCGACTGAGCTACTCAGGCAATAAAGGCACAGGCCTTTGCACACCATTATCAACACAACGTTCCGTACCGATTTGTTTCGGATCGAAGAATAGTATCTGGGGGGATAAAATAAAAAAAACGCCCAAACAGGGACTCGAACCCTGGACCCTCAGATTAAAAGTCTGATGCTCTACCGACTGAGCTATTCAGGCAATGAATGCACGGGCCTTTACGCATCATTATCAACGCAACGTTCCGTACCGATTTGTTTCGGATCGAAGAATAATATCTGGGGGAAAAAAATAAAAAAAACCGCCCAAACAGGGACTCGAACCCTGGACCCTCAGATTAAAAGTCTGATGCTCTACCGACTGAGCTATTCAGGCAATGAAGGCACGGGCCTTTGCGCACCATTATCAATACAACGTTCCCTATCGATTTGCTTCGGATCGAAGAATAGTATCTGGGGGAATAAAGAAAAACCGCCCAAACAGGGACTCAAACCCTGGACTCTCAGATTAAAAGTCTGATGCTCTATTTTTTTTTAAAAATATGTTTACTGTCAAAAATTTTGTATATTCGCTGTAAATATAAAGCTCTAAGAAAACATAAAAAAAATTGCCATACAATCTTAATTAATATTAAAAAAAACTAATTGTTCCACATATTGGAATATCTTAGTAGTCACTAGCAGTTGAAGTATCTTTGGTAATTAAAAATTATCAGGTACTGTTACTCCTACAAGGAATTGCACTTCTGGTATCTCAGCGTCTTGAGAATACATGAAATAATTAAGGGGAAAAAGCCTATCAACCCAGAAGGAAGGTAAAAGCCTCGAACTCAGTCTTAAGCCTAAACTAAAAAAAAGACCTAAACTGTCACATAGCGGAAATGCTTGCGGGGTTAGATAGCCCGTGGTAAGTTGTTCGGTGGATTTTTTGAAAAGCCAAAGACTGGATGACAGAGTTCTCTATGTCCGGTAATTTGCTGAAGTAAGCTCTTGTGAGGGTAATTAAAAAAGAATCGATTCGGGTAATGTTAGCCTTGTTATATGTATAGTGTTTGGTTCTTAACACAATGCTGCCAGTCCGAGTCCGGATTGCGGTATAACCGGAGACAGGCCCTCAGACATTTTCGATGGAGGGCTCTGGCTCCCTCCATGGAGGTATGGTTAAAATTCCACAGTACAGGCGCTGCATATGTAATTATGGGCCGGACCAGCAGCATATATAGCATCAGTTTTGCTATTATAAAAAAGCCTGCTGTTTGCTAGGAGCGCCCGATTGGCTTTCTCTAGCTGGGCATCAAAATGTTTGTTTCCACGAAGCAAATAGTCTAGTTGGACCCCCCAATATTTAACAACCCTCTTATGTGGGATTAGTATCTTGTTCGAAGTACCCGGGAATAGTTCAGGGAGCCTTATAACTACTCCAACCCCGTATTAATTTCTGTTAACAAATTCTTGCCAATTACTTTGGTGGTTACCCGCAGGAAAATATTACAGAGGACAGAATATCTTTCACATTCAGAACGATGTATATATGTACCTGGGAGATTGAAAATATCGTACTGCGAAGGAGGAATAATGGATTAACACATTCTCAGCTAAAGAGGACGTGTATCGCGTTTAAAGTTCCGTGGTTTATCGTGATACGCTGCTCGTCGTCAGTGGAAACGGAGATGTCAATGTCACGCCGGATATAATTATAAACCGAGCGATAATTCCTTATTAACCCTTCGACTCGGTCCGCACACGCGGCGAGAGAAGAAAAATCAAGGCTGGCGATCAAGGACCCCAGAGGCTCGCAATTTTTGTCGTCGCGCGTAATCGGCCGCTGTAAACTGTTGTCAACGTCCCACCAGAGATCGTAGTCTGTATCGTAGAAAAATATTAATACCCTTTTCTGTCGATTTTTATCCCCCCCACCGCGATAACAGAGACGTACTACGTAGCTCGGAGTCAGCAGCTGCGTTCGCACGCGTGTTTTCATGGCAAACAAACGACTCCACGTGGTAATTCGGCGATCCGTTGCTTTAATATCACATTTGAAGCTCTACTTTATTCCTGCGCTCGTCTATCTGCCTCGCTAATAAAGCGACTCGAGCAACAACAGGCAGTGGAACGATTTTAACCGAACCCTGGCAACGACAAGAGGAAGTCGCTCGCCGCTGGCGTCCGAGCGGAGGGTTGAATTAATTTAATGGAGCAGATCGTATCGGGAAAGCTTCCACCGCGAACGCACCAAGTGGAAAATTCCTCTGTCGAAAATATCGAGAGGAAAAATATTGTTTTCTTCGTTCTTCCCCTGCGTCCCCGTATCGCGGAACCGGGAAGCGTAGTATGTAACTCGATCCACTCGAGGCGATTAGATCGAAGTAACATTAGCAAGCCTGGTACAGAGAGCAGTAACTCGTATAGAACTGAATACAAGACTATATTGATATAGTGAAGTCAATAGATAAATATAAGATTAAGCATAAGAAATGATATAGAACTGTTAGTGTTAGAATCGTGTGTTGCAGTAACTGTGTCCGGAAGGATACTGACTGCGACAACCAAGGTCCTCGGTGCTTGACAGGGCCCAAAAAGGCTGAGCGGTGCGTAGGCCCATAAAAGTGTCATTGACAGTATCCAGACCCCAGTCCCTCTGCTTACAGCTCGTGTCGTTGTTCCACCGTATGCGTTCAAGGCGCGCTGTTTGCGCTCACCGGGAGTGCAAAGTATTGCGAAAATGAAAAGTCTGATCCAAGAGGAGGCGCTCTCGCGGGGCGCAGCCTTGACACCAAGCGAGTCGTGTTGTTCCAGTGGCGGACACTCGAATCAAGGCGGACTGTCGCCGGCTAATTGAATAATATTCGGTTCAATTTCATTGCGACGACATTCCTGCGACGAATCAAGCGGGACGCAAAGTCACAATTTTTTTCGCGAGAGATTCCCCATTATCGTCGGCCAAGACACGGCTCTAATCGTTCGCAGGAAAATTTGCTTGAAACCCCCCAGACCTTTCACTACCAACCGTTAGCCTCGAACAATACTATCTGTTGTTGCGGCACCTTCGAATCGTTTCGACTTTTGCTCGCGTCCATTGATATTCTTTGTATTTTTCCGACATTCTGGTTAACCCATTAACTCACAGTGTTTCACCGGCGCAACACTCGCTTTAAAAGTGCGTGCAATTCTATCGTCTGCTTATATTTAACTGTTCTTACCACTCATCCGTAGTTTTCCTGGTGGTAAAATAGACTTCAATATTCTCGGTCCAGAAAATCAAACATTTTCTTCAAAAATTTATTCTGGATTATTCTATAAAAAAATCCATATTTTCCATTTCAAAATAACAAAATACAACATATACATATATCAGTCTCACCATTTTGAAATAATGGTTCCAGGGACTGGGCTTTAAAGGGTTAACGTAGGAAGCACGATTATCTGTCTTCCTTGATGAAACGTCCCAGGATATAAAATTTCCAACTTGAAACGACGAGGGTCTCGAAACAAATTTCCTTCAACTGTGGCACGTCGAAAAGCGTATAATGTAGCTACCTAAAATTCCTGCTTCCCCAATTTCGGACCCCGCGCCGTTCTTCGACAGCGCAATGGCCAGCCCCGAATATCCAGAGGGGAGAAACGCCGGGGAAAAATAAAAACAAGGGTGCAGCCGCGCCGCAGCGTTCACCGTTGCAACCCTGTTTCCTATAATTGACTTTTTCCGCAACGTTGACTCGGTCACTGCGAAACCCATTTTTCCCCCCGAGCTTTAACGACCGCCGTTGAGACGAACCCTTTCACGGACACCCTGCAGAAACGACTCCGTGGCTAGGGCTTTGTAACGGGGCCCTGTTCTGTTGGCGCGACACGGTCCACGTGGCACTTTCGAGCTGCGTTACCAGGTTCGGAGGAAAACAGAGGGAAAAATCTAGAATTCTAGATGACAGGCGTGGAGTGGTAGTAGGGGTCATGCGACGTCACAGTATTTCCCTCGGAGAGAATTTCCCCTGGCAACGCTGCTTTCGACCGACTCCAACCACGCGTCGGTCCACGCACGAGGAAATTCAGTGAAACCGATGGCGGATCGGGTAATTCGGTTGCGGATGGTGCGCTTCTGTACGCGTGATTCAGGGTCGTCGTCCAGCGAGCGCAGCGTGTGGGGGCTTTCCCGAAGCGAAGATTCTTGGCGAGGTGCCACTAGCTTCCCGATGTGTCAAGTTCTCAATATTAGAAGTTACGTGCTACCAGCTTCGCCGGGAGACTGCTTGTGTTCCCGACGACTTCAGCGATACCCCAGTGGCGCAGGTTTATCTCGAGCAGATAGTAAACGGGGGTGGATATTGCCACTCTCCTGCCGGAAGCTCCAGCATCTTCTCTCTCGATTCGTAGCAACGCATAAATGAGAGCGTAAAATGCTTATATCGCTAGCAGCGTAATGCGCAATTTGAATTCCACGATAACGACTGCTAATCCCTCGTTGGTGTCCAGATATAAGCTAAATGGCACTCGAATTGGAACTCAACCGGGTGTTTCGATCCAGCAGGGATTGATATTTTAATTAAACGATATCCTACCGCCATTAAATAAAGCAACAACACGTAACGTGCCGATAATCTGTCGTTGAGGGTAGCAGCACGCGGCAGAGCAGATTAGTGACGCGTGCAACGATATTGTATTGCCGGGATTACATTGTTGCTGCATACGGCATTACGTCAGCCCCGCGTTTCATCAAGGCAGCGAGGCTCGTTTTCTAGCTACCGCGTTGCATCGCGGTTCTCATCTTTGATCTCGGCTGCCCTGGGCAAAGTCTTTCCGCGAAGAGTCCAGGATACATTCCTAGTTCTCCGCTCTGCTCCAGGAACCGCTGATTCATCGCCGTCGACGTAGAATAATTAATCGCGGGGACGTGGAACGAGTCGACAGGGGAATAGTGAATAACGCGATCGTTTTCCTCCTTTGGTCGTCGATACGTGGATCTGAACACGTCCGCACCGGCGAATGACGGCAACGGGAACATCAATTGCTCGGCGAAGTCTTCGTGACGACAAATCAAAACAGATTCGCTCGCGGCTGACGTTCTCGATCAAGGTCTGCTGCGTGGAAGCCATTGTGGATCCTTCGAATCTTCGCGATCCTCGCGTCGGATATCGAGGGAAAATCGGCAAACGCTGCGGAGTGGCTCCGTTAGAGAAGGCAAGTGGGCAACGGTACGAGGCGTCGGTGCGTAGGAAAAGCTCGGAAAGCTCGGTGATTAACCCAGAAAACCCGATGATCGTGCATCGACCCGCCGCATGGACTCTCGCAAAAGCCAGAGAGAGAACGGCAGACCGCGAGGAGGAAAGGGAAGCAGCCTGTTTCTAAGAATCTCAGCGAGCGCTAGCAAGCATCCCTTGGGCACTTGCCAGCATCGTCGTATCGCAAATATAGGCGGTTAACGTTGGCCTCACACCGAATCTCCTCGGTGCAATGCGAGAAATTAATCCTCCATGGAGTACGCTTCTCGCTGGCAAACCCTTGGACCGCTGCTGGTCACTTGCAACGAGGTACGTAAGCCAGAGGATCAAAAACCTCGAAAAGAGGAAACGTGAGCTGGTCTCCCTGTTGCATGACCTCCACATTGTGGATCCGCGGTTGAGACTACCACTCGCGCGGGTAGCGAGAGAGACCCTACAAATATTAGTCAGGGAATTACAATCCGAGTTCAAATCAGCCGTAGGGAAGTATTGGATAAATCTGTTGAAAAAAATCGACAACCGCCCAAGGCCTCCTTCCTAAAAATCAATGCTATGTGTAGAGCGAAACAGCTTGACGGCATCAATGAACTGCATTTCGTTCAAAACGGCGCGCCCTTAATTCAAATAAGCAAATGCAACGCGACTAACACCATGGAAGCAAACAACAGCGAACGAGCAATCAGTTACTCACGATCCAACCCAGGTGCCTGAGCCTTTTTCATATGTTTTTCTTTGCACTTACTAGGGTAAAGGTGATCCACGCGCCGTCTGATTCCACCTTAAAGGACCCAATTACTGTCACCCTAAACTGTTTTACTTAAACTAACGAATAAATCTTGTGAAATGATACATAAAAAAAATTTAGCATGTTTGGGCTTCCGGGCTGTAGGCCGCGGTTCGGAGCGCCATTTGATTATGCGTCCATCGGATTTTCTTACATAAATGTACTTCAACTATGTCAATAAACATCGCGAAGAATAAAAGGAAAAGTAGAGCATGCGACTCTTAATCTCAGGGTCGTGGGTTCGAGCCCCACGTCCGGCGATATCTATTTTTTCCCCCCGTTCACACCACGGCGAAACAGCTGCGATGTAACGTAGCGTCAAATATTTAAGACCCTCCCTACTGTTCCGCCGTCTTCTATCACGCCCCGCTCCAACCGCTGAGACCGAGTCCCCTGATAAAAGCTGATGCCGCGTTTTTGCACACGCGACCCACACACGGTATTTTTCCCACCGTTCGAAAAGGTACGCTGAGCCCAGCGGCATGTAAATAATCGAAATCATCGCTGCCCCGTAATCTTATCAGAATCAACAGACGCGATGGCGGCGACGCCTCGATATATCATCTCGCGACAAAAGAACGTCGAAGCCGAGGGAAAACAGAAGGAGTACCATTATCATTTGCACAAGCAATCCAGCTTTACCGCCTTTGTGATAAACAATCGTAAGAAGGAACATAACATTACGCAATGGCTTCTTCGAATACAAGAATATCTCTAGGGGGCCTTTAATCAGTGGCGGATGTAACGGGCGCCCGAGCCCCATCTTTAAAAAAAAATTGTGATTTTATGCAAACACTATTGAAACTTTACGAAGATAAATGACTGTAATACGAATATATCGTTTTGACGTGGATACTTTCAAGAATGCCCCTCGGCAACGCAGGCGTCTCGAGCCTCCCGTGTTTAGCCCTTGTCACAGTCCTTGGAAAGGCCTGGCTTATGACACCCCCAAGTGCCGATTGCGCTTTCTCTTTTCCAACACCCTCCTCGACGACAGCTAAGTGTTCGCTTGGAAACTCATCGAGAGTCGAAATCTCGTATTTATTACACTATCGAAATCTTGTATTCCCTACACCTGGGACATTTTCCTTAAATCCGCCACTGCCTTTAATGTCCTCAAGATCCAAGGGATTCCTTCGAGACAGGGCCCAAGATTCGTCGAGTAGTCAGTAGGCCCACAAAGGTCATGGGACCCAGCAGGATCGGGGAGCAGAGGGGGTGGAATGAATTAAAATTCTCAAAGGCCCCATCTCGCTTCTTTGCCCCGCAGTGCCGAGGAATTCATCGGGCAGGTGCATGCGTTGTGGAAAAACGTGGAGGAGCCGCGGAAAGGCAGGAAGAAGGGGAAGGGCCGTCCGAATGTGCAGAATAGAACGCCGGGGTGCCAGGTGTTTCGGGAAGCTATTTTCGATTGCAGTTTCAGCGAGAGCCCGCGGCAGAGGGGGCGGAAGGGATGGTCCGCGGAGTCGTGTATTTTTAGCGGGCTACGGCATGCGGCACACCACCGCAACGTTTCGACACGACCCGAAATAAAGTGTTTATCGAACGACACACCGGGCGAATCGCGAGCGAGCAGTGGCTGGTGGTCCCTGCCAGCGAAAGTAGATCGGTTTACGGGACGGAGACAATGACTAATTAATAGCCCGTGCTTCCTTCCGTTTCCGAGCGCACCACCATGCCTGCTCGCAGCTGGCAGATCCTAACTGTACTGCCCCAACGATCGTTTCGTTCGAGCGCAGATACGACCAAGATCAACTGTCGCGGAACACGAAAATGTCACGCGAGATGTGGATCCCATCCCCTATATCCTAATAGTAGCTTTAATACTCGCCTTCGCTCGGAGTTTAAATTGTGATTTTTTTAAAAACATTTCTGTTTTATTTGTGAACGTAATCATTCATCTGGATTAGATAACAACCTCAAGCACATGTCGCGATCCAAGAGTTCACCGTTCGAAAGTTTTTAGGCGACATACGAACATAAACTTTCTGCTTTATATGTTAAGAATATGTGGTCTGTTCGAAATCGAATAATATGGGGAGACCACTGTCGCGTTAATCGAAAGGCGTGTCCGCAACATTCCCTGAAATTCAGTTACTACTACCAGGTAGCACAAAAATAGTTTATATGTATATTAAATAAGGGAGCTATGTCTGCATTGAAACTGAAGATAGATATAAAGTTTATATTCCGGGCATATTTCATACCGATGCCTGATTGGCAGCTTATCTACCAGTCTCCTTCGGAGTTTATGAAATATTTCACGAGTTTGCCAGAAATATTTAGATACCTTTTCATCCAGATTTAATATTTAACCAAATTCGATTTATATAAAGTACCGACGGCATAACGCAAAATACTAAAAGTCATTTGTCTCGGTGAATTATCTTTTCAATTAACACGGCAGAACAGTGAAAGCTGAAAGGCACCGTGGAATTTTGGCGGGTCATCGACACGTATCGGGCTTATCGACAAATCTACAAGCAGCACTTGCCATCGATCTCTAATACGTTTTTAATTATCGTTCGCCGAGGCCTGGCGATAGACTAGACTTGGTAAACAGTCACCGCGATAATAGGATTTTTGCCATGAGGTATAATTAAATATCGAACGCTAGAGCGTGAAATAACAAACTAAGATTAACCTTATCGTCGCTCGCGATTAGATAGATTTATAATAAGACTCGCGGTCAAGACTACGCCAGATTGCACAGTGTGCTCGAATCTTGCGAGGGATCTGTGTGCAGTGAAAGCACTTCGATCGCACAATCATCTCTTCAGTAGATGGAGGATTTTGGGATCGAGTCCCGATTCTACTCCTCCATAGAGACCACGTGTGACAGGCTTAAGAAGGGGAGGAAGGGGAGCCTGGTTGGAAGATCGGTGGTACACGAGCGGAGAACGTTCGCGCGCAGTAAACAGCCACAGGGTACTTTTCCTTTGATTTGGCGCGGATCGACGAAATTCGCGGAGGAGAACGTAGCGGGCGCGTGACGTGGAGGGCCACCACGGGGCGGGCACGTGATAACGCGAGCGGAGGGCGAGGAATAACGCACGTGCGGCTCGTAGCGGACGACAAGCGGGAAAACGCGAGCTCTAGACATCTAGAGCGACCGTGATGACAAACGTACCGCGTTAGAGGCGTATCCGGGTACAGCTATTCTGCGACTGGCCTAATTCCGACGTGGGAGACTGTTTGCTGTCGGATTTGGGAATAATCCTGTCGGCTGCGAACTGCGGGCTATGAAGCTGCGCGGGGGAATCGTAAACCTGTCCGTCTGTTTACAAGGCGCGTTTATAGGCTCGCTTTAGGTCTCCTGGGACGATTTCGCGAGTGCTTTGAGGGGAATGTATCTGAATAGTAAGCATTAAGGTGGCTCTTATTTACTATTGGTAAAATTTTTTGTCAACATTTTCTTCGGAGCACCCTCCTGAATAGTTCCAAATAATTAAAAACAAATCCGTGCAAAGTTTGAGCTCGATCGGATAACGGGAAAGAGTGCCCCTGGGCCCTTAAGCATTTAAATCATTATTTAACAGCGCGCGAAGTCGATTTTATATAATATCCTCCAAGTTATTGATTAAATAAAAAAATGTGTCAAACAAAAGTTGTAGATCCGGACAAGGAGCATCTTTTATGTTCTATTACTTTTTCTCGTGCGACAAACGGTTTTCGAAAAAAGTCTGAACAGCTAAAAAAAAACTTTTTCCCTCAAATTTTGAAAGTTTAAATGCTTCTAGAACACTTTTTATTTATGAAGGCGACCAAAAGAAATGGAATTTTTATTTAAATAACTCAATGGCATTAGTGCACTCAGTATTCATATTAAAATATATAAAGAATTCGTTCTTTATTAAATTAAGAGAGGCCTTCGTAATGTAAACGTAAGGTACGTTGTTTTAAATACGTATGATCCTGTGACTGACCCAATTCCACCGTCAACTATTTGTCGACGGATTTGACAGGAATCGAGTCAATGAAAAACAATCGCCTAGAGAAGCGCGCGAGGAACTCGAGACACGTTTGCGCGATGCTTTCAGCCATTTCGCTAGACCACTTTTAGATCCATCGTTCGTGTTCCTATTGGAGACACTCGAGGCATCCACCCCTGGACCGATTCGCGGCCGAACGAGGGACAGGCTTCCCCCGATGCTCGCTTTCAAGGAAATGCCTGAAAAATATCTCACCCCTTCATTGAACGCGTCCTGCGCGTGCCCACGGAACGTAACGAGGCTCTTCCGTTCCGTGGATCGTTGGATGGCGTCCATTATCCCGTGCATTCGAGTCCTCTCGTCTGTGAAATTGTGCCACTGAAATATGGCGCGGCAGCCATCCAAAGTGGCGACGCACGAACAACACCGGCCCGTCAGACTGGGGGGGCCAAAGTACGCGTAATAATAGAATTTCGGGAGATTGATTAGTTCTCGACTGGTGGGAACAGTGTGGCCGTTGAAAATCCACCTGCATAATTTATCGCGCTCCCGTCTCGACAATGTTGCGAGCGCGCGAAGGATTATTACTCGCGCCCGCGTGAAAACTCGATTAGTCACGATGCGCCCGTATGAATCATCGACTACGCGGGGCCATTTCACGCTCTCCTAATCGCGGTAATAAAACGAGGCGAAACAATAAGAAAGAAAAAAATCGAGGAAGAAAAAGGAACTCGGCCGGTTACCAGCGACGAAGTGACTCATAGCGCTACCCGGCTCTCTTCTTCGAATCGAATTATTCCATCGGCGGCGGAGCGAAATGATAGGAGTGAAAGTGTTGTTACCGCGAGCGCCGCGTTAACGCGATGCATATCGTTCGACGCGGCTGTTAATTAACCCGCGAGGCTCGCGAGGGGGAAAAAAAACGAATCGGCGTGAGTCACCGTTAATTGGAAAAAGCGATCGCTAGGTGTCGGCGTTCCGTGCCGCAGCGCCGCGGCCAGGTCGAAGAAATCTGCGGCGATTTCACGGATGGCCGGAGCAATGGTAGAAATCTGGTCGTTAAGCGGCCAACAAGATGGCAAAGGGTGATCACGATTTCTCGAACAGGGCAGAAATAATGGGAGCAACGCGACAGCTAATTGCCCGCGGCTCGCAACTTTCGACCTAACTGTTCCCCTGCAATTTAGAAACACGCGAGCCTCGGGAAAAACGGGGTCGTTTAATGGTCAGCTACGTTGCAACCATTGTTTACCACGCTTTTGTTGGCACCGTGAAATCGATTGTCGGCCAACGATGTCCCGGTACGCGGAAGTTGGTTCACTGGTTCAACTAACTTCCACCACATTGCTGCAACGCCATGATTTCTTTGGGTAATTTGGATGATTTCCATCCAGCAGTCCGCGGACAAAACGGACTCGGAGATTTGGCGCCCCTTGGCTAATAAGCGTCTGCCACCCTTTCCGCGAAAAATCGTCAATTATTCTAATTTAAAAGAGACGAGATAAATTCAAAATTAATTCAATATGGCAACTCTCGTGTGAGTTATTGCTAAGTTGCTACATGAAAGAGAACTGAATAGTTTTTAAAGTTGCCCCAAGTCTCTGTGTTTAAACCCTTCCCAATTTCTTTCGCTCAAAATTTGCCGCCCCAGTTTATAGCCTATAGTGGTGGGCAAATTTTTTATTTAAATAAAAATTTCGAATAACGAATACATGTTAAAAAAAAATACTCGTCACGTGTCTACATAAATTCTCGTCGAATAATCTGAAATTAAAGTAACTTTTATTTGATCCGTTATTTAAATAATTTTTTAGTTAGTTAATGCCCAACTCTGGCCGTAATCTATACACCTTCGGTTACAGTAATGATAATTTACCACCATCCCGACGAATCTAATGGTTGCCGAAATGGTTTCGCAAGCCGGCATAAACAAGCCAAAGATATCGCGCGACGTTAGCTCATACACAAAGGTAAAGATAGAACCTGCTCGTTTGCACGCGCGAGCATAATAAACGCGTCTTATTTTTGGCACACCGGGTAGATGCCGCGGATTCACTTCAAGCGGCGGTCACGAATTTACCGTGAAGTAATAATTATTAGTGTTTGCTCCGTCGCAAAATTTACAGCGAGTTAATTAAGGATGAATTTCAGCGATAATCTTTGCTGAAAGTTAATCAATTTCCAAGATATTAATCAATTGTCCAGAATTCTTGTGATAATTTAGTTCGATGCTTAATATTTCTATACACAAGATTTCAAAAACATTGCCCTATTATTGCAGTCTTCATTTTGTAGTTATATTTCTCAATATTGCGTTTTCCCATAAGAATACATGTTAAATTAAAAGTTAAATAATTTAAACACTAATGAATGAATTTTTCTAAAAGTTTGCAGGGGGTTTTGCTGTTGCAGAAAAACTCATTCCTCCAATTTTCAAAGATATTCGCTTATTTTTAATGTTACTGCAGTTCAACCTTAAATTGAAAGTTAAATAATTTAAAAACTACCGAATGAATTTTTCTAAAATTTTGCGACGAGTTTTGATATTGCAGAAAAACAAATTCCTCCAATTTTCAAAGATTTTCGCTTACTTTTAACGCGACTGAAGTTCATCCTTAAGCGACGACTGGCCGAGATTCAGCATTCCTGCTGTTTTCAAACGCAATCCTATTACAATCCCGACAATTTCCTCGACAAACCACCCAGCCAAGGAGCTAATGGCGGATCCCCCGATGGCCTGTTTACTGGAACACTTCCAAAGCTTTTGGAAGCACCAATCCAGCCCGCGCGAGCCAGTAAATTTTAACGATGATGTATTTGCGCAACGTGCACTCGGCGCTCGTTTACGCCAGATTCGGGAGCATTCGCGCGCTCGCCATCGCGGGGGCAGCTTATCTTACCCAGCAACACAATGCAACGATGTATGTACCAAGAGCAATATTGACCGAAGAGCGTGTAATTGCGGGAGATTACACGTGTCCTGCGCTCGCTGAGCAAACTTCGGTGCACGGCAAACAACCGAGGAGACCGCTCGATCGTTTTTCTTTCCAAGTGGTAGGGCAAACATCTTTATTCGTTCGTTCTCCGTCGACGCGGAATACGCAACGCGACGTAGCCGAGCAAAGGTGCTCGGCAACGGAGCAAGGAGAAATAAAAGACACCGAATAAGAAACATTTCACGGGCCGCCGCTGATTTATGTCACGGGCACCGAGAAACAATAAGAGGAACCGTCTATCGAGTGACGCAGCCTGTTGAATGCGCACGACCGAAATCGTCCGAGGAGACGCCCGTACGAGCCGAACGATTCTTCATTGTATCGATCGTCCCGATTAAACTGGCGCGTCGTTTATCCACCGTGCGCGGTATCTTTCGGTGGAATCTGATGGCAGCGCGCCTCGACAAATGCATCAGTCTCGTTACCGCGCCGTCGTCAAAGGGGTGTACAAATCGTATGCAATTTTCCATGCCACTTACATAGCCGCTGTGAGGACGAAGGGAACGAAACGGGACAGAGAAACGGCAGATCGTACCGCCCGATACAACGTAATTGTCGTCGGTATAATGCGACTGGTTCTGCATGGCTGTCGGGTGGATTGAAAGGGGAGGTTTGTACGAATGGGGGGAAAACAACGGAAATCACCCTCGACTGGCTCGCCGATTAACATTGCTAAATATCCTGGCGCGTGTAACCGGACGTGGCCCGATGGGATCTGACAAGGGAAGATCCCGAACCCGGAAATTCGAAAAATTCTAAAACTTCGTGAGTATGTAGAGAATTTCCTCCTGATTACAACGCAATTTTTGTTTGCTGCCCAAAATTCACTCTAAAGGGGTGTAATTGACCGCTGAAAAAACAGTTATTTTTCCGATTTTGTGTTACAACTCCTGTAAAATAATTTTTTCACTAAATGGTAGATTTAATTAAAAGAAGTAACTTTTGTCTTGAAACTTTTTTCTATCTCTTGCAGGTCGTGAGTTATAACACAAAATCGGAAAATAGCCGAATTTTCAAGGGTTAATATCACCCTCTTCGAGTGAATTTGGGCAACAAACAAAAATTGTGTTGTAATCAGGAGGAAATCCCCCACATACTCACAAAGTTTCAGAATTTTTTGAATTTTCGGCTTCGGGACCTTCCCTTGTGAGCGAATCGCCGATGGAGGAAGAGGATCGCGGGGCTCTGGACGCGATCGACACGCCACTGGCGAGGTGGAGATATTATGCAATCGGGGAGAATCTCCCGCGTCTTGGCCGATGCAACAAGTGTCTCGCGGCGCAGCACGCGCCTCGTCCGTTCCGCGAAAAACTTCGTTATTTCCGACGGTCGCTGGTTTCCTTCGTGGGAACGTATCTTATCGCGCGAGATTGCGGCGCTGTGTACCTCGTCGCACGTGTTACCTGACTAACGCGCGTCCAACCACGGTTGAACAGTGAAGCACTCGGCGATCGCCTGCTCGATGTGCGACAAACAGGCTAACTGGGAACTTTCACCCCTTTCAGAGAGCTATCGTCTACTTTTTCAGCAAATATAGGTGCAGGACATTCTACATTTCATGGATCCACAGGTATCAATATCGAATGACGATGTCTGTGGCGATAATCAGTGGAGAATGAAATTGGTAAAACAGACGAAGGATGATTGTTATTTTCAAAATACCTATTCTTTTGCCTGGATATCTTCAGGAAAATTTGCTTAAACAGCTCCGTCAGACAGTTGCAGATAATTCTATTTCTTTACTCGGTGCCACGTGGCAGGGACGAGAGGACCCGTTGAGGATCCAAGGCGTCTTTGTCACGGCGGATCGTCGCGAATAAAGGCCCCCGTTTACGATGTTTGAGGTGGCCGATCGAGGACACGCTGGGAGAGGCCCGCGCGCGTGTTTTTCGCGAGGTAAACACGCCGATAACGCCGGCATTTACGTAGCGCGTGAAATGAAACCCATTCGCGCGCGATGGAATCTAGCCCGCGATAGAGAACGCGCGCCTAGCGATGTTATTACATAAAAGATAACGGGACGGCAACCCACTTTACCCGCTAGATTATCTTTTTACATAACGGCCCCGGTCGCTGAAATTTAAACCACTTTGTGCTATTACCATCGGCCACGACCGCGTCTCGCGATCGCACGGGGATGATTTCGGGGCGCTGGAGCGTGTGTACTTCGTTAAATAAGTATCGAAACGCTCGGATCATAAAGCTCCCGTCCCGCCCGTGCCATGCGCGCGACGCACGAGGGCTCTGCCGTTCAGGAACGCCGAAAACAACTTTGGGCCGAGATAATGGAGATAACCATGTGGCGAGAACGCGATAATTTTGGCGGTAAACAATACGGCAAGAAATCAATGTGGATTATAAATAAGATTATACACAAATTTATAATTGATGTTTAAATTTACAAAACCGTAGGAATCGGAAAATAATTAGGTGCTGCGCAGTGCCTCGAGTATTGAAGAAAGTGGTGGGCTCCTAGATACGAGAACTATTTTATTATAGACAGCAGGGAGCAAACAGATAAACGAATCGTCGACTCGTTGACCTACTTACAGCTTCTCGATACACGCTCCGCGGACGGATCGCGCTGGTAGCCCGAGCTGCTCGCGCGAAACGGGGCTTAATTTCTGCTTAACCGCATCCCCATGATCGGTCGACGGGGACGAGGGTAATTGTCGCCGGCTGCGGACGCGCGGATACCGATCCCGAATATCATGAACGCAGGATCGCCGTACTCTCGAGAGCGGCGACGGGCCGACGGGTTCAACGTTTACAACGAGGCACGCTGGCGTTGTGTTTTCACTTTTGGAGCGGAGTGTGCTAATTGAATAACACGTTCTTGCTTACGTAACCACTTGCAACGCGGTTTGCAACCAGCAACTCTATTTGTAATGTTGCAATTTGTAGCGAGATACTACGCGTTATCGTTGCACGTATCGCGGCGTGGAAGCAGAGAGCTGGCGCTGCGAGCCGGGACAGAACCGCGACCACTTGCTGGCTCGCATTGCTCGATACGGAGCGTAATCCGGACGAAATCAGCTGGTCGTATCGAGTACACTTCGACTGTTAATTGCGCCCAGCACGACTTCTATTTCTGCGATCCTCTGGCTTGCCTGTCTAACAGCAAGTGCTTATACAGTCGTGGAAAACAGTGGGGCACCATGGGGATAGTCTTTCAGTGGCCTCGAGCAGCCGCTCGACTTGGTTCCGAGTATCATTGTCGGCGCTCTTTTCTATCGGGATCGAAAGAGTCACGCTCTAGCCTACCGAGTAACAGGATTTGAGGAACGAAAGGAGGATCGCCCCCTGAGACGATAAGGGGAACTCCGAGGAGTCTACCTTTTATGGGGCAACGAAGGCGGCGCGAAAGAATAGTGGAACAAAGGGCAGCGCGATACGTTAAATCTGATTAACTTTGATAAGGCTCTATTTTCGTCTGTTATCGCTTTTCATTTTAGCGGAACCATAGATACGCTGCTCGAGGAGTGAACGTTCCCGGCTTCTATTAAGCTCTATGTAAAAATGGTAAAACTTGCTAGACCAAAGGCAACCCGCTTCCTTTCCGTCGCAGATCTGAGTGCCCAAAGAATTGAAAATTCCAATCGATCCTCCTCCCCGCTCCCGCCCCACTCGCGTGATACTTGTACGAAAATAGCCGACTCTATTAATAAAAATCATTCGGTCGCGTCTCTGTGAGGTCTACGTGTATGCATTTCCTGCGTGTGTTCAGCATGCGAACGATAAGCAGATCGTTAATTTGCACGTGCTCCACGGTGCCCAGAACGATCGCGCCCGCACACACACGCGCAGACACTTCTGATACGTGACGCGATCTCGCGGCTCGCGCACGCGAGTTTCAGGCGGACAAGCGGCGAGAATCCCGGCCCCACTACGAACACGAGCACACCCAATAACAACGCCTCCAAGGCCTGCTATGAAATTCATCAGGCGACCATAAAGCTCGCTGTAATTCAGCTGGCGCGCACGCGTGCGCCGTGAAAATGATGATACGAGAAGAGCGGCTCGTTCGCGATTGTGCTCGGGCGAACGGTAAACGATGAGGATCGATCCGCATTTTCAACGATCGCGGGTGTGCTCCTGCGCGAGTAATAACTTCCGTGTACGAGGGATGTTTAAATACCCTGACCGCACCGTTGCCATTGGCGGAAATTCTTTCAGAAGGGGAGGGTTTCCTATATCGCGCTATTTAAGATACTTTACGTTACATCAATCATCCCGGATTGAGACTCGTGAACTTGAAAGGTTTTGTTTCTATTTCACATCTCACGTTTACTTTATATTTTTACCATTATATGTCGTTCATGCGTGGCGGCTGATTTCTTTTAACTCGATGAAAGAATAAATATGTAAATATGTTTCTAAAGAAATTTTAAAATAAATTGGGATGGCTGAATGTTTGATGTTTGCCGAGAACTTCAATTTCAGCAGTAATGCCAGTTTTTTAAAGTGGAAGGGATGTCTTGGTGGATGGAGAAAGTTATTTTAAAATTAGATGACTGCTCCTTCAGGAGAGTGGAAGGAGAAGGTCAAGAGCTATCAAGGGCTGGGACGAACCTTCGACCAAGCGAAAGTTCAGGTGGTCGCCTGCAGCCCGAGCTATAAAGGCATAAAGCTGACGATCTGCAGCCCGTGCTGACGAAATGTGAAGGGAAAATGAGTTTTAAAAACGGTTGGCACTCAATTGAAGGACGTTGACGGATGTTGTATCTATTGGCTTTATGGGTTTATTGCTGCTACGTGCTTGCCTGGTAAAGATGAGGATTTTCTAAATATTAATAGCGCGACTGCTTGCATGCACGTGTATTTTCGGAACCGAACACTGATGGGCAGTTCTCTCGGGTAAACGCGGAACCACACATTCGGCATTTGGCGGGCAGCTACATGTGTGGATCCACCGACGTACGCAAATGTTCGCTATTCACCGATTATCAAATATTTGCGCGAGCTTCTGTATGAATTTTCGCAGCTCCCGATCACGAAAAAATTAATAATAAAAATAAAAAGAATAAATACAAAAATAATAATGCCTTCCAAATTTCCGAACGTTGAATTCCACACACAGCAAAATCTCACGCTGGCCCCTGGCTTACGCCCCCAAATTCGATCACAAAATGGTAAAACCACTGCTAGTAATAAGGAACCTATAAAGGTCTACTCCACAATTATTAAGCACGCACGTCTCGAAGACCTGGGAAAACCAAGGTGAACAGATATCGCATGCTTCTGCACCTCAGCAATGAAGACTGTGCTTGACGAATCTTACTACATGCCATTCACCCACGGCAGATTCAGCGACCTTTTCGAGGCAGCTCGGTAAACGACGTCTGCTGGAGTCTGGCCTGTCCAATCGCAGTCCCCTGGTCGCCCTAGACACAACAGAGCTGCAGATCGGAACGCAATTAAGCATCGAATTCCCCCGGGCGATAATTGCGTCCCGAACGAAACAGCCAGTGAACGAACGTCCGCGTAATCGCGAAGGGAAGCGAAACGGCGACGATAAGCGTGTAAAGCTCGTGGTAGCCCGGCCGAAAGATAAAGTTGCACAGTGTACTCGAGTGCAGCGCGATAAACAATGCGAGTGCGCCAGGGCGAACGATAAAACGCTGGACCGAAGACGATATTGCGGGGACGCGCGACCGAGCATCGCGGCGACGATTACGGTCGGCCGCGATAAACAGCGAAGTACGAGGCTGCTGCAGTTTTCGAGCCACATAGATAATGTCCCGCCACCGCGTATAAATAGCGTGATCAGCAACGGAGAAGGAGGTCTCCAGATACACGCCAGAATCATTCAACTTCGAACCCGTCCCGCGGAATGATCGGTATTCATCCCCTAAATATGCAAGCAAATCCACGATGAGATTTTACCTGAGACATTTCAATCACGAGACAAATATCTCAGCAACAACTAAATGTACATCACGAAACTTGTCTCACGAGAGTCTAATCTCATGAAATTAGTGACAAAATAATTAAAGAATAATTTGATAAGGTGACTCGTGAGATTAAAGTCCCATGTGAGACACGGTATTTCTGTGTCATCGTGGATTTGCACCTTAAGGAACGACAGCCAAATCCACGCCTTCCCTCGTCACCGCGTTCCAACCTCCGTTTGGGCGCTAAGTAGTTGGCCGTGGATCGCGCGCAAATTTATTCCGCCGATAAGTAAACACTCGGGCGAGCCGCACTTTCGGCGGGGGACTATTTTCGAATCACGCGCGTGCTTTACGGGCCGTAAAATTATCGCCCCTCCCCCGCAGACGTTTGGTCGGGTTCCGTTAATTTCGCGCGTGGAATCTTGTTTGTCCGAGGTGTCGATCAACGGGTATGTAGGTCGAGAACACACGCCCGGGAGCGTTACAAAACAACACGGGAGTAACGCGTGTCGCGAATATAAACGTCGGCCGAAACCGCCGCGGCCCCTCTATTCTTTGCCGCGCTCGTAAGAGTCCGCCGGGTGTTTACGAGGCACGATTGTTTACAAATCGCGGGACAGCGGGGATCATGAGGTCGTCGGTTGCACGTGGAGGAGGACGCTGAGATATATACGACCCAGCGGGGATCGCTCGGACCCCCGCGATTTGGCGGTACGCCCGCGCTTTGTTATGGAACAGCCGTGCTCTATCGATCTAGCAGCCGCGCGTCCTTTCTGCATTTATTGGGACCGGAGGAGGATCGCGTGGGAGGAACAAAGTGGCCGCCCAGCGGCAAGGACCCGGCGCTACGAGGGGGTTACGGGAACCAGCTCCGCGTTACCATTATTCTCCTTCGTGTTCAAGGGGTGGCTAGAGCGTGGTCGCGGACCTCAGGGGCGATGATCTATCGTACAACTCTTCAAACTTTACTTCCACTTCTGCTGTAGCTTCGCCTCTCTCTAATCTCCGGCATTCTAGATGCGCAGATCCATCGATCATCGGCATCGAAGCGTTCAGAAGATGATAGTCCCATGCACTGGAAAGCAGATAGACGCCTGTTGGCGCGCGACTCGAGATTCCTCGCCGCTATCTCGCGCAAAGAGACCGAAAAAGACGGCCGGAGCTGCCTCGGATAGCCGCGGATCGTTGTGACGAACGACGCAATAACTCGACGCGTGTAACGTCCGCTGCAACATCTGAAAACGGTGCTGCCATACGCGGGCCGCGTGCGCTTCCGCGTTGCCAGCACAGTTTACGCTGACACGTTAATTTCATTGGTATTTATAGCTCGAATTATCAACGGGATTCGCGGGAGGCACACAAAACGACTTGGCGCCGGTGCTGGGCGGCGAAGAAACCGCGCGCGATTCGTAAGCGGAGCACGAATTCGGAAAAGGAGCTCGCAGCAGGGTCGGACGATCGAGATTACTTTCACGTGCGAAGACCTCTCGCCTTTCTGGACGTTGTTTATGATTTGTGATCGATAGAGACTCGCTCACCGTGCGGAATCGAAGATTAGAGAGAATCGAGGTTCCACGTTCAAACTGTTATTAAGTGATGGAAGAAGCTACTCGACGCCGAGCGCGCATAATTAATTATTCCGTAAACTAATGACCCACATGTATGTTCCCCGACGAGAGGTCGCGGCTGGAGACTCGAAAGGCGGACGGTGCTCCGGCAAGCAGGAAATAGCGCATCGTCGGTAATAAGAGCAACGATTACTCTTATCGTTACGCTATCGTTACAGCATTTCCTACGTACGCCGATGTGTCAGAAAGAAATGAATCCGGGGAGCGATCGAGCAATTCGATTAAACGCTCCGCCTGTGTACGCGCGCTGCATGCTCCTTCGGCTGACCTACTTCTCTTGTTTTTCTAATGGCACGCCCAGCTCGGCACTTTGGGGGCAGAGATAGCGCGTTTGGCGATAAATTGGCGCTGTTTTATAAACACACTGAACTCTAGTTCACTTGGCCGAGCGCGCGTCATCGCCCGAGCAATTAATTCTCCTTCGTTATCATCCCAACTCTCTTTCCTTCCGTCCGTCCAATTTCCGTCATATTTCCAATTTCCCAGTGGCGACTATCGTAGTCAATGAAGACGCTCTAAGTACTGGAAGCCGAGGATCTCCCTGGTTTTCGGTGAGATCTCATCGAACCGTCAACACCGTGCATCGCAGGAGATCGATTTCGAGTGCAAGAATTGTTGCGAGCGCATGCACACGTACTCCCAAGCGAGCGATAATAGGGCGTTTGACCCGGGTGTATCGCGGCTGGACTCTAATCCGCGCTCTGACGTATCCGCACATAACTCGGTGTACGCGCGCCACTTGACAAAAAAGAAGAGTCCCGACGGCTGATAACGGATAGGGGGCACAGTGGTACATGCGACGAGTTAATTGGCGATATCCGACCACGTTCCAGCGGTCCACGCCGAGCATCGATGCAATTACGCTCTGGCGTCGCCAGCTGAATCCCGACGGCGAGGGCCCGCGAGCCCTATCGCCCGCCTCAAATTCGCGGATTAACCGATCCGGCAAGTAGATCGCCGTCTGCTCCGATTTCGGGGTGCTCTAGACTGTGGTCGATAACGAGGTTACCGAAGAGCCGCGAGCGACGCGGCAGAGGTCAGGGGGATGGAAATCTGAGTCAACTTCCACCGAGATATCCCGCCCCCTATCCCCACGTCCCTTCAGGCACGGTTCCTTCCCCCCCGAGTGTCAGCGCAAGGTCGGGACAGCGTAGAAAAACAGGAGGAAAAATCGACTCCCAACATTCAATAACCGCGGCTGGCTCCGCGCACTGTCAACAAGGGCAGCCGGTCGTCTGACACAATTACTGATTGCCAGTTTAGCCGAGCCGAGTCGGAGCAGAGGGTCAATCGGGCGATTAACTGCCCCCATCGCCTGCCTCTTATCGAAATCTTTCTTTACTCCGACGATGCGCCCCGCCCGCCCTCTCCAACCGTTTTCCATTTACCCCGCGGATCATTCGCCCGCCGTTCTACCAGCGCGGCTCGTCAATAAATCGTCGAACCCTCTCGGTGCGATAAACGGCGCAATGAAAGAGTCACCGGCACGCGGCTCTGCATTCTTTCATTCCAATCGATGCCCCCTTCCTCGTCCTCCCGCCCCATGCTGCCCGGCTTGTTATTTTCAATAGCGATTAACGCTCGATCCGCGCAATTAGCATATAATTGAACCGAGTTCGACGATCACGGCCCCCTCTCTCTGGCCCTAGACGCGCATTTTCTCCGAGAAACGAAACCATTAGGTGATAAGACGGGAACGACGTCGGTTATATACACATCACAGCGCGGTGCTCGGTCGCGGAGTTACAGCAAGTCGAGCACTGCCACGTTCGCTTCACGTATCCTAGCGTATCACACCCTGATGAACGCAATTCAAGATTCCTCGTAGAAAACACTGTAAGTGCCAAAAATCAAATTCTATAGTAGAGTAGTACCATTGGCAATTTTTTTCATTTTGGCGCTTACAGTGTTTTCTACAAGGACTCTTCAATTACACTGTCCAACAAAATTCAACTTTCTTTCTGTTCTGTGACATTCAATAGCCGCTTCTTATAGATTATTTTCGTACCCTGAAAATTAATCCGCAAAATTAATCCTGGACCCTTAGTTTTTGAAATATATAGAAAGATGTCTGCAAAAATTGGTGCATTTCGGGTGTTCTATTCCATTTGATCGTTGTTTAAACATATACAAATGTTTATAATTCAATAATAACTTATATCGTTATATTAGCGAGGGTTCATAGACTAATTTGCCGGAACAAGCAACCGAATAACTACTACTGTTTGAACACAAAAGAGGTTCAAAATTGAAAATTTGCATTTTCTTTAAATCGAATTTCTCGGAAACCGAGGGTGATACAGCAATTATATTTGCGGATTCGTGTTCAGGGCGAAAAACTCTACAAGAATCATCCAGCAAATATTGCGGACCAAAAATCGTGTTGAACAGTGACCGAACACTCGAGCAACCGTATGCAAGAGGAAGCTAAACCCTGGTCCAGGACAAAGCTCCAATAAAGTCGTGCTGCTTTCTGTTTCTCGTCGAATGGAGTCACCTCCGAGTTCTCGAATTTATTTCTCGATTAACCGAACCGCATGCCAACGGGCTCGACCGTTGAAGGACATCGTCGAGGGGGCGAGAGGGAAAAAGGCGACGCTTTGCATAACGACATTAACGACCGACGTGTTAATAACCCCGTGGCGTCGTTCTCCTTCTTTCTCTCCTCCGATGCGTTGTCCTCGCGCGGCTAATTATAAAGGGAGAGATAAAGAGCGGTTCAAAGGGTGATCGCGTAGACGGTGAAAAGAGAGCAGAAGGGAGCGGAAAAGAGACAGCGGGAGACGAGAACGCGTTGCGTGGGCGGTTGTGCGCTTGACGTAAGCGGGAAAGCAGGGAACGCTGCGCGTCGATTAATCGCGCGTCTCGCCTCGATACAAACAACGGCTGGGGACGGAGGCGCCGCGGACGGGAATCGCCAAGTTCGGCGTCTCCCGAGCGAGAAGAGACGCATTGTCTTCGCAGACGAATCGCCGAAGGAAACGCCACGCGCCCGGCCACCGCTGCCTTGGGATTAGCATCCTCGATGAATATTAACGTCCTCGCGCGGCTATAAATTGTATTTTTCATCGGGGGGCGGGGGAGGGGGGGGGGATATACGCCGCAGAAAGCGTTCTCTCCACACTGCCAGGCGAGAATGGATAACCGTCCATTATCCCGGTCTATTTTCACCACGACCGGTTAAATAGCAGCGCGATAACCTGCGTGAAAGATGGCACTCGTCTAATTATAGCCTGCCAAGGACACGATTAAGATTTTACGTTACCGAATGGATCGATAAGACTCAGCGATCCACAGCTGCTTTCTCGAAGCGTTCCGTGCGATCGGTACGCAGTGCGTAGCAAGCAGTCGACTGGAAATCTGTCCAATAGACGACCAAACGTTTCGTGATACGTGGCTCTGATAAAAAGAACCCATTACTCGCGGGGAGAGCCACCCCCGCGCTCTCGATTATCAAAACTCACGATGCCAGCGGTCTGCCACGTGCGCGGCAACACGGTGATGCGACTGTTTTCGATATTGCATCATACTCCCGCCTTCTGCCAGCGTGGATCGATAGAAATCGTGCAAGAGGAGGTAAACAGCGTTGGTGGGACCTGACTGGCGGTGATCGAACGGCCCGCGCACTCTTCAGCCTTGGGGATCTGGTTAATCTGTTATCGCGACTTTCTTCGCGGTGGAGGCGGCCACGCGTACGCAACACAACGTGGCCAATCTCAACGGAATCACTTATTAAAAGGCTGCTCGCCCCGAGCGACAGGCGTGCTTCTACCTTCGTAGAGCGCGCGAGCGTGCGAACGGATTGCGTGATCCCACGAGTGGGCTCGATGTGGGACACGCGGTCCTGCTGGCAGTTTGGCGCCACTCTTTACAAACAGAAGCACGTGCCGCCGGGGAGAGGGGACCAGAAGACCTCGAAAGCGAAGGTGCGAGGGACGCGGGGCAGCGGAGAGAGGGTCCTTTGTCGAATTCGCGTCGACGCGGTTGCTCGACGGGAATAGTGGCAGAAGAGCGAGGGCGGAATTTCGAAATCACCCCGCTCCTTCAACGCCCACGTGTCCGCTCATACGCTCGTGTACCGTCGCGGCGCTTAATCATCTCGCGGTTGTCCAGGCGAGAATGGGTTTCAATTGTTTACTTATTCCGCCGCGGGGACATAAGAGAGAGAGAGAGAGAGAAGGAGAGGGTGGAGCTATCGCATAACCAATGGGAGTATTTAAATGAGGCGATGTTAATACTGTCGCATACTATGCGATTTCTAAATAAACTCTTGACATCTGGATTGTAGACTGGCTTCACTTCAGAAACATCCTTCGCGGAGTGTGCAGAATCTCTGACTCTAATAGTGGCGGCATTGTAAGGCAGGTTGCCCTCGAAGTGTGTTTACGAAGGGGAAGATCGAGAACGGATCTAGCGCAGGCATTAGATCCAGCACGTTCCAGAACAACAGGGCCAGCGTTAAGGCTATTGATAGTCCGGCGAAACGGCACCAGCGATATGTCTGTCATCACTCGGAGCCAGCGAGCTGTACTTCACTTACAGTATAAATAGCCGCGCAGCGGACAAGTTTGCTCGAGCGGGCGAATACCGCGCGTTTCGAATCTCTTAAAAAACCGCTCCGACGAGAAGACAGCGCGGGGAATGATTCCCGAAGCGTGGGTAACGGAATCTATCCCAGCCGCGCCCAACCGAGAATTATTTTCGGCGATTAGCGCAAACTAAATACAATCTCGAAACGACGGGCTCGAGCGCATTTAATTTTAACGATTTCATTTACAGGCTACTATATAATCTTGGACCGAATACTGCCGTGATATACCGGCGAAGGAATGCGTTGCACACCTTCCTGCATCTACTATTAAACTGCAGTGGATTTAAACGCCGAGGATCTGAGGGAATCGAATGTTTATAATGTTTATATGTTCCGCTGATTCTCGGAACGAAGAGAATCTGTTTAAACCGAGAGGACGCGGGACGGCCAACACCGTAACGCGAACAATCCTTATCGTCCCCCAACCGCAATGACCCGGTAATTTCAATCTGAATCCGACCGCAACTAATTACCCACGCACTTCTACGCGCAGCACTCGAACGAGAGCTGGTTCATGGACCGACTCGCTCCAATCTGATCGGCCGCTTTTATTAGCATCCCGTTGCACCAGCTGCGAGTGCACTCGTCACCGTGTATCGACGCGAGCGATCTGGACGTAAGGCGATCGAGTATCGTTCCAGATGTGCAGGCCCGTGTCAGAATCGCGCTGCAAAAATTTCTTGCACTGCGGTTTCATGGGGTCACACCCTTCCACGTTGCTCCGCGCAACGGTTTCCCCCATTTTTCCTTTCCATTCGGAGCTCTTTTTTTATATTATCTACTTTACTTTTCACTTTAATTTTTGTTATTCTCGTGTTTAGCTTTAAGGGGAGGTTTTGGTCTAAAAATCGATTTGAAACCGTATTTTTTGAAATTCGAAAAATTCACGAAGTTTTAGGCACTTGAGTAGCGCAAATGCAGGGGTAGGTAACGCCCGGCCACTCGGGACTCGCGTAAAACTTTAAACGCGTTTCTCTCGAAACAGTGTTCTTAAAATCGGTGGAACCTGTACGTCGAAAAGTTATTATCCGATTCGACCGACACTTTTTTTATTTTGAAGAATATTTTTCTGGCTCGCGGAGAAGCCAGTAAAATTTAAAAAAATGAAAATTTGTAACTTTTAAAGGGGTCGAAAGAACGAAAAATATAGGGAAAAAGTGATTTCAAACTTTAAGCGTCGTTATTTTCTAAAAAAAAGTCATTTTTTGTCATTTTTTCTGGTCAGTCCACGAGCGAGTTTCATGCCCTATAATAATCTGGTATTATTTTTTATTTCAGACCAATGGTTTAGGGGCTACAGGTTGCACCGATTTGGATGAATTTTTTGACGCCTCGAGTGTAACGACTCTCCAGTGCCATCTGCAACGATTAATTATAAAACAAAAAATTTATTTCTATAGATTAAGTCATCTTTAATTCAATACGAAAAGTCCCATTAAATTATATGTGGTAGTTTTCCTTTAATTAATTCCTAAACATCACCTATGTTATGGGCTCTAGACCGGGAACAGCCCCTTAAGATTACTTTCACTTTAGTTTGTTCTTAATATTTGCTATGTCCGTTTGATGTTGTCTCTATTTTTAGTTTAATATAGTACACGGTTAGGCTTCTCAACAGTGTTACCCCCGCAGCCTCGCCTTTACTCTGTCTATGCTCTCTGTAAATATTCAGCCTTCTTCTCTCTTTGGAGTAATAAAGACAATTAATAATAATACTATTATAGGTATATAATGCTTCTCCTTGGCTTGTTATTCGCGCGGCGTACAATGGGCCCGATTGTTCCACCCCGGGGGTAATAAAACGACGCGGGATAGTAGCTCATTGGGCACAAGTATCCCGTATAACCGGTGCGTCGCATTCACTGTTTGTTTAATTATATTTACCAGTCGACAGGCCCGCATACGCGGTTTCCCGTTTTACCGCTAGTCCGAGGTCAGTTTTCCGCGCGTCGCGCGAGTAATAGTCTATATTTATCGCGAGGCGAGAGACTTGTTGCAGCTCTTAATACGCGGCAAACAAATGAATCAAACGAAACGCTGGCTCGCCGAGAAACGGGAAATATTAGGTGCTGCGAGCAGGCGACGAGGGACGCCGAGTATCGACGTCGCGGATCGCGACGCGCTCGATCAACGTGTCATCGATTATATTATTATTCGCGATATCACCGCAGGGGCGGGCAGCGAGGCGGTATATTTAGCCGGTTGGATTCAATCATCCCGAGCCGAGCGAGTCGTGTTGCTCTTTCCAGCGTGCCCGCGAGTGATCTACGAGTGCTCGGGAGTCGAAATTTCTCGCTCGTCCCTCGCCCCGAAAGGTCGACCTGCTCTTTCGTGCCCTTTCCAGCCGATCCGCGAGCGCTCCGTTCCGATTTTCCAATCGACGATTCCTCCGGCGAACGGAGAATTACCCTTTAACGACTCGCGGCGAACGATCCAGATCCACTCCCCGCGAGGGTTCATCGGGGGACGTCGAGCTGCTCTTCAACCTTGTCCGCGAATCAACCGCAACCGCGCTACAATAAATCTGCCTGAAATTCCTTGTTAAAGAACGCGAAGCTTGGCGAAGAAAAGGCGAAGAGGTCGCAGAGACTCGCGATGCTTCCACGGTTTTCATTACGCAAATCGATTTTCCAATTTATTAATAGAAGCCGCGATTTGGCAACCACTGTTGCTTACCAAGAGCGACCATATGCGACTGGCTCCGCGGCTACGTGCTCCAACACAATCGCGCCAGTCATTACGGGATTAATATACACGCGAGGGACTGGTGGATGAGCGAGGCGGCTGTTTGTGTCGATCGCTCTACTGCAAAATCTAATTGGCGATTCGCTCGCGGGCTACGAGGCTGCGCGAGGGATCGCGCGAGTCGCGGTCTCTTCTAGTCCACAGAATTAAGGGATGATCGAAGAGATACTCTCATGGCGTAGAAGAACTGCGGCAGGATCGCTGAATCGGATAATCCGGGGAACTAAGGCGACTATCATTTGATAACTCACAGTTCTTACAGTCCGCGAATTGCAACAGAAAATTGGAAAATAGACGGGCGGCTCCAAAGTTTCATAATTCTGACTTGGGCTGTCTCGAATAACCCAACGACACTTGTTCTTTTTAAACGATTTTATTCAGCTTCGATCCTCTGTTTGTTTGTATGTTCGTATGTCTGGTTCAAATCTGGCAATTAAAATTAAAGAAATAAACTTGAATTTCCGGGTTGCGAGACTCCTCTTGCGAGTTAAGCCTTAACCCCTCGAGTAGGCAAGCAGCGCAGATGGAAATGGACACGAACCCAGTAAGCAAAATCAGCAGAAACAGAATGGTCACGTTGTGCCGCGCTTCCACCAAGGCGAACACGAACAAAAACATTGTGCGTTGAGTTTTATTCATGTTCGCGGCGGTGTGGACACGACAGGAACAGGCGAAAACGTTCGCGAACAATGTTTTTGTTCGTGCTCGCCTTGGTGGAAACGCGGCATTAAGAACTTGGTTACAAGAGCCCTGAGGAGCCGCGATCACAGTTAACGAACTCGCTGCCACGGGGAACGGTTCGGGGCGAAAGATCCTTGGGACCCATTCGTGCACGTTGACCCTCGCCTTCTAAAAAGCTTCTTCGGGATGCCACTAACCGAAGCGACCCAGCCAGTTGGCCGCAGCAGCTATCGCTTACTTTCACCGAAAAAAAGACGCCGCTTTTACTCTCGGACCTTGGAATAAACCGCCAGCGCTCGAGCGAACGATCGGCACCGCGACCTCGATGCTCTCGTGCAGGCTTGAATATGCATGGAAATTCCATCCTGTTTACAACGAGTATCTGGCAACCGGTCGCCCGATCGCTGCGGGTGACACAGATATTTTCTTAACCTCTAAAGGCACCTACAGGCCGGTTCTGCACACCGGCGCACACAGCCAGCCGGTTATGCACAAGAGCGCTCGTATGCAAAACGGTCCGCACGGCCGTGCGCGGGGACCGCGTCGGATCTCGGCCGGGAAAACGAGTGGTTACGCAAGAACGCGTTAAACCGGACCCCACCCTCTGCTCCCCCGACTTCGCGTTCAATTATCCGCTCTTTCTCCCGCCTTCCCCCGGCGAGGCCCCCCGTCGCATCACCGATTTCGGAAGCCCCGTGGTTAATTCGCGTCCGCGTCTGCGTGCGAGCGCGGGACGAGCGAAACTGTCGCATCGCGCGGCCAAGATTCTCGAATGAACCTCGCCGCCATTAGAAATTTCGCGCGAGCTCAACGACCGGTGCCCGCGCGGCGTCTGCCAAAAACCATTAACCCGAATTCCGGGAAGTCTCGTTGCAACTCGGAAATCGCGAGCGCCGAAGCTCGCGCCGAGGAGCGCGCGGGCTCGTTTGGCGCTTCGCGCCCGCGAGCGCGAGAGTCGCGAGGGGGGCGCTGCTGTCTTTCATCCCGCGTTCCCCAAGCATCCCCTTTGTAGCCTCTCCAAACTGTTCGTCGAAGGAGCTCCTCGGCGATCTTTGGGAGAAGAGTTTCAACGGGGCTGGAAGCGAGATGACCGGGCAGTCCATAGCTTTTCGCATTCGAGGAACAGTAGGCTAGGAACAGGTTTCCCTCGAAGAGCGTAGGAAGGTATAATCCGCGCGGCACGTGTGCCAGTTCAGTGCTTCGCCAAAGGATCGTAGAACCCCGGCCGTCGTCCTTTCCTGGCCTCTTTCAGGGAAATATAAATGTTCTCCAGAAGCATTTCTCAGAGCACCACCGTTCTCTGAGGCTCGCAGGAGACTCGTGTGAGGTTCATTTAATGAGCGACGACGAATCGGTCGCCGATCCCATGCTCCGTGGTCCATCGATCCGTCGAGAGGTGCCGGGACACGGTAGCGGCGCGAAAGAAACGCGGGAACACCGATCGAAAGAGGCGCAGGGTTCGACGACCGAGTCAAGTAGATAACGAGCGACGTCGTCTCGCGGAATTGAAGGAAATTATTCCGCGAGCCGCGTTGCGTAACGCGGCGAGGATTACGCGCGCGGTGTTGCGCGGGTCTAGGTAAATGCACGTAGCTGCATAGATACGGGAATATTAATCGCCTGGGAACGCCACGATATATGGAACAATGCCTGCGAGAGGGAGGCTTGGAAAAACTCGAATGCTATTGTGATTGGGAGTATTTACATCGAAAGGATGATGCGGAGCTTGCTCGCCACTTCCCCGTACCGTAAACATTGCTCGAATGAAAGCTGAATAGCCCGGTGGACCTGCTAAGGGATTCTACCGATCCTAGGCAAACGATGGATTCAAGTAGGAATATCCTCCTACCGAGCCCACAGCGGAGCAGTCCGCTAAACTCTGGAACAATTCAACCCCACTCTGGCGAATGTGTGGGTATACGTACAATCGGAGAGGTTGCGAGGACGTGACGAGGCCCAGAGGTTCCTCGAAATCAATTCCATTCGTGTAATATGCGATTGTTTTCGACCTAATCGAGGCACGGCGGTTCGTGGAAATCCCGGCCCCGAGAGGAAACACAATCGATAACGCGTGCACGTTCGGCCGAGTTCGGCAGCGTTGTTTCATTAGGGTAATGCGTCTGATCGGCGAATCCGTTTCGGTCCGACCGTCGGGAACAAAAAGAACGGTAGCGAGCCAGGCAGGTTTGAAAAAGAGACGAGCGAGAACGATCCGAGAGATTACAGGCTCGCGGAATTGCATCACGGTCAATTTAGAAGGACAGATAACGCCGGCGTACCGCGGGTCATTTGCATTTTTTACACATCATCCCGTCCGTGACGGCGGTCACGTAGCCGCGCGATCGATCTCGCAAGATAGGAGCAGCGGCTCCATCCGTCGAAATTGCGTGGAAATCGATCGGACGGGCCGCGAGAGGATAACGAACAAATGGATCGCGATCGAATAATAAATTAGCGGGATTGTCTTTATCTAGAGACGCGGTGGCGTCTCGATGCCAAGTACGTTAAAGACACCCTGTATATGACGACTGTCGCTACCGCTTATCGTTTACTTGCCGCCCGGCTATTCCAACCTAACCTGAAACTTCTTTCATTAATACCTCATCACGCCTGCAATATTTTCTAAATTTAAAGGCATTTTTCTCATGTAAAAAGTAAATAATAAAAGAAATCAATAACATTTTTTTTAAGTTACACGATTTTAATGCAATAAAAACTAAAAAATTCTCCATGCACGTGTTGATATTCATTATTCGTGTAAAAATCCAAGTGTATTTGATTATTTTCAGTAAATTTGATGTTATCTGGTAAAATATTTTATCTTATGTGTATAATATATATTTTTGGTATATTTTATTTGTAATAGTTATACCTAAAACATATATTTATAGTTTTTTACACAAATGAATACTTTTTAAATCATAAAAATAAAGATTTCGTACGTTTACATGGTCTTCAAGTGGGTGTTCCACTTTACCCTACCACTTGAGCGAGGCAAAGATTTCAATACCTCCGGTGAATCTCATTTTCCTTTGATGCCAAATATTTTTCTTAACAAAGGCTTTGATTTTCTTACAGTCTAAGGTCCACTTAAAACCCCTGTTGAAGTTCCGTGTCTTTTTTTCTTTCCGATTTTAAGTTATGACCCTCCAAAGTTAAGCGGTTCACTTTACCCTACTCTCCCCTACACAAAGTACTATACATACATATAGATCGGCAATGCGGTGCACATGGTTTCTTTTCATAGTTGTTAAACTTACGTAGAATTTATCCTTAATTCTGTCCCGTGATAATTTGTAAGTTATAATATTAAAAATTATCTGAAGTCATTCCCTAAGCAAATTATCCGTGTAAAAAGAAGTGAAAAAACTCCCATAAAACCCCATAAGAAACTTCAAAAAAGTAAAAAAATACGCCAAGTACATGAAATCAAATAAATCACAAAAAATAGAAGAACATAATAATTACAAAATAAAAAAAAGATGTGAAATTAAAATGAGCTGCAAGTACATAAATGCTCATACTATCAGAGTTTTAAATTGACAAATTATCTGAAAACCCGCGAGAGGGAAGGTATGGGTATTGATGATCTGAGAATACCTTGCTTGCCACGCCAAGTATCATATTCGACTGTAAGCACCTTTATGTACTTGCAGCTCACTTTGATTTCACATCTTTTTTTATTTCGTAATCATTATTATCCTCTATTTTTTGTGATTTATTTGATTTCACGTACTTGGCGTACTTTTTTACTTTTTTGAAGTTTTTCATGGGGATTCTTCTTCTCAACCAGGCGTCGGCAGCGAGCCGAAGGAGCGAGCGTAATTTCACGATCGATTATCTTAATGATCCGCTTCCGCGTGGCTCCACCTACGAGCGCCCGATCCACCGACCAGTTTCTTGAATAATCGGCCAATTATCGCGAGGCACCGTGGAAATCGCGCGTTACGCAACGCCGTTTCGAGCGGGGCAGAGCGCGCCCGCGCGAACAAACAATCGAGATCGCGGTGGAAAACGCGGCGATCGCCGCGGGCAATAAATCGTCGGGCGGCAGACAGCGCGTCGTTCCGCGGAAACGGTCGCGTAAGATCGATGACGGTCCCCGTTTTAATGGGACGGTCGGCGATCGATTAATTCCGCGGCAAGTGATTGCCCATCTCGAGGCGAACGTAATGCAATTTATTCGGCATTAACGGGCGATTGCGAGGGGCAAATGTAAATCAACACCTGCGCTTGATAAACTTGATGAATGAGATGAGGCGGCAGGTGCTGGCCGCGGTTATAAGCGCGGGTGTTCCAGAAGAGAAAGGAGTGCTGCTTTGGTAAAGGCTGACATACCTAGTTCGTAACCGTGTTTCCGCGATTGATCAGTTTATCAGCTGTAAGGGAAGCTTGCGGAATTAGATAAGGAAACGAATCTCGGATAATAAGATAATCCACGTTGATTCCTTGATAAGTGGAATAGTTGGGCTTCGGAGGCTACCTAATTACTCGGAGATTAATGATCCGCATCGATATCGAGGGTGACGGGATATTGAATGAATTAAAAGGCATGATCAGGATACTCTGCGTTCTTGAATTTATGTTAAGAAAAATGGGAGAGGAATTAAGTTCTTAGGAACTAGCATTAGTGCTACCTATCGCTTCATCTCGCATCTCTATCGACTTTTTAGAAGTCGCGGAGACCTGTTTCTTATTTTCCATCGCGCAAGAATAATCCAAATCCAAGAGTAAGATTCAAAGTCACGCGCGCGTAAGTTGAAAGACGCGGGAAATCTTTTCGAACTGGTTGCTCGCATTAATGGCGTCGCGGAGCCTGATGCCTGTGCCTCGAAACCTTCCTATTTGTTTCGCGTACGCGCGTCTTTTTCGCCCGGATTACATAACCTCCCCTCGTTTACGAGAGCTTACTCCACCCACGAGACTCCGTGAACGAATGTCTCCTCCGCGATTCCGAGCACGTACATCTTCGGTCCGCGCACGGAATGCCTAAGCTGCCCGTGAAATCCGCGCGCTCAACGACCAGCGCAGGCCTCTTTCGAAACGACGCTGTTCGAATCAAGGCGGCGTCGAGGCACGACAACAGCGAGCCACGAAATTTCCCGCGTTCACGTAAACACAGGGAAATGGGCAGAGTGGAGAGAAAATCGTTGCCTGACTTCACTTACCCAAGGCGGCACGCTAAATAATTGGAATTAGCGAACGTGGGAAGACTCTGGGTAGACACTCACCTTTTCATCGAGGCTGTTCAGATCCGGCAACTAAAACAGAACGGTAAAATTCGTGTTAGCTGCCCCTGTCGTGAAAGGTGACCACCATTTCCACAATGGCCACCATGGAAAAGAGTTAGCCGGCGAGATTCGTAATCCTCGAATTAACGTTGCATCTCGATGGCTAGAGGGGCGATTTACCGTGAATATTTCACCTTGACAGCTAGCAACTCCGATGTCGCGGAACGTAATCGGGAACACTGCGAATTAACGACTAATTTTAATGAAAACGCGAGCACAATAACCGGAGAAAAAGTCACCCGAACGAACCGCCGCATAGCTAATTCGAATTCGTCGGTGGGCGCCGACGCGCCATCTACCGGCGGCTCGGGCGCATCAAGCGGAATCGACGCTCGCGGTGCGGCAGCTAAATCAGGATCTACTTTATCCGCGAATGGGCCGGCGTGCTCCCCAGATGCCGCCCACGGTACATGAATTTTTAACTTCCTTGCAAATTGAAGGAAATTGAAGCCAATTTGCGGCAATCAGCTGTCGTGGTTGAATAGTGCTCTCCCGGAGGCTGCGGATAGCGTGTTAGCATTAATTTAACGCTCGATGCGTCAACCCCTCTAATTAACCTTCATTATACCTCCGTACGTGGCCCGAGCTGAAGGGGACAATATGTGAAAGCGAGGAAAGCGGGAGCAGGGACATCTCCCGCCCCGCAAATTCAAATCAACCACCCCGCGACACGATCCCGCAGCTATTATCCGTCTAAAAATACTCCATGCAAATTTAATCGCGTTGCAACGAAGAACGGGGGCGTAGAGATTCGTTCTGAGAGTCATGAATCTCTACGCCCCCGCGTTTCTTTCGCGCCCCTTAAAGCGGAGGGACGTTTTCGTAATGTAACCAGTTTCGCGAATTTCAAAATAAAACTCCTTGCGATTTACACCGGAACGAGGGACGTTTAAGATGGGCCACCCTCGTTTATAGCGTCGTTATCGAAACCCGCTGAAAACCCCCGTCTCAAGTGCCGAGCAGAGACATTGATCACGGCTATCGTATTCTTTCGCGCGCGTTCAGGTTTCTGGCTCACCTCGATCCAGATTATTCGCGGCCTCTCGACATAGCGCGTGATTCACTTCGACATGGAAATAACTCTGCCCGTTAAATAATAATTTAATAGCCATGTCCTCCGCGCTGAAACGCGATAATCCCGGCGCGAGGGACCGCGCGTTACGTAAACCATGAAACGAGATCGTCTTTGAACCAGCTGCTTACGAGTACACGCGCGGACTTCGAGGATTCGTCTTGGGCTCCCTTCTCAACCCCCGCGGTATATCGAACCACATTATTCGCCTCCCCAATTGTGCGGAAACGGCGCAGAATGCTCGTCAAACATTTGTCTACTGCCTACAGTCCCGTATCCTTTGATACGGCTGACAAAATACGAAAAGAAACATTAGTTCTTTATGGACATATTTCGCAAAACACATCAGGCTGGAGGGGTTGAAAATGTAGGAATCAAAGCTTGGAGTAGGGTAAGTCAGGGTGGGATTGTCATACGGGAGAGATGGGCAGTGATTATTTTGAAACGAAAAAAAAAGAAGTGGTTATTGGGCCCATGAAAATTGTACAGCGTTTGTCACTAAGTCCAAAGAAGTTTTGAGCGGGCAGAAACAAAAGTGGACGAAAATTAGAAAGGATCTGTGATAACTAGGTAAGATCCACAACTTGTTAGCCTGAAAGGTATGTACGTCCATCTTTCCCGGACATTAAGGGAGAGATGGGCAATGACACTTTTCTTTCATTTGTTAAATTTGTGTATTAAATAATAATTTTTCGTTTATTGATATTAACGGGTATGTAGACAAAGGATTGAAGTTTCGTTCTAAATCATTTTCGGTGCTTTATTTGAAATAGGTTGGCTGTAGGAGGCTCCAAACGAAAATATGACCATCTCTCCCAGACTTACCCTATATTAAAGTATCAAGAAGACTCTGAAACCCATCCATCTTTTACTAATCGACCTCCTCGAAGTCCCCTTAATAAACTTTCTAAAGTCGTTTCCTCATCAATCAAGTTATCGCGCGCGTCCCTTAACCTTTTCCCTCTAACCGGAATGATCCGAATGATCGTGACCGACTACCGCCGCTATCGCTCGAATAATCGAGGCCGCGCTCCATCTCTTCCAGCGTTCGCGGGGAAATCGCTGACTGGGAACGGTCAGCGAAATCCACCCCGTCCCGCGTAATCGCGAATAAATCAGAAAAGGGGCGGCGCGCGCGATGCATATTTATGCGTCCGTGGCTGCCGCGAAATTAAATTCGCACATTTTGCAGCGGGGCTGGGGCGCGCAAACGGGGGATGCGGGCATATTTCGCGGTCGAACGTCGAAATGCGAGCAGCCGTAAGATATTTATACCGACGGCCCCATTCTCCCGGACCATTTCCTGGCCCTTCGTTACACGGTGAAAATATCGCCCGGAATCGTGGAAAAAGGATCCACGGTTGCGCGAGGGGTGGGTGGCTAGCAACGCCGGCCCCATGCTTTCTCGTTTCCCCCGCGATAAACGAAGTGTGTTTGCCTTGAAATCGCGGAACAAAGGCGCCTTGTTATCGTTCCCAGCGTTTGAAGCTGTTATCCGCGTTATTTAACTCGAGCAGGGAAGCTTGATCTAGGATAGCCCCCGCCCGCGCTGTGTAAATCGCCGCCACAGTGCTCTCGAATTCTTTTTTCACGGATCGAGAGGCCGGGCGATGGAAAATTCGAGGCACTGTCGCTGCTGTTTATCCTCGTTAGGTAACGCAAAGAGGAGGATAAATTTGCAACGACGGACTTGGAGTTGTGCAACGACGTAGGTGAGGCACGTGAACTGACGTTTCGCAACTTCTTCGGGGTTTTATTAGAAACATAAACAAATAGTATTTTTACACTGATCGCTCGGAATAGAGACTTGCGCGTTATCTGAAACGCTCGTATCATTGCATTCTCCTTCACTCGCGTACAATCAGTTATCGTATTATATTTAAAACACTCTCTCACCCTCTCTCTCTCTCTCGTTCTCTTTCACTCTGTGTCGGTGCAAAAGTTCCGCATACCCGCTCATACAGACGATTTATCGAAGACAGTTTAACAGACGAACGATCAAAGGCCTGTACGAATTTGTGGAGTCACCGCGAGCTTAACAATCTGATGCATTGTTCCACGAGTAATGGTATAGATGGAAATATAGGATTGTTAAACGATCTTCACATTGCAGAACGGTCAGATTAGCCACCGTTGAGGTTCACGCGCACACATTTTCCCTCCTTTACATTTTTCCCCCGGTAAGCAACAAGCCGTGGCGCTCTCGACAGTCCGCAGGCTCGCGAACTTCCACCGATTTCCCAATCCACCGCCTCTCGTGGATTTCCGCGCGCAGAGAAATCTTTCCCATTCGCTGACTTTGCATCGCGAAGCTTTTCCAACTTTTACCGGCTTCCCGGACTACGCGCGCCACGGAAACGCTTAATTGATCGAGAGAATCGGAGCTGAACGGTACGTACTCGTTCGACCAAACGATTACCGCTGAGAACGATTCGAACAGGAACAAAGCCGACCGGCGTATCGCGGATTACACACGTTTCTCCACTCGAGCTGCGATTCAACGACCCCGCTGTCAAACAGAATTTTCATCGAAGCCGCGCAGGGCGGCTCGAATATAGAGGATTAACAGACAAACCTCACCGTCTCCACAGTTCGACTCGCTCTTTCGCAAGGAATGACTCTTCCGGATCGTGCCCAAGTATTTCGCGACACCGTGGCGCATGCACGCGTGAATATTCACAGAGAAGCAAGTCCGCGGAGCCGAAAGGTTCCCCGCGATTATACACATCGAGTGTCTCCTTCGCCTCGGCAGGACTTGTCGACGATAGCGCGAAACGGGTTAAGGTAGCTTTTCCTCTACGCGCCTGGACAAGGTCCAGAATTTCAAAGTCGATTTTCTCGAAAATGAAGCGCAATATCCAAAGATTGTATTCCTCTTTCCCGACTTATTTACTTATTATACCTAAGTAAAAAGGAAAATGTAACTTTCTTTGATATCGCGCTTCATTTTCGAGAAAACCGACTTTGAAATTCTTCACGTTGCGTCCAGTCGCGTATAGGAAAAGCTACCCGTAGGAGGTTTAACGCAGCGGCGAAAGTATGCGCGGTACTCTGTTTGTCGTTTCCCCTCCGTTTCCGCGCACATCCCCAATCGACTCCCGCGGAGATCTACTCGCATCTATCCGCCGGGCGTTTTTGTCCCGAGGAAACGTGCATCTTCCGCGTCTGAACGGAACTCAAAGAGAGCGACACGGGTCAGCGGGCGAGCATAAAGGTCGCCGTAACTCTTTTGAGGCGGCAGCGATCGTTCGTCGAGGAAACGATCCTTTTCTCTGCTCCGGCGTCGAGAACCTCGGTCCAGAAATTGGTTCGAAGGAGACCGTGCCGCGCGATCGCTGGGTTAGACTACGATTTAGGAACTGTACATCCGTCCTCCACGTGGAATCTCAGTTACCGACCTTCGCGGACCCTCTCGCTCGAGAGGCCCTCCGCCAAGGCCCCGACATGTTTCGCGTGCCACGCGTCGGGGACCTCCGTTGCTATTGGTACACAGATTGCCCGACGTGCCCCCCGAGATCGCGCCACCCTGGAGCCGTTTAACCGCTTATCAGCAGCCAGGGGAGGATCACTGTGACGCAGAGGGCTGCCACACAGCTGGCGCACATCGCCAGGGGGCTGGCGGCCCCTTCGGGCTCCGTCTCGATCATGTAATCCTCGTCGCGCTCGAATTCCCGGACCTCGACGTCGCAGCGGAAACAGACGCGAGCTGTCTTCAGATGCGAGCTGTCCCTCCTCAACAGCAGAGCCGAGCCCTTCCGCTCCAGCTTCCAGCCGGGCTCTTGGAGCAGCATGCGCGCCATTCCTCCTCGTCGATCGCACTTCCGCTGGCTGGATTCTGTGAGAAGACGGACGTCTCAGGCGATCCGCGACAGACGATATGTCGGGCTACGAACGTTCGCTCCGATACGCTCGGGAACGCTGGCGAAGTGTTTCGCTACCTGAAAGAGAAGAGAGAGCGTAAGTAGAGGAACATCGCGCGAGAATGGCTGCTCGCAAGGGGAGGTCGTCATCTGGACGAGTAGCTCTTAGCAGAGTCCCGGATTCATTTGAAATAAAATGCCCACTCGTGACGTGATTTCCCTTTGCCAGACACAGCACGCACCATAGCCCACATCCACAGAGCACGCGAGCTCCGCCCAGCTGTATAATCTTATTCTTTCTGTGCTCTAATTTTCTCGCTAGATACGCGTAATCTAATCTCCTTGGATAGTTCGTTTAACGCGCCATGCGTGTTGTGTATCGGCCCGCCGCGGGACAAACGCCTATCCGTGATTCAATGGACCACTCTGTTGATTGAAAACGATTCGCGCCGCCTCGAAAGCCGCTTCCTCCAAGGCAGCTTAATATTTACGAGCCGAGGCTGCGAGCCATAGAAGACACAGGGATGAAGAAACCGAGGGGTGGGACACAAGAATACCTGTCCCGGTTTCGAGGGGACGTTTTCGTTCACGTGAAAGTCACCGAGCGGAAAGTTTGACGGGCAGAGGAACGAGAAGGGAAAGCGAGCCGGAAAAGCCGCGCAGACGATTATTATGCGCTCCGACAAAGCGGTATCAGATTCGCTGCACTTTGCTCCCGCGATACGTCAATGCGTCATGTGTAAACAGCTATTGGTCATACCTCCGTGATTGGCAGGCAAACACTTTTAATCCTGTTTCTTTGTTCGGAGATCGAACGATATTAAAACACTTGGCGGTTAATCGAGTGATGGGACTGCTCTGAGAGAAGCTGATCGAGAAGAGCGACGCAGAATGGCAAGAAAACCAGCCGCCGGAGGTAATTCGTCGCCAGGTGGTATTACCTTCGACCTCTTTAGATTATCTCTACAATATTCTTCGCAACAATCTTCCTTACCATGGGCCTAATTTTCTTTCTACTCGGCATCAAAATCTCCTTTCCATACCGGCACATTCGACATCGAAATTTGAATCCTCCTTCGCCTATACTTCTGCTCGCTATTATAATTCCCTTCCACCTGATATTCGAGGGTTAAATTCGTTTCTTGATTTTAAATGTAAAGCTCGACGATATATATTTCTTCACTATTTCTAAGCCACCTTTATATTCCTTCTTTTCCTTATCTCGTCTTTGTCTGTCCATCTACGTTTATGCTTTTATATCCTAATGCGCTTGAATAATAATTTTTCTCTTAATAAATTTTCTTCTAATTTTTCTGTTTTTACTTTTCTCTTCTAGTTTTAGTTATTTAATTGCGGTTAGGCTTCCAACAGTATTGTACTGCAGTCTCGACTTTTACTTCGCTATTCTTTATGTATTACATTCTTTGTATGTGTCAAGTAATAAAGACGAATAATAATAATAATAATTATTGGTAGGATTTACGAGTTCGATGATGGTGAACGGCGGAAGGAAGATTAGGGCGTTTAAAAAACAATGTCGCAGGGGAGATGCGCATCACTTCGGCAGCATCTAATGCAGCTATCAGCCGGAGCGAAACTGTCGAAACTCAACCGGCGACCGGGAATTTAGTTAGCAGGTGCTCCGGATTTATGAGCATTTAATACGCAGACACTGACGCCGCCGGCGGTTCATCAACTTCCTGCGCGGAGGAACGAGAATTAATCGAAGCAACTTCAGCTATTTCGTCGCGGCTTCCGTGAGTCTGAAGCTGCTGGAAACTCCGAGCCGGTCCCCGAAACTTTCCGCCACGATCGAGCAATTCCGTGCACGTGGTGGCCCGAGATCACGGCGCAAACAACCACGACACAGGGGAGCTGTTAATCCGCGGGGGCAACCGGCCAATAGGTCGATCGACGCGGAATATATAAATTCTCAACTGTGGAAAACACAGGAAATTAATTCCAGCTCAACGGCTCGCCTCTGCGCAGTAAAGCTCCGCGAATAAATACCGCATCGAAATAAAGTGTCGCATAATGAGTCTTTTGTCGAAAGCAAGCCCGTCCATCGGCCAACGCTCTGTTTCCCCGGAGAAACGAGCCATCAATAATGAGCCGCGGAAACTGGTCAAGAGGCATTAAGTTCGGGAACCGGAGAACTTTTCATCGCGACCTTTCAGCAGCGTGAGCCGCCGCGAGTTTCGCCCCAGTTTCGCCTCTATGACGGCTATTGGGTACGTATATACCGATTAGGTGCAGTTTAAAGCGACGTCCAATCCAAAGCCAGGCAAGGCAAAAACGCCGTTTCCACGAGACCGTGGAACAGCTCTCTGTGCGGTAAAAAACCGACTGTGTGGCAAGTTGGTGAACAGCCGTGCTGCGCTCAGTAAATGATAAACGGGGCGATCGTTCCTATCCACTCGTGTACCCAGTAAATAAAGTGGATAAATACTGTTTCTTTTGCTTGTCCAAGTGGCCGCACTGTTATCATACACGAGGCACAAGCGTGGAAGCACTTCTCCCATGGGCGACGGGGTTCCCTCGAGGGGCGAAAGCGACCCCCGGGTTTCTCTGGCCGTGAAGGAAACAGCGTTATCGCGATTTGCGGAAAAATCGAGAAACATGCGAGGGGACGGGAAAAAGAGCCACGGGGAATTTTCCATTACGCTGGGGGAGGGGTGGGCCATGGTGGAGAAGTTGCCGGACCGGAATAGAGAAAATGGCCCGTAGGAAGCACTTGCCGGTACTTTATCTCGGTTCACTTTGTTCGCCGCTCGCCTCGACGACGTAACGAGATTCAGCAACGACAACGTGCTTGACCGTAAAGCTCGGATACACCGGCGGTTACATAATCTTCGCGAGCACGTTCCCAATGGCATAAGAACCGCGCCGGGCCCGATTACGTGCGCGAGCGCTAATTAGTAGAAACAAAACGACAGAGGATGCGATAACCCCCTCCGGCGAAGCCTCGACAGCTGAAGCTCGGTGAAATACTGGATATCGGCTGCGAGACAAAGCTCCCCGGTACGGGTGTTATTAACAGCCATTCGCAGAATTCATAACAGGGCAGGTGTAAAACTGATCGCGGGATCGTAAGGTTTCGGGGAACACGGTTGGAAATCTGATTAAAACGCTTTATTAGACTCGTTCGTCGAGGCGCTTCGTCCTTGTCTCGACCTGCCTGGAGAATTTTATCCGAAGCCCGTCGAATAAAGCAGCGCGGCTAATAGAAACGCGAAATAAAGGCCACCGCGCGGAGTGGAGTAAAGTAGATGCGGGCAGTCCGTGATCAGACACGTCTCGCCCGGTTCGACGGTCCCTTTAGAATTATTTTAATCCCTTGGAAAATAAGTGGAGCATCAGTCGCATTCAATTATAAGGCTGGCTTAAACGACGAGCGAATCAGTGGCGACCGAGGACGACGCCGACGGCGACGGCTGGTTAAAGCGATGAAATTCTGGAGAGGAACGACGCTTTAAACGTCGATGCGTCGTGAAAGACAGGGAGGGTTATAATGTTTGCTTGAACGGGGCAATCGAAGATTTGCCATTGAGAGTGGTGAATGAAAAGGAGGAAAAGACGGAGGCTGCAGACGATTTTGAGCGTTAGCTGCCGCAACGATTCGTTCGAATTTCATTCGCGTGCTCGATGAAAATTTCAGCGAGGCAGCAAGCGTTGTACGCGTTACCGAGAGGGAAAAGTGGAAAGGTGGTGGTTTTTAATACGAAAGAGTCACCCAAAAATTGAGGCCCTTTTTAGCCTCTTTTTGGTCCCACGATTTTGGACTGAATTTCATGCGAAACGATACCTTACGATGAGACATCAATCACGCGAAATTTTCAAGTTGAGGTGACAATTAGTTTCTGAGATATGGGAGGTCAAAGAAGTGAAAATTCGTTAACGCGTCAGCCCATGCGCTTCGATGTACGAACTTCTATGTCAGTCCAATAATTTTAACAATTATTTCCAGGGGTTTTGCTGATAGCTAACAACGAAATTGAACTTAGACTTTCAAAATTCACGAAAAAAAAATAAAAATCAGGAAATATAAATGTCTGTGTAGTGGGTGCTTTTTTTTAATATATCGCCCACCATGTTGAATCGGCCATTGTGAATTTTGAAAATCTAAGTTGAAATTCATTGTTAGCTGTCAGCAAAACTCACAATGGCCGATTCAATATGGTGGACGATATTAAAAAAGCACCCACTACAGTCATTTATATTTCTTGATTTTTATTTTTTTTTCGTGAATTTTGAAAATATAAGTTCAAATTCGTTGTTAGAATTTTCACTTCTTTGACCTCCCATATCTCAGAAACTAATTGTCACCTCAACTTGAAAATTTCGCGTGATTGATGTCTCATCGTAAGGTATCGTTTCGCATGAAATTCAGTTCCAAAATCGTGGGACCAAAAAGAGGCTGTTTTTAGGTCACTCTTTCCAGTGTAGCTTAAAAGGGGGTCGGATAATAAATCAGCGGAGGAAAAAATCACCGGGACAGAAAGGCGAATGCTAAGTAACCGGGATCTCGGGACGCGACCGCCGATGGTTTTTATTTTAAACCATTCTGATGGCCTTCCAGAGGCGTATTATTCAAGTTCCTAGGCTGAGGACCGCCGCGAGCAAATTGCCCGGGCGCGACGGGACATTTTAGCGTGTTTCAGAACGCGGAAATTTGCACATCATTTGCATATCGCCGCGCGTGTCGTAAAAGAAACGTAAACCCCAGCCGAGACACGAGAGCTTCTATGCGCACACAGGTTTTTGGGGGAAAAAAAAAGAGAAAGAGAAGGAAGTAGCTAGCCGTGATTTCTATGCGTGATCCCACCTCTGAATATATTTAAGGACTACCGCGACGCTTGCGATTATAATAAAGCTTTGCGTCAGTGCATTTGCGTCATCGAGCCACGCGAACGTCCCGCCAGGATTGAATAAAGGACGTCCTCAGCCTGGACGACGGGGAATCTGCATTTTAAAATCTCTTTTATTACAACGGAACTTCCATACCGCGGGCGAGCGTTCGCGAGGCGAGCTCGAGTTTAGTAGGCTCCCGCAGAGACACGTGGATTGTATTGCTCGCGGAAGCTTCGGAACGAGCTTTCCCCAGCCTTTTGTTCGCCAGCTTCAGCTCGCCGTTTCAGCCTCGCCGACACAATTTCACTGGTAAACGAATGCATAAAACGTATTCGCCCGCTGCGTTCAAATGCACACGCCCCGGCTAACAAAGTGCCCCGGAAAACCGCGGCCTGAAGGATTTCATTAAAACCGCGACGGAAACAGAACGGCATTCTTGAAATCTGGAAACAGGGGAAAAAGGAGGGAAACGAAATCACGCCGTTCGAAGTCTCCCGCAACACACGCGATTCCCTCGAGACACCCATGCCGCTCTATTGTCGCGCTGCAAATAATAAATAATACAATTACGCTGTGACAGAAGGAAGCGCGCGGAAGAAGCTGCGACGCGGAGCGATGACGAACGAGCCCCAAGAACAACTGTCCGAGGGAATAAATTATTGCGCGATAGTCGTCGCGATAACGAGGGAATCTGCGAGAAACTGGCGAATCTTTCGTCGGTCCCGAAGAGCTACGCATTTCGATACCGCAGCTCTCCGACGCTGGCATTGAAAGTAAAAACTACAGGGAATTTAAATTACCACCGATGCTCGCGCGTCTCGCGTGCGGCATGCTTGACGCGAAACGAATCCGCGCAACCTTGAACACCAACGACGCCGGTAATCTCGTTACGAGCATCATCGCAACGACTTCAGCGATATAGCGATTCCCCTCGAGTCACCTTTGTCACGTGTCGTCCGTCCTCGTTACACGCGGGGCCCAGTGTTTTCGCCGGCAGTTACTCGGAATCTGTGGTTCCTGAATTATTCAATGGCGGGCCGGGAACGTGCGCGATATTCGCCGAGGAATCCGAGAACGTTCCGTGGACCGTCTGTCGGGAGGACGCCGAAAATATTTTACCCGCGATGCATCTCGTTATAATACCATCGACGATCCGCTTGCAGTCGACGGGGCGAGATGCCGCGCGGGTGTTTTTCACCGTGGAGCTCGCGGTGTCGTCGATAATTTACGGAGGACGCGGCTGGGACGGAATGAATGCGACCAACTAGACTAACGAGTTCCACGCGTCACTTTGAATAGCTGGCAGAGTCGGCGCGTTTTGCAACAGCGCCGGTCGCCGCTCGTTTTTCTCCTGCCATCCCGGTCGCTCCTATTGTCGGCGAGTTCGCGGCACAGGCGTCGCCGTTCGATTCGCTCGATCGCCGTTGAACTCGTAGGAACTTGTGCCGGGAAAGCCACGGATGACGTCCCGCGGTCTCGGGAGCGCACAACACCGCGACGCAGTTTACGCCGGCCACTAACGGTCGATATTAGCATCGCAAATTCGAGGAGGACTGCCGGACGACAATATTCCGCGCCGCAATATCGCTGGAAGCAGGCAAACTGCCCGCGGTATTGACGCGCTGTCCCAGCCGGGAGATAAAATTCCGACCGGCCCGCGATTATTCGACGGCGGAGAGAGCTCATCGACCACCGACCAGCCGAGGATTAATTTCGATTACGTTCGCTGCCATTGGCCGATATCGGCGGCCACCCTCGCCGTTTCGAATCCACGATATTGCGGAAGTTCCGCCCACGGGCCGCGCAAATCTGCAAGGTCGCGCGTTTGACCCAGAAAAACAATGCTGAATGCGCCACTGCGTCGCGATCCAACACCGCATTCTACTAACATCCGACTACCCCGCGTCACTTTCGCGGCTCCTCGTTACACGCGACAGGCCGGTTGCTAGAGTCTTGGCTTGGGATCGATTACCGGAACGATCAGTGGCTAAGGACACGCAGAGTTTTACCTGACCATCCATAATCGATTACAGGGAATGTACGAACCTAATGGACCGACGGGGCTTCTCTATGCCAAGCGTTATTAATTGATAATCTACTCAGGAGATGTAAATAGCATTCGTCGAGGATTCACAGAGGAACGTAGCTACGGTTGTAGATCGATTAAACAGTATCAAAGGTACACGAGGAAAAGTCAGGAAGCAATCGATGCGACGTTCTAAGGTACGATGCAAATGAAAATGGATTTTAACACACCCTACGCAACCCGGAGCACTGGATCAAGGACGCAGAGAGCACAGGACAAAGATCCTTGTAAGTGGTACAACACACACGATCCGGCTCCAACGTACCTGTAGTGCGGGGCAGCTTGAAAGGGCACGCGAGAACAGCACGTGAGTCCTCTCTAACGCAGAGACTGGCGTGGAGGCACCTGGAGCAGCCGAGGGGGTCCGTGTGCGCCCACGGTGACCTCGGGGTAGAAGCGATAGTGCTTGCGCGAACACGAAGAGAACGCGAGATGCGTGTGGAGAAGGGTCGACGGGCCCCTAGCGCACGTCCTACCTCAACCACGTTCGACACGCGAATGAACACCCGCGAAGAGCGACGTCGCTGACGGGGAGCCGCGCGCCAAGGGGAGGAAGGTGGCGGTGAACGAGCGACCGCGAGCCGCCGCGGCGCTATAGCCGCGCCGCGATTCGCTGATTCCCCTCGGCACGCGTGCCCATTGGGCCACGAGTACGGGCGACGTGTACGAGGCAGATTTCTCGCCTACGAGTTCGCTTGGTCGAACATCGGGCCGATCTTACAACAGCTGACATCGCCTGTAATGGCGCGATAAACGATAACGGTACCCAAGGAATTAATTAGCTGCCCTAGTACTTACCTTCCCCCGAACACTCACTGACACTTTGCGGCACTGTGCACAAGTGCGCTTCGGAGGGTAGGTGGAATTGTTTCCAGTTCAACTATTTCGATTTTCAACTGAGAGTCGATTAAAGGTCGTCGCGCATTTTGACGAATCGACAAAATTTAATAATAATTTATTAATTGACGCGCAATACTTAATGTGTCGCCGCGCTTCGCCGAAATGAGCGACGGCCTTTAGAGTAACTGTATGTAGATCCGGGACAGTGCCTTTTGTTTTAGGGGAATACTCGAAGAATGGTATGTACTTGAGCGATGGAATTGTAGATACAGCCTGTTCTTCAGTGAGGTACACAACTTGTGTTTTATCGCTACCACTGCCGTTCACCCGCGTTATCCGTCCTTTAATCCTCATATCGGGGAGCCGGTTAGTAAACGCGACAGATGTACGTTCAGACCCTGTTTCCCGTGGACCGAGCGCACGATAAGAAGTTTCTTCATAAGGCCGGTGGAAGATACGCGAACTGGAGAAGCCGCTCGCGTGTCACGAGGAGCCTTAATAATCGTTGTCAAACAGCATTCTCTACTAACCTGGATAGTTTCATGCGCGCGTAAGAGTCAGAGAAACGATAGAGTATCACGGGCGGTAGCGTGATTTTATCGGCCCCGATAGGGAGCGTGGTTAAAGGGCACGAGTAAACAAGTCGTCGCGGTCGATGACAAAGAAAATGAGTGGCTATGAATAGTACAGCCTGGGCCACGAAGGTCCCAATCTATTTTTTTCGCCGCTCGACGTACAAACCGCAAATAATTGCCGAAGGAACAGCTGCGACCGAAATTGCCGGTAGAAATAGAGGCTTGCCGTGACCGCGGATCGCAATTAACCCGGAGCACGTCAGGCTGATAGCCAGCAAGACCAGTCCCCGGCTATCTTGTTATAGATTAGGAGGAACTACTGCGTGTGCAGCGGAAGGCGTGTCGGGCGGTGACGACCAATGGCTTGGAAATGCAAGCAACGGGAACCAATGCAGCGATAGCGTCCAAGAAAACCAGAGACATCGCCCCAGAAACGTCCGGCTGAACCGTGGCCAGCTTATTCTACTCATCTCGGGGAGAGAGAAAGTTCACACGATCACGCGCGAGGAAACGCTCTCTTTCGCAGTTACTAACGCATTTTATTTATCAAAGAGTTTCGCGGGGACGCGCCAAGAGTTCACGGAGGTTCGATCTCGTTCGACTCGTTGCCACGATATGAAATATTATGTCTATCATAATAAGAACGATAACAATAATTGCATCGCTAATCTCCTCAGATATTCCCGTAGTGTCCTATTGGAGACGAAATCTGTTTACTTATATGAAAAGAAAATATTATCAGGCTTGAATAAACCTGATTGGCCACCTATTTCTGTAGCAGTGTTGTATACAGACTCCTCGGGGTTGAATGATGTTGTAGGAAGGATGGATAAAATCTATTTTCCCATTGCGAAGAATTAATTGAAATTTCAGTGCAGCGAGGCCAAAGGAAGAAGTGGAAGTGTTCTGTATCATCCATCATTGGTAGGAAACTATGTTCCCCTCGAGTAATTAGGATGGATTTTCGTATCCACCGTCTGACTTCTTATCTCTCCTTCTGGAAACTACAGCTCGCCCAGATTGCGGTATACTTTTTTTTATTTCGTCACGCGAGATTATGTAATAAACGGCAGACATAGCCTCGCCGGGGGTTACCTCAATATCGAGCGGAATATGTGGTGGACTAAATGAAAAATTCCTTATCAGGGGCTACGATATCGAGGTCGTTTATTGCTGTCCACGGTATCGACGTCCCTATCGAGTTATCGGCGTAACAATTACACCGCAATAAGCAACTCCCGTGGACCGTTTCTCCCGCAACAATACCCCAGAAAGTAGAAAACAACGCGATAAAAATAAAATAAATGAACATTAGTCCTGGGGCGAGATAGTTTCGATAAACCGTGAGTAAACAACCGATATTTTCGGCGCCAAAAGAAATGAAATAACTGGCGAACACTGCCGTTGGCACATGCGCTGAAATACTTTTGAAAATGTATACTTTATACGTGTTTTCTTTAGACTGTCGAAGTGGCAGGCCCGCAGAGATTAATAGTGGCCTCGTTGACGCGAAGAAGGTTCTAGCAAGATTCAGGGTGCACCGTGGAGAAGCAGGTGGGATCGAGTATCCTACCCCCAATCTCGGCCCTGAATGTATATTCGAAATAATACATATTTCCATAGATATTTTTTAGGCAGCAGCTGGTTATTTACACGAGAGCTTACTAACCGAGCGTGGACTACGTGGGTGGTAGCGGATTTACATGAGAAATTTCTGCTTCCACCCCATTCCTGGCCTCCCCTTTTTTCTGCCCATTCAATCTATCCGCCGCGCCTATTTTCGGTCCATTCTACGTACGATCGAGCTGCAATTCCGCTGTCTCATCGAGGATCTCTCGGCGACCCACTAGCTTCCCCGGAATTTCCCTATAAGGCATCATTATTCCGTCGTGGCAGTTCAATAGTTCACGTCACGCCGCTCCGAGAGCCACGTAAACACGCGTGCGATTGTATTAGCTCGTTACCAATAACCCTGGGTGCGTAATTGCCGCGCGCGAACGTTCGAGAAATTGAAAAAGGAGAAGCGGTCCGAGGGAGTTCGATCCGAGAGTGTCGCGGTGTTATTATTCGCGACGCGCGTGGGCTGTGTTTCGAAGCGGGGACGGGGAATGGCAGCCGGGCAATTGAGGAACGCGCGGAAAGAAGTCAGTGACCCCGGGAATTTAAACGTGACCCAAGACCCCCGTCAAAGGAAGCGCGAATACAATCGCAGATTCTCACGTGTCTTAAATCATTGAACTTTAAATCTCCTTGAACTCCGTGGTGTTGGTGAATTGCTTTATCATTCAAATGAGGATGCTCACACGAGCCGAAGTATTCCAGAGGGGCACTGGATGTCAATGGGTTAGGAGGAATTTCGAAGATTCAACGAGCAAGCGTTCTACTTTCACCGAAAGGATATTCTTCGAGGGCGAGCCAAGCAGAAAAACGTCAGAGATGCCTGTGCAGATGGGAACTGCGAGAAAGGGATTCAATTAGATCTTTAATGGAGGCTGTATACGAGACACTTATAGCCACTTGCGGTCACTGGACCGAGCTACGACTCGCAATGACCTGACTAGGATTCCCTCGAGCTTCGTTCCTCTCCTACCATCTCGTCTCCTCTCGTCTCTCTGTCTCCGTGACCCTTCTCCCGGCTCTTTCCCTTGGCAAACTTTGGGCACCACTCCAAGATACCGCAGAAATCGCATACCGTGTTAGAAATTCAGGGCAGTTTGAACTTGGCTCGATGCAGCACCGGCTGCTGAATACCGCTGGACAAACACATGCAGGGATTGGGCAACTCTCTCGCCCGGAATCTGCGCATACTTCTCGCAATTCTTCCGACACCCCTGGAAGCTTCGGGACTCCATGGTGGATCCAGCGCGGAACGTCGATATCAAACGAGAGGGAAGAGAATCGCGTGATCAGGCCTACCGTGTTAGACCTTGTCCGACTGTCTAGAGCGATTACGATAAGCACGAGCACGATACTGGGAGCGAAACTACCAACGGGTACGATAATTTGATTTCCAGTGACTGGCATCTCCGGTTTTGAACGACATTTACGCGATGCCGATCGAATATTCCGCGCTCCTCGAACGACCCCCGGTATCGCCGTGCTGGGAATCGAACAATCAGCGATTAATCGCGTTTGAAACACGGCGAGCGTGTTCGCGCGACACGGGAAATTAAACAGAGAATATCGAGACAGTGTATTTACAAACATAACACGTTTTTATCGAATTCCGTCCTCTGACACATTGTGTAACACCCGGGAATCAATTACGGCGAATGCGCCAGCTGCCCATAGGCTTGCATCGAATGTAAACACGTGCGATGCGAACAGGAATATTTGGAGAAGCAAAGTATTACAGGAATGCGAAGCGTATTGGGATCGATCGAAAAATATTGCGCGCCCCGGCAGAAATGGCGTGTTTTCTCAACTTCCTGACCCGATCACAAAACAGTGCACGAATTTGAAAATGCAACGTTTCGCGGAACGTAATTACTTTCTCATTGTGTAATCCCGTTCCGCTCGCGCGGCGCAAAACAAGCGTTGTTTGCTCGGGGGGGACGCGGCAGATTGAAATTGGAAATCGCAGGGGCGCGGTTAATTGCAAAAGAATCCCGAGCTTTCCATAATAGAGCGGGATAGGATGAATTGGGGGAAGAATCGTTGATGAACCATCGGTAAATAACACGATCCAATAACCGTGGACAGCAGTTTTCGAGTCGATTTCCCTGGGCTATGGCGCGCGGACATTTCACCAGCTCCTCGTAAACATTTAAAGTACCTTATTTCCCACTTACCTTGTTCTCCTTCTTCGACGAAATCGCACAAAACAACGAGGCAGCGAAAGATTCGTAGGGGCGCGAGGCAAATGTCGCTGCGTGCCAAATTTCGCGAGCAACGAAAGAATTGGCGGGAAGATTCATATCATTCGAAACGCAGTAGCCTGGAGTATCAGTTGCACGAGAATCCGTCAATTAAATAGAAAGAAACAAATATAATCACGACGGTTGCGTAATGTTCTTTTATACACAGAACCTGTGGATGTGCCAGATGTATGAAATGATTGTGATTTTTAATGTTTGGTCCGGTGAAACCCTTATTTTTCAGGAACGTGTTGTTTAATTCAGTTATCTTCAATTTCGCGATACCGTGCATCGCGATAGCGGACCCAACCGCTTTTACTAGGCATTGCATTCAGTTCTTATCTGGTCCCCGGGATATCATTTAACGCTTTTGCAAAAAATTTCACAAAGCAACCGTGGAAATTGGATTCGCGAGCTTAATAAGTTCGTTCGCATAATCGCCAAAAAGTATCTGAAAGACGTTTGGGATCGTTGCGCAATGCTTGATTCCGTCGTTAATTACGCTAACTGAATTAAATTGACGCGATGGTTTGCGCGCTAACGAGCGCACGCAGTTGGCGCCATCTATCAGGCATTGTTAAAACTTTCATCGTTAAAACTTTCCAGAGGTAACTAAAAAAATATCATCAGAATAATGATGGCGTTATCCTCCTAGCAAAGTGTATTCAGGGAAGACAAAATGTAAAGGCGCGAAATTCAAGGGAAACTTTTGTAAAGTATGGAAATTATCCTTGGGGATCAACATCAGGTGAAAAGGTGTACACAATTTTGATAACAGCTACTTCTGTAGATATTATCGATTAGATACTATCTCGCATATCTTTGTCAGAGATTAGAGGGGTAGTTGAATTACAAAAAGATTGTCGGTCGGTAACGAAGCTACCTTTAAGTCACACGTTGCGAGGAGCAGAGGCTCGAGCGACGAGAGCATCTAATTGCTCTTAATTAGGATAAATTGAAGGTTACCAGGGGACAAGTAAATGTGAACCAATCCATGGCATCGTGCTCCTCGCAACCAATCGTGAGACACGCTTTTACTGACCACTGCCAATCGCTGGGTAAAACTTATCGGCGCTCCCCGAGCGAATTCGATGTCCTAGATTAAGCTGGGAGAAGTAAGTTTCTCGCTCTTGCCCTAATGCTTAACGCGGGGACACAGATATGCGGATTTTAAGCGAAAGATATCCGGGACTTAAGGAAAGAGGCCTACCTAGAACGCAAAACAACATGCTTCTTTGGGAATTTTTTCTAGAAAAACCGATAAACTTTTATAATTAAACATTAGTCCATTGGAAAGAGTACATCTTACAGATATTTCAGTATTTTGTGTGGTAAAAAGTATTGAAAGGTTTGTGAGTTATAGGCGATGCCCGAGACATCTTTTTTTAGGCGTTTTGCCGTGACAACTGCAGCTCGGTGCAGGATCATCCAAAATTGAAAATTCGAAACTTTTTAGACAATAATATATATTAAATTATCGAGGCGTTATCGGACCCGATTTTGGGGAAATTATTTTGGGACAAAATGGCGGCTGTGCAAAGTTGAAGCATCGATATTTGGCAAAAAATCGCTCGTTTTTCCAGTGTAAAAAAAATCTAGGCCAAAAAAGGAAAAGCTCCCGAGCGCTTGAATTTTTAATCCTAAAAAAAAACCCGCAAAGCCTGGAGTAAATCGGTTCGTTAATTTTTGAGTTATGTGTGTGACCGGCTTTAAAAACATGATTTTGAGGAAAACGTCTTTAAAGTTTTGGGTCTGAGCGCTACACCGAGGAACACCTACCTACTTACACGCGTATAACTTTGTTAATTTTGGTGGGATTAACAATTTTAGGGAATACTTCAAGAAAATATAAAAATCGATTTTTCGAAAATTTCTAGGTAGGCCTCCCTCCTTAATGAGCACGGGTATGATGCTCCACGAATTCCGAAACTAAGCATTTCATACATCTGACACTGTCGTTTCTCGTCGACAGATACAGGATACTTATAAAAAAGCTTAGGGCTACGATAACGTTAAATAGAAAAGGTGAAATATTCCTCACGGTATGCAAGATGTGATTTCAAAGAGTACTTACCTCAGGCGTGGGGACGAAGGCACTGGGTCCATCGAAGGCTGGCACAGGCACTGGAAGTCCTCTATCCTGCAAATGAACAAACATTTCCCTCGTTAATGAATTTTATTTCTACCAAATTTCAAAGTCCTGGAAAATTGCAATCACAAATGCCTGACTAGCTCAGTCGGTAGAGCATGAGACTCTTAATCTCAGGGTCGTGGGTTCGAGCCCCACGTTGGGCGGATTTTTTTTTTCTTTTTTTTAAATTATAAAAAAGAAGTTGAGCAACTCTGCCTTCTAGATCTACTTGATGAAAAAGAAACTAACTTGATTAGTTAAACAAATCGAACATAGTTTAAATATCAATGGAATATAACCTGCGAGTTTAACTTTGCCTGATAATCGGTGTGCATTTCATATGACTCATGTGGAACGCTATCGATTAGTCTTTATATACTACGGCAGGTATCGATTATAAAAATTATCCTCAACAATGCACCCACTGAGCGCATCAAGAATGCAAATAGCGTGTACGATTTTGTTACAGAAAGTGTACCGAATGGAAATATAGCCGCCTATCTTCGACCTTTACTTTGCTGTTAAACTTGCTTGTAATGCGGCAGCTAGACGCTGGTCAACGATTAATAAGCTAATCGTCATCGCGAAGCAATCCCAGACACGACTGGTCGCTTAGCAAGTCTATGTAACTGACGTATTTTTAGGCCAACAGTCGAACCCAGAAATAGACGGTTAAAACAACTCCATTAACGTGGCTATTGGTTCTTCCCGGACCCCGGTGCATGAGAGTAACACGCTATCAACGAAATCGCCATTCCATCAAAGACACTATTTCCGATCCTTAAGGGAACGAAAATAGCCTTTCCTCAAAACGGCCCAGGTCACGGTGGCCGTTTATTTACGAGCAACTCCAGGAGAACATAAAATTGTTCCACGGGGCGTTTACTGTTTCTAAATGGTTACAGCGAGACGAATGGTCCGCGCTCATAAAACGAATGACAAAAGAGATGAAAAAACGACTTTTACGAGATAACGGAAACAGGACGTTTATCTGGGGCTGGGCTCCTCCTAAGATATTGTTTACTTTTATCAGATAGTGTACTAGCGGAGCAGTTTGCAAGGTTATTAACGAACCCATGGGCTTTCGCTAGTTTTATCCTTAGTTTGAGCACCGTAAAAAGTTGCATTCATATCTGCGAATCTAAAGCACCAGCGTATACAACAATGGGTGGAGCGAGGAGACAAAAGACTACGTTGCAGAGGGGTGTAGTTACCACTACTTAGATACTTTTCCACCCCGTTATCAGATTTGTTGATAAATAATCGAAGGAGTTGAATGCTCACCTTGACCATCTCCAGGATCTCGGCGCACTTGATCCTCACGTTCTGGAAAGGACAATTGACGCTGAGCCTCAGTATGACCGGCAGATGCAGAGTGACCAGGCTCAAGTACTTGTTCGCCTGCGCCTGCCTGGGGCCGTCCAGGGCGTTCCCCAGATTCAGCAACCTGCCGACGTCCCCGGGAGTGACGTCGGGGCTCTCCAGCACGCGGCCGCTCTTGGAGGAGACATCCTCGTCCTGCGAGAGCGGTCTCTTGATCTGGCCGGCGCTGAACTTCCGCTCCTCGTTCTTGCGCAGGTAGTCCTGCTGCTCCGGGCGGGGGCAACGTTGGCGACTGTCCTCCAGGCAGTCGTCGTATATCTCGTAATTCTGCAGCTTCATGTCCTCCACGCGGTTGTCGTCCTGCCTGTGATAGATCTCGTTGGCGTTCTCGTTCTCGAAGCCGTCCAGGGTGTTGAACACCACCCCGTCGCGGTTCCGGACCGCGATCTCCGTCTCGTCAAAGGAGACGTCGTCCCCGCTGTCGTAACGACGCCGGTCGCGCAGCACCAGATCCTCGGACGGCCGGAAGTTGCGGTTCCTCCGGTCGAAGTTCGCGCCCAAGTTCTCGTCGAACTTGGGGCTCTTCCCGTAGATCCTGGTGTCCGCGTCCAACTCGTCGTCCTCCAGCTGCTTCTGCTTCGCGCCTTTCACCTTCACGTAGTTCTTCGCCCTGGGCCTATCCTCCAGGCTCACTTCGTTCAATCTCTCGCTCGACGACGAGCCCACCACGTACTTTCTCTCGCTCTCGCTGCTCGAGCCGAAGCGCACCTCCGAGCTGTCCTTAAACCTCAGATACTTGTCCTGGGCCTCGATCTTGAAGCCTTTCCCCTCGTCCGACGACGTCGAGTGACCGGACCTGTAGCTCTCCACGTCGCCGACGTACCGCCGCCTCTCGATCGGGGTGCCGTAGCTGGCCTCGTTCCCCAGCCTCCCGTCCACGCAGTCGAACGACCCCGACGGATACCTCTCCTGGCATTCCAGGCTGTTGTCCTCGAGGAACGGCTGCACCTCGGTCACGCTCTGGGGGAAGAAGCCTTCCGTCCTGAAGGTGTCCTGCAGCAGCTGCTGCTGGTGCGGGGGCTGCACGTTCTTCGGCGCGGATTTCGTCGGCGAACGCTCGACGTTCATGTCGTATCTTCTCGTGAAAGGGAAGAACGAACGCCCCGATTAACGCACGGCCAGCCATGCTCGAGGGAGAATTTTTGCCGCGGAAGTGAACGGGGCGGGGAGGGAAACGCTAGGCTAGACCGTTCGGTGACTGGCGAGTTTCCTCCGAGCGTTTAATGAGAACCGAGCGATCATTACATCGAGGAGCAAATATTATCTTTCCCACGGAACGGGCATTTCAACGTTCATAAATCATTGCGCACTTGCCCAGCGGAGGGAGGCGCGGCGCTACCGTCCATGAGTTACTGGGAGAAAACTAGCCGCGCGTTGTTGTCGAGTCGCGAGTATTTTAGAAGGATCAACAATTGGGGGGGAAAAAGACGAGGCTGCGGATAGATTTCTCTTCGCTGAGAATCATCCGAGTGACCCCCTTTACGTATCTCTTCGCCCCGCGCTCTATACCTACGCATCCTTCGGTGTCTAAGAAACCCTCGTGCAAGTTTGCCGCGTCGAGTTGCAAAGAAATTCGCGAGCAGCGAGACATATCTGTGCGCGCCAACTTTTATCGAAACATTCGGTACAGAGAGCAGTCTCTCACTCACCTTCCATCCTGGCTCTTGAACTTTCCCCCGATGTCCTCCGCGTCCTCCATCTCGCCGGTGTCGTCCCAGTGATTCGGGCTGCCGACCCCTCCGAGCCAGCCCTCGACGGTGTTCCTGGCCGCCGCCAGGGCGATGTTCCTGGCGGTCTCATCCCTCGCGCACAACGGCGCCAAAAATCTGCTAACGATCTCGACCTCGTCGCCCTTCGTGGAGGAGCCGCTTCCAGACGAGCCGTTCGGATCTCTGTACATCTCGCCTTGCTTTCTCGTCGATACTTCCCCTCTATATCGCTCCCTTAAACTTTCTATCCTCTGCCCCGCGACTCTCGCGACGCTACGTGCAAACGGTATACAGGTTTCCCTCGGCACGATTCCGAAGACAGATCGAACCTGCGCCGTCTAATGTTATCTCCGATCCTTGTGGTACAAGGCTGATCCGCGCGATCCCCTTCAGATCCTGGAAAACAAACGGAAGGACATCTGTACCTCCTGGTAGAACTTGACTGCGCGCTACGTCGCGCGCTATTTCACCTGTTACCGAATCGAGAGCGATCGTTCCCGAGATGCCCGACGACAGGAGCGCGAGGTTCGTCTCGCGAACGACGATCAATTCGACGGCACGGTCAATCCGACTATTACGCGCATTCCGGTTCCCGTTTCGGAGTGGCTCTTTAGCCCGCGAACAAAGGAAACGAGGGTGGGACCGGGGAAGAGGGATCGAAGGCTTGAGGAGAGGCAGACGTTACTATCCTGGCGTAATTACGGTCGTTTCGTCGCGTTTCGCCGTGAGAATCGGTCGTAAAACTCGTTTCTCGGGGATTTTACCGGCGGTGCACCTCGGGAGTCGTTTCAGGGCGATAGAAAGTAGGCGGTGTCGACTGTCGAGGCGATCGCGCGGCGATCTAGCACCGGGGGAAGATGGCAGGAAGAGAGAAAAAAGGAGAAGAGGAGAAAGAAAGCTGGGCGATCTTACCGGAGCGAGGCTTCGAATGGTAACGATCGATCGGGCGCTTCTTTCGAGGAAAACCGATCGATCGCGGGCGCCTCTCCTCTTGATTATCCTGACCCTGTTCGCTCCCTGTCCCTCGTCGCCTATTCCCGTCGGCTCGAGGCACGTGTGTTGCGGTTATCACGACAGCAACGCGTTTACATGGTTCATTACATCGTTACGCGACTCTAGCCGAGAACCGTCTCTAGAATTCCGTCTGATTAGGGGCGGACTGTCCTCGGTTTCGCGTGGTTCAACGTCGTCGGGTTAATCCATCGGACGTCTGAAACCAGAGGAGGGCGGGGCATTGAGAGCAACGAGGCTGTGGTAAAAATACGTAGAAATTCAAAGAACGCAACGAAGCTAAGGAACAGAAAAATAATTCAACTAAGCCTTGACCCATCGTACAGTGGGGAAATTCTGCGATTTTATGGCCAAAACCACAAAAATAAATTTTTTAATTCCACAAAATAAATGCAAATGTCAATTGAAGAACTAATATGAGCATCAAATGCCTCCAATTTTACTGTTAAATGTTTTAATACAAAGCTCGTGTAGACTCTCAAATATTTATGTTCATGCGAGGTTAGAACGATCGCAAAGAGTTAATCTAGATTTTCGAGTTACCGCGAAGAAACGAAGTGGTAGGAAGGGAACGCTGCAGAGGTGCACGCGAATCATTCGCCGGTAGCCAATTACCAAGCTGACGCTAAACGATCGTCAAAGAGCTCAGGGAATACAGAAAAGATCGCGAGCCGTAGCAACGTTCTCAGTCCAAAGACCACATGATTCCTGTAACTAGAGTAAGCAGGAGCTACACAACTCTCGCCTCGCAGCTCCGTCCCTCCACGAAGAGGCGAGCTGCCCCGGCGTCGTATTAAATTAAATTAATTGCTTTGCAGCGCTTCCGCTGCGCAGCGAATCCGGCTTGTTATTTCGGGCGAGCGGGTTGATCGGCATCGATCCGCTCGATATCCAACGGCGGCAAAGGTAACGCGCCCGGCAGCGTGACCGAGAGCTAATAGGGAAGCACCTCTCCGCGCCGCGAGCAGATTACTCGCCGATCGAACATTACGCAACGAACAATCGCGAGGATCGGTAACCCTAACCGGCGGCTCTGAACTTTAACGCAGCTGTTCCACGCTGCTTGATTCTGGTTAGCAAACGTTCACCCAGGACGATTTCTCTCGCGTTCGCGCGGATCCGCGTCCCTGATCGATTATCCAGGTAGCACTGATCGATCGAGGCTCCCCCAGTCACTCCGGAAGGATGGAAAAAATTTCGTCGCGGCAGGTGGCGTACAATCGGCCGGGAACATCGTGCCGTCGAGGAAGGTCTTCCTAAGCACAGTCGGACTTCTAACTCGCGCGCCGCAGCGGGTCACACGAACCGGGAACGTGCCTCGGGAGGGAAGCTCCCCCGCAACGTTTCTCAGCGGAGTGTACGGGGGCCTGGAAATAGGAACGAGCCATTATCGGGCCGCTTACGCAATTAGTCGATGTCAGGCTGCGGCAGTCTTCCCATTGATTGATCGACCCCCGCGAGGAAAGGCCTAGGTCAAGGCTAGCCGGGGTCAGGAAGTAAGAGAGACCGCGCGAGCGGCGCAACCCGTCGAGAAGGGGAGGCTGCGCTATCCAGTATCTCGGGGAGGATAAAAAGGGGTGAGCTCGCACGGTCGATGCGGAGCAACTGGCATCGATTTCCCGCCGCAATGTGCGAGCTGGGCTCGAGTGGCCGTCGAATTGCTGCCTCAATGCCAACAGAGGTCTGTACGCGTTTCTAATCGATAAAAAGAAGTATCCGAGCAGCCAGACGGATCAAAGGGAATCCAGTTCAAAGTGGATGTAGATGGAAGAAACGGACTACGAGTCTGAGTAAAGTAATAATAATGCTTATAATAAGCCTCGTAACAGGAACGACACTACAGAAACTTCGTCAGAGTCTATAAACTAACGTCACTTCGGTTTAAGGAGACTAGGCAGTCGAAAAAACGATTTTTTATTGCATTTTCCGAAAGCGCTATATTTTCTGAATAAAATGCCGCTTGGTTTATATTAAAATTCGCAAAATTGTTGATTTGGGAATTACAGGACGTGTAAAACCTGTCCCACTTCCCGGGAAACCTCTGATATGGTATATGAAATTTCGAGATTTTCATGAAAATATTAAAAACTCGCGGATTTTGAGTAGCGCACAAACACGCCCAATTTTTTCTTGAAACAATCGCTGTTTCTCAGCCACCAATTTAATAATTCTGTTTTAATTTTAGTTTTTATTGGTTCCGCGGGAAACTGGATGTAACAAATAAACATTACACGTTGGAATTGGATTACGTCACTTTTTAAGACCAATATTACCAGAAAACTACAGAAGAATGTTAAAATGTTTACCAGTAAGCCATTTTTAAAGCACACGTATATTTCATGCCAACTTTTTTTCAATCTCTATGATAATAATAAACATTGGGTAAAAGGATACATCTGGATGTGCTTTCATTTTTTTTACAAATACATTAAAAAGAAAGTGTTTCTTTCACGGAAAACGACTGATAGATTAGCTAGGCACCAAAAATGGGAATAATAAACACTTGTTCCAGATAAGCAATTTCCTTAATGCCTAATAGAGATGGGTACTACCGACGTATCGGGAGCATGGAGCCTCGAGTGGAATTGAAAAGCATTATAATAATGGCAGGTCTTCGTTGGGCCGAATTAAATGAAACGCCCCGACAACCGAAGCGAGCGAAGGTACGACGGTGGTCCCAATTACTCTGCGAGGGCTTAGCATGCCGCTTGTAAATCTAATCTCGAGAACAGAGAAGATTAATAGACGGTGGATTAATGGGACTAATAATATAATAACGTGGCCGGAGCAACGGCGTACGAAGGTCGGGCGAAATCGTAACTGCGGCAGTGCCTTTTACGGATAGGACGCATTCTACTTTGCAACTAACCGGTGTTGCGTTCAGCCGTGGCATTAAGCGGTGATAAAAAGCTTGCGCTGGAAAGAGTTCGATCCCACGCACGGAAACTCGCGTTTCCCAATCGCGTAAACGCAGAGATCGCCCGTGGCGGCGAATCGTTTCTCGGTAATCCGTGATCCTGCCTCGCCCCGCGGCTTCCGTCGGCTCGCGGTGCGCATTTTTTCGCCTCATCCTTCCCTAGAACCCGCCTCCCCAAGCCTTTTTCGCCGACCGTCGATTCATCACGGTCGATAACGTCATAGGAGAGCCGTATCCATCATCGCCGCTGGTCCACTCTCCGCTTTTAATACCGCGCGTAGGATCCAGGCCTGCTACCCTCGACGAAGTCGACGCGTTTCGGGGGTGCTTCCGGGCCACGTTCCACCTGGCGATAGTTATAAGAAGCCGAAATGCAAGCGGGAGAACGAGGCGTTGGAGGAGAAAAGAAATTCGACAGTCATGGTACGGGAGAGCAACCGAGCAGAGTCACGCACAGCACGCACAGAGCTGTGCGGCATAACGGCCGAGGTTTATCGACCGAGAAAACAAAAGAAACCGAACGGCGGAGGGTGGGAAGAAAAAAAAAGGAAAGCGAGGAAAGAAAGGGCGCAAAACGGTGTTTCAGCGTTTCCAGCGCGTTTCTTCGCGGCGATCTAAATATTTATAATTCCCCAAAGCCTAACCCTTCCCGTTCGCGCCGCTATGAATTATTAATGCCGCGCGATGCTACCGTATGCCGGCGCACGTTGCCGTGCATTCCTGATACGTGTACTTTGTCTTCGAGATATAAGGATGGTCAGGGGCCCCGTCACTGTACGTACGGGCCGATAAAACGCTGGTCAACGGCCGTTAAAATTAAGTAAAATCGGGACAAAGTGGAGTTTACTAGTTTCCCAATGATATTATGCAGTTTTATTTGTTCCCATCCTCTGTTGTAATTTTTTATTCGTCTTAAAGAAATTGGTACTTCAAATAAACTGCACTTCCTCTATGTATTAAAGATGAAACTAAGGAACACGGTTTGCTCTCGGTACACATAATTCAGCCGCTTTAATTTCTCATTGATTCCTGATTCCTGAATATTCGGACACAGATTTTAGTTAGATAAATACTGTGCTAGCGCCAGAGGTAGATTATTCCAGAGACGACGCGTGTAACGTGTTCTTCACGTTTTTAGTAGAGACCATAGTATTTCGCGCAGCGATCCCGATAATATCCTTCTTAAACAGGCCATCATTATCCACGTCACGTGCAATTATCGCGAACCGTAAGGAGTTATCACGGTCGACCGTGGTGTCTCGGTTAAACCGCTGGCGCTGCGCCGTGATGCAACCGTGAAAATGCAATTTCTCCGATCGCATATTTATAAACTCGGCGTGCAGTTACCGCGATGTTTCGACACACCGGCCGGATCGTCCGCGTCGATACTCACCTTTAACTCGGCCGCGATAACGCGACCAACGAAATTCCCCGGCTCGCTTGTAATTCGCCGCTATTAAAGCCGGACGAGATCTTACCCAATTGCGATCGCGTGAGCGGCCGTACGATGCGAGGGGCTCGCTCTCGCCGATCAAACGGCAACGAGCCATCGAAACTTGGAAGAGCATTGCGCGTCGCACGGAATATCCTTGAAATAAATATTCCCGATATTCACCGCAACTTCTCCAACCTATCCTCGACACTCCCGAAAGTGCACACCGCGATCGCCCGTCTTCACACGCGAATCGGTAAATTCACCTGTGGACGCCCGAACGAAAGGCTGTCCGATCGATTCGGCGATAACGGTGCACGACAAAAAGCCCGTTAAACGCGGGGCGTCGTTACGGCCGTGTAGCTCGATGGTTAGCGCAAATTGCAAAAGTGCCGAGTCGGGGTTACTGGCCCGCGACACGCGAGAAATTCGCGATAACGCTCGCCACTGGACACCGAGGGCCCGCGAAAACCAGCCAGGACCTACCCTGGGGAGACGATGCGCGGATAGACGATCGATCTCGAGCACCGCGGTCGCGACTGCCGAGATCGAATTAACGATCCCCGCGCTCCTTATCCGCCGCGGATCCAAGCGGTTCGGATTTATCGGTGGAACGCGCCGCGAAAACGCTCCCACCGTCCGGCAAGTTATTCCCTGGTTAATTGAATGTAACGCTCGGAGATAAGGCGATGGTCTACCTCAGGAGCCCGGCAGGGTTGCAAAAACTGACATTGAATGGAATAAACGGTGCCCGTGCAAGCTGGGTAAAAGTGAGCCGCGCGCTGCATTGCGAAATGCTATATCGCTTGGCCGCGAGCGGTGCCGGCCGTCCAGGTTCGGACCTATCTACTTTGTTAGTGGAATATACGATATACTCGCGCGGGTATTCTGCTCGTTTCCGACGGCGGATCGTTGTGAACGAGCCGCAGATAACGCGGATCGATACACCGCGGAAGTGGTACTCGAAAATGCCGTATCTGATGGCTACGCGAAGAGGTAGCAGGTATCGAGCGATCTAAGCACCTGTCTTAACGGCGACGACAGAGTTGCTCCGTCCAGGTGATCCGTGATTTTAAGGGAAGATTCAGGAAACGGTGGGCATCAACAGCTGCACGGGAATGGTCCACCGGTGAAGGAGAAAAGGGGCTCGATAGGAAGCGATAAGCAGACACTCAGTAAACTGCTTAAGGGAGAACCTGGTTTAGAACGCTGAAAAAATCGATTTTTTTTTTTTTTTAATCGATAGTAATACTTATGGAGAATGTATTCACAAACCCGGTAACACCCGGCCACTCGGCGCTCACGTAAAACTTTAAACGCGTTTTTCTAGAAACAGTGTTCTTAAAATCGGTGGAACCTATATCTCAAAAAGTTATTATCCGATTCGGCTGAAACTTTTTTATTTTGAAGAATATACTTCTGGCTCGTGGAGAAACCAGTAAAATTTAAAAAATTGAAAATCTGTAATTTTTAAAGGCGTTGAAAGGACGAAAAATATAGAGAAAAAGTGATTTCAAACTTCAAGTGTCGTTATTTTCTGAAATTTTTTTGTCATTTTTACTGTCTAGTCCACGAGCGAGTTTCACGCCCTTCAATAATCTGGCATTGTTTTTTATTTCAGATCAATGGTTTAGGCGCTACAGGTTCCACCGTTTCGGATGAATTTTTTGACGTCTCTGCAATTATAAATTATAAAAAAAATTGTATCTATAGCTTAAGATATCCTTAATACAGTGCAACAAGTCCCATTGAATTAAATGCATTAGTTTTCCTTTAATTACTTGCTAAAGATCATCTATTTTTATAGAGCTCTAGATCGGGGGACAGCCCCTTTAACGATTTCCCCGCGCCCTTCTGTGTCCACGTGAATGATCGATAATTCACCGTGTAATTATTTCGGCAATTATGATACTCGAAGCAAGAGGAGAGACGATCACCGTGGGTTGAACGTCGCGGGCTTTAAATCGTGAATGAGACTGCTGGATTTGCGAGCAGGCTGGTTACGCGTGCACGCAGGCCGCGTTGGCCGAGGTGTACGGGACTGAAAATAATGTCCTTAATATATCCGCCTTCCCGCTTTTCGTTAACTTAAAATTACGCCCGAGTCGCTGGCTAAACGTACGGTATCCACGCACGCGATACTTGTTGAGCGTTTTACTCTCGAGCAGTGGGGAACTGAATTTCACGGATTTAACGCCGTCGACCAGCGGTAAACGCAACGGCCAGGCCTGGGCGTCGGTCGAACGGAGCCGGCATAGCAAGTAAGAGAAACCAGGACCTAAAATAATGAACTTAATAATCGCTCGCCTGCCGTATCCACCGTGGCCAAGCCTCCCCGCGGAGGATGGGACAGACGCACTGGTGTACGGTTTCCAGGCCATGCGTGCAACACTTGTTGAGCCTTAGTCTCCTGCCGGGCAGAGTTTCGCGGATTCAACGCCGCTGATCCGTTTAATCACGCCGCGAGCACGGCTCTGCTCGCGCGTCAACAGCGCAAGGATGCATCGGGCGCTGCGAAGAATAGGAGAGGCTGGATATCCCTGCACGGCCGTGACAAAGGCTCTCCGGGAATTTGGGAACCGCGAATCCTAAGTTGCAAGCGCGTAACTAGCTTTCGTTTATCTCTGGCGCGTCGCACTTTCTTCCTTCTCACTTGGGATCCGATTTGACCCCGTTCGGCTGTCAGGCGGAGTCATTGGTAATCTGCAGGAAGGCGAGCGTCCGAGCAATCCGCGCAATGGCATTGGCCCGCGACAATGCGGCAAGCTGCTCCATAGCTGGCGTGCAGCACTTGTTGCGCGTCTTCCAGGGACCTTGGACGAAATTTCACGGATCGAACACGCCACTGACCGGTCTAGCGTCGGTTCTGTTACCAGCGAAACCGTCCGCGGTATAACAGCCGAGAGACGAATAATAGCGTAATACCGGTGCGGCAGGAGGGACGAGGCGGAAACGAGGCTACTCCGCTCGAGATGGCCGCGTAGAGGGAGGCGGAATACGACCCTGATTGCCAAGGAGAAATCTGCAGCGCGATCTCGCGCGAGCCACGACCGTGGAATAACGCGTCTTCGTCCGAAGCCAGCGGCCACGGCGGAGGAGGGAAAAGGACGAAGTGGGAGGGAGCAGGCCGGCGGTTGCTCGGCCGGTAGAATTCGTTCGTCATTAACGACACCGTCGCAGCCTCGTCCCTATCCTACTATCAGCGCTCGGCTCCTTCTACCTCCGTCCTTTTTCTAGACTCCGGTGAGTCACCGTCGCCGATTCATCTCGCTCCGAGCACCGACGGCGCGCGAAAGGGGAATAGGCTGTCTGGCCAGCCGTGCACGACAACGGGCATTATCATCGAGTCAACGTTGCCGCTGATAAGCTGTCGGGCAAATATTTGCCGACGGGACTGACGCACCCTTTGTCAAAGCGGTTGCAGCATTGTTAGCCGGGGAAAGATCCATTCTTCGCTCTCCGACGTGCAGTTAAAGTGCAGGCGGAGGAAAAAGTTCGGAATAGAAGAACGAGGAGGCAAGGTTCATTGCCAATCCTCGTGGCCCGATGGAGGAGATATCCGCCGGCGGAAAGAGTCCTTTTAAAACGATATCGCGCGACCATCGATACAGCCGCGAGGGAATAATAAAGGAACCCGCTAAGTGGAACGCGAGATCAGCGAGAGATCGCGGCGATCTTAATAAGCGTCCGTGCGGCCGGCGAAAATGAAATGTTGCCTCGCAAACGCGGACCCTGAAAACGCCGCCGATCGGCGTGGAAAGCAGGCGAGTTCTCAGACCCGAGAGTTCGAGATTCTGACCCCGTATAAGCGATGCTCCTTGATCAATCCCTGTCCCAACTAGAGGAGAAAAAGCACCAGAAAATCGAGTTACGCACGAGGCATCGTTACGCTCCAACCTTCCACGAGACAATTACCAACACGTCCCCATTTACATTCCATTCCCAGTGAGTCCTCGACGAGCGGGGCACACAAAAAGTTCCACGACTTCTTCCACCGTCGGCTTAAAGCCTCTATCCCATTAATCGTAACGATGGATGCAGCGCGATAGACAAATATTGGAAATCAGGCATCGGGCGTCCGCGGACGGTCAGCAAGGTGACTCGGAAAGCCCAGCGATTGCGTCACTTAATTACGGATAATTATTCGCGACAGGGCATAGGCGAGCCCGTGCGCAGGCCTCGTTATATAATATCCCGCGAATCGTGCCAGAACAGCGGCGATCTTAGGACCGGCGAGCGTCAGTGACCAGTAAGTGGGCGAATAGAGCCGGGACACGTACGACGGCCAGGGCGAACGTGCGCGTGGACGAGGCTTTAGTCACGCACACCAGCCCCGGTGTATCGGGTCCGTACGGAATCCTTGCTTAGCGCAGGAACACCTGGCCGTAAGCGTCACGGTTAATTTGCACTTTCTATGAATTTTAATCAGCTCTCGCGAGACGGAGGAGGACACCGGAGACAATGGCACGTACCTACACACTCCGGGCCGATTATCGAGCGGCTCCGACGCGGTTCCGCGGGGTATCGGGCCGATAGCTAATCGAGATATCGAGGAACGCGTTGCTCCTCTGCCGCGGACAATGCGCCCGGCCTTCGCTGACCGCGATGATCCGGGAGAACTCTTGACTCTTGGGGAGAGAGGGAAGGATCGCGTGTTCCTCGTGGATGATGGCGTGTATGGTCCCTTCTATGGGGCCGGATAATCACCCGGTACGAAATGATAAACGACGATGCGAGACGGTATGGACACCCGTGGTTAAGTAATTAGAAGTCGCGGAGATGATGCGCCATCGCTAAGCTGGAATCGAACGTACACGTCGCTCTGCTCCCGTAGAAAGCTTGCTAGACGGACACGGTAAACGGCTGTAAGCGAGGAGGAACATCAACATTTTGCCAGGCGCAAAGCGTGTAAACGCCGACACCTTTTCGAGCCGAGTCAGCAACGGTTTTGCTAGGAGAAGAGAACGGTGCTCGTCCAAGGGAGGACGCGGAGCGGCGTTACGTTGCGGGATCACCTACATACGGGGCCGTGGACGAGCGTGCAGCAACGTGCAGAAGGAGCTGGCGCGGTGCAAGCCGCTCACGCGGGCGCGCAAGCACGCATATTAATTCCGCGCGGAGGAGTCGCCAAGATCTCATGTAAATCATCGAGACAAGATGGCTCCTCCCTGTTTGCTCGGCGCAACGTGCACAAGCAAACGCGAGGCGGCGCGGGCACAGGCGGTAATGCTCGAAGCGTGTTTGAAAAGCGAAAACCTGGCGGCGAGCGGGACCGCGGGAGAGAGAGAGGATTAGCGTGTCGAGTGTTACACGCGCGAATAGTGCGTTTCGTTGTATGAATGCACGCGAGGAGCGCAGCGCGACGACGGACTTGCAGCTCGCTTCGAGGCGCATCGGGCCACTTCGAATATCATTCGAGTTTCAAACATTTCTCAAGTCCCAGACATTCTCACTGGGACTCTCCTTTCGTTTGCCGGAACCGCGCGTGGAGTTGGGATTAGAAATTAGAATCGCAAGAGTGCACGCGTGCGCTAGGAGAATATTTTGAAATTTTCAATCATTCGAACGATGCTTGAAATGATTTGAAACTGGCAAAGAATCGCATCGGTTGGAAACTCGCGTAAGAGTGGATCGAACGGCCATCGCTAGTCGCAGCGGACGAGCGAGCCAGCCCAACCGCGGTGTAGGTACCTTGTCGTGAGTCATGACGAACAACTGCTTATCGTGGAATCGTAAATCACGAGAGAGAGGGGGAGAGAGAAAGAAGAGAGAGACTGGTTGCTGCTCGGCTAGCTCACGCTCCTACCGGCGAAAATTCATTTTTCTTCTCTTTACACCGAGAAACAGATACGTCCGGCCGCTCCCTTGACATTATTTTTCTGGTATGGTACACACGCGGCGTGCCCGTGAGAGCCTGCTGAAAGCGGCAGGAAAATGCGAGAAATGAAACGAGCGTTTGCAACGGACCGGAGAGATTTCGGTCCTGCAGATCCTCGAATTTGTGTCCACTCACAAGTAAACATTCGCATACAGTGAATGGGGTTTCCCGATTTGGAATGTATTTTTTTAAAGTACTCATAGTAACCAAGAAATCTTGAAAATTATATCTGCAATGGACCTATTTTACTCATGTTATTGAGGCACTACGCGAAAAACGACAAAATCCTCTTATTTAACTCGGCGGGAGGCGCTACTGGGTAAAATTTACCACAGAGGCGCTAGTTGCGAAAATATAAAGACTGTTTGAGTTGTTGTTACAAATTTTTAAAGAACTTTAATGAAGATTGTAAGATACTTCATAAATTTTGTTTGATTCTTAAAACACTGTACTTTAACATAAAAATTACAAAGTTAAAAAAAATATTTGGAAACCGTGGTTTTTTACCTTTCAATTTTGGGTATTTTCGACCTGGTAGCGACAACCTGTGTTACAATATGGGGTGCGCCTCCCGCCGGGTTAAGAATAATTGGCTAAAACCTGGCACCTGTATGTTTGTTGAGGTGCTGAAGCTGAATAGGATGTTATTTTTTGTGTAAAAAATATCCTAAGGTTCTCTTAATAAAAAATCGTTTTTTTGGAGATAACTCAAAAAGGAAAGGCCGAAGAATTTTTTTAATTGACGACTTCGAAGTTAACGTAGGGGAAACATGACGAAAACACTTTGCAAATATAATTTTCAGGACTTCTTAGTTACTATTAGTACTTTGAAAAAATATATTCCAAATCGGGAAACTCCATTCACTATGAGTGAATGTTTACTTGTCGGTACGGTAGAACGATTGTGAAAAGAGGAGGCCTTTAATAATAAATCAGGCAAGGCAATCGATACAATAGGCTCTGGATTTCACTATTCTGTTTACGCTATAACGTACCCGCCGCGATTACAACTTTGATTACTGTAACCCATCTGCCCTCATTCACGAGCAGGACTACCGATATTTTTCCCGAGCGCCGCCATTTCCCCGCCAGGTGTCCAATTCAACCCTACAAGCTTCGCAAACGACCCCATTAGCGGTCCCTTTAGGGTGAAAAGAATTTCCTCCGTCTCGAGCAATCACGAGCCATCGACTCGATTGAGACCGACTCGTAATCAAGCCGCCGAATTATCAGGGCCCCGAATTACCATGGTCCTCGGGCTCGCCCCCTGCCGAACGCGCGTCGACTTTTAATTACGCACCGATCTTGCTCCCTACCCATCGATTTCGTTCGATCTCCGCGGAATTAAGTAACTAATGATCCTCGGTGAATCTGCGCGACTCGGTAGGCAGATAGAGGACCAGACCACGGCGAGGCCTCCCCTGCCTAAACTTCGTCCCAGACTCCTCGAGACACCCCTTTTTCGCCTAGCTAAGTCAAATCGACCGAACGTGCTCATCGGCCCCTGTAATCGAGACACGGATCTTCCTGTCCCTTCAGGTAAAATCCACGTCGAGAGGCAGGCAAGCGTTAATCGAACCTTTAAAGTGCCAGGCCCTGCTCGTGCTCCTAATTGCGTTCACATCGAAGCGTGCGTGGTACTCACGGATTTCGAGCGAACGCCGGTAAGATGAAGGGAGAGAGACAGAGTGAGAGCGAGAGAGAGGGGAAGAGAGACGATTCCCCGCGGATAGCTACAACCGGATGCCGGGGGAAAAAAGAGGACGATAGGAGCGGAACTAAAAGCGCGAATAAGCAAACCGCTAACGACCGCTGCTCGCCTCCCCGCAGATCTGCAAAGACGCGCTCGCAGACTCCACCTTAAACCGAGCCACATGGCTACGCGTATACTTTCTAATTATATAGTATCTTCCCGCCACCGTCAGCTGTGCTCGTTGGCTGACCGAGAAACTCGCGGGGACAGAAGAGAAGCCGAGGGAAACGCGCGTCTCGCGGATAGGAGCAGAGTAGCATTAAAAGCACCGCGGCGCTATCGAGAGATGGATACAAATCGATGAGATGAAAGGCCTCACCTTCGGGAAAGCATTTGCATACCGATCTCTTCACAGGGGCGGGGGAGGGGGGGGGGCTGAAAATGGAGGAAAAACTACCGGGCTAGCGTGGAGCGTGGAGCGTTGGTGGAGGATTAGGAAAAAAGAACGTAGTTTCGAAAAGAAAGTGCACTGCACGCGGCGGCACGGGAAAGTCGGCAAAGGTATGGCAAATGCTCGCGCGAATAGGCCGGCAGGCACGGCACTGGCCTGTGCAACAGCCTCGACAGTTCACCGAGTACGGCTGCAGCTTCTGTATGCCACGCGAGCATCCGATGCACTTTCCTATTTTGCGCCGGGCGGCGACCGCCTCGATTTCGATAACGGTACGCGCAATCATTCCCTCGACTTTGCCGCCCGGCCAGGCCAACAACCCCGAGGACAGGCAAATTGGGGGTATGCGCGGTCTGCGGGATGCACATCTGAACTGTTAAACGAATCGCAACCGGATCAGATGTTGCAAACAGGATTGGAATCTTTCGATCACGCGTGTCTGCTGGCGGTAGATACGAGATAAGATTGGATTTCGAGGATCGCGCGGGATAAGAGATAGCCGGTACTCCGGACGCGCGCGCGCGCAACGACCGATAAGGTGTTAAGGATCCACGTACACGGTCGTCAAACATATTTATCGATGAACACCGAAACAATTAGTAGGTAGGCCAGTAGATGGACGAATCGTTGGTTAATCGTTAATATTGAAAGAACTAGAGTTTTTAATCTATGTTATTGTTTTTTTATTTTGTATAAAAAATGTTTGTTGTTTTATAAAAATTATGTCAAATCGGGACAGTCCTACACGATCCATGACGTCTGATCACTTTAGGATAAATATAATCTCACTTTACTTGCACTATGGGGCCATAACCTGTGTTGTACAGTTTTCGGACAATGAAGACTGCATACGTTTTTAATTTTGATGAAATAAACTATATTTTTACCAAAAATGTCTTAATCTAGGTCACTAATATAACTAATAAGCGTTTTATACGTCTAGCCAGACACACGTCCGTCTATTGGTTCTAAACTGTCCATCTACTAGCCCTATATTCCATCTACTGGTGATAAGGACTATGAGTAGAATTTTCATCATTTTATGCTTAAATACATGAATTTTTTTGCTTACAGTAATTTTTTTCTTTAAATTTATACATTTTTACGTGCAAAGCTTTTGATTTTTTTTCTAATACAATATATATTTCTAAGAAACACCTTGATGTAAACATCGGAATCCGCTAAACCGTGCATCTATTGGCCTGATTACCCTATTCCAAAATCGAGCCAAACTCGGATGATACCATCTATGAAAAATCATTCGAAACGTTTACGCGGGGGAGCGTCGAAACCGCGGAGGTTGAAAGGGGATCCCCCTGTCGACGAGTGGCGGGAAAGTTTGCCGCGGATAGACAGAGCGATAGGAGGTCAGTTTGGCAGAGGCGAGGGGTCAGCGAGCAGCCGCGCAAAAACGTACATCGATTCGCGCTTTCGAGTAGAACAGGTTCTTCGCGGCGCGCCGTCTCCTCGCTCTTACACCGCCGCTCCCGTTCCGCGCATAATACGCTCGCACAGTAGCCCGCGGTGCGCCTAGATATCCCCGCCAGCGGATCCGTGAGAAAGGACACGGAAGATCGACGATCGCTACTAAACATCGCGAGGAGTCGCGGAGATTTTCGCACGACCCTGATATTTTACGACCTTCCTCCGCCAGGCAGCTCACCGCGCCTTTTTTATCGCCGTCGCCATCCCTCCGCGGGCCGCTCTAAACAGCCGAAGCCCGCGCTCGCGCTTCGCACCGGCAAGAAGCGCTATCGAGGAGGAACGACAAAGTTGCTCCAAGTCTAAGTTCGTTAAGGGCTTAGGAGGAACTTCGGGCCGGCAGTATTTCTGCCTGACGCGAGCACGAACATGGTAACGAGCTCTATTCCGAGTCGCTGCTAAACGCCGCAGACCCCAGATTGCGAGCACAGATTCGAATCTCGGAAAACTCAGGGGGCAGGAGTTCGCGACGCTGCGCTCCACCTGAGAAGAGTAATCAGGCAGTCGCGTGTTCAGCGTTCGCGTACGCTCGGACTATCGCGGAAATCGCGAATTGCTGGAGGGATTCTATCGGAAGAGCCGGAGGTCCCGATATTTTCGCGACGAGCGAGGTAGAATCTTCCGGGCCGGTCCTCCGCGGAGGGGGTCCTCCCCGCGGCTGATCTAGGATAGATTCGATTCAGCTAAATCCCGAGGCTCGAACGTCGCGGCGGGGGACGGGACAGAGGGGGGCGCTCGCCGCGCAATCTCTTCATCTAAATGAACCCGCGGCACGAAAATTACCCATTGTAACGGAGGCTATTTTTCTTGCACTTCAAAACCTCGAGTATAATGGGGAAAGAAATTCGCACGGGCGAGGGGAGGGCGGCTGTTTTACGCGTACGTGTGTTCTGGATAAAAGAAAAATGGAAAGAGAGAAGAAAGAAACGCGCGTTCACGCGAACAATCGCGCGCGGGCGTCGTATATACGAGGAATTAAACAATCGACCGATTGTTATCGGGCGTGACGTCTGATAAATATGCAACGGGGGAATGCACCACCTAGCTGCCGGCTCCGCGGAACAGAAACACCGAGGATGGGTGCTCTGGAAATTGTTTAATGGCACCGGTAGCGCCCGGACACGCAGCCACGCGATCCAACCGGCTCTCGATTTCAGCGCAAACAATGAGTTTACGTTTTATTACGCTCCCCCCCGCTGTTGTTCGCCACGCGTTCGATCGACTTGTAATTGTAACCTCGTTGAGTACAGGGGGGATGCACACCGAGGCTCACGCAACGGATGTATCGCCTCCGTCGCTGTTGTTTATTCGGATAACAGAAGAACTAGACTGTCACGCATACGCGGTGGAACTTCGACTAACCGCAGCTCGATCTCGTTGGTTTATAGGTCATTTATATTTTTGCTGCTCGGGGCTTTTTGTATATATTCGATTAAGGGGTTACAAGATTTTTTTGTTAAATGATAAGGAAACTGAAAAGCGGCTTTTTTAGACTCCAAAATTGTGTAACCCCTTAACATAGAGGATCCTCTCTGTTACCCAACCCTCAGGAGGCCGAAGAAGGTGTGATTTTTGGGAATTTTTTCTCAGAAACTATAAAACTTTATTCAAAAAACTTTTTTTTATTTGAAAGATAGTACATTTAGCTATGTCTCTGAATTTTTACGGTGAAACATATTTATTAATAACAAAGTTATTTACAATCTCCTAGATGTCCTGTTCGAAAGAAGGGTTTGTGGTGACCACGATTACTCGGAAGTGGATTATCTAAAATCGAGAATTTCAAAAATTTAATAAATTAACTAAATTTTTGAAATTTTCGATTTTAGATAATCCACTTCCGAGTAATCACACAGCTAAATGTACTACCTTTCAAACATAGAACCGTCTTTTGAATAAAGTTGTATAGTTTCTGAGAAAAAAATTCCCAAAAATCACACCTCTTTCGGCCTCCTGACTGAGCGTAACCCCTTAATCGTTCCAGCTGCCTCAAGTCAACGAATCGAAGAGGACGCAACAGTGATTCGTGATTCGCGGGGACGGACAAGTTTGCCGGACCGGCATCGGAAGAGAGCTTCCAATGGCCGGCGGGAAGCGGAAGCTGGCTTGCGCGCGGGGCTTCCGACCAGCGAAAAATAGTCTTTGCGCCCGGCCCCCGTGCCTCGGTAACCCGAACGAAAGCAATTCGCCCGGGACCAACGGGCTTTAATCGTGTTTCAAGCGAGAATAAACGACCCAACCTCGGCCGGATCTCTCTTGGCCTCTGCCCGTCTCCCTTGCTCCGCAGCGTGTGCACGGTGCCGACCCTACCCGCGCATCCGCGATCAAGTTCAACGACCGTAAATTTTATTTACGAAAATCCAAGAGAGGCGAGCCTCGAAGCCTAACCCGGGCTGAGGCAGCCAGCTTGACGAGACTTTAACGCGCCCATCGACCCGCCATGGGGGATCATATAAAGGGGCCCCCGCGATTTGCTTAAGCAAACCTAACGGTCTGACACTCTCGAGTCACGACGTCGGCGAAAAGAAACACACGCCTGCTATCGATCGCGGGTTTGACACTCCGGCTCGAGGCTGCTCTTTGGTAGAAGAGAAACGGATTACTTTACAAGCGTCGGGCCCTTTGCCCACTAAAGGGAGCAGAGACTCGTGGGCGGCGAGCGTCCGTAGAAGCAGCCTTATCGCGTCTAGAAACTTAACGCCGATGAATGAATCTATTGACACACGATGCCGAATCGCGATCCTATCGGGCGGCACAGATTGATTAGAGCTGATAGCGCGTTATTTCTACGAACAATGGCTAAGAATAAGACCAGCGTCGCCTGGCGTTGAGAAACACTGAGGTTACTACGGCCGCTGGCAGACAGCGGGGCGCACAACAGCCGTTCGCGCAATACCGTGTCATACGAGATTGAATAATCGCGTTTCACGATTCGAAAAGCGCAATCGATATCAGGGCCTGTGTCCGCGGGCTGGATAGCTGATAACACGTTCGATAGAGGTCGCTCGGAAAACGCCTCCTCGCCCAGTGGTATTCCCTAGCGCGAGGATCCACGCAGAAATCGATCGACGACAGTCTTTCAATACCCTTCGAGCCCCTGCAAGATACTTTCCGCGGGAGCCGGCGAGCATCCCCGAATCCAACCGTCCCACGTTCGCCAGAGGATGGATTCTACCCGTGCGATCGATAGCGCGCTATCTACCCGTCGCGAAAACGAAGGTAAAGGTAAAGGCTGCGACCGACGAAAACTTGCTACACGCGAGCAAATCCTCGCCCCGATAAAACAGAATCGACTCTCCAGGACGAGCGTATTGTGTCGAATCGACGCTCTGCACGGAGAGAATTCGATCCCATCGGCCTGCCCACTTTTTTCCCCATCGAGTTCCTGCGAAACTAAACAGCGACAGCGTGACTATCCGCGTCGAATCGGCGAATTCGAGCGATTTAATTTGGGCGAATGTCCATTGTCACGGGGTCGACGTTTCCAGGACGAATGGAGGGCAGGACGGGACGGGGAGCACCGGCGATGCAACGAATCGCGTGCCGCTGATGGCGAACTCGCAATTCCGAATCACTAGACTCGCGGGGAGAGCCGTATAATTCCGCGCGGCTCCCTGTGTGCGTCTTTTCTTTTCAGGACTTTCGCGAAACCGCGACTCGTGCAGGGAACAAGGCGGACCTTGCGGTAAAGAGAAACACTGCCCCTTGCGACGGTAAGAAAAAGTCATTGGTAATGGGAGGGAAGGCAATAAACGGATCGGAGTAATTCGAAACTGCTCTGTTTGACCTGGGATCGATTTGCCTCCAGTTGCCGGGGCTAGAATAGAAGCCGAAAGGAAGGACAAAATCGTGGAAAGTTGGGAAAGTCGTTTCAGATCGAATAGACTCGAGTGGCCGGATCGAAAGGTATAGCAAACTGCCGGCCGCCGATACTGAAATACGACGCTCGAAATAGTTGACGGTCCACATTTCTGTGCGATTTAAACGCGAACCAAATACCAAGTACATATTTCATGGAGCAACGCGACTTTAGCTTTGGCGGATCTTTAACGTTCGGTAAGCTGCGTAGAACGATGTGCAAACTGCGTGGCAGTTACATTAGAATCCAGCGATTATCAGTGTCATTGCGCGCCGCTACATTTGCAATTAACCGGCTCGTTGCTGAATTGGTTTTAAACGGTATCGTTCGCGCGGCTCGATTCTCCACGGTCGTCGGCACGTAACAGCGCGGCGGCTATTTAAACCAGAGGAATTTTATTACGGCGGAGAAGCAAGGATTGAAGAACGAAGGAAAAACGGTGGCACGGCCGTCGGGCTCTCTTATTTCATTAGCCAATCGAGCACAATAAGAAGTAGCGAAGCGGAGAGTCCGAAGCCAGGTGACTCACGATCGCGGGGTTGCGAGCACGCGAGGCCCGATTGCTTTTAAATAGCGATGCATATTATTCTCGGGGACCGCGAGGAACCGAACCGACGCGGCTATACGTACCGCGAACCCCCCCCCCCCCTGCGCATCGCGTGTCCGAACGCACCGACGCTTTATGTTTTTTTCGTAGGCGATGTAACTCCTCCTCCCCCCCCCCCTCCGGCTCCAGTCTAGAGTCCCGTATCGACGGCCCAGCGTCAAACTTTCCGCGGCGTCGCGAATAATTCATCGCGACTACTGTCATACAAGAGCGTCGGGAAGAAACTTACTTTAATACACGCTGGAACTTCCTTCAACAGTGGGACGAGAGGCGAGCGTAAATATTTATCGGGCTCTTCGTTATTCAAAGCACCGCGCTGCCCCCGAACGTCGGCCGCGTCTTCGATATTATAATTCACGAGAACGGGATCACGTCGGCGACGATGCACCGCGAGATAAACGGCATTGCTCGGGAACACTCCTTAACCTCTAAAGCGGTTAACGCAGATATAATCGTCGCGCACATGTGCATTACGCAGCGTTTAAGACGGGCACAAGGTGGATGCTCCCATTACCGGCGCCCCCCTCTCTGTCGACGAATTATTTCTCACTTCGCGACTAGCAACGACACGCGAGCGGATCTACCGAGCGAACGATGAGAACGGTAACAGAAAAACAATATCAGTTTTTGCTAGCGGGCCTTGAAATAGTTACGCAAAAGATAGATCCATGGCGATAAGTGGCCATTCCTGTCGACGATTTCAAAACGTCCAAGTACTGCTTTCGGACTTAATTTTGCGGTGTCTGATGGTGTCTTTAAATACCAATGGGTATATAAATATGGTAATTACGCGTCCCTACAGTCGCCAAGAAGCGCGGTGCTTCCTGGATCCAGCGCTAAAGCGCTCGAGAGGTTAAGGGTTAAGGATCGTACGATCGCGCCCTCGAAATCACGCGCGCGTTACACTCGCGGTATGTCTCGCCTCGAGACAGCAAACCGTGTCGCGCGCGGGTCTCAAACACGGCTCGAGGAGGACGCACAAAGAAAAACGGTATGGGGGAACTGGTTCGGCGAAGTCGAGCGAGCGTTCTCGACCGCGCGCGCGACGTGCACCACGAACAATATGATTTTCTAGGAGGAAACGGTGCAGAAGACGGTGGAGGCGGTGAGCGGCGGAGAGGAGTGGAGGAGAACGGAGAGAGGCGGGAGGGGGGAGGGGGAGTAGGAGAAGAGGACGGCAGGAGGCCCGGCAGGAACACGTGAAAGGCGATTTAAAGGGAAAAAGAAGGAGGTGGCCTTTAAAAAAAAGAAGAAAAGAAAGAAGGCGAAGAAGAAGGAAGGAAGATGGCGAACCGGTCGCAGCCTCCATTCGTCAGCTGGGTGCTCAGCTGCAGCCGGGCGCGGTGACCTCGGAGCGAGGCTTCACGGAAAACCGACGCGATTTGCGAGCAATAACGGTCGTGTCGCGCCGCCATCAGTTTTCATCGGTGATTTAACGCGCTTTCGTATCGCACGCGCGCACACTTTTCCTCGCTTTTCAAATGCCACTGACACGCGCACACACAGACACACACGCCAGAGGTTTCCAGTATAGGAGAGAGACCCGGCGAGTCATTCACAGAAACGCGGTCATCGGTCGCCTTACAGGTGATCGAAAGTACAACCCGGCCGACTGACAGTTCAACGACATTCCACTTTACCATTCGCAACGAGAACTTAACCGATTCCCTTCCTAGCACGCTTCCCATCGACATCGATTCCGGCATCGATCCGGCTGCATTCGGGACCCGAGCCGCTCGCACCGTTAAATCGCTCGTACGAACATCTATCGATATTTCGATTCGATGCTGCCAGAATTTTTAACGCACACTCGAACGAGAAACGCATACAGAAGCGATGTAGGTGATTGCACCGAAATACCAAAGCGATAGGGACACACTGTCGAATACGAACGAGACTGGACCGTTGACTCGGAATGTTCGATTCACTGTGAATTCGGCAGGCGATTTAGACGATCCGCTCGAACGGTGGACGAATGAGAGACACTAGGTGGAATGTCACGATTAAGGGGAAAGAGGTTACTCAGAATTATCGGGGATCGACACTCCGGTCACGGTAAGAAAGCTGCACGGTATTTGCGACAACTGTAGCTCGCGAAGAGGCAGGATAATCTTGGAAAGGAGCAATTGCAAGCACAACAGGCGATAGAAGGATGGGGGGCGAGGGTTTTTGAAGGAGGCACGGTAAACCGGTCGGTGCGTTCGTTCATCAGCTGAGAGCCCAGCTGAACCCAGCGGCCGCTGTAACCTCAACCTTTCTAATAGGCCGCGTTTCGCGAATAACCATTAATCCACGCGGCGTGCGAGCCTACGTGATAGAGATAACGTTTAAATACCTTTCGGCTCGGCTTTCATCCACGGGCGAACGACGGAACCCGCGAAAACACTGGCCTTTCGGGGATAAAACTTTTTGAAAGCCCACTCACAATGGAATCTTCCAGTAGACTGGCCGAGCCGGCAAGCCGTTCCCTCTTGCGTGCACACCCACCGTTTCGCGGGCTCTCCCGACTTTTACACCGGCGTACCCGTCTACCGTGATCTCCTCGCGATCCTCGAAACAACGGAACACTCCGCGGCGAGGTACGACCGTCGTCTCGTCGGGTTGCAAAACGTTTATTTGCAGCAGAAACGCGGCGGTGCGCGTACCGCTGACAGTTCCTCGAGCTGTCACTTTACGACGACTGCGCACGTGCCGCCATCTGCTGCCGATCCGCTGGCACCACGCCACATTTGAAAGAGCCGCGCTCCGACCACCTAGCAACAAGATCAATAGACCGACGAAAGCAAGTCGCGATACGGACGGGCGGTTTTATAACAGGACCCGGCTGAAGTTCTAAAAAACCGATGATTATAAATACGATACAAAATATTCGAAACTCTCGCAGCGAGCTTTTGTAAAAAATCGCTTCAAGGATTCATGCTCCCGTAACTAAGCTAGAGTTCTAGTGCTGTTTCGACTACCGTAGTCGTTGAGGTGCGAGGGCAGCAGTTACAACCCGTATAACGAAAATTCCAGGTCTATGTCTAATAATTTCGATTTCTTACGTAATCGTTGCCCACCACTGACTTCGCGACGGGTTGTGCGTCGCGTATAACTAGACAGCTCTTCGTATGAGCCCGATTTTGTTGAACAAAAATGTTTGTTTAAATCGCGAGCGCTAATACGATGTTGTGGATAATCGAGCAGTGGTGGGTGCATCCTACAACTTTTATTATTATTATTATTATTAACGGGAATACCCGTAGTATACAAATATGTACATAATATAGCGCTTATAGAGTCCAATACTTAGCGATAATTAGAAGTACGTGAATGCGTTACCTGTCTAAGTAACATCTCCCGAAAAAAGCTGTATGATCCTATGAAAGGATCAACATCGTTGAATTGTTGATTTGCATACCACATAGCTCTATTAATAGTAATAATAGGGTCGATTGTATAATAGATTTGTAGTATTTCATAAAATGGTAAGTGTATTATAAAAAGAGCTTGCTTCTCAATTTATCTTAACTGTTTTCTGATCAACCACCATAATACTAGATCGCGTTTCATAATTCGTTTGTGCTCCGCGGAATGCAAAATGCGAGCGCGTGCTTGCATCTCGTCATCGAGGTTCCATGATGAATTACGGTAGTTTCGGAGTCGTCGACTTTCGTTCCAATTTTTATTATAACAACTTCGTTCCTCTAGTACAAAAAACCGAACGTCCTCGCGATCATTTACAAGATATAACAACATATTTTACAAATATTTGTGTGTTTGTACGATTTCTGTTCCTTCGACGACAGTATCCTTTATCTCCCCCCTCGCCTCTCTCCCAGTCTCTCTTTTCGCTCAGTGGTCCATGCCGCAATTCCGTCTCGCCACCAACGCGAGACTACAAGCAGATCGTTGACAATACTCGCGAAATTCTCGCTCTTATCGTACCGAGCGCGATTAGCCCCTGCTCCTTTTCAGAATGGCACACGGTTACGCTCGCGCAGGCTCGCGTTCTCCCCTCAGGTTCAGAATTGTTCACTTCCGACGCGTTCGTGGAACGCACGTTTTACGAGGGCCTACCTTGAAGAGAAGGCAGTGCCCTCTGCGAAAATGTACCGGACCCTGTGTCTTTGCAGAAGCTCTTTAACAAGTGCAAGGTCCAACTGACCTTACGTAACGACGATGGAAGGCAAGACTCCTGATCGCACAGAATGAGTATTTCGAACTACATAGGAAACATGGATGTTCTGCATCCATACGCAATTGTACACGAGGAAACGCGAACTCTAGGAACGCTGCGCAAGCAGCTCCCCTGCTGATTCCCCTTGGGAATCGTATTTCTTCAAGATATTTCTCGTTAAAGTAAATATTATGTAAATATCGTAAGGAAAGATTGCCATCCGATCTCGATGGATCGCTTAGAGACGCGCAAAGGCAACGTGTCGAGTTGGTCCCCTCGAATCATCGCTGCTGCGAATAACAATAAAATGTTCTCAATGGTAACAACGCTATTAATATAACAATTTGTACGCAACGACTTTAAAATCATAGACAACGGATTAATGTGAGAGCCTCGAACGCGATATAACAACAATATGACTTGAATGAGACATTATCGGCACAAAACGGTATGACTGTACAGGGCCGTTAAAATTATTCTACACTCTGTGTAAGGGCTTAACTAGAGATCTGGTGGGGATCGTTTAACTCCACTAATGAAACAATTCTTATACGCTAGCGTACTTGTACAATTTCCAGCTAGTACTAGTTTAATCTTTCGTTGAGTCTTTGCGCGATCGCGGCCACCAGCGCGCCGCCCTTTCCGCTTCCGTCCTCCGCGTGGATCATCTTGAACTGTACAATATCGAGTAATTAATTAGCTATCTAAGGGAGAACCTTGTTAATATTAAAACCGCGCGATGTACCTTGTGCTCGGGGGCTATCAGTGGAATGTACTGCTTGATCCAAGTCTCTAGTCGAGGGTGGTGCTTGTAGAGAGATCCATCTACAGCGATCGTTACGTATTCCTTACCAATCCGCTTCAGTAGAACCCCCAGACCTTCAAAATTAGTTGAATAATGATCCATCGCTGCCTCTGATTTAAAGGATCGCTGTTTAGGGACTTACATATCGACACAAGAAGAGCCGCGCGATTAGACACTACTTCGCAAACGTATTGAACGATCTTCGCATCATCCTCGTCTGGGAAGATACCGAACTTCCTCAGGATTTCCTTCGTGTTGCTGCTACCTCCGTCCACGGAATCTCTGCGTTTCAGTATCGATGTACATTAAAATTTTGCACGCTGAGAATACGGCTCGATGTTTATGTTCACTCCAAGCTACTTACTGCTCGATATCAGAGACCAGATCGGTGGTGAGATTGCCAGGGATCAATAGAGATCCTGGCGTGTGTTCCCCTCTGAACAAGAGGCCTTCTTTGGTTAACCTTGCCAGCACCAATCGCACAATCTCCCCCAAGTACTTTCCACTGATGTACTTTTCAAACCTGCCGATTTGGAAGAGCACAGTGTGATGAATTCTGCCGACGAATAACATTTTCTGCCCGCGCTTCTGCTACTCACGTGAATGAATTAACGATAAGGGAGTTCGCGTCATTCTCCCGATCGTAATCCGTCTTGATGAAGTCCAGGACCCCGTTATCCCCGAACGCACCCCATTCAATGTCGATGATAACCTTGAATATCGACGATCAATTTGTTATCCAACGGCCTTCGTCCAGCAGGGAGGAATTACATAAAGATAGAATTACTTCGCGTTCACCGTGTCTCTCGGTCTCCCAATGCTCCACCCGATCGGCTCGTTCCAGGTAACAGGCGTTGCTCCCGGTGCCCAATATCAGCCCAATCGCTGTGTTCGAGTCCAACGTTGATCCTTGAATCAGCGTCCCCGTAGTATCATTCAGAACGGCCACGACCTTCACTTTGGTGTCGCCACGACGGTCGAAAGCTTCCCGCAGCAATCTCACAGCATCCTGGTTCACTGCGTCGGGGCAATTGAACGTTTTCGTCCAGGTTACCAGTATCCCGATGTCCAGGGAGTGCTGGATCATTGGGAACGAGAAGGTGAAGCCTGGAAAACACCGGAGACGTTAAAAAGCAGCGGGGACTTGGAAGGGTCGAATAGAAGTACACTCGTCGGGCACGCCTTTCGCATTGTTCAACCGTGTTTGCGAGAACCATCGATCGCGCGCGAGATGTTGTAATCTATGTTTGATTAGCAACGAGTATCGGCCACTTGAATTTTGTAAAATCAATGTGAAACACGATACTCGAGCGCTGATAGCGTGAAGTGCTTTTAAAGCACGTTGCACGCTCACGTACTCGAGGCTCCCATTGGCGCCCATTGAAAAATAGGAATCTTCCTCCTCGACCCGAACGATTCCGATTGTTTCGGTTTAGGAGGAAGAGCGCGCGACGTAGAGGCAATTAAACGTCTCGGGGGTGATTCCCCCAACGCCTATGCACGTTCATTCCAATTTACCGAGGGGAAGCTCTACGTCCTGAAGACCCTGCGCGATGACGAAATCGCTGACACATTCAGCCAGATAGTCGAACAGACGGATCGCCGAGCCCACTCTCAATTCGGAGCTAATGTGGTACTTTTTCACTTCCTCCCGTACAGGCTTCCCGTGGGCCAGCTCCAGCAGAAGTACCCGGAAGTTCGTGCCGCCGAGATCCAGCGCCAGGTACAGGCCCTCCTCTGAAAATAGTTGTCATCCTTCAGTCATGGTGAGCCCTGATTCCATCCGAACATATTTTACTCGGCGGGCTATAGTTTCGCAATTGGAAACACTTGAAAGCGGGGATGGGTTTCTCGAAACCCAACAAAGTTCCGAGCTTCGAGAATTCGAACGTGTTTCAAGGCCTTACAAACCTTGGGATTCGAGTATTTAAAAATTAGCTTCGAACCCACCCCTGCTTAAAAGCTTTCGAAGACAATATATTTATTTTCTCAGCGATACTTAACAAGTCTTAGAACATACGATAGCCGACTTAAGAGCGCTACTTATCGAGTCACGTAAACCCTGTTATCAATTCGTCCGGCGTTACACGCGTCCAAACTATATGAGGCTACAATAAAAAAAAAAAACAGTCAGAAAGAAAAAGAATAGATAATGACTGTCGTAATAACCTGTGCCGTCGAGGAGCTCTGGAACGTAAGTGTTCTCCATCTGCAGCGAGGACGGCTGCTGATGAATCCCTTTGTTCATTTCGGACACGAACACATCCTCGATCTTCCTCACGGTCGCGGCCGAAAATTTGATCCTCGCCACTTTCTGCTCCACCTGCAAACACATTCGCTCGAGTTACATAATCGGCTGGCACCCCTCGCCGTTATCGCGGCCGCTGGGAAAAATCTTCCGCGGTCTATAAATCTTCGTAGCACCGCGACAAACATTTCTGCGATCCGCGAGATCGCTGTTCACCCCGCTCCCTGTTACGTGATCGCTAATGGCATTCTAATAGGCCTGCCACGAGCGGAGCATCTCCTTCGCGCCAGAAGATGCTCCGCTCTGACAATTAAAGCCACGACGACAGCGATTTTACGGAAAGATGCTTTAATCTGTGCAAACGATCGCGCTTGCCGCCGGTTACGTAACGCCACGCTACCGAGACTGTTCAGCCCGTTCAATTATCCCTACCGTGCGCCACACGATTCCCTTCAATCTCCTATGCCGGTGGTATACCGATCGCTAATGATTTCGCGATCGCGCGGGGTTCGTCGTACGTGCGCGATCTCTGAAAGCAACGCAAGAGTCACACCGCCGATCGGATAATACTGATACATCATTTCCTCGAAGGCAAACCGGTTGCATCCACGCGAACGATCGCGCCGCAAAGGCGAAGCGCAGAAAATCCAGGAAACCGATATTTAAAGCCGCCGAGATATGAAAGACAAGAAGTAGCTGGAAGTATCGAAACGCGAAGACATGCCCGTCCCGCGCCCCGCGTGTGCCAGCATGGATACGCGCGACACAGCGTTGCACTCCCGCGTAAACAAAAGCTCGTGACGCACGCGTCAAGAGGTATTAAGCCGCGGAATAGAGCAAGCAGAAAGAAATTTATTGCCCCTCGCGGATTGGATCGTCATAGCGCGAATGAATTACAGCCGCTTCCTGCCCGCGTAACGCCGGTCTATTCCATATCGGCGGCGAAAAAAGTCGCAAGGAGACGGAGCGAGGCCTAACGACGCAGCAAAACGAAAGAAAAGAGGAATTGGCCGTGACACCGCGCGGCCTGCTAATCGAATGCAGAAAGAGTGCGTGGGCAGTCCGTTACAGCTTCTGGCTGATGTAACGTTCTCTGTTCAAAGTATTTGCCGCGCGAAACTTTTGTCGCCCGCTGCTGGGGACGGCGGGAAGAGAACCAGAACCACGGCGAGGTCTCTCCTACGAACAGACTTTTATTTCACCCCCGAAGCTTTCGCAACAGCCTACGAATAGAAGTGTCGACTGCTTTTTTTGGAAGTGTACTATTGCCACGCGAAACGTATCGTTCCCGATAAGCCGTTTGGCAGTCTGCAACTTTTAATAGCGAAGGAATTACCCAGTGATAACCCTGTGACTTATGGGGCACGGATAAGCAGGCGACTTACGATCACTTTGCGACTAAGCTCCGTGATAGTGCCGGAACTAGTATAGCGTCTAGTATCTAGTCTCGCTCCGTTGTTTACGAAAGAATTATCGTGCCGTAATAATCGGTCTCCGCTTTTATTCCTGCCCTCCTTTGCTTCCTACCGATACTGGACCGTTTCTTTCTTATTCGCTTCGCGGAGCGCTTCGAGCCTCTTCGTGGCACCGCGCTACAGGCGTCGGCGACGGGTGGAAAACACTTTTCGCAAGAAACGACAAAAGCGTTGCGTAACCCGCGTCGCGTAGCAAAGAAAGGTCTCGTGGTCCCAGGCGGAGTTGATAGTCCCGCGGTTATCATCGCCGCGTGGAGATTGGCGCGAACGAAAGTGAAAGTCTCTATGTACGATCGATCGGTGTCAGTAAACTCTTAACGAGAATGTCGCAAGGTTAAGGACTCTGTGCCCGCCGTTTCTTGCATCGGTAATGATTCAACGTTGTCGTCACTGCGCGAGCAGAGATCGATCAATTATGTAAGAAGCGCGATAATAAACGGTGACCGCGGATGTTATCTGGGAATCCGATTTTTCGCCAAACGAAGCCAGCGGGACGGTGCGCAGTACGCGGTTAAAAAGCATTCGCGAGCGGGGATATGTTTTCCCGTCGGTTTTCACAACATCGCCCCGCGTCATCGTTATCGACGCACGTGACCGCGATGGATCTCGGTGTTTCCCCTGTTTTGCGTGTTAAAGGGCTAGAAGTTCACGGTCGGGCTGCCCTGGATCGATTAGATAAACCGCGGGGAGAGCGGCTAGAATTCTGCTTGTTTGTGTCACTCACCTTCTGCCGCCTGACTTCGTCCGAAAGCACGAGCGGCGATACCTGTATCGCCTCGTGAAGGGCATGCTCTGTGGGAACGACCATGTTCTACGGGCCTCTCGATTCTCTGGAAAATAAGATAACAACGGTGAAGTCAGCGGATTACAGCCACCCGAAAATACAGTGGTTCAAATACAGCGACTGATGAACCTGTCAAAGCTCAGAGGAATATTACGATCGAGACTAGAGCGCGCAAACTTCCCGGCTGCGGTTGTCCGCGGAGAAATAATTGGCCGTTTAGAATGCCGCCGCGCTACACGTGCGGCACGTGCTCACCTAGTCGCTGCGAACGTTATCTGTCGATTGAGCTCTCGCGAATGAAAGGAACCGCGCCTCGCGGACCGTAACGTGAATGAATTCGTCGCGACGAACGATAAGGCGGCGGAGACGGGGCAGGAGTGTCGCGTGTTACACCGCGAGCGCGAGAAACCTACTGAAGACGAGTTAAAGAGATCGGCCCCGTTTACGGATTTCCCGCGTATTTATTTTCCCTCCTACCACTCTTTCTTTCGACACTCGGGTGCGACACGATAACGCCGCGCCGCCAACTATTTAATGAAAAGTTGAAAGTCCACGGTATTTTATAACGCCTCGATAACGCCGGCAGATCAGCTCTCGTGAGTTATAGCATCGGAGTCTTCTTCGACCGAGTGAACGGGGCGACACGCTCTCCTTTCCGCGGGATCGCGCGGACTGCATAATTGCCCGAGCGATTACGTTTCGCACGGTTCATTCGGTCGTTCGGATCGGCCGATAGCCGCGCGCCGTGACAACGGCCGATCGACAATGAGGGCTGTGTCTTCGACGTGCCAAAATGATCGATGCGAGGAAGGGGCGATCTTTTCGACGATTTTTTACAAAGGCAGAACGAGCCCCGGTTAAGTCCAGCCGGGGCGAGAAAGAATATCGCGGGCGGCGAGTGTATCAACCTCCGGGGAGGAGAAAAGCCACGCTCCAGATTTCGATTAAAACTTACGAGCAGCTACGCAAGCTTGACCGACATAATTACAAAGGCGTACACTCGCTGCCCTACAGGTCATCAACTATCATAACATTATCGCGTGGTTCATTGATACACGTGGTTACGTTCCTCCTCCCACGGCTTAACGGCGCGTCCGAAACCTTGGCCAAGATACAACTTACTCGTGTCGCTCTCCTCAAAACCCGTGTCGCAGAAACGAAGGCTGCGAGCGCGGAGAAATTTGCGGCACGCTGCGGGCCGACGAGGCTCCGATGCTCCAAGACGATAATAAATCAGATTCCCCTTGCGTTCACCGCTCACTAGTAATTACTCTCCCGGATCGCGACATTCGGGTTCTTCGCTACGGCGAACAAAGGAGCGAATACACGGGGGCATTCGCGAATTTCTGCCGTCGCCGATTAAAACCTGCTCCAAAGAGCGGCGTGCTCGCTCGTGCACATTGAATGCCCGCATATACAGTGCACTCACGTTGCGAGCAGGGTCTTGCGCACAAGCTGACCGCCAACCGAAATGTCCCGATCGATCGAACCGGTCATTCAACCTTGCGAATTCGAAGAGCCGAGAAATTCATTCGATTCGCTCGAGCAGCTATTTAAAACGCCGCGGAAAGGAATGCGCAAGAAAATACGGAATGATTCCCTATCTATCTAGGAAAAAAAGGCTCCTTTCAGCGGGAACAGTAAGGTCGTAAAAGTTGAAGAACTCGTTCGACGAGCGAGATTCGCCGGGCAACGTGGCGCGTCTTTGGCATTCCTTCCGCTTGTATTATTTTTATTATTATCCGTCTACCTCTCTCCCGTTCACCCCCCCCCCTGCTTTATGATTGTTTATCGACGGATAACCGCGCAAGGGACGGCAGAGAAGCGAAAATACGTAATTTCTATACGGCGCTCCGCGAAGGGGGCTCGACGAACAGACACATTGCGCGTTATTGTTCCAGCAAATTGCAGGGAGCGCGACGCAAATTGCGCGCGAACGCCGGGACACGGAGAGCGCGCAAAGAAACATGCGATTGTGGCCGTGTTTTCGAGCACGGGATAGGCTGGAAGTAGACCCAAGCCGATCGTATCGCTGATCCTTCGAGCCGGTCAATTTGCGTCGCCGTAAGACTTTTCACGGTCGATCCCGCGGGTGACGGGGACCGCGAAATGCCACTGGAACATTCTTCCGAGCTATCAGAGTCCATTAAAATCAATTGGAAGGTGCAAAACGTCAACCAGGATAATTCAGCCAGTTGACCTGACGTGATGATTTTAATCCACAGTGCACTACGCACACTCGTCACACGGACCACGTCGAGAGCCTGGCGCGATTCGAAAGGAGGGCTTCCGATTCGGAACCTGGCGCCCTGGGGGCCAGCGACGGACGATAGATAATGCCCGGCTTTATCTATCGCGATCGATCATCCACCACTCATTTATAATGCGCGCTATCGGACCGCCGGATTAACAAATCTGACGCAAATAGAATAGCGCGGGTATTCGACGAATCAACCGACGAATAACCATCAGGCGATATTAAACAGCGGCCTTGTTTGGTTCGCTGAAAATTCGGCAACGTTCATGCCTGCTCGCCGAGCCCGCTTCTCGCGGACGATGACGGACTACCCGTCGTTGAAGAGCGTGCACGGTTATGTATGATCTTCACCGCTTGAATTATAGAGCTTCCGTGAATTACGAGACCATCATCGCCAAGGTCTCGAATAAACCTTAATCGAATAGAACTCCCTCGAGCTTGGACGGCTCATTTTCCGCTCGAAACGCTGAATTTTCTGTCAACCTTCCCGCCTCGAATTCGCGAAAGCATTGCAACGCTGCTTAAAATAAGACGATTAATCGTCAACTACGCAGAGCGACGCAGTGCCGCGATAACAACTAGCGGCGATATCGTTCAAATTCCATGATCGGGGGATTAATGCGCGAGAACATCCAGGTTTATAATTATTGGTGATATCGGTATAGATAAAGAGACGTTTCAATACACGTGTCTCCTGAGATACGGCTGTCAAAGCTTCTCTGACGATTCCTCGGGTTTGAAGGGGAGCGAGACGGTGCCCGTTCAAACGAGGAAACACAGCGCGGCTCGACTGCGCGATTTCGACTCCAAAGAGATCGCGAGGATGCTACAATCGAGCCCGCTGCGTCGCGATAAGGGAGCAACTCTCTCAACCGATACTTTACAACATTAATTTCCATGATAATGCTTGACAAACGTAATCACTTCGAAACGGGCGATAATGGTTATTTCCGAATTTCTGAGATACCGCCGTGATCGGTGTACCCTAGTGCGGCATGAGAATACGCTAATCTGGCGACGACCACAACACGTGCAGCGCAACGTCTCAAGGACCCACGTGGCCTTGTCAGCGATGTAAACAGCCGAAACTATAGGCTTCATATATTAATTCCGCGAGTCGGGACAGTGACGCGAACGTTTCCAGCCGGCTGATTGACCAATGATCGCGCGGCAGTGACCACGGACGACATATCGCATTATGTATCTCTGACCAGCGATTCTTGAGAAAATCGCGCGTAAGTGCTTACGCGCATCGCTCTGTACATATGCATACTGAATCAGAGGAGCGCGGGACGTCGGTCTCGCTCGCACTTGCGGCCGTTCCCAACTGCCACTCATGGGTACAGATAATGTATAATGCGCGAGCGGTACATCACCGATGACACCACGGTTTCGGGGAGGACGAAGACGTTTCCGTTGTCGCGAGTGGGACGGCAACGGGTCCCCGTGGGGAAGGCGCCCAGTCGCGGCGCAACGTAAATGGGAAACGCAGGGCTCACTTTCTACGCACGACCGCTCCAACTCCAACGGGGATCGCTCCAACTTACAATAATTCTCTTCTATCCTCGGCTGGGTCCAGTTACCGGTCAATGACTGTGGAGCTTCTCGAGACGTACGTGACAGAGCACGCACACGTACAAGCACGTGGGTAAGATCCCGTGAAATGTGTACTCGGTCTGAGAGGAGCGACGACTGGTCGTGCCTCCGGATCGCCGCTTTCCCCACTGCTCGCCAACTTCAAAACCATATCGGTGCGTGTACGTGCGCGGCTTCCCCACACACAGGCCGGGGGCCCGGTTACGAGCATACGCGATTTCGCACACAGCCGCGACGTGCTTTGATCTATCGCGTGGATACGCGCGCACACGCCGTCCCTGGAATATCGCGTGCATTCGCTACCACGTGAACTGAGTCGCGAGCAGAGCCGTCTTAACAGCATTTCAGGCCCTGGGCAAAGCAACGCACTGGGGTCCCTGCCTACCACGGAAATAAAACTGTTAACGATCAATAGAATTAAACCTATTATGTGAGTCTTGTAATACTTTGTACGTTGCTTGTTATTGCTATAATTTTCTTAGGCCTTGAAATCAGACCTTCTTTTATTTGCGGCGACTGCCCAGGGTGCCCATGCCTAAAGACAGCACTGGTCGCGATCCGAAAACCGCGTAAACGCGAGTATCGCGGGCTTGCTGTCCGGGACGCGCGTCTTCCGTCAGGTCCGTTGTATCTCTTGCTCTTCTATTTCTCCTATATTCGGGGCAGGCAAAGAGATATGATGAAGGACCAAGAAGCTCGTGGAATAGTTGTAGGTAATTGATACAAAAGCAGGGATTCGGTAAACCCGTGAACCAGAAGATGCAGGTCCGAATACTCCTGCGGGCTCGCATTATGTCGCCTGAATGGAGTTTGAATGCGGCTGCAATAAAATAACATCCGTCTCCTAAACTACATAGGCTGAATGGAGTTTGATTAAATTGGTCGGCGTGTTTAAATTTAGATCGTTACAATCGCCCGACCCTCGTGGCTTGATAATGTATGGCACCATCCTGTAGACAACCATCTTGCATTTCGAAGTGATTAATTAAGGAAAGCGTAATTTGCGCCCAGACTTCGGGAGGGTACTGGAACCCGATTTTAAGGGCCGCGATGGAAACGCGATGCGTATGTATTATTGGCACCAGGTTCTTTGAATAAGTTCGCCCTCTTCCGTATTAATATAGCGAGCGGGCACGCAATAAGTATACCACGTGCAAAGTATTACCGATTTTAATGGAGTGAGAAGGCTCAGCGCGTGTAAGGTCTTTGACACAAAGTTAATCGTCGCTGTCGACAGTAGTTGGCTCAAACGATTCAAAAGGAGTTGAGCGAACTCTGTGTGTGCGATTGACTTAATCGTTCGAAAAGAAACACGTTAAACTGTACATTTTTATTACTCGTTTATTCATTGAGTCATTTAATCGCAATGATATCGAGACGTGTTCAGCTTTGCATTGAATCCGTGGTAAATCGCAATCGTCGCGCGACTTACGTTACATAAATAAAGATAGTAAAGTGGAATGTGGAAGTGGTAAAATACTATATTCACGTTACTCCGGTAAAAGATCGTCGCCGAGTTCTTCGTCGCCGAAATCGTCGTCCCTCTTCCCAGCAGACGTCATGGGGCGCGTAGGTAGGGGACCTATTGGATCTACATAGCCAGTACCTGTATAAAATATTTCACAACACTTAGTCGGAAACTCGAAAACGAATGTTATATTATTGATTTCGTTGCGGGGAATTTTAAACCCTTCGGCAATTAGGTAACAAATTGTGAAGGCAAAGTCTGGGAGGTACTACTGTATGGAGAGAGCAAGAATAGGCTGTTGAAAATAGCTAGACCCATCTATCATCGGTTCAATCCATTAGGGCAGTTCAACTATTATCTGTAGATCATTCCTGTTAGTGCTCATTTCAAACAAAGCTACGCAATTCTGAACCTTTTGTTAGCTCAATCGAATGTTCGATTCTCACCAAGACAACATCATGTAGAAGTATTGTTTGAGAATTCTACTAATAACGGGATCTTTTCTTAAAAATTCTCGTCTTCGATAATACGCACCCGTTTGATCGCTCGTGTCGGATGCCGCTTCTGCGTAATTTTCCATTGTAGAAATTCGATTCGGCCGTGCGATACCAGCGCTGCTCAAACCTTGATTATCTCTTCTACCGAGGGTAGGGCTTGATCTGTGATCCGACAATACACTCATTCCAGAACCAGTTCGCGATGATGTCCCGCTATTACTTCTTCTTGATCCTGTAAAAGAGTGTCGTTACAACAATTTTTTACTTGACACAGTTGAAGATACATCTACGATGTACCTGGTCTCGCTGATCCCTGTCTGTCTTTCAGCTCTCTCGCTTTCTCGGCTCGTTTCAATTCCGTTGCGTACAATTGCGCTTCTTTCAACCCGAGATCGCTACATAAACGAACCAAGAATTTAAGGCACTCGATGTTTTCTGGAAACTTGTTGTGTATATCTTGATACTCCACGAGAGCTTTGTGAAATTGGCCGGTTCGCCTCAAACATGCAGCCACGAGTAGTCTCCACCTTGGTTCGTCAGGGGCAAGTTCTACTGCTTTCTTGAAGTAAACTAATGCCTTCTCAGCAACCTTGAATATTTTACGGCATAAGCTGCACATCCGATGTAAAGGGGAAACATTAAAATCTTTACCTGCATTGATATGAAATATGATCCAAGCCAATCGATTACTTCAAAATTTGCTGGGAAGAATCTATAGGACTGTATACATAGAAGATTTAATAAAATCATAAAAAGAATCGAAACGTACACACGGTCAAGCAACTTACGTCGCTGTAAAATTGATACGCTTGTTGTTTATCCCCAGCAGCATCATACATCTCACCCAATTTTTGCAGCACTCCGGGATCAGATGGTATTATACCAAGCAACTGATTATACCTGATACGTGTCAGAATGACTTTTTGTTATACATAGTTAAATAAATTCATAACAAATAATGAGAATATACATCGGAAGCAATCATAATACCACTCCGCTGCTTGGTCTACGTCGCTCATAAGTTGATACAAATGACCAATTTGGTACAGTGTCTGTGGGTCGTGTCTAACAATGTTACGAACTTTCCAAAAGCATTCCAACGCGTCTTCGTACATATTTTGTTTCTTATAGACTAGCCCTATTAAATAAGCTCTAATCAATGACTTGTGTTGGCGTACATCCGCGTATGTTAACAGAAAATTACCTAGATTATAAAGTGCCTGCACGTGACTAGCATCTGTGTCTAAGGCACATAAGAGCAGCTCCCTAGCAATATGTAATTCACCTTTTCTAATCGCACAAGCTGATAAATTAACATAAGCAGCTGCATTGTAACTATCCGTGCTTCGAGCGATTTCCCCGCACCTTTCTGCTTGATCGTGATCTCCTTGCTGGCAATTAAATCGTAACTATCATATCGTCTTGTTAGTATTCAAGTCGCGATCGACAAAAGTAATTGCAATCGCTTACAAGGAAATAAATGAACGAAAGCATGGTCGCGGCTGCGCTATTGGCTTTGCTCTCTCTGTTCTCGAACATCTTCAAGGTATCAATAGCCAGCTGAGTTTCTCGATTATGTAAAAATACCATCGCTTTACTTATTTCTAAGTCAGCCGCCAGTGGCCCATAAGCGGAAGATTTTATGGTATCGACGCACCTTGAAGAAAAGAGTGATTATAACCGAGAGATTTATAATTAGTTGCGGTGAAACAATTCTCAAAAAGTTTACCACGCGAATCCAGCTGTAAGCGTATCTTCGATAACTGGCGCTATGAGCTTCGCAGCGCAAAGTATAGTTTTCTCGGCTTCCGCCTTCAATCCTTTCTCCAACTCCGATAACTCGTCACTTTTCAAAATTTCATTTAATATATTAGAAGCAACATCGTCCTGCAAAATATGCGCGTACGATTTTAGAAAGGAACGGAAAGGTTCATCGTCTGTATTTGCACTATGCTCGGTAAACAGTATTATTGAAGAAAGTGATAGCTTCTTGACGCTACATAGACGTGTTTGTGCAAGAAAGTATCATTTTTCTGTTGAAAGTACGGTGTTCGGTATTATTTCAAGCGTGAAGGCAAACAGTTATGTAGTTGCTGGGTGCGGGCAATAGTGAAAGTAACACTTTACAATTTACATAGTGACATTTATAAATGCGCCCAACTCACAATACTTATATTATTATATCTGTCCTCCTGATCTATGTTAAGCTGAACTTCTAATAACTCTAAAAACGCTCTTTTCATCTTATCCCTATGAGACAATGCAAAGTGGCATAAAACGGCATGCAACCCTGCTTTAAACTCAGCTCTTTCTTTCATCACCCATTCAAAACTATTTGCTGCTTCTTCCAAACGACCCATTTGCACAAATAACATTCCAATGTTATGCATTATCTTTATTCTGCGAATCATTTAGTGGGTTAACGTTAGTATAAATAACGAGCATAAAACAATAAAACCCTAGCGATTTGTATCAGCAATTTCTGCTACCCTATTACCTTAAATCTTTATGAGCTGCTGGTGCTTGATCGAACGCCATTCTGTACATCTTAATTGCTTGAGACAATTGCCCCATTTTGACATATATGTTTCCCATGTTCACTTTAAGTCTAGCACTGTTACTAAACATTCTGTTTCTCGTTATAGCTTGGTAAGTAGCTACAGCTTCGGTGAGCATATTATTATTAGTGTATTGAGTCGCTAAGTTAAAAATAACCTGGAAAATCATTAAATATTAAATATCCTTGATATTTCCTTTTCAAATTCAATTACAAATAGACTCGAGTCCTTACAGCGAATGTTAAGTCTACATTGTGACTGTCGCTCAATCCAGCTTGCTCCTGTAATCTAATAAGCGCGCGTTCCCTCGAAGAAGCCTCCCTTGCTCTCTCCAGAGCAACTCTCATATTGTTTTCGTATGCCCCTTGTACCGAACTTTCTATTAGGTCCATTATTTTCCTCTCGGTTACTTTTATCTTCTCTTCTGGCCTTTACGAATAAACATTAAATATTGCCTTTTTAACTCTTGTCTTATTGTATGCCGAGTAATGTTAAGGGGTCATTCTGGTAATCACGCCGCAAAATTCGGCAACATTCAGGCTTTTTTTCTCAGTGAATACATTGAATAACAATGTTAAACTTTTTTTTCATTTATTAAGCTACTTGTAATGTATACGGAACAATTTTTCACAGACACTTTTAATTGTGTTTTTTCAATGTTATCTGGAGTTCAGAATCGCGCCTTTGAAAAGAAATACCTCCCTGGTGGGAGTTATTTCAGTTCACAGACTCATCTGAAACAAAAAAACCAAGCTGATTCTTAATCATTATGAGTACTGCTATCGCAGGTGCTAGAATTAGCCATGTAAGTCAAAATTTAACAAAATTGCGCACATTCAAACTTCAAGTTTTGAAATTTTCCATTCTACTTTGCGGCGTGATTACCAGAATGACCCCTTAATCATCAGTAGAGTCTCACGTGTCTTCTTTCCCGCTTTCTAATGGCGGCGCAGGTCCTTTGGTAGTATTACCCATATTAAGCGGATCAAAAGTTTGACGACTGCTACTGGTATAACCAGCACCTCTAACCGCAGTCATTGGTCGAAGTCCACTGGTATTTGGGCGCATCAGTATGCCAGTACCACTTCTATGGAACTGAAAAAAGTTAAAGAAAATTACATGCGTTACGGTACCACTATAAAATATAAGCACATGTACAAGCTCATCAATTTACTCACTCCACTGGATGTGCCCAAACGCATGGCGCTACCAGGTACCTTCGGTGTAAACTATCATACAATTAGAAAAGCAAAATATTTCATCACTGAATTTGATAAAGGCCATCTTCTAGCATATAATCTGTTTATTCCCACTTACAATTGATCTTTTACCGTAGCTCGTGTTGAGAGCCTCGTGAAACAGTTCATCTTGCTCGAGATCTTTAATACTGTATACCGATGGATAGTCATTATATCCATCATAAATATCATCATCTATTAGTGCAGTCATTGCGAATGTTACTATAAAATTTTATTGCTTAGAAGAGCGCGTAGTATACAGATCGGGTTCTCCCAACATGTACTTCTATTTACACAGTAATCAATCGTGATCAATTTTACGAACGCGATAACAAAATAGATCCGCATATAACTATACAAAAAATCTGTAACTCCTATTTCTCGTTTATTTATACAGTGATACGAACGACTTAAGAACTATTCCCGGGAAGTGTACAATAAAGTCCGCGTGACTCATTACAATTGATTTTTTATTGTGTGTGACAAACGACACTTATCTAGTTACATCTACTTTTGTAACGTCATATGGATTCAACCGCTATTGGTCGCTATATCGCTAGAAAATAATTACTTTTCACAACGGTGGTCGTTTTTGATCATCAAAATCTATCAAGTTACGTAAAAGGAAAGCTATGTAGTGCCTACATAAAAATGCAAATTGCATGCAGTTGCATTCAGCAACGGGACGTAACATTTATCGGTTGGCAATGTAAGCAGTCGTGCGCTTTTTAGGCGACTGATCTATAACGTCGCGCGAACATGAAGTTTCACAGTCGTTTTACGTAAAAAAAAAATAAAAGAGAAATAGTACTTCGACCGCGTATGTTTTCTCTTTACAAGTACTTCCTTATTTATATATATTTATATAGAATCGATCGAGGGACATTAATTTTAACGATCAACTCGTTGACGATTTGACAAGAGATTCCGCTCATATTGCTACCCGAGAAGGCGGGGTTACTTTATATGCAGCAGTGCCAGATAACCTGTTCCGTCAAGCCTATAATGTTGATAAATATTCGAATTTGACATGTGTTACGCGATAACGAGATAAGTTTCGGCTTGTGGAATCATGTGAAAACATTCTTTAATCGCCGACTACGCGCGCACAATGCAGTTCAAGGCTGTATGTGTAATGTGATCACGTAAAGTAGTTTAAAGTAATTTGATGAAAATGACAAGTGAGCAGAGCGGGCACGATCATTCCCTTGCGATTAGACAAGAAATACAACGTTTCGAAAGCGTTCATCCGTCGATATATGCTATTTACGACTTAATAGACCTCATATCTGACACACACATTGCAAAGCAGATCCGCGAACATGTTGTCGCAATCGAAGGTATTATGTGTAATAAAATCATTGGAAGCATTCATATATATTTATTTTCTTTTATTTTTCGTTTCACTTTTCCTTCTTTACGTTAAGATAACCATACAAAATGTTCCCCTTGAATGTAACAGTCGAAACTGTATATTATAGATTCCTTCGTGAATAGTCACGAGTGGACATTGGCTAGAGATGTTCCGGAATTACATTTAGGGATCATTGGTTCGTCCGACTCGGGGAAGTCAGCTTTAGTTCATAGATACCTGACTGGTTCGTTTATGCACGAGGAATCTCCAGAGGGCGGTCGCTTCAAAAAGGAAGTCTTTATCAATGATCAGAGTTATCTCCTATTAATTAGAGATGAGGGTGGAGTACCAGAGTCACAAGTACACAAGAAAATATGTTAAACTATACAATTATTTCTTCAGCTTTAAGATATTTAACACAGATATCACTCATTTCAGTTTTCTGCTTGGATAGATGCTTTATTACTCGTGTTTAGTTTAGAGAGCGAGGAAAGTTTCTCTATAGTTTGCAGTTTCTATAATAGAATGTGTTCGTTTCGAAACATGTCAGAGGTACCAAAAATACTTGTAGGGGTACAAGGTAAAACAAATATATATATATATATATATATATATATATATATATTTTTCTTTGCGTTCATACAATATCTCTTAATTTATGCTTCACATTATTAATGCAACGTTAAGTTACATCCGCTTAACATCGTTACAGATTCAATTAATGATTCTAATCCCCGCGTTATAAAAGACGTTAGACCACGAAAATTGGCGTGCGACCTAAGGTGTCCTTATTACGAAACATGTGCTATGTATGGTTTAAACGTTGAGAGGGTTTTTCAAGATGGTAAATATTCAAATGTATATTTATCGTACCCTTTCTATTATTCTTCAGTGACTTCGATGATTATTCTGAGAGTATTCTGAATATTACAGTGTGTCAAAAAATTATACAACGTATATCCGCAAAGCATTATCGATGTAACGGGCAGCCAACGGCGGACAATGAAATAAAATATCCCGTTCCAATGATTGCCAAGAATGTACAGCTTCTTGCCAAAGACATGGAAGCGACAAATTCATCAAAAGTAAATGTAAGTCGTTATCTTGCTATTTATAAAAGGAGAGTGTTCCAATTAAATTGATTTTTATATAGACATCTGACAAAGACGACGATTCCCGATCTCTTCATAGTAGTTCTACTCAAAATGATTCTGGAGCAATAAGTGATAATTTTCATAATGTGCAGAACCAGCACGGTGATCTTAAATCCTCAATTTTAACTCCAACTACTATCAGGTACAATTATCGCTTAAATAGTAACTGTACTATCGAGGGAGGTAAACACAAGACTCACTTTATTTCTATGTTGCAGGAAATTTAGGAGAAAATCTAATATCTTTACCCCGTCAAAGAAAGAAAAGTACAATATGGGTGAAATGGGTGTCGGTAGAGAAATACCAGTGAAACAAGGATACTTATTTAAACGCAGTAGTAAATCTTTAAAGGAATGGAAAAAGAAATATGTTACATTACTGGAAGATGGTCGTTTAACTTATCATTCCAGCTTACACGTAATTAGCATGCAATTATATAATTCTGTAATACGATAAATCGAACATTTTATTTAGGAGGTATACATGTGTCTACTTGTACTGTTTGTTGTACAGGATTATATGAACGATACTAATGGTAAAGAAATATTATTACAATATGTAACCGTAAAAGTGCCTGGAAAGACGCCTAAGGGTTCTAAATCATCCAATGCTCAAGGTGAATAATGCATTACTACGATCACTTGATTAACACCGATCGAAATGGCTACATTTTAAATGTTTTTAATTTTCAGAGGATAGTTTTGAATTTTCTATTATTTCGTTAGAAAATAAGACATGGCATTTCGAAGCAAATAATGCCGAAGATAGGGACAGTTGGATCTCTGCCATAGAGCAACAGATTTTGTCAAGTTTACAGAATAGTGACGGCGATAAAAAGAACGAAACTGAAGCTTTTAAAATGCATTGTATAAAAAATAAAGTATCAGGAAATGAAGCGTGCGTTGACTGTGGTGCACCTAGTGAGTAGTTTTCTTGGACACTCATAGTTTATATACCATGTATAATTAACACTTTCTTTATATTTCAGATCCAGATTGGGCTAGTCTAAACCTAGGTGTGTTAGTATGCATCGAATGCTCAGGAATACACAGAAATCTAGGTTCACACATATCGAAAGTTAGATCACTGGATTTAGACGATTGGTCGTAAGTGTGATAGCTATTTCTTTTGAAAGAATAATTTCTCAATTTCTATAAAATTAGCATCGCTGATAAGCGATCGGATTTTGAGGATATAATTATATAAATTCTTATAAATATACTTTAGTTATGCATGCATTGTTCTATAGCATAAAATAGCCCTGACATTAACTTTAGCGCAGGTCAATTGAGTGTAATGTTAGCCCTTGGTAATGACATAGCGAATAGTGTTTGGGAATATTGTTTGAACGGGAAGCAAAAGCCAAATTCAGATTCTCCTAGAGAAGAGAAGGAGCAGTGGATCAGATGGAAATACGAGGATAAAGTCTTTCTACCTCCAATTAACCCAAACATTTCTTTAGGGAAATTGCTTATTGATTCAGTTTGCCGGTAAATATTCTGAAATTGCAAGCGGAGCTATAGTTGCATCGTTATAGATAAATGTTAGATAACTTTACTTTATTTTGTATGGAATGTAATGTAGGGGTGATATGAGAGCATTTACATTGTGCTTGGCCAGATGTAGTTGCGAAGACATTAACATGTCTGTCAGTGTGGAAGATTTAAGGACACCTCTCCATTTGGCTTGTGCCACCGGGAATTTAGCTATGGCACAACTTCTAATATGGGTGTGTGTTTATTCTTATTCAAATTATAGCGTGTAAAGATTTGCAGGAGATTACCGATTACGCCAATACATTATTAAATCGTTACAGCATAAAGCAAATCCACACAATTTAGACCACGAAGGACGTACGTGTATGTCATATGTACGGGCACTTGAAAGAACGCTTGACAATTCATCGGATTCTATGGAAATGCAGAAGCTTCTCGAAGTACTTGAACAAGCTAGCGTTTCTGGTGTAGATGACGTAGAGACGTCTCAGTATTAAACTTGTTTGCGTTATGTACTTACTGCATGCGACGCCATGCTTTGATTATTGGCTTAGAGTCGATATAACTTTTATCATTAATGACACTCATACACAGAGGAGCAACCAAAGTATGTTAAATGAATTTCAAACACAAAACGGTCTATTTCTTAAAAAATAGCACTCTATACTGTGTTAAAAAAGATTTGCATTGTGTGTGACAAGTGTGTCCCCTTTTAACGTTGGCTATAAAGTACATAAAAAAATCTCACCACATATTTTAATAAATATAACATACTTTGCATATATATTTGTACATTGAAGAGTAGTTGGAATTCAAAATGTAATTCATATATATATATATATATGCATATATGCTATATATATATATATATATATATATATATATATATATATATATATATATTTAACGAGTTTTAGGTCAGTGAAAGTAATGTCTAATAGGAAATTGGAGTGTACATTATCAATGACTGAGAGTACAAACACTCATAAATCTAGTTATATTTATATAGCGAATACATTTAATGTATTTGAAGAATGCTTTTACAATTTTTATTATTTTATTGATTGTGAATTAAACATATAATTACCTCGGCATATGTTTAATTATTTTAAAGCTCCAAAGGAACAGTTTTGAATCTGTTTATCTGCGCTTCTTCGAATTATACTTTTACTAGCTCAATATTTCATTTGTATTTATTGGACGAGCAAGTAGCACTCGTAACATAATATGCTTCCTCTGTTACACTCGGATCGTCTGCAAATATTACACGAAATTTTACAATTCTACTATACTTGTGCGACAAGATTCTTACCTAACGGATATATTCTCGTTGGAAATATGGGCAATCGACTATAATATTTAACAGTCGTTAGTCTTGATAACTTGGATTCAGACGACAGTAAAATTCTCCGTGTGGTAAGAACTCTGAAAACAATGTACACTTATAGCTATGTACACGAACTTCGTTAGATTTATCGAACTTACTCCTTATTCAAAGTATGAATTACTGCAGTAGGAAGCGGAACAGTTAAATTGTAAATCGTGTTTTCATGTAGGTCATGATAATTTTGTATAGGCGAATCTTTGCAAACATATTGTTTGAAAACGGACAGAAATATAGATCTTAGGTCGTCAGTTGGACATTCTAAATTTTCTTGTAATAGTAACATGAATTCCAAACACACGTGAATTTGTGCCATGCGTATTAACTTTCTCCTGAGGACATTATTCGAAAAAAGTTATACACGTGTCATAGACAATTAAAGATCATATAATACAAAGGATGGCAGCATGAATCTATTACACGTACCTATAAGACTCAACTGTAAATTCACCAGACGATACATTCTCTAATTTCTGTTGGATATCACGCAGCTCGCTGAATCTTGCACTCGTCAGAACATATACGTAGTCGCTACACATTTTTTCAAAGCCTATGTCTATTGCGTATTCTAACGGTAAACTACCTGATAGTAAATGTGAAATTAATTTTTGATGTGTGCCAGAGATAATTTTAGCGAATCTCGTTGGATTTTTAGAATTTACCTGTCGAACATTAGTTGCACGATTAAAGACAGTTTCCTGTACCATAATTGATTTAGATTCAAAAGTATTTGTTATACCTGCACCAAACGGTCGTTAATTAGAATTTCTTTGAGTACGGTATGAATGCATTCTGTCATCTCAAAATAATTCGAATTCTCTGCAAGTATAAGTGAAATTTTACATATGGGCAAACATATGTATCACGATATATGCGTTGCGTAAGGTACACTTACGGATGAGCAATTCCCATAAAAAATCTGTAAAATCTAAATTATATCTAAACGGAAGATTCTTTATATACTGTTCAATTTTTATATCATTTTCAAAATTCTCTTCATTTAAACTCATTGCATATAGTTTACTGTCACGAGGACTTTTAAAACTGTAATCCCCATCTAGCAAAAGATTTAAGTTCTTCCTTACAGTATCGTGTTCCTGTTTTAAACAGCCGGAAATTTATTATTATGAATAATTTAAAGCACTATGAATGTTAAAGAAATAAAAAAGCTTTAAGATACCTCCTTATATGGACTTGTAAAATCATGTGGAAATTCTAAGGGTGACGGAGTATAACAAGAAGTGATATTTCTTTTATATTCTTCTATTATATTCAAGTACTGATTCAATAACAACAATTGCTCCCATAACCCTTTCAAAGGACTATTAATCGATCCTGTAACAACTTGGGCAATCTGAAAAACAAAATATGTGTACATCACAATTTATTGTTAGCATGAAGTAGTAATCCTACCAAGTCATTGTTTGCGGTTCTTGTGGGTGGATATAATGCCAGACTATGCGCATTTACTTCTGCAGATAAACTTCCTTCAAAATTGCATTTTGCAAACTCCTTCCAATTAATCATTTCTGCTTTTGTTCCAAATAAATCGAAAGTGTTTAGTGCGGATATAGTAACCTGAATGCACAGAAGAAAATGATATAAGCGAATACACGTAATACATGGTCACTAAAAGTCGTGATACCCACGTCGTACTCGTGTACATGCAAAACATTTAAATGCTCTTGAATAATTGACGAAGCATCTTTAATGGCATCAAGGGTCTTGAAACCGGCTGAACAAATTTCAATTGTAGTAAACCATCCTCCTTTAACGATCGTGCCTAGTAATCTACTCTCTTTCTGATCTTTACCATTGCAAAGTGCAAATATTGGGGGGAAGGCATCATTTATAAACTCGATACATGCATTCAATGCATTACTGAAATAAATTCATAGCATGACCATTATACTGGCTGTATTTATCATAGCGACATAGTTTCTAGCGTAACTGCTATCACTTTACCATGCTGCTGTTCTGCTTAACGGTAAATATTTCTCTTCCTTTTCCGACCAATTTTGCTTCGTGAAAATAATACTATCCTCAAAATCATCATCATGGAATGAGTAGTTTAAGGGCGAACCAGTGATATCATATTCTGAAAACATTTATTCTCAAGGCATACACATATTGTAAACAAATGTACTTAAGTGTTACTTAGCAACCTTACGAGACGTTTGATCGGCGTCAGCACATTCCGAATGATCGTTGACGAAGTCTGTAAGTTGCTGAAAAGAATAAACAATGCATACTGAATAATATGAACTGTTTTAAAAAGAAAACGCAATCCACTATGTGACGTACTTCTTTATATAAAATAACGCACGGCGAATCTTTGTATTCCGGGAAAATTCGAGCCACGTACGATAAGCAAATTGTATTTACTTTTATAGATGGACCTAAAACCTTTCGTAACGTGTCCAGTTCATACACCATTTTCGGTAATTGCTTATAATTTAAAATGAATCGTGCGATCTCGCTTCAGATTCATAATTTCGAACGAACGTTTTTTGAAATTTCACGTTCGAAAATGCATCTTGACTGGAATGCACTTAAGCCGGATTTACATGTGTATACACCACGTGCGGGAATAAATTTTAAACATTTCCATTAGTGCGATTCATGAAAAGAATATATTTTTACCTGGATCACCCGAACTATACAAATATAGGTTTAGGTTTTTTATTTATTCCTAATAGGAAGAAAGACAGGTTCACCGCTTATCTGCTATTTCTCTCGGACTGCTGTCGCCTCTAGTTCTTCCCATTGCTGTTCACTCTCCAGGTATGTTTAGAGCTCAATGCTCTTTGGACTTTGCTTAAGCTCAATACATATGATCTAGGCCTCGAACCCCGCTTTACAGTGCGACCAATCAGGTACTGTTACCGCATCACAGCCATCTATCACTGAGGTCTCCGTCTTAGATCCACCCCCGTCCTCGTCTTCGATTTTCAGGTTTTTACGCTTATACAAATATATATGCGCTGTAAAATAAATGGATCATAAATCCAGCAAGCGGTAATCTCTGGAAAGAATATCACGGCATATTGTAGGTACATGGAAACTGATGGAAATACAAGTCTTTTATTCGATGACTTTTCCAACGGTTGCCAGGCATTCGTCGTTGGTCGAGCCCTCTATCAGCCGTTTTGCGTTTGCGCTATATGCAGTGGATGTGACATCGATATGTCAATACTTGTGATGTACGAAAGCTTTGAAAAGTGTATCATGTCGTAGAAATACGCGGAAGGTATACGCGCAGAAGTAATCGTAGTTACGATAGGTATTAGGTTATGAAAAAGTCGAGCAAATACTGGACAGGTGTGGGTAACATTTCAACGGTGTGTTTGTCGGAGGTGAAGAGGGACCGCGAAGACCTCGAAGACAGTCTTCCGACCCTTTACATGAAGGAACAGGATATACCTGAGTATCTGGAAGGCTGCGGTCTAACCACCTGTACAGCCGGCGACATGCCTGAGGACGTGGACGTCCTGCGGGACGGCAAAGAGCACACGAAGGAGAAGAAATTGTCGTCGGCGTCCATAGCTGGCCCGGACACCAAGAAGACGGTAACTGTCAAGCATCCAGAGTCGAATAAACCGAAACCGACCACGAAGAAAGGGAAACCGATACAAGCCGACTTAGACGTCTCCAAGGAGTTCACGAGATGCAGAGAGGAGTGCGTGAAGCGGCTGGATCTGAGTAAATCCAGCATCACCAATCTGCCGAACACGGTACGAGACCTGACGCATTTAGTGGAGTTTTACCTCTATGGTAACAAGCTCGTCACATTACCGCCGGAAATAGGCTGCCTCGCGAATTTAGAGACACTGGCCCTGAGCGAGAATTCTCTTACCAGCCTGCCAGACACGTTGGAGAATCTGAAGTCGCTGAGAGTCCTCGACCTGAGGCATAACAAGCTCAGCGAGATACCCGATGTTGTTTACAAGTTGACGAATCTTACCACTCTATTCTTGCGCTTCAATCGTGTCAGATATGTGAGCGACAACATAAGGAACTTGACGAGCTTGACGATGCTAAGCTTGAGGGAGAACAAGATCAGGAAACTTCCCGCTGGTATCGGCAAGTTGGTCAATCTGATAACGTTCGACGTGTCTCATAATCACCTGGAGCATTTACCCGAAGAGATTGGAAATTGCGACCAACTGTCCACGCTTGATCTGCAACACAACGAGCTTCTGGATATTCCAGATACAATTGGGAATCTGGTATCCTTAACGAGATTAGGACTTAGATACAACAGATTAACCAATATCCCCAAGTCGCTGGCGAATTGTAAATTAATGGACGAGTTTAGCGTGGAAGGTAATCAAGTGTCTCAGTTACCGGACGGATTGCTCGCGAGCCTCTCCGACTTGACAACAATCACATTGTCTAGGAATGCTTTCACCTCGTATCCGTCGGGGGGACCAGCTCAGTTTACCAACGTTTATTCCATCAATCTAGAACACAACAAGATCGATAAAATACCCTACGGCATTTTCTCTAGAGCGAAGAATCTGACGAAATTAAATATGAAGGAGAATCAGCTGACCGCTTTGCCATTAGATATCGGTACATGGGTTAATATGGTCGAATTAAATTTGGGCACCAATCAGCTTATGAAAATCCCAGATGACATTCAATGCCTTCAGAATTTAGAAATCTTAATACTTTCTAATAATCTGTTGAAACGGATTCCTGCCAGCATAGCGAACTTACGCAAGCTCAGAGTTTTAGATCTCGAGGAGAATAGAATCGAGTCCTTACCCAATGAAATCGGTTTCCTAAGAGACTTGCAAAAGTTAATTTTGCAATCTAATCAAGTAATTTCTTTACCAAGAGCTATCGGCCATCTGACGAATTTAACATACTTAAGCGTAGGAGAAAATAATCTTAACTATCTACCCGAAGAGATTGGCACCTTAGAAAATTTAGATTCTCTCTACGTAAACGATAACGCGAACTTGCACAATTTACCATTCGAATTGGCTTTGTGCACAAATCTCAGTATAATGTCAATTGAAAATTGTCCACTTTCCCAAATCCCGGCAGAAATAGTCGCGGGAGGCCCTTCTCTAGTAATTCAGTTTTTAAAAATGCAAGGACCTTATCGATCCATGTAACAAAATTAGGAAACTCTATCCTATATGACTTAGATGTCGATTCTTAATCAGAGTGATACAAAAACAAATGATATTTGATACGAATATTTATTAACTTAAATTCTCACCATAATGATCTCACATCAATAAGAACTTATACGAAGATTATCGATACACTATATATGAAAATGTGCATATATTTGTATTCTCATACAATTAAATAACGCACGTTTGCGATACATTTTCATTATAAAGAGAAGAAACATTGTTACGGGTTTAACGTGCGAATCAGGCACTTTAAGGAATCGCAGATATTATTACTAAAACAGTAGGATATAATTTGATAATTCACAGGTTTCGAGAGCAGTTCCCTATCAGACTGTTTATTGTTGACTGTTTAACAACTAACATCTGACAATCTCGATTTATAACTGTATACGATGATATATTTATTACAATTTTATTACAATATGCATAGATATATTACAAAATTGGAAACAGAGGAATCGCGATAAGAACCCGTAACAATATTTTGAATACGATAATAACACAAATTATACTGACATTTTATTAATATAACATAGAGTATATATAGTTTATGACAATTCATCTATTTCATTTCTTTTATGTATATTATTTAATACGTACAGTAACAATAATTAATGTAATATATCTTAATTTGCACGTGACGTGCTTTATCACTATTTTGCATTACAGTATGCGTTATGGTTGTCTTATAATTTCTGAAATTAATATCTATCATTTGAATATGCCATAGCAGATTCGTTGAGTTCACAATTTTGTTATACAGAGATACCTGATAATACTGTCCGTAGATATACATATATAATTATATATACACATATACATAGAATTATTATTTTGTGAACTGTATTAAATATACTGGAGTGAGATAATATTCAATTAAAGGAAGTATAAAGTTAAGAATCGGCATCAATGAATTAATATTTTAGTTATTGCTGCTGGTTGCCATATAAATGAAATATTTTGCCGACAGAATTAAAAGGACGTATAACGATAAATTGGCACTGTATTGTAGTATGAAGCTTGTGTATCATTGATTATTTTGTAGCATGTTATATTATGAGTTATAAGGGGAGCTTTAATTATAAAAGGTTTTAAAGAGAAGCTGCTCTTCCGAAATATGAGAGATATCTACTTATATAATTTAGCAGACTGTAACGAACGATGTATTATTTTCTTATTTCTAAGACTAAACATAAAGAATTTTATATTTAAGCACCCTGAACTACTATAAAAGAAAAATGAAACATGTATCGTGAGAGAAGCATATATGATAATAGCACTATGTTTTCACGGTAATTTTTACTTTTACAAACATCCGTTCTATAAGTTGCAATAATCGGTGGCAATTATAAAATACGTCTAAATGTATACTCGCGCGAAGCAGTTCTATTTTAAATGACGCGTGTGTTATTTTAATTGATTAGTAAATTGTAATTCTATTAATTAGTCTAATTGAAATTTTTAATCGAATCATTAATGTGCTCGCATCGGATTAAGGAGCTGCCAAACATAAGCATACAATTATCTAGTACTACTTAGCATCGTATTATTATAAGATTATTTCTTGCTAAGTTCCATAAATGGAGTTTCTGGGTGTAATTAAAAGAATGTTCTTTATTCTATTTGGTGTGCACAAGTAAATAGTGCCAATATGAATAATAATTAACAACATAGTGAATTATGGATGTCTGTAAGTTAATTACTTTAAAAGAATTTTTCTATACGTATACACTTGTGCATTATAATCGCGATTGTAATAATTGATTAGATTTTATTTATAGCAAAGGGCATATTGATTTTTTAAACATATATATATATATATTTATATATATACACACCTCCATGCACAGATTGAAGTGAATAAACAATATTACGTAGTATACTATCTTTTTTCATTTACAACATAGTAATTCATTGATAAATATATAAATTTAATTCGTAATTTCTTTTATGATGCAATGGCTGTGCAATAAAAAATTTAAAAATCATTAACACTATTTTATGTGGATCGTAAATGATATTGTATTAATGTTCTGTAAATTATGGAATTTACAAGTATCCTTTTATTTAGCGAGCACTGTTTCTATGTATCGGAAGTATAGTTTTTATATATGTGATGTTGTCGATAGAGATCGCAAGTATTAAAACAGTTTAGTGTTTGCGGATAAGTTAATTGCACTAATATTTATGGATTCTGATTCAATTCCCACGAGTCGTTACAATTTATAATAAAAAAATAAGGAGCGCGAGATCGTTACTATTGAAAGTATGTTGAAGTATTTCAAGCGTTAAATGGAACTTAGCAAACTCTTAATTATAATTAATGGAGAGTATGTCTATTACATAATTATTCACCAGTGTATGTAAATGTATGATTTGTTACATGTCTATTTGCAATTTTTCTACACTAGTTATGTTCGAAGAATATTAATAAACCACATCGTATAATGTATGTAGGATCACGGAAAAAGGGAAAGCACGGGGGGGACCCGAACCCGCGATCTCCAGATTTCGTTGCGTGCTGGCCAACCGCCTTAGCCACTTCGGCTTCCGCCGATTCCCCCGATCTTGGTTTTTCCGTACCCTCTCTTATAGTTGGGGGTTCCTGATCCCCACATGTATTTACATTAAACATTGTTTTTCGAACTTCTACAATTTGTCCATGAAATAGAAAAGACCGACGTTGCACAAATGAGATTCTGCTTAATTTCACGTTGGAATATCTTTCGTAGTTAATTATAACTTCTGTGTATGAAATCAAACTGATGTTTTGCACGACTAAATGATAACTCGAATTATTAAAAGTCACAATTGATGTCAATTTATAGAATTCGTGTTATTTCATGTTTTAAGATAGTATCTGATAGTAATCGTGCATATAATTTGTAAAATATCATGCAACATTTATCTTTGTTACTAAAGGCACGTTCAAAATGTTGCAAATGTAGTATCGTTTCGTCAAATTGTTTTATCAACAGTACATATATACGTGTGTGTGTGCGTGTGTGTTTAATATGTTTTAAACTATTAAATAAACTTCAGAACATATGAAAGAGTTGCCAAAAGGAGTGCTACAATACAAGTTGTTGTGATAAACTGTTTAACAGTTTTAAAATACGTAAGTTACACACTGTACTATGATCGAAAGATGTTTAAATTTATATGGAAATTAAAAATGACTAGCTATTCTTAAATTGTAATCCTGTCGAATAGTCTATCAAGTGCGATATTACGTGTATAATTTCAGAATCATAATATTAATGTAATTCAATGTATATGACTAATTATATAGGATGCTGTATATTTCTAAATACATGAACATGCTATACACATTTGCTGACTTTCAAATTTTTTCTTTATTAAAGCTGGATTGTTGAAATAAACAAGATTTTTTATTGGATAAAAATTTATTACAGTTCATGTGGAACATAATTATAAAATAACATTGCAGTCATATGCATGAGAAAATGATCTTTGGCGATATATTTTGTGTTATTCTAATTTCCTCAGTTCGCGTTCAAATTTAAGAGAAACCAGGCTATGTTCTTTCATGACAAATTTGCCAAGCTTTGTCTTATCTTTTACTTTGTGGCACTGCAATTTGAAATATACTTAATGTAATCCTTACAATTTTAATGAAGTTTTAAAACTACCAAGCATATTATTGTAACATACGCTGTGTACTTCTTTAGGTCTCTCAATTATTTTGTTTACAGTAGTTGTGGGCTTTTTTCCAACTGCCACACAAGCACGCGTATTGGGTCTTTTAAACAGTTTTTTAGCACTCATGAATTCTTTGCTTGTGCTTGTACTATTTGGCTCTTGATGTGTAGCTATATTACAAATATTCTGAGAATTTTCTAACGTACTGATTGATCTAAAATTTATATGCACACAAATGCAAGTAATTATTTTGACTGAAAGTAATAGAAATTATATTTGCGATAAGGCGCTTAATAACAGTACCTCAGGATGTCTAATATTTCTTCTGATAATGATCTTAAATCATTTAAAGTAATTGTAGCATTTCTTATATTTTCTTCAATGTTTTTGTTACGAACGAGCGTCATCTCATTTTTAATAATATCAATATCGCGTTTTAATTCTGCAAGTATATTTTGTTTAGATACATCAATATTGTCTATGGGATTTTGTATCGCAAGATCGTATTTACATTCATGAGGCTTAATTACTTCCATAACGACAGGATAGTAATCGAAGAAAGCATTAAAATTATGCCCCAAAGAGAAACTCCATATTTCGCTACAAAATTTGTCTTCTAAAGCCCAGACACTGTTATTTACGTTATCCTATGAAAAGCATTATGCATTTTTTAATTCAGGCATTCAATCTTCGTATATATCATGTATGTATGCATGTTCAATCGACTTCAAAAAGGAGGAGGTTATAGATTCGACGCGTTTGTATTTTTCTTTCTTTTTATGTTTGTCCCCGCATAACTTCTCAGCATATGGACCGATTTTGATAATCTTTTTTTTTATTCGAAAGAGGGGGATGCCCCGGTGGTCCCATCCTACATTTCATCAATATTGGCCCAATATTTTTCCAGTTTTGGTTAATAATAAAGACTAGTGTCACCTAATTATTATTTTATGTACGTACGCGCACATCCCCTCAGCATGTTGTGTCAATACATATAAAACTAAAAAATTAAATATAAAAAAATTTAAAAAAAAATTAAAATCGACTTAAAAGAAAATTAAAATACACTAAAAAGAGAAAAATAATTTTTTTACTTATTTAATTTACGGCTTTCATATTTTTTAAGTCGGGGCCTCATCATTTGCACTGTCTAAATCTGGCGCCGAATTAAAAAAAAATGAAAGCCGTAGATTAAATAAGTAAGAAAATTATTTTTCTCTTTTTAGTGCATTTTTTTTTTTGAAGTCGGTTTTAATTTTTTTTTAAATTTTTTTATTAGTTCTCGGTTCATCGAATGTTTACCAATTTCGTGCATTCTTCCCTTAATGCCGCCTCTTTTCGCTCAAGTATATCATAATTTGTGTTCAATACACTTTTAATAACTTTCAACTCCACATTCTTACTAACATATTCCATTAAACGTAAATCGCGCGTTTGGCTTTCCTTATTATCTACAGAAGTCATGACACTCCCTAATTCCTACAAAATACAGATGGATATACTAACGATTATTAATGAAATATCCAAGTTCAAAGAAGTTTGCATTCTCCATCTTAATTTTAACAGGAATATAATATATGACCCCTGATTGGCGGTTTCCGTTAAAACGTGTTTAACTGTCCTACCAAATATCTTCAAAAGTAATTACGTTTGCGTTATGGCGCGGCGAACAGCATCGAAAAGTAACCTGTCTTCGCATGTAAACAAACTCTCTGCAAGGCTCTCCCATATCTCGGCGTAAATCGTCGATCTATTTCAAATTCCGAAGCATGAACATAAGCATAAGATGAGTACGAACGGCTTAAAAATGTTGAAGAAAAAGTGAGTATAAAAGTTAGATGCTTGTATGTAATTCGTGTGTGTATCAAATGTACTTCATGGATTACGTACATACTTATCTCTCAGCGTCTTTCGTGGGAATGTAGTACAAGTAAAACAATTGGAGCAGTATCATAGCGTGATAATATGACAATTTTTTATAAACGTTCTCTATTTCAATGACTTCAGCAATCCATATCCGCAAGGAATGCGATGTCAGAAATGTCTGGAATTAGGACATTGGAGTTATGAATGCAAAGGAAAAAGGAAGTATGTACACAGATCTTCGCGTACTACGCAATTGAAGAAGGCTTTGAAGACACAGGAAGATTCTAATACGTAAGTCCGGTAGAAATAAGTAGGTTGATACGCGTGTGAACGGTTGAACCATAACGTGGAACGTTGCAAACTTTTGCAGGGAGGAGCAGAAGAAGGAAGTTAAGAAGAGCCGTTTACAGAAGAAAATGAAGAAGGCTTCTAGCAGTTCCAGTGATACAAATTCTAGCGCTGATAACAGCAGCTCTAGCAGCAGTAATGATAGCAGTAGTAGTAGCTCATCCTCGGACAGTGAATTGGACTCTAATGACAGTGTTTCTAGTATTAGCAGTGGCAGTAGTAGTATTAGCAGTGGCAGTAGTTGTACTAGTGGAAGTAGCAGCAGTAATAACTGTTCGAAGAGTAAGTAATATTTATGGTAAGCTTAAACGGCAATGTTTTGACTATACAATATATTCTTTATTCACTTTGTAAAGCAATGTTTCTATTTTTCACAAAGACTGTATCCGGGCGATTTTAGATAAGAAACAAGAACCTCACGGTAGATATATTAATTTTTTAAAAAGTATGTATAAAATTCTTCACCGATCCCTATACTATAAATATATGTATAATTGCATTGTACAAAATTGAGATAGCTAAGGTACTTACATGTAAAATATGTATACAAATGACATGGAATTTTTACGAGGCTTGGCAGTTACAACATTATATTCTATTACCGATTCCTACCTAGTGTACTAATTGCTTGTAACAGAAAGGAGTATTTTGTACCAAAACTTACATAAAATAAGAAACGTTTATTATAAAACCACGAATACAAGGTATAAATATAAAAGATTTAATACACAAAGTAAATTCTTAATTACATTATCGGACGAAAGTATAGCCGGTTGTAAAAATGGTCTTCGTATAAACAGTATCACGATGTAAATAAAACAGCAATTTGGGTTCGTATTACGTCGAATGTTTCATTCAGTCATCCATACTTTCAGGGATCGTTTGTATTATTACTTTCCTCTTTGAATCATAAACGAAGTTATTTGATTTGAAGACATCGGTTTCGTAAAACGGACGAAGATTGTAAATGTCGATTTGTTTGGCCTGGAAACGAAATGAAAATTTCAGTCGAATGTTCATATGGGTACGCAGCGAAACGCGGTGAAAATTAGCTATTCGTACCCGATCCAAAAGGTCCTTTTCCGGGACCTCGATGGTTGAAACGCGACTTCCGTGTATAGCTTTTTGGAATGCTAAAGTATCCAACGTCACTTGTCGTAGTATATAATACAGAAGCTCGCTGTGATCTTTTTTATATGATAAGTATTTCTGGAATGTCTTTAAAAAGTAAGAAGAAACTTATTAGTACGATTTCAATGCAATTATGGTAAATATATTCGCGAATTAGAACTGAAACATTTACCTGTCGCATGCTCTTCATCACCGAGAATTTCTGTGTATCAACGAAGCTCTCGAGCATCATTCTAATGGCAAGATTAATATCACTTTCTTGAACGTGATCGCGTAGATGCATTTTAGCGCTGGACTCGGCCATACGTATAATACTTTCTATGTGTCGTACGGTAATCGGTAAACTTCCAGTGGCCTAAATCATTAAGACTGGTATAGCGTAGTACTATGCAGTGGTAGTGTAACGACGATGAAGTTTACCAATGTACATGTTCGTAACTCACCAAACTCTCTTGCCTTAACTGACTGTACAATTTCGCCACTTTATCTTGATCAATGTTTGTTAATTTAGGATGAACATTTTGTTTCGAATAAACTACATATTTCTTTAAAAGGTCTTGGGGGATAGATATGTCGTTTGCATTATCTTCCGCAGGCATTGCTTTATTTGTCGGATGATGCCTCATGTGAGAGTTCACGACAAATTTAGCCATATGCCGATCCTGCATAGGATCTATTTCATCTTTTACCACGCAAAGGATATCGAAACGAGACAGTATTGGTTCCGAGAGGTCTACCTATACGAAGAAATATATATGTAACTCTGGTTTATCGTATTCTTCTATCGATTATATGTTGTCTCTTACGTTTTCCGAAAACGTCATGCTAGCATCATATCTTCCCCCAATAGGATTTGATGCGGCTATTACCGAGCACCTAGCGTGAAGCGACGCGACGATCCCTACTTTCGAAATAGAAATACTTTGTTGCTCCATAGCTTCGTGAATAGACGTTCTATCTTGATCGGTCATCTGGAAATACAATCACAATCACACTCCATTACGGATGCTCGACAGAAGCAAATGGTTTACCTTATCGAACTCGTCGATGAGACAAATTCCATGATCGGCAAGGACTAAGGCACCAGCTTCTAAAGTCCATTCCCGAGTCGTCGGCGATTTTCTTACAAAAGCAGTTAAACCAACCGCCGAAGCCCCTTGACCCGTAGTAAATACCGATCGCGGCGCAGTTTGTTCAACATATTTCAAAAACTGAGACTTAGCTGTTCCTGGGTCTCCACATAGTAACACGTTAATGTCGCCCCTTATTTTATGCTTATCACCTGTTTAGTTAGAAGATTACTATTGAGCTCAGCAATATGAAAAGGGACCATCGGCAAATAGTATTGAAAGCTTGAAGTACCAGGATTCTTCGGTTCGCCGCCAAATATTGCCAATGCTAATGCCCGTTTTATATAATCATGCCCATAGATCGAAGGTGCGATGCTCGCAACAATGCGCTCGACAATTCGATGATCTTTGCTTAATTTAATAATGCTGCTGATATCTTCCTCCGTCAAGGATTCTACAATATCTTTGGAGTCTTTCACGTGCAAGTGATTAGCAAGCAGAACTGTCGCAAACACTGGGAAGCCCTTATACGAAACAAATGCTATTTAATCGACAACGAAGCTCTCGAAATGATTATACGCGAGTATATTTCTTTACCTGTTCTGTATTTAAAGAACCATCGTAGCTATTCGTGTAAATAGCGGTGACGTCCACTTCGTCTCCAGGTTTACAACGATCGCACAGATCTGACAAAAGAATGCATTCCTTACTTCGAGGTATACGTCCCGCAGGGATTTTACCCGGTGATTCTTGGACCGTAACTTTCTGATAGTTTCTGTATATCGTTTGCTCCATGTTAATCTGTAATCAACATTCACATAATCGTAACACGCGTTATTTTTATGCGCAGACAAAGTGACCTTACCATAAAAGGTCCAATGCTTTGGCACTCGGGGCACGAGCCGGGCTTAACTTCGGTATTCTGATTTTGAACAAACGGACCAAGCACGTAACCGCACTTTGTACAATCGTATTTCACAACGGACAATTGCGGTAATACACCTGTTGTCGCGGTGACAACTCCCAGGGTGCGCACTAACTGGTTCAAATGTAACTTCCTAACGTTTATCATCAATTTTGTTATTACTCGTTTTAATATGCAGTATCCCGTCTAATATGTGGACTATCGTTTACCTAAATGTGCGTATCTCTTCTATCAAAGGTAACTCGGATATTCGGACGTGAATTTCGCTCGTAACTCTTTCATAACTGGGAAAAATGGTCAGCACCAGATCCTTTGCGACAGCATCGAATATTTCCAACATCTGAAACGGTGCCTCCGGCAAGAAGTAAGCCAAAACGTGCTCTTTACTAGCAAGAATAGGGAACTCCATAGTGAAGCTGGACTGTTGAAGAGTAAAATAAATGTCCCCTGTATCCGAAGTCATTACTGTCGTCGGTTGCAACTTACGACAAAAGATACATTACTTGATTACTCTCGCACATATGACGAATTCGTTCTTTGTACATGTATTGCCCTTTGGCATTGGTATGAGTACGTAAAAAGCTCTTGAACCGATTAGAAATTTCGGTCCTTGGTCCCAGCATAGATACCCACTCCTTCACTGAATGGCCTTTAGTGTCTTCCAAGTTTTCAATAGACTCGATCATCTAAAATGAAATAGTAAATTATGCTACTGTATTACATATTACATAATACAACAAGGTATGAGATACTCGCTTCTGCATCCTCAATTTCACCAGTTGCAGCTTTCTCGGCCATACGCCTCTTACGCACTTGCACTTCGTCCTCGTCGCTTTCATCTTAAATGCATAGACACGTATGTTGTAGTAGATTTTAAAGAGTGCATTAATTTTACTAGAACGAAATGTACCATAAAGCAGATATCTATCATCTCTGATAATGCCTGCTTCCCTGTCTCTTTTAAGCATGGCTGTTTCAGCAACCGCGCGTTCTCCCTGAGACATTTCTGAGTATTGTTCGTCGTCGACCACATCTGGATCGTATCTGTCCAAAGCTGGCATAGGACGATAATCGCTAGAACATTACAACAAAGTTAGGACCAAATGCATTTAATTCTTCCAAAATCTGATGGCTGAAACAATCCTACTCTTCCATATTATCGCCAAATAATTCTTCTCCGTCTCCCTCTTCCTGATTAACATTGTTGTCTGTACCAAGTAATTCGGACTCATCTTCAAATGGTTCATCCATTTCAGGCGCAGGCGATGTCATTGCCTCTGCAAGCCTGTACGAGCGTACCGGAGAACTACTAGAAGCATCCTAAGAAGTACATGAAATACGTTTTTCATATGCAACACGTATCTAATGGGGGAGTGGATTAAATGGGTCTTATTTCAACAAACATATACACTGTATGTCCACTTTTTGCGTTTTCCAGAAAAACAGGTTTAAACATGCAATGGTACATAAGATTCAGGGGCATACAATGAAGAAAAATATTATTTTTGACAAATTTATGAAATATAAAGAAACAGTCAAGAACTATTTAGTTCATATAAACATTAAAATTTCACAAAAAGTGGACATACAATATTTGTGCATTAAGCCATCGACATATTACTTTCATATTTTAGATATCTTACCATTGTATTTATATCGGGATAAACGAAATAAACGGCACTTTAGTAAGTACGTAAACAGAAGTATAATACAGGCACAGAATAATGCTTCTTTAATTCTTTTATTTACACTATACTCAGATCAAACCAAACAAGAGAAATTGGCGGGAATATCGTCTAGATCACAAGCACGCTACAGTCATGCCACGATTGCTCAAAATCAATCGAATAATGACCTATGCGTTTGATCTAGGGAAATTTGAAATCATTTCAAGTATAATAATAGATTTATCAGAAAGAGACTAGAACTCATTGTGCAGTCATCTGTAGCAAGATACTGTTCCTTTAGATTTTTTAAGAGGGCTGTAGAGATTTATTTATTTTATATAGAGCATTCAACGCTTTAGCCGTCTGGCGGTGATCCTCTCAACTAAACTTCCACTTGTGTCCTGAATATCTCTGTTCTTTTCGAAATGGCGTCCCCTTTCGCCCTAATTGCCACTTCCTCGTGTCATTCGATCCTGCTACCAGGAGCCCAAAAGTATCAGAAGCGCATAATCAAAGTAAGTGGCCCGCCACCGCCACGGTGATGCTGTAATTGTGGGAAGTGGGACCTGGTGGGACCAGGCAGTGTCGCCAGAATCGTGGGACGTGGGACAGTTTAGTCTACATTTATTCAAAGTTTGAAAAATCTTTTGAAAAAAGTTCAAATGCGTTGTCAGCAGTCATCCCTGGCACAGACGAGGTATAGAATAGACCTATCAAGCAATGTATTTTTGTGTCGCCGGTTTAGGGGGTCCTAGGACCCCCTTTGCCATTTTAGTGTCGCATGCAACGTTACCGGTGAAGTCTCAAAACAGATTGTAACGCTACGCGTGGTAGGAACTAGAATTAAGCACGAGTAAAACTAGTTTATGTTTTGAGTCAATGCCCGCGATTTACAAATGTTTCTGTTAGAGTAACAATTTAAAAATCGTCTTATGAACATATTTCGTTCAACGGAAAAGAACGGAGGAAGAAAATAAAACGATATCACATTCGTCTTTTAACCTTGCTGTCCTATTCCGGTTTATTTAACGCAAAACAAATTTATTTAACATACAAATTTATATAAACAACAACATTATTTGTGGAAGACATGCTTTCATGATGTAACGTGGAATACCTCGCAAAGGAATTGTAACTTTGTATATTTCAATAAAATGCTGAAGCAGAGAGGACTTTAAAAATTGTGAAAAACTCAACAGTTCCAGTATCTCGCTGAAATATTCCAACTTGCACTTATTCTTCCATCTTAACACTATATTCGTGTTCTGGGGTTCGGTAGGAACAATCGAACAACATTTTAAGTTACATATTTTATTCTTACATTCTACCATAGTATTGCAAGTTAAAGAAATTCTTATATACGACTAGAATATTTGACAATCGCAGCCATCGGCTCGGTTCTCACCGATTACCAGGTCTCACCGCGAGGAGGTTGCTGCGCTTGGAGACCCGTAGAGAGATAGATGGAATCAAAGTTCCATCGATCTCCCTGTACATGAAGCCTACTAAACCAAAGAGATGGATGGAAACAAAGTTCCATCGATCCCTTCGGTTTAGATATAGAATCTAGGGAACTGCCAAGCAATCACTCGATTAAAAGAAATTCAGGAAAGAAGGAAAGGCGAAGGGTAAGCGTGAAACAAGTATTGGACGGCGCAGTTCCTACCACCCTGCTGTCCAAGTCGAAAGGGAAAAGCGCTCGGCGCCTCCCAGACGATTCCTGTTGCTCCGATGCGACTCGTCAGGAGCAAACACTTGACCTGACTCAAGCCGTCTAACACGGAGATTGGGTAATCGAACCGGGTGACTTACGCAGGCAGTGTACCAAAAGGTGCACCCCCTACGCCCGAAACTTTTCCCTTTGGACAAGAACACCAAGGGATGAAACTGATCCACCCATACCGATTCCATGCTCAGTCACTTGCTTCCGCAAACGGAAGCAACGGTGACCTCCTCATCACAGATGAGGAGCCAATAAACGAACAACAAAGTTAATGATTTAGTGACTGCTTGGCAATTTTACATGGGACCTTAAATACTTCATACTATAATAAATTAGCCTAGCCTACCTTAGATGTCTTCTTTCACTGTCACTTTGCACGATCACTTTTCACTATCATTTTTCACTAGTTTCTTTTTAAATATATCGTGTTGTTAACTCCATTCCCCGAGTAACGGTGAACCTGAAAAGCTGAAACAATCAACTACTATATGTTAGTAACGGTGTGGTCGGCCTGGAAAGAAATTAAGGAAAAGCTTATTGAGTTGGAGACGATCGAGATAATTTCGACCAACAGCAGAGCACGCACGAGCATGCAAAACCACCGCAGAGATAAGTACTTGAAGGAAAGAGTGACAGAAGTCACAAAAAACCATCGAAGACATAGACGAGATGAAATGAATCAGGGAAAACAATCGAAGACATCGACGAGATGATATGAATCAGGGAAAACCATCGAAGACATCGACGAGATGAAATGAATCAGAGAAAACCATCGAAGACATCGACGAGATGAAATAAATCAGGAAAAACCATCGAAGACATGAAATGAATCAGGGAAAACCATCGAAGACATCGACGAGATGAAATGAATCAGAGAAAACCATCGAAGAAATTCACGAAAATGAAATAAATCATTTAAACCCATCGAAGAAATGCATCAAATAAAATAAATCATGCAAACCCATCGAAGAAATACACAAAATAGAACGACTCGCGCAAAATTCTCGAAAGTATGCATGTAAATAGGACAGATGATGGAAAACGACCGAAGAAATCAAATTTGACATTCGCAAAACAATAAAATTTTAAATGACTTACCGAACCCCAAAATTTCATCAGCACCAAGCGAATAAACGAACCCAGGCCAGAGGGGCGAGAGGCTGGCGGAAGAACCAGGTCCCCAGCAAGTTCAGCAGTTCCGAATGGTCCAGGTGGCTCGGCAGCTCCGGGGGGAGGGGGAGGAAGAACCAGGTCCTCAGGAAGTCCAGTGGATCCAGGTGGCTCGGCAGCTCCAGGGGGGAGGGGGAGGAAGAACCAGATCCCCAGGAAGTCCAGTGGATCCAGGTGGCTCGGCAGCTCCAGGGTTCCCGGAGGTCCTTCAAGTCCGGAGGACCGACGACGACTGAGTACATGAAGATCTGTGAGCTTCTTATGTAGACTTCGAGGAATGATGTCCCCCGATGAAAACAAGGTCGACGGTTAGTTACAATTGCGAAATCCAGCGAATTCTTCGGCAAAAATGGATTTTCGGCTAAAATATCCATTCCAGTGGCTATTGCTGTGACAAATAATGTTAACAACATTTACACTAACCGCCCAGTATAAATTATTATTAACTATAATCGATAGAACTCGAGATATCAAGCAATTTGTAACATTTGGCCTTGGATTTGCAAATGATTTTCTGCGCCGACTGAATTCTCTTTTATTCACATTAATGTTAATGCTTATACATATCACGTAGTATTATTTATAATGTATAAATACGTTTTAGTTGAACTTAGTGTAAGTGAATAGTTGCAGGAATATTTGGAGAAATATGAGTGAGATACTTGTTTCTCCCCCTTAGTTACTAACATCGGCGAAGTATAGGCTAAAACGATAGACCTATCACCTTATGGGAATTCGCGTTCACATCACTAACACGTAGAGGCACGGTACTCTATGAAACACTTTTTGGCAGGCACAGGCACTGACTCTACAATCGCAAATCATTTTCTGTTTTTAAACATCCTTCAGTTTCTGAAAAAGTCTTCTAAGTAACGGGTATATCTGAATGGAATCCTGTTAAATTAAAAGGCCTCCCACATGGTCCAGTAATCACGAGATAATATGCACTATGCCATGCACACATTTGACTGAACCGATGAATTTCTCAGGGCTAGACAAACTTTTATTTCACAATGCGGGTTTCAAAAGTAACTCGATTTGCAGTTGCATCCATGCACCACAAGGCACTCATGCATCATGCAACTTTCTGCGAGACTTTTAAAATTAGATTTTACTGTAAATTTCAGTGTTGGCGGTAAACTAATATTAGGGGCAAACGGAATCCAATTATTATTACTTCACTGGAATGATTAAACAGTGCATTAGAACCTTGTGGGAATATCAGTAACAGCGTGAATTTTTAATACTTTTTTGAAAGGGTTCGCAAGGGTACGCAAAATGGATTTTCGGAGAGAAATCCGCGTGAGTCGTTGACCAACCGAGCCAAAGCATACCGTAACAAAAGCCTACCCTCTTATGTCAAACTCTCTCTCTAAACAAGTCACACGTATACAAGTACGCAACACCTTTCAAATTATGGGTCGGTAACACAGATTGGGTGGCGACACGAAGTCCCATAAGGTGATGGGTCTATTCTATACCTCGTCTGTGCCCCTGGGAACAATTCTTTAAATTATTGGACTAACATAAAAGTCCGTACATCGAAGCATATCGGTTGACGCGTTAATGAGTTTTCACTCCTTTCACCTCCCATATCTCAGAAACTAATTGTCACCTAAAATTGAAAATTTGCTGTGTTTGATGTCATCATAAGGTATCAATGGGGAAGATGACGCAAAGCTCGGCGCAGGGGGCGCCACGAGCGCATATACTATGGTTTTGCACGAGTGCGTATGTGCGTATGATTTGCCCGCGAATTTTTCATTTGTGGAATGTATAGAGTGGGTAGTTACATAATGTTTTACACGTGTTCTGATGGCGTCACGGGTGGGAAAAAGTTGCAGTGATCTTCCCCATGGGCACAGAATTCTGTCCTAAAATTGTAGGACCAAGAAAAGGCGATTTCTTGGGTCACTCTTTCGGTATCCGAGAAATAAAGTTTCGGTTCTCATCGATCAACAGTACTCATCGTACTCTTTCCTTTAGCATTGCAGCTGTTTATTTACCAGCTTTCATGCTGGTTACATTAGTAGCTTATTTTTACACTGTTACTTGCAATCCTAAACCACGTAATCCGCTTGCCATCGTTGCCGTAATTTCCGCAGACAGATCCTTCAGAGGTGCGCGTACAGGTCCAGCATTGACATTAGTTAATAAAGACATGGCTACCTTCATAGTTTCCACCCAGCTACCTGTAATTTCATATTTAAACCCCCTTCTCAGTCTCCGATCCTCCCTTAACATCTCATTATCAATTTTACCGTGTCTCGATATGGCGATAACAACTTTTGACAGCTGTTCTTGCTTCTCCCTCGCTCCGATGCTATTTCCTTCTCCCCCTTGCGCAAGAATTTCCTGCGCGAGTTCAGGAAGCATGTTTATGGAAGTGGCTATAAACGAGTCCATCCCCAACGCACAGGCGGCGCCTATTAACTAAAACGTATAATTTATGCACATTACTGTGCAACTTAACGACCAAGTATCTCAAAATATTTATTTTTAATTATTCAACAGCTTCTAACAAATTAAAAAGCAAAAGCATACCTGGTCATTTCCAAGGAAGATCACGTATTTCCTGTTACCAGCATGCAATGCTCTAGCACCTTCCTCCAAGTTAGAGCTCGTAAATTTTATCCCCACAAAAGTTGGAAGTTTCTCGCCAAGAGATTCAAGAAATTCACCCATATGCACTGAAAGGATCACATTTCGTTCACCATCGAAACTTAGCATTAATTTCTCTTACATCTCGTTATTCAAATTACCACTTGGAGCTTGGAACTTAATCCAACTTTGCGCTTAATTTAATAACGGCGAATGGCTTTTAGTTCCTTAACTTACCATTAACGTTAGTGAGCATCGGAATATGGTAATACAAAAGTGCAGTGTTTGGCGCCGCCTGGCCAACCAATCTCAAATATTCGGTTAACTGTTCCGAAGTGGCAGGCTTGAAGTATAGCTCTGGCAGACAGAGTATGGAATCTGCTTTGATACTTTCAGCGTGCTTTGCCTTTGGAAGTAGAAGAGACCGAGTGACATTTTTAACTATAGAACTACAGAAGTCATAAAGAGATTTATGCGTACAAGCTCCAGGACATCTGGCAAAGGTGCTCCACCTATTTGGACCATCAAGTGTTGCTTGGTTGTTTTCACAGCCTTCGCCCATGCCTCGGCAACCAACTTCCTCTCAGCCACCGACATAGAGGTACCTTCTCCAGTTGTCCCATTTACTGTTAATTGAAAACTACGTTGCAGGAAGCGACAATTCAGAGAAGCTTAATTATAATCAAACTTCTTGAACTTACTAAGAACCCCGGTGACTCTCTTTCTGGCCAAGTACTCTGCGTAACTTGGTATAATCGATAAGTTTACAGTTCTCGTGCTGGAATAAAAAGCAGAGGTGGTACTTTTGCACCAACAATGTATATAAAGAAATATTTTCAATATTGTCCAGGGGCGGATTTGTATATAGGCTAAATAGGGCGGCAAATTTTGGGCGAAAGAAATTGAGAAAGGTTTGAACACAGAGGCTCGAGACAATTTCAGAAACAATTCGCTTCTTTTTCATCTAGTAAATTAGCCAGTAATATTGAATTAATTTTATAACTTTCTCGACTTTCTTAAACTAAAATACTTGATGATATTTCGCGGAAAGGGTGACAGACGATCGTTAGCCTAGGGGCGCGAAATTCCCAAATCCGCCCCTGATATTGTCCAATGAACGCTGAGGGAATTACCTGTCATTATTAAACGGTGTTAACACAGGGGCGATGAGCCCTCTAAACCGGAACGGTACCTTCTGTAAATTGAAAACGATCGAATTTCTATTCTCCGGTTCCAATCTCTGTTATTACTGTACGGGTGGATGATAGAGATTGATGAGAAAGTGCTGTGCCAATATTGAAATTCTGACACGTATCTACGAGACGTGTCGTTGCAGTGTAGAATTCCGTTTCTACTGATCCGAACGTGACTAGGGACAAGGTAGTCCGGATAATAGAGGGTTTGCAGACATGTCCCTTTGCCAATAGTTTCGTATTCCGATAATAGAAGATGATGCGTCGAGAGATGCAAATAGAAACGCCTGCTTGGCTTTGCAAGCAGTGGAACTTAACGATATTTCGCGATACAATTGTTTCCTTTACTTCGTGAAATTATGCGGGCGGTGAAAAGGCGAGGCTCAGCTACAGCTGTTATTACGCCTAACTTCTCTGCAATATGTCAGAACATGACATTAAAAGAGTAGAAGATAAAAGAGTGCTAAACCGACACAGAACTAAAATTGATACTAAAACTAAAATCTAGCTAAAGTAATAGTAATGGTAAAAGTAACAGCACAATAATAATAAATAAGAAATAATAAGTGGAGAATGTGCAAACTAGAAATAAGCAAAGTAACAAGCAGAGTAACAAGTATTCTTCACTATCGTAAAGAAATAAATATTAATCTTATGCTCTAATCGAGATACATATTCAGTATCAGAGTTAGATCTATCTTTGATCGATTTCAAGAACTGTGTTACAATTTACGATGCGTGAAGTACTTTCTAAGAATTCCAGGATACGTGTTATTTGCATACGTACCGGCATCGTGGAGCGCGATATAACTTCTGCAGAACTAATCGGTGTGTTGTACAAAACTGAATGTAGAGGAATATTTTTCTGACGACTCTGATAAGATTGCCTCCACTTCGTATCAGGCATGACACGTATTCATATTTTCAATCTTTTCTCACGTAAACACAGCAATCTCGCATGCACGCAGCTTTCTTTATCTTTCTCAATTATATTAGTTGAATCGATAAACTTGCTGATTTCTGTGATAGAATATTCCGAGTCCGAAAAATCGAAGCTTCTCCAAGATTGTAACTTGAATTCCTCCTCCGCGAAAATGAGTGAAACCGACGAAGGAATATGTAGTGATCTTTAAACTACAAATACAGTAATTAGGGGCCGTCCTTAAATTACGTAAGGGTAATTTTCGCGATTTTCTTACCCCCTCCCTCCCCCAGTATAAGAATTCGTAAGATTTGATATTGCAACCCCGTTCTTACATAATATTTTTTTACATTGAATTTTCTCAGTTAAAATTCTTTTAAAGATTTATATAATTCATTTAACTCGGTTTCGAGAAATTTAAACTAAAACTACTTTTCTGGAGCATTAATGATAGAATTTGTTTTGATTGAAAATTAGGTTAAAAGATATTACGTAAGATACTACCTGACTCCCCCTCGAAAAAGCTTTACGTACAACGTAATTTAAGGACAACCCCTTAGGTACAGCAGAAACGTCCCTCACGAATTTCAACTGATTTCTTCGTAAATAATATCCTGTCGATAGTGGCGCGAGGCAGGTATGGATTTTGAACATCAGATATTTTAACTTAAAACAGTTGCGACAATTTGAAAATCAATTCACATACGAGTTATTGCTGATTCGCTACAGAAACAAAGATTGAGTTATTTTAAAGTTGCCTGAAGCCTCTGGGCTCACCATCCACTTTCACTGTTATAAAATAGATAGACAATTTATTCTAGAGCAGAAATCTACACCATTACTGCGGGCGAAAAAGTAAATAGTTACATGTAAAAGCATTTCGCTACCCCTCTTATTTTTATTCGCCGAAAATTCGCGTAATGGCGCAAGGGTTGGATCGGGTGGGCAATAAATAGCGAGGGTTATGGTTATTTATAAAAATGCTTTTTATGTTTATTTACATGTAGATTCCCTTTCTCTCGACAATGCTGATGATACAGTAGCACAGCATCGTAGCGATGAATTATACATAAGTTCCAAGGTGGCCGCGCCGCGTCTTCCTCTTTCGCGGATATTACGCGCAACCCTTGTCCCTCGAAACGGGGACGAAGTAGCTACTCGAGATCTTACACAATAACGCCAAAGAGAAATATATCCTATGTAATATTACTGGGCTACTCGTACAACCGCCATCGTTCCTCCCTTCACTTTGGATTCCTCTGTGCCCCCTGTTTTACATATTACTTAAACGAAATGATTCTGCCACCGACGTTCCGGCATGCGCTAGTAAAAGAACCGTTCGTTCATGGATAAGCTTCATTCCCCATCCGCCTGGCCTGCTTCTCGATATCCTTGCAATATACCGGACGCGACGTCGCGGCGAACATGATAGCTACTGGTAACGGTGGGATCGTCTTAGCGATCCGTTCGATCGAAATAATCACCCTCGCGTTTACGCTCTACGAAGAAAATTCTCTAACGTTACATTTTCGCCATTAGTATTAGCATTATTAGCGCGGTTATTAGTTCACTCTTCAATCATTCGCCTCTGTGTGCCCTTCGAGCTAACCGAACGCTGGGGAACTGAAAATCGTACGAACGAGCACGAATTTATGTACACGTGAAATCATGGCGATCGATCGGTGGGGAACTTATAATCTGCAGGAACTAAAGATCACAGCGAACATCGGTGTAATTAGTTGAATAACAGTAGGAGGAAACGAAAGATGACTAGAAGCATGATCGACTCATTCGTGGGTAGTTTAAAACGAAATTAAATTTTGCGAATCTCGCGAGATATCGAAGATATATTCCATGCTGGCTTGGGCTCGTAATTCATTCGTTTAGAAGACGATCGTAGTTATCCCTCGAATGAATTGCTTCGCTCCGTGGCAAATACGCCTTTGAGAAAAACTGGCGAATTCATGGATTAGGTACTAAAATTTCTGGCACAGGATCGAACCATTCATTTTCTCTCAAAGACCTGTATACACCCTCGTGGCACCGTTGTGATCCATAATTGCTTCGAATATATTCATCTCCGGACACGGTGCTTAACATTTGCGCGGGTAACTCTACAATTTTTTAGCGGCGACGTAACCAGCAGAGTTGAACGCTGCTTTCGAAGTAATAAATAAATAAGGGAGAGGAGTCGCGACTGGCAATTTCACATCGTTAATAAAATGAATCTAAACAAAATAGCAAAATGTATAAGTCTCGTGTGCTCACTATTCCGTTAAGGTATCCACGGAATGCCGTGGAGGACGGTAAATAATAAGATAAGAATAGTTTTACGCCTTCCAGCTGGTTACGTTACGTTAACAAATCGATTAACTAAGTAATTACTCGTACACGCGATCAATATCAACAGTCGCGATGGCCTAAATTTACTGATAATGCACCGAAAGAAAGCCATCGATGCGTATGCAGTGGAAACGAACCACGTCCCATTAGTATTTATATTCACGTATGTTAAATGATACATATATGCCGATATATATGTACGTACGTATGTATATCGTAAAATTCACACTTATGAAAAAGACATTTTCCGTTACTTCAATTAGATTAGACTAGCAGCCGCGGCCGGACCAGCCAGTACACACGGCGGAAACGTTTCCCTTAAACTACCTGTTTCTATTAACTTGTTTCATTATTATTAATGTCTTCGTCTGTCTTTCTTTGGCTTCGAATCGCGCCCCGTACGAAAATCCAGCACGTAATTCACAGCTGTTCCGAACAAGTTAGGGCGAATTCCACTTACGCCCAAATCGCCTATGATTTTCATTGGGGTAGGTTTCCCTATACGCGACTGGACGCATCGTCAAGAATTTCAAAGACGATTTTCTCGAAAATGAAGCGCAATATCAAAAAATTGTATTCCTTTTCCTCGACTTATTTACTTGTTCTAAGTAGAAAAGGAAGAGTGACTTTTTTTGATATCGCGCTTAATTTTCGAGAAAATCCACTTTGAAATTCTTGACGTTGCGTCCAGTCGCGTATAGGGAAAGCAACCTTAATGAAAATCACGGGCGATTTGGGCGTAAGTGAAATTCGATCATATACGACACGATTCAACGACAACCGAATAATCATCCTCATTTTAATTTCAACATTTGCAATCCAGAATGTTGCTTACTGACTCACTTCAAACCGGAAGCTTTGGTGCCTCCGAATTGACATAAGGTTGATTGCACATTGAATTTCCGCGATACTTCTTCGATCCAATTGTACACACAGGAAATGGCGTTTCGGTGATCGATTGTCATCGAATCGTCCCATTGCAATCCAGTGTCGTATGATATATATTATTAACCCTTGACCGTCGAAGAGAGGGTCCATTTTGACCCGCAGTGTCATTGATACACACCTCAACTCAAACTCACCACTTTATATTGGATTTTATTTATTTACTTATTTTTTATTTATAAACGGGATAGTTTAATTAGTCGGATCCAGTCCCAGTTTGATCCTATCATCATCCAAAATTCTTATTCTCTTCCAATAATACTATGTAATAGCACGTAACTCAGGTGGGTCGAAATGGACCCCGCATCCGCTAGGTGGGGTCTGAACGTGTCCATCCGCAGATACATCCTCGCATGCAGAGTAAAACGCGTGCAAATGAATCCCATTTACCTATCCGTTTCGATACATTAGTACGCGCGCGTATCTAATGTAACAGTCGCCGAAAAAGACCCACGGATATGTACAACAGGGATATGCCCGATCGATACAAGCTACAGAAGTTTCTTTCGCCGGCGCGCAACGCGATTCGTGCACCCCTCGAATTCGATTCGATCAAAAAGGATAATCGAGTTTGCTTAAATTTCCGCCCCACCCTATTCTCCCGTTCCCAGCAGGCTCTCGCGAGTCTCTCTGCTTCGTGTAAAATAAATCAAATTAATTCCTCGTCTACTATGGCCGAGAAGCCGCCCCCGATATACCAGCAGTGACCGTTCGCGTTGGTATCCCCAAACCCCCGTTTACCTCGGCGAAAGAAGCGGCTTCTCCGAAACGTATTCCTAATTCCGTCGCGGAAGCTCGATGACCAGAAGTCGGGAGAGCGCCCCAATGTGGTTTGCGCGCGTCTAGTAGCGCATTAGAACTCGATTGAGTCTTTTTAAATCTCGTCGAATGTCGATGTCGAACCCTCCCGTCTCACCTCGCCCGCTTCGACTCCCCCGCCTAATCCCATCCAAGTAGCGCCCGTTCTGCCCCTTCCGACGAAAAGAGAAGCTTAATACTGCATCGTTCGCGTCTGAAAGTGGCCCTTCAGAGCACACTCGGAATATGCTTAATGAGAATGGTCCCAGAAGTTTGTTTTTTTTTCCCCTCTTTATTTTTTAAGAAGCAGTCGTTCCGATGGAGTGCAACGTGGTTCTTATTTAAATATCCTCGACAATGATTCCGGAATCGGCCGTAAAGTAGGGTGCCTTTCGAGCACAGGCGCCGTTACGATGTCGGTTTAAACGAGAAACCTTTGAGATGCCGGCGCTCCAACCCGTTAACGGCCGTGGTTGCATAAACGCAACGTTGAATTTTAATTTCTTTCAATCAGGGCAAACGCAATGAGGATTCTAGTTTTTTACTTTAATGCACGGCCGCTAATGGGTTAAAGGACTACTCGCCGTGGGAACGATGCTAGGGGTGAGCCCGAGATTAAAATAATTCGACTTTTAATGGAACTCGTGGAGCGTCGGGATCCAAAGCGGCGCGAAGGATCTTGAATTTTTTCTCTTCCCTTTTTCTGCTCCTTTTCGGTGGGGGGGTAACTTCGTAGCGACGCGAGTGCTTCCGAAAAGTTGAATAACAAATAGCAGCTTGGTTCTGGAGGAATCGCGCTGCTCTCGAAGATTCGAAAGACGTCCGTTGTAAGTCGATGATATATTCTCGATGCGGGGGTTTTGTCCGAGACGCAAGGAGCATCGAAATTAACAATTAATTATCGTTATTAGTAGCCATTGTTTGCTCTATGTACATAATGTCCCGCGATACATCCTGTAGTACGCACTACGTAAATACTGCTCTGGTGGCTTTGGTTTTTATATAAAATCTCGATTTACCATGGGGCGTGATTTGCGACGCGTCGCAATGAAATATAATGGCGCTCGAAATGAACGGTTGGTAATGCGAAACGACAGGCTCAATTGTCAGGCATGCGACGCCACGCATATACGTTCGTGCATGTGTTTATATGAATTTCTTCCTGTCTCTCGAGTGCTTATATTTATCACCATTTCAACTCCAGATACAGAATATTTATGTAAAATCGTGGATTGAAAGTCGCGCGAATGGATATGTTGGGGGGGGATAAATTTCTAAATTTTTAGGTTCGTAACTTTGGGAAGATCTTAGGGGATGATATTTGTACCAATCGCAGACGCAGCTGCGGAGTTGCTCAGAAAATAGAGTATCTGTTTCGCGAAGCTGATAACAATGCACTGCTGCGTTCTTAATTAGAAAATAAACAGTACTAAAATTATTATTAATCAACAACTTGCTCCTCTTATAACTGTCGATAATATATGTATCCGTTTTAACAAACGTCTCGCCAGTCACGAAACTATTTCCCTGCTTGACAGTTCGGTACTCGCTGATCGCTAGAAAAAATGGTGCTACAACAGAAATACAAATCTGAAATCGTTACTTCCGCATTTCTAAATTTCGTCCGTACGAAGCGCCGTTCCGGGATATGTAGCGTACACGCCGAGAAGACTGTGAAAGAGATATGTAAAGGAAGCGGTGTCCAAAAATATATTAGGGTGCTCAGTGACGTCACGAACTTCTCTAAAGAAACCATTCCTTTCTCGGTAAATTCTGGAAATGGCAATGCTGTTCTTTGATTCATCGGAAGCTCGAAGCCTCGCCTTCCTTTCTGCGACTCGTATCCTTTCGCGGCTACTCCTTCGAGTCAGCTTTGCTCTGGTCACAGATAAAAGGCTCGACCGTGCCGTTTTCCAGAATCCAAGTGCACCGCGCTCGGAGGAAGTTCGCGTGCAGGCGCGTCGAGGTTCGAGTCAGTCGGGGGTTCGTTGAAACCGTAAAGTATAGAGCAAGTGTGATGGAAGACGAAGGGGAGAAGCGTTCGTGACGTATCTGGCCCTCGATAAATAGACTTCGTGCTGTCCTTTCCGTTACTGTCCTCGCCTATCGTACGTAGAATTACACCGTGAAAAATTAGGCTAATGGCACCGACGAAAACTATCGACAAAACGTGCCGGCCCGCTGTCCTCCGGCCGGTCAGAGCGATGCTCTGGAGCAGAGTGAATTAAACGGCAGGCGACGCTCCTTGGTCTCGCCATTACAATCTACAAGTACGCGTGCTCGCTTATAACAGTCCAGGGTTAAGGGGGAGCAACGATTGTAAAAGTAACATCAATCTACCATCGTTCCCCTTCTTCCTACTTCCCCTCAGTATTAACAGTGTATAATAATAAATATGACTTCTAAGTAGCAAGACCCCGCGCGCGTTAAGGTGATCCCGCCTGATCGCGATGCCCGATCAGATGCAATGACAACAGAGAGGGTGGTGTAATAATTATGTACAAATGTTGCCCACGCTGCGTCAACGAATGATAAACCAGCCTCCGCGCGAACATGGACCAGCATAATCGTTCCATCGAATCAGATTCACGCTGTCGAAATAATACTGTTTTCTTCTGCTGTCCGTTTAATCAGACTCGCGACAAGAGGTTCCTTCTACGATTGATCACCTTGTCGGGGTGTCGTTTAATCCTTTCAACGCCGATGATAGAGCTTGATTAGACGTCTCCATTTGTCATTTAAAGGTGACAGGTCATCGTTCCTCACTTTTAATCCGCTACCACCTCCGCTTTCTCGATTCTGTGCTTTCATCTAGATAGAGGAAGTTAACCGACCTCGTCGAACCTTACCGAGCGAATTGAAGATAGATATACGTGGACGAAGTAGGTTCTTCCCTCTCGTTTCGTCTAATAGCTTCCGCGGGAAAAGAAAACGAGACCATGCAGTGTATCTTGCGTCGAGGAGAATTCGTTGAAGACAAACAGCATAAAGAAACGGAAGTTTTGTAAAGAGTAAAATTTATACGTTGTAGAAAAGTTGATAGTTATTGTCATCGAGCGAAGTTCTTTTCGATTACAAGTAACGGAAACACGAAGAGAAGAGAGATTTAGTTCCACTTTAGATATTTAGAATAATTGTTCACCGTCAGCTTTCACTTCTCCCTTAAACGAGCAAGTATCCTTTGAGAGGAGACACTTTCCCGAGCGGCGATTAGGTTCTACGATCTACAAAGACGAAATTCCCTAGGCGTTAGAGTGGTTGGACTGCATGATCGTTAGATCTTGATAGAGAAACTATTTGAGCATCGTCGCGGATGAAACGAAAACATTTACAGATAAGTCAGGTACTCAAAGTGCAAGCGTTCAAATACTTGAGAGTGGAGGGCGGGGGGAGGGTCAAGTAAATGTTTATAAAAAAGAATCAGGTCCCAGTGTAAATTACATCGATATTAGAACACGACGTTCGGCTTCGTTCTTCAAATAAACTGGATCCACTACTGTCCGTGAACTTCTCTCAAATTCTCTCCCACTGAATTTACTGGGGCCTGTCTACTGATAACACGCTCGCCTTCGATATAAATATATACGTATATATTAAAATATATATCGTTTAGATTAAAAAGATATGTACACCTGTGTAAAAAAATACGGAGAAACAAGTCCATGGGGATATACAACCGAAAGAATTGAATCCGACTTGAAGCGAAGTGAAGCCAGCGAACCGTTTGGAATAATACGGCGATAACGATTTGGTAACTCCGCGTTCCATTCACAGCTACTAATTTCCTCCGACATCGCGATTTGTACGTCCGGGCGATATCGATATGACTAGAACAACACAGCGACCCGCTAGATTCGAGACTGTTGGGGACACTGTTACCACACTCCCGTTTCCAGCGAATTGCTTTCGGCGTGCAACGAGGCAGCCAAGATTGCGTGCGGGCACGTGCACGTGCATCAGTTCGTTAATTCGGATTACGTCGATAATAACACGTGAAATAATAATGAATCACCCGCCCCCATACTATACATAAGACTGCTCGAACGTAATCGTCCTCCCTTCGCGCTGCCGGGCCCGTGCCAGCGCACGTCGCATGGCGTTACGTCCAATCAAACTCTCAACCGATCGTACTAATTACCTAACACCGCCTCAACACCCAAATCATACTTACTAACGAGGCGTCGAGTACAATTAGGCGTCTGTTTTCTCGCAATCGTTCGAACGCAGATTGCTGGACGAACCTTTCCAAAGCGACGCCAGAGATCGTCCGGACCCCTCGGATGCATCGTTGCCGGCAGCGCCGGCTAGATCGGCTAGCACCTCCACGAGCAACGATCCACCATCGCTTACGATTCGTTCCTCCGAGCGGCGAAGATCGATGTTATCGACGACGCCCGAGACTGCCACTATGACTTCCAGGCCATCAGCTTCCGCAGGGAGACCTTCTTCAAGTGAATAGCCGCGTTCACGATGTCGGACTCGCGAGTGTCCTCGCCGTCGGAGTGCACCTCCCTTCTGCGACCGGGCATCAGGAAACGGTGTCTCAGGCCCCTGGAGGTGGGATCGGAAAGCGCCTCGGAGACGGGCACCTTCTCCTTGCTGGACCCCGGCAGGGACACCGACCTTCCCACCGAGAACCCTTTGCTGATCCTGTCCAAAGTGGCTGGCAGCAGGTGCCGCCTCGGTATAGGCTGCTCTCGCTCCCTCAGAATGAATCTTCCCAGGGTCTTCCAGAACGCCTGGGTGCTGTAAACGTTCTCGTCGTCGCGCAGCACCCTCAGCTGACGGTTGCCGCTGCCTACGGCGCTCGTGCCGCCCCATTCCAGCTCCTCCACCAGGGCGAACTTCATGGGATCCTCCATCCGCCTAGCTTTCACCAGCGCCTGGGCTAGGACGTCCTGGGCGGAGCTGTTGACGGGCACCCGGAGTATCGCGTACGGTATGTTCGGCGAGACGTTGTAGATGCATACCAGGAAGGTGTCAGCCTCGTCCCAGATGTGGGTGGAGGTGTCCCTCTCGGAGTCGCGCTTCGAGTGGCCAGCCGTGCTCCTGATGGAGGCTAACCAGGCTCTGCTGCTGGGATCGTCGCCCACTCGTTTCAACAGGAAGCGTCCCTCCCCTTTCCACAAAGCTTGCGCTTGCAGAGGATGCTCCGTCGGGTCCAGGACTCGCTGGGTAGGCAGCTCCTCCCTGTCCCTCTTCTCCCAACCCCGGGACACCTCCTCCACCAGGATGTACTCGTCAACGCGGTCCGCGGATATACCGGCCTTCTGAAGGGCTTGCAGCATCACTTCCTGAGTGGTGCTCTCCTGGGTCACCTTCAGGATAGTGTAAGGCTCGTCGGGTATCACGTGGTGGACCATCAAGAAGAACATTCTTCTCTTCAACGTCACTCCGCCCAGACCCGGGTCCACGGTGGTCAGCTTCTCCGGCTCCTTTCCAGAGGACGGCCTCTTCGATGACTCCTTGTGATCGCGACAGCAGGTGTTGTAGTCCAGGCTCTCCTCCTCCAGGCGGGAATAGATGAACAGGGTGGACAGCGCCAGCGACTTGTTCTTGCAGGAGCGCAAGCGCACGTGCCTGTAACCGGGCCTCAAGCATGTCAACGGTATGACCCTTTGGGCGATCAGATGGTGGGAGCTTGCCTCGACGATTCCGAAACGCAGGAAGGCTAGGTCCTTGAACATCACTTGGAAGCAGAACTTCTCGTTCCATATTGGATTCAGGGCGTTATTCTGTATCACTTTCGTTTTATGCTTGGCGCAGTCGATGGGGATGCCCACCAGCTCCACCTCCACGTAGGTGCTGGCGACGAAGTTCGATGGGGAGACGTATTGGCCAGATACTACTGAGAGGGTTAAATGGGCCGAGTGGAGGCCATCGAATTCCTTGTCCCACGGATTGAAGCGTCTGTGGGTTAGATTGGATAATGGAGAGCGTAAGTGATGTGAAAAGAGGGAAAGTTTATATTTGCGGGGATATTTAAGCGCGTACCTGTACATCATGTGGCCCTTGTCCCACATCACCGAAGGTTTGCTCACGTACCCACACTGCCCATTCTGCTCGAACATGGCGGCATTGAGATTCAATCCGGCGTCGTCTGTTTGGTAATTCAGCGCCACCATTTGAATCCCAAAGGCCCAGAAGATCACTGGGTTGAAGTTCGTGGAGTCGATGCGCATGCCAGCCGGGTACGTTCGAATCAGCTGTGTCTCCGCATGCGCAACGACGCCTAGAGGCTGCTTCCTGCAGATCTTCTTGGCTGTGCTCTCGTTCAGAGAGGAGCATTGGAAACAAGCTGGCACTCCGCGGTTCGATCTGAAACAGATACGAGTATTGTAAGAACAGGTTTTGTAATTCCTCTGTGTTCGAGAGCCACGGAAAAAGAGGTCCTCGGGCGATGGGACTCGAACCCACGCTCTTGCGGATTATCTGCGTACTGGCCAACCGCCTAACCACGTTCCACTGTTCCAGTCTAGAGCCCATAAAATTGGTGATCTTTAGGAATTAATTGAAGGAAAACTACTGCATATAATGTAATGGGGCTTTTTGCATTGAATTAATGATGTCGTAAACTATAGAAATAAATTTTTTGTTTTATAATTAATCATTGTAGACGGCACTGGGGAGTCGTTACATTGAAGGCGTTAAAAAATTCATCCAAATCGGTCGTGGACTGACCAGAAAAATTACATTTTTCAGAAAATAACGACACTTGAAGTTTTGAAATCACTTTTTCCCTATATTTTTCGTCCTTTCAACGCCTTTAAAATTACAAGTTGTAAATTTTTTTAAATTTTACTGGTTTGTCCACGAGCCAGAAGTATATTCTTCAAACTAAAAAACGTTTCAGTCGAATCGGATAATAACTTTTGGAGATACAGGTTCCACCGATTTTGAGAACACTATTTCGAGAAAAACGCGTTTAAAGTTTTACGTGAGTGCCGAATGGCCGGGTGTTACCCATGCATTTACCGCTACTCAAATGCCTATAACTTCGGGAATTTTATGAATTTCAAAAAATCCTTTTAAACGCGTATTCCTAAAAGGTTGAACATTCGAAAAATGAAATAAAAAAATCCATTTTTACACCGAAATCTCCCCTTAAACCACCAGCACTGTTACTACGACTACTTTGTCCTGCTTACGTACTAAGTAGGCTTTAAACCCCACAAATTATATCGATTAGTACCCAAGTTTTTGACTGCGTCGTTACACGAAACTGACCTAAAGAGGTTGTCAATGTTGCTTCCCCCACTTGCAAGGGACGTCGAAGTCGACAGAGATTGCGGTGACCCCGAAGAGCCACCTATAGTGATGGTTCCTATCGCAGCGATGCTGTGTCTCTGAACAGGACCCGTGTGCGGCTGATGGCGCGCCTTTCCCGTGGTAGCGGTACCCGGCGTAGTATTCAAGCCGCGAAACTTAATGGCCTGCAAGTAAATCACCAGGTCCGAGAGCTCCTTGGCGATCTGGCTGCTCTGCTTCTGGGACTTGTCGTCGACCGTGGAATCGGACTTTAATCGACCGTGCGGCACCTGCGTTCCTCCGAGGTACCTCTCGTAACTGGAGATCGAGTTATCTGGAAGGCAAAAGTTCCGCCCCGTCACTCGTCTTCAATTTAAACAATTACTCAACTTCCCGCGTTTGACGGGCTCGGGCATATTAGCGTTAAGACTCCTCGTTACCACGGCTGAGGGAGCTCCGCGAAATATCGCGCGAGAGGTCCGCGAGGCCGAGCGACGACGATTTTGATAATTACTTCCGCAAGTATCGCGACCGATGTGGAATAACGTTTCGAAACGGGGAGCGGGATAAAGGGGAGACTGCTCTCAGAGCAGAGTGATACGTGTAACTCGGTTTGGGCCGCGGGAAAATTACTTGCCGGCGTTCCCGAGGTGCATAAACTCCAGGTTTACCCGGCAATAAATTGAAGGATAAGAAGCTATTAGGACGAATGAAATAATGACGAACATTTTAGCTCGTGTATTTGGGTTAAGCCGCGGCTTCAAAAAGATTAAGCGCGCCGGCTTCCGTGTTCCCTGTAAGCTTCCGGTAGATCACGATCAAACTTCCTCCCGCTCCCGATGCGCGTCTTTATTAATTCGATGCTCGTGGCATCGATACAAGATCGGAATTGGATTACCGCCAGATTAGGGACAGACTTGAATAAATAACGAGCAATTAGGAGTTGACCAAGCAATTATGAGGTGCCCTCGAAACTCGACATTTAAAATTCAATTCTGGCGTATTGAAACGGTGGCGGGGTAATCTCCGCTGACCTTGTCATACGCGAAGCAACGCGGAATCATCTGATTAGAATAATGCAGCTTCGGAGTCAACTCAAAGTTGTTATACTTGTTTTGCCACACGGTCCGGAAATTTGATTGAGGGAACGGAAAAAGAACGCTGAATGCTAATTTAATGGAGAGAGGGAAAGAATCACCATCGATATTGTCGTCCTCGTCGTCGTCCTCCTCGTCGTCGTCGTCCTCGCTGAAATATTCGACGACGGGCGCGGTGCTGACGTCGGTGCGCATCTGCTTCATGGAGGACGCGCGATCGGACATGAGCATCTTCCCCCGATGGCACAGGGGAGCGTGCGCCAAAGGGCCGCCGGGATCCACCACCAACTTCTTGTTTTTAATTAATATTCGATGCCGCAACTGCGACGGCGATGGCAGCTGAGGATCGTCGCCGAAGTCGGTCTCGAACAGGAATTTTGTTACCAGTTTCTCACCGAAAACCGACTGAAACATCCACGTAACTCTATCTGACTGCCAACTCTCTGACGCTCTCGCAACTGAACACGGAGGATTCATTTAACGGTCTAATTAACGAAGTAGCTCGCCAAAGCTTGATGGGAAATGTGAGAAATCGACGCGGGAATGTGAAATCAAAGGAAGAGGAATTGAAATGTGTGCTTGAGCATTCGTGTGACTCTTAATTGTGATGGGAAATTTTCTCTGTGAATTAGTAAAGGATGGTGTATTTTTAAGAAATGAGTAACAGCGACGTACTTGAAAGATTTGGGCCATTCGAGCTTGCTGACTCTGGGAGCAATGATTCTCGATGGAGAGGATCACAGGGTATGGAGAGCTGACGAAAGCGCTTCTGTCGATCGCCTCTACGACCGAGCGAAACGGTATCTTGGTGGTCAACGTGTGCCCATGGTAAATAACGGGAGACCCATCATCCCCGTCCCAGCAATCGAGTTCCACACACCTACACCCTGTTAGTAGTACCTGGGAAACGAATTTACCGTCAAGGGGGTATCGGGGCATTCCGCGGGGAAAGTCAAAGATTGTGGAAGAAGCAGAGACGTTTCAAGATAACACGAATCGATTGCACGCGTAGTAGAGGTAACGCTTTATCGCGCGATGGCGGTTTTTATACCTTTTACTTCTTATTTACATACCAAAATGGTATCGAAACTATTTCTGTATAACAATTTCGAAACGATCAAGCACTTGTTCCCGTTCCGTCGTGTTCGAAGTAAAAATCGCGGAGATGCTGTGCTTACCTGAGAGTAAAGCTGCACCGAGGATTCGCCCTTGAGCTGATGGCCGGTCAAATAAGTGTTATGGGAGCTGGCGATGTAATACTGGGATAATGGCTGTTGCATTTTCGTCTCGCACGGCGTCGCGTACTCGTTCGGGAAAGCATAATTGTCCTTGTCCATCATGTACCGCGCAAAGCCCTCGAAAGACAAACACCATTGTGTGCGGAGGGCTGGGTCCGGCTCGTGTCGCTGCAATCAGAGGAAATCGTTCCCAGTTGATGGCGCTACCCGCTCTCTCTTCCTATTCGAATTGTCACACAACGGTGTAACCTTTGGATAACAATAATTCATCGCTCACAGACTAGTGCTAAATACGCTGACCTCTTTACGCGACTACGAGCATATTACAAAAGACGATTCGATTGAATATTGTTTTAATGAAATCATAGGGATTTGAGTGGAGCGAGGTCGCGCCCCGATTCTAAGCGGAATGATTTTATATACTCCAAAGGTTCGTGAATGTTGCTGCTCAAGTTCTATTTGAAGAGTGAACCTTTCGGCGAATGCGTGGCGATGAATAGGGTTTAAAGGGTGGAATAGATATCGCTATGAAGGTACATACTTTGACGAGTGCTTTGACCTCCTCGTCCGACAATTTCTCCTGTTGCCGTGACTCTAAAAATTTCGAGAACGTGGCCAGAGTGATCACTTGAGACTTCGAAGTGTCCACGCCGGAGCAATTGTTGACGATGCTGGCTGCAGCCACCGCGTCGAACACTTGCTTCTTCTGGAGGTTGCTGCTGGTTTTGTACTCCTGGCAGTCGATGGAGTTGTTCCTCGTCAAGAGGCCTGTTCAACAATTTTTCAATATTCCTATCCGCCTTGTTACTCGTGATCGATACCCCCACGGTGCCGTTACAATTTGACAATTCCGAGAAGCTTGACACATACTACCATTCGTTTACCAAAGAGAATAGGATAAACGCGCCTGTCTTGAATTTAATGATGCCCTTCAACGTTCCCCGCTGATCAACTACCCCCCCGCGCGATAACGGAATTAATTCATTAAAGTGACTGTACGATAGAAAGCAACGGGTCCCAGGCGCTGCGCGTGGACCGCGTATCGCGAACTATACAGCTTGCTAGTTTGATTAACATTACAGGAACATAGTCAAACTTTGACGATGGGAAAAGTTTAATGCAAAAGCCAGAAACCTCCGCGCCTGTGACCACGGTCATAACTAAATCAACTGGCCGCTGAAAACCACCTCCCCCATTATGAATCAAATCAGATTCATCTCCCGGGTCCTGTTATAGTATCTATCAACCTTGTGACTGGTGAAAGTATCGAAAAATGGTAACGTTGCGCGCAAAATTTAGGGAGATAGCATTTAGGGATTCTCTTGTAATACTTTTTTGTCCGATAAATTTCTTTTTTTCATTTTGGCACTCAAAGTGTTTTCTACAAATATCGACGCGAAAGTGGTAAACGAGTTGATTCTCTTTTATTCGTGGGAAGAAAGAATACGGAGACGAACCGATTCGCTGAGGGGTGGCGTCGCTGGCTTGCCTCAACACCGGCGGCCGCAAGTTGAAGTCTCTGAGTGATCCATCGCTCTGGCTGCGACACGTGATCGCCAGCTGGCCGAACAGATCGCGCAAATCCTTTCGAGCTCTCAGGCTGAACGAGCGGAACAGGGCGACGAACTCCACGAAGTTTAACTGAGTTCCGTACATGATGGAGGTGGTCCGCGCTTTCACTTGCCATGGCGGCTCCATTCCGCCCGACATCCCGGATCCGTTCTTATCCTTGTCTCTGGCGACGCACAATAGGCCAGGCGAATAGTGGTGGAAAGAAAGGAGATTGCTTAGTTTAAGCCGCGACAAACTTTCCCAGCAAGCGATACAATAAAAGCACGAACGCGCTCTGACATAGGCACGTTGTAGTAGAACCGGGGAGCAACTGGTTTAAGAAAGATATTTTGAAAGTGTCCAAGTATTCTGCACTGTGTACAGTATCAAGGAATATTTATTGCATCACTCTGAATTTATGCAGAGCTTACAATTGTCGGAGCAATATGATTGATAAAATTTATTTATCTATTTATTTACGTGCCCAACTTAGTTTGGCCAACGTAGTCAGCTGCACATTTTTGCAAGGAATATTTTAAAGTAATGCTTGCCTGGCATTAATATTAAGAGAGACATAAGTGATAGCGTGTTTAATATTCGAGCGATGCAATGAATATCCCCAGTTCTCTAAATATTGAAGAGCGATCATTGGAAGGTCAATTTCTGGGGTAGAATCCGTTTCGTCTCGTATTCAGCCGTGCTAATCAGGTTACACTTTGCTGGAAATGGAACCCCGAGGAATAACTGTAGGATTGCCGAAATTGCCGCGGCAAATTTGGTTCGCGATAATTCGGAGGTGATTAAGATTTTAAGAGTTGGTTCGATTTGTCGTTTTAATAGCTGCTGGTAACGCAGCTCGGCAGAAACGGTGCGCGATTAAGCAACCGGCGCCGTGATTACGAAGAGGTTTAGAGTCGAAGCGGGATTGCTCTATTCTTTGCTCTCCCTTTCCACGACGTTCCTTCTAAGATTGGAAATTATTGGAATCCCTACCTCTGGAAGCTGAAGTAAGGCAAGTTGGAGGTAATAATTCGTTCGGCGGGACCTGTTGGGCTGCGCGGCGGTACTCGATCTCTGCTAGACCGTGGGGATGCCGGCATGATTCTCGTCAAGGACTCCCTGCTACCCGTGATGTGCCGATGGGGGGCCGCTGATAAGCCCCCGTCCGAGGACGAAGAGTCATACTGCTTTAGGCTCAAATCCTGTTTTAAACAACCACCAGCTCGGCTTAGTCCTGGCTTTAATAGCTTTCTCAGGACATCCTAATTGAAACTATTCAAATTAGCTCCGGGGTGAAATTAACTCGTCCTCGCTTGTATTCCCTATCGTTTCTTGGGAGAATTAACAGTCTGGCGTGGGATGAAAGAAGGGTATATCGAATTTTAGAGTGAACTACTTCGTTAATCCCGAGCGCAGGAGCAGTATATTGTCCTACCGCGAGAGAGTAAGTTTGCGCGAGGCCTCGTTTCGCGCGGAAACGCGAGTTACGAAGGGGACGGTGCACGTACTTTTGTCAACGCGTGGATATTGCCAATGGATTTGGTCTTCTTCCCTTTAACGTTCCGTTTGCGAAGGGTGCTGCTACAAGTGGGCGATAGTGTCCCGATACTTTCAGTCATCGACCAGTCGCGACCACCGAAAGCCCTTATGGCGTTCGCTGTCATTGGCTTCAGGCAATCTTCCTCGAAGTAAAGCTGAAGGTACTTCTCTTTCAGCCATCGCGACCTGCGGTCCGTCAGCTGCTGTTGCCGCTTTAGACCTCGTAGAATCCAACAGAGACCCATGTACCAGATTCTGAAACGGGCGACAGTGGTGGCTGTCAGATTTTTACCTGCTCAAAGCTTCGAGGGAATATCACTGTTCTGTAATCGTGGACTGACAATTTGGCATTTAAGAAAACCAAAGGATAGTGCGAGTTGTTATTTTAAATGATGAAGTGAGGAATTGGATAGGGTCATAATTCGTTAAAAAATAGAGTTGCAATTTGCACCGCTTCTATTATTATTATATATTCGTTAGGGCAATTTACATTTTTAATTATTCTCAGTGAGTAAGTTGAGAGATGCACGTTGAAGTGTATTTGAAAAAGGAAGGAATAACACGAATGCAAGCTTTCGCAGCGCAAGATTCTTTTTAACAGCGTTATGTTCGTCAATTTACGCGGATTCCATAAAATGGCTATTCTGCGCACGACTCGCGAGCTGCAATAGCTGCCGCTGGATAAAGGTTTTCCGTAACAGTATATTCTCTAGTGAAAAGCGAACAGGACGTTTTGCTGATCCAGTCCAACATCCCACAACACAATTCGAGGGTAATTTCTCGTCGAGTGTGTCATTGGAGAAGTTTTTTTTTTAATCTCTATTCCATTCTTTCGCATTTAAGAGGCAGCAGACCATGGCCCCCTAACTGATGCGCGAATTAAACTTGAAATATCTGAATTTGAATCGATCTTAAAATATTTCATCAACTCGGAATATCTCCTCGCGCTGTTACAATAAATAAAATAGAAACCTGTTAGATACAGTCGTCTGACTGGCAAATAGAAAATGAAATTAATTTCTTAGGCTCCCGGGAAGTATCAAATAACAAAATGAAAATCGTGGAATCGTGGTGTAAGATTTAGAGGACGGTCCGAAAAATATCAAAGCTGAATAATTGCGTACCGGGAACGTACCAAAGTAATATTAGATTGACAAATTACCACCGACTCCATAAGCGACCCGGGGCTTTAATGATTCCGTATGAAGCTCCTGTGAAGCGGATCGCCACCTCGCCATCAAGCATTCCAAGTAGGCATGGTATATCACAAATCCCCGCCGTGAATGTTTTCCAGAATGTTTCATAAGCCGTGACTCAAAGACATTCGAATGGAGAGGGACACCGGATGAGATGCTTCGGAATTACTTCCGCCAGCGTCGCTGTTCTCGAGGGTATTTTAAAAGATAGGTACATACGACTCGGGGATATTTCAGAGGTAACACTCTTGCAGGGCTCTTGTTAGCGCCGGGTTTCAGAGATGCTTCTGACGCTACCAGAAAGATCGTTCTGTTCTGTAAATTTCCTCCTGCATCTCGCGGAATACGCAATAGAAACAGCGAACAGTTTCATCTCTCGCGCAACTCGGTAGAATAAAATTGGGCGCGGGACTGTTAAATCATAATTGTACCGGTTGTGTACATGGTTTACGGGTAACTGAGACATATCCTTGCGGTATTACTCGCCTGTCATACGATGCTTGCCGACAAATTTTAAGGGGGATGTATATACTTCAACGTTTTCGCGTTCATTTTTCTTTCGTCTGTTTTACCTAGGGTAAACCAACCAGTGAATAACCGAATTGTTGAATCTATGGGCCTTTGAGATTAATACTTGAATATATTTATGTATAACAACAAAACAACTGTTGGAATTGCATTTAAATTTATTTTTCTTCAAATTTCTATTAAAATAATTACTTATTCTTATCGTAATTTAAAAAAAAACAATTATAAAATGCAAAACGTGTAGAAGCCCAGCAAATGAGTGCATACTTTTAATAAGAATCGTACTTATTAATGTTTGCTTAATACGCGTAACTAAAAATATAGGATATTAAAAGTGCAACTACATTCCACTTATAAGCATATAATAATGTTTAAATTTATAATTGACATTTCTTTACTTAATGGTCATTCACTGGCATGCGGTCAATTACTGGTTGCTTTACCCTACACAGTTTTTTAGGAGTTGTTCTTGTGGAGTTTGCGCTTGGTTGAATATAAATTATTCCTGCGCGTCGAATATAAAAGCACAAATTTATAATTTTGTGGGAAGGGTTTCTGCTTACTTGGGACAGAAATGCATATGTGATAATGATATACATGCAACTGCGACGAATTCGGTTTCATTAACGGAATTGTCAGTCCAGATTACTATCTGGACATCCAGATCGATAAATAGTATCCACAATACATGAACGTCAATTATTCGAGCCAATGGAAGTCCAAAGCCGTTAAATCAGAATAGCTTCGGTAAATTATGCTCGGCTTTGACATTTATTAACGAACAGAACGTTGTTTGAGGAATATTATACATTCGCATTTAAATATCTTCAGTATTATCTATCAGTAATTAATACGTACATTGGATGTCTCTATTTATATCCTATTTATTAAATTCATTAATTCTACGCTAACTTTGTGGTAACAGAAAAAAATTCTCTTCCAATAACTTTCCTCTAAAAATTAACGAAATCCCATTTCTCAAACCTAATAAATCAATACTCCCTACAAAATGCAAATATTCTCCAATAAAAAGAACCATAATACTTTTCACTTTGATTTTCTTATACCAAAGAAATCACTTTGCAAAATAGCATCGAGAATGCGCTCCAAGCTTTAACGACCAAACTCTACTTTACATCCACCGCTATTAACACTTTTACCCGTTACTTGTACGATTCCGCCACGCCCGGCAAATTTGATTTATTATATGCATCCCTGTTTAATCATTATAAGCAAAGCCAAACAGTAGAATCCATATTACCAGTCGCTAAACGTTACAGCGCAGATGTTGGGGAAATGGTGGATCTTTCTACTTACTTGCTGAGCGCTGGGGGGCAAAGTAGAAAGATCAGTCGATTGTCCGGCAGGCTTGAGCCGTACATGAGGCCGATGCACGAGTCTGAGCCAGGCAGACCGTACCTCTTGCAGATGCTTCTCAGGTCAGCTTCTCTGTCCCGATCGCAGCAGCCGATCATCACCTCTTTGACGGAGCTCAGGTCGAGGAATCCCTCGTCGAGCGTCACAGACGAGCACTCGGACTGCTGCGCCGTGTACCGGCCCAGTATGCCAGGTGGCAAGGGAACCTCCGGATTGGCAGTCAGCGAGAACTCCGTGGAGACCGTGCCGCCGATCTGAGCGGTCTTTAAGGGGCTCCAGGGCGGTTTCTCCCAGACGAAGGTCCCACAAGCGCGATCCACTCGCGCGAACACCAAGGCCGTCCTCGTGGTGCCCCCCTCGCCATCCCAGTGCACCAGGGTTGTGCCATGATGCAGCACCTGGCACAAGAAACTTCGCTGTTACTAAACCACATTCAAACGTAGACGATATATCATAAACTATGATTTACGAATTATCTTGGCAACACTAGCTTATTCTAGGGGACCATTTAATCTATGAGATATAAATACTAAGATGCGAACGTTCACAGTTTCAACTATGTACTTGGACAAAAGAATTTGTCGAATTAGAGAGCGGTATAACATTTCTGCGTTCAATAATAAGATGCAAGTAGTGTGGTCAATCACTGGATTACTCTAAAATTTCTACCCCTAACGATTGAAGATTATTCACTTATCCGTTCTTCTATCATCTTCTGTATTCCCCTTTTACAATCCTCCGCGAGGACTCGCGTCTCCGCAAGCCACAGCTAAACCGCGCGTTCAAAGTTCATTAAAGATTTAATCCCTAGCTGGAAGCAGGGCAATGAAACTGGCAGGAATCGTCGCGAAAGTCTGGCCGCGTGATCTCGCTGACCGTAATCGCCGTGTTATTAAGATCGTTTCAGCGGTACTCGTTGAATTGCGGTGCACCGAGTCGCACCGCGGCCGCCCATGTTTACAACACGGATGGAACCTCTAATGCACTTAGAGCAGCTTTTACGCGGTCGGCCCTGAGTGCAGCCCCCGCGTGGACACTTGCGAAAGCGTTGCGCGCGAGGGGGAGGGGGCGAAATTATTTATCTTCGCCCGGGACGCGGTCGCGTTAATTTACGACGGGATAGGGGTCCGTCAGCGATGGATGCCAAGCCGCTACGTTTGCTTTACATACGTTTTAGTAGCCTTTTACCGTTCCGCCTCCGGCGAGCAGCGCGTGGACCAGCGTTGCGAAACGATAAAGGCAACTTGGCGTTATGCAAGAGTCAATAATGCAACCCGGTGCATTAATGTCAGCGTGAGAGACGGCTGCTGGTGATGCTGATAGGCGTTGCGCAGCGGGGAATAGCTACGGATGGGTTAACGATTAAATTTTAACTACTGCAAGCGTTTAGCGCCCAGGGTTAATAGTTCTAGGGTGACGGGACCTTTTTGGAGAATATAAGGCGGAGGGGTGTACATAGTTTCTTTGCGGAGTGTTCTAATTATTATTTTAGTATCTCTGAAGATAGGGAAGTGGTCGATAGGATCGAAGATCATAGAAGATGGAAGTACCTTACTAAAGTAGTAAGCGTTCAATGTACGAGTACCTACTTGGCAATAGGTGAGATGGAAAAAAATACGTTCGATGTTACGAAAAAGTAACCCATTTTTTTTACCACTCTGTTATTCTACTTTTTAAATATCGAAGACCTATCCGAGCATTGTGTGTGATAAGACGCCCGGTCCCACCCTTCCGCGAGCCCTATTAACGCAGCCAATTAATAAAAAGACACTTTCTTCGAAAGGATGACCCGGTTTCGCCTCGCCAGCCTCAACCCCCAACGTCTTCCACCTTTAATCCTTTTCATTTCTGACTGCTTCCCTCCCCTATTACTTCTAGATCTTTGCATCCCTCTCTTTCTCTACCTCTCGATCCCACCCTCCCCTTCTGGCGAATTTCTACGTAATACAGCCGAGGCAGCACGGCGAAGCTGGCCCCTTTGAAATCCTTTTCAAGCGCGGGGAAATTACACCGACGATCCCTTTTACCTCGATACCACGCTACGTCCAGCAACTAGAAAAATAGCCGGACGCTGGAATATTAATATTTCGAAATCGTCCGGTGGTAAGGTCGCGGGTCTTTATGCCCAAAACCTTTTCAAAGTCCCTGCTGCAGCTGTTTTTCGCATAAACTGGGATGAACGTGACGCGAATAAATTGCTGGAACGCTGACCGCGCGATCACTTCTGCCCCCGGCGGCTGACCAAGCGCTGACTTGTACTACTTAGGAGTTTAATCCGCTACTATTGCACCGTATATCTTGCAGCTTTAATTGGTATGTTTGACAACAACTGTGTGCGAGGTATTGGAGGAATATGCGCATCCCTTTGACGCTAGTTTTGCTTACACTCTGTCGTACTGTTTGTAATTAAACTAGGTTAACTTCAAACGAAAAATGTTTGACTATGCGCTCCTCATTTTTCCATTTAATTCTTTCCTTCGTCTAAATCTCTCTCTTTTTCAAACTCTGTACATCTCCAGTGACACTCAGTCGCACTGCAATTCACTGGCTGCAGTACCATGTTTGTTTAACCTTCTCAATTATTAAACAAAGTATTGCCCACACACATGCGATTATTTAGTTCATGCTTGCATTCTCTAACAACGTGCATCTAAAATATAAATAATCCATGCTGGTTAACAAAGTAACGAACCAAATCTCATTACAATCATGCACCGATTCCAATCTGTATAACAAAAGCGCAGGTGACACTGAAGAAGGAAGGAAGGAAATAAATGCGACACTGATTAATCTACTTTTCTTTATTGAATCTTCACCTGCAGAAGATGTAGGTCCATTCCTGTGTGGGGGGCCGCGACCGGGAACAACGCGACCCCGTGGTCGTGCGTAAGCGGCTGCACGGGTTTGTAGGAATCGAGATCGAGGTGGTAATCATTCTCGTCGCATTCCTCGACCATGTAGGTCTGCTCGATGGCGGTCGTATGAATGCTCAGCGTGCGATGAAGGGAACCTGTCGTCGCGTCCCTGCCACGGGCGTGTCGATGCTGTAACAGGAAACACGACTCGACCATGAACACCTCGAAACATCTCGGCTGCACGGCGCATGAATTTTCATGCAGCTCCTGGGGAAATTCGAACCAAGGAAACTCTGTTTCTGTTTGCCCCTGAATAAACCATTCACACTCCTCCAAAGTCCTCTAAGTCATCAATTAGACTTTTACCTAAGTGACTCCCCCCCGATAGTAGCGCCTCATTTCTGCGAGCTTTTATGCTTAAAGAGTCGCGGGCTATTTCAAATTCAAATTTCTTTCGAAAGGTTCGCGCTGTATGAGCATTTCCCTACGGCTGAGACATTTTTCCCACGGAGACAGGTCCAGGATCGTTTCAAACGAAAGGGGGCAACCCTCAATTTGTAAAAGTACAGTCTGACGAATCTAATTTCAGTGAATTCCGTTCTACGTTCAGCTCTTCAATCTACAAATACGAGTGCCCTCGTCGACGCTGAATTAGCAATCACGTATCTACGCGTGCCGCGGTAGACTCGGAGGGAACGATGCGAGCTCAATTTGTCGCGACTTGTAAGACAGACGTCTTCTAAAGTACATTCCATTATTTCGCGATGCATTTCTTCGTAATTATTGCCTGATTACTCGAGCACGTTGATGGGCTCGTTAAGTAATCGAAGTCGAAGTGGAGCAGTGAAAGATGAAGTTACTTTGGCGTAGTTTAAATGCGCGCGATGCAAGTTGACGGCGTCTCCTGTCACGCGACGATCAAGGAACTTATTTTACCTTATGGTATTCGGCGACCTCCTCGAGGACAGAAGTTGCATCACGGATGGGGGTGGACTCCTGCTTCTTTAAGGAACTACTTCTCGAGTTACATCCCGGGGACGATTCCGGGTTACTATCGGCGTCGATCTTCGCGGCGTGCCCTGGGGACGGCACGTTCTCGGAATCGGCATCCTTGCTGCGCGGCGACTCGCGCTTCTCCTTGCCCTCCTGCTGAGAATCGGGCAAAGGAACGAAATTTTTAGGTAAATCATTTGCTGCCGGCTGGTCTCCTTCCATTTTTAAGTTTCAATATTTCGAGTCTTCAGATTCGTAGCTTCAAGCTTGATAGAAACGAGTGCCTGAGAAGTCTGCAAGGATTTGCGTTTCAGTGTCGCGGAGTTTTAAGTTTTAATTTTAAAGTCATTGGTATTTTTGGTGACAATTATTACTGAAGATTTTTATAAGGTCCTTAGAAAAAATGCAGCTTGAAATGGAGTTTCTATGTGCTGCACGTCGCTCGAAATTTCATCCGTTTGACCCATTAATGCTTAGCGTTCCATTCCGAGGGTGGTTACCTTTTATGATCACAATAATCGTTCGCACTCCGATCGTCGATAAAGGTAACTGTTTCGTGAACTACGTCACGATTGCGCCAGAATTTTCAAGCACAATAAAAATCGCAGGAAAAGAAGATTAGCCAATGTATTAATTATTAACACCACGGTGAAATGAGCCTGCGCTGCGGTTGCTCTTAATAAATAGCACTCAGATATCAAGAAACTTTGTAATTGCTTAAAAGAGGTAGGGAAAGCAGAGTCGCAATTTTTCATCCCTGTTTTTCCTCTCTTACACTAAAGAACCACGAAACTTTTTATCCGAGAACGCTTCTTGTATCTCCAGTAATTTCCAGAATGGCATCGCGGTAGGGTGAAACTTTCGCGGTACTTGCACTTCGATGTCGAATCGTGGGAAATAAAGAAAAGAGTCTCTCTTAATATTGCCCTTATAAACGAGCAAAGTTTCATTGAAATCGATAACAGACACATTGGGGTGGCTCTTACTGTCTCGCCAACCTAAACGACAAATCTATCCCCAAAACTAATCCATCACTTGAAAGTCGTCGGAAACGCGTTGAAATCTGTCGCGAGCGCTGAGCACCTAAATACTCTCCATTAATAAAATACCAAAAACTGAGAATTCTTCTCGCTACAAGCAACCTAACAATTCTACGATACAAAGCTGCAGTAGCTGCCGAAAGAAACACATAGTTAACTTATAATAATTCTAATATTATTTACAATAACTCTGGTCGATGTCCAATCAATAGGATACAAATTTCAAGATATAATTTCAAGCGATAGCTCGAGGGGTGACAGCCCCTCTTTTCACCACCACTAATCCAAAGCAATAACACGGGCAAAAGTATTTTTGACAAAACTCCACTGCGCATCGTCGACTAAACAGTTTCTTCACGTACTATCTCCTCCCGGCCGCCAGCCTGCGCCAACAATTCCACAGCATCCTGTGTTTCCCTCAGACGTGATCCGATACAACGGAGCCCGCTTTCGAGGCTCAGCTGTAGCTTCGAGCGAATCCCAATTGTCTCTCTGCGAGGATCCTTTCCGAAGCGTTCCGCCCATTTTTCTCCGGCCTTCGGGCAGGGTGGAAGGATCGCTCGGTGGCTCGCGAAAGAGGTCTACGTCCTCGTAACAGGGAACGTGACGTGACCGAGCTTTATCCCGTAGTCTGTGCCGGGAGGTAGAGGAAGAGAAAAAAACGTGGCAGCACGGTTCTGGGCAATGGATCGGATTGCAGAATGCCCACCTGCCCGGAAGATACCGCGCCCCCGCAGTGGTACCAACCACCAGGCACTCTGCTTTAGCACGGGGCGGCCTTTATCGCGCGACGAACTTATCGCTGTTTCGCTCAACTACTTTACGGTTTCGTGCGCTGCGTGGGCGAGATCCAGCGACATCGTTTCCACGCAAAGTATTCTGAAAGGGGGTGCTGGCCCGTTCCCCGCCCCGATGCGCGCCCGTCGAGCTCTTTCTTTCGTGTTCACGCGTTATGCAAATCGCGATACGATATCGCCAAGGCTCCATGGAAATTCGTCTCCGTTAACGCGAATAAATCCCATTACACTCCAGGATTCAACGATTATAGAATGACGAGAACGGTGGACGAACGGGGGAGCCTGTTGCGCGAGTGTTTGCGTAATATTCTTCAATGTGTTCGCCGGAGTTTCGAGTTTCGTGTCACTTATCATTCACCCTTAATGGTTGCGGCGTTCTAAAGCGCTTAGATCATTGAAACGGCGGACAAGAATACCCTGGGTGATGGTGGAAAGTGCATAACGGCGAAACAAATCTCTCTGTCTCGCGTGAATGCTGCTCATTAAAGTATTCAAGGGAGTGGCGAGTCTAGAAGCTCGGCGTCCTCCAAGGCGACGATCATTAGCAACAAGAGCAAGTAGTTTCCGCCGGCCTACAACCATCATTGCTGCTGGAGGCCGATAGAAACCCCTAACCTTATCGCTACAGCTTCTTCTATCGATCCAGTCCTTCCCCATCAAAGAATCACTGTAAACAATCGTTCTCACCAAATAATCTTCTCCTCCCTCTGTTTCACCCTAATTCCAGGCAATCCCAGAAACAGCGTCCTCGAGGGTGTCGCAGCGTTTTAATATCTCGAGCTCCGAGTGCCATTTTCCCCTTTCGTGATCGCTGATGTTGAAACCGTCGAACGGCAGTCCGTGAAATATCGCGGGAAGAAAGGATCAGAGGAGACAGCACGCGCCAAAGGCGTGCTCGTATGCTCAGGTTTCAACGGTTCAACCCCTGCCAGCCCGTATCGCCGTGTTTTTTTTTCTCGTCTTTAAAGTGGTCAAACGAAAGGAAAGGGGTTGGTAATTTGAGTAGCTCTCCCGCCGTATCTCCGGGGCAACCTTTCGCCCCCGTTCGCTGCTCGTATTCCACGGTTCGACGCTTTCGCCCAGAGACGCGGCGAGAATGTACGGATTTTATCGAGGGAACCTCCTTGGCTGCCCGCCAAATCGCACGTGTACCTCGCTACAAGATCATCCGATCTCTCGCAGCCGCTCCATCCCCCTGCCCGCTCCACCGTCATCCGATACGTTTGAATAAGTGACAGGGAAGCGGCTGGTCCGTCTGTGTTGTCACGTGTCAATGTTTAAACCACTGATCGTTATTGACTCTCGGCCTCGGATACTGCGAGACGTATCGTCGGCGAGCAAACCGAGCCCACGCTGCAACCAGAGTCCGTTAATGGCGACTGAATTCGGCCAGGAGCTTTGCGTCGCTTCTACTTTATAATTGAACACTTAAGGCACTTTGGTGAATCTGCTCTCGCTTGAAATGACAGTGCATTTGGCACCTGGTAATGGGGACCAATTGGTTACGCACAGTGGCGCACTTAGAGAGCGGCCAACGGACCCTGGCAACCCCTAACGAAGGGGCTTTGTAAAAATAAGAGAAAGCTAAATTTTATTCTTTGAATAAACTGTTATAATCGCCTAATGAATTTTATCGAATTTGTAGTAAAAATAGTTTTACCTCTTCGACTCGGCTCTTCCCAAGATTTTAAATTCTGCACGCAGCTAATTATCGAATCCTCGTATCGTTTAAAAAACAATACTAACAGCGAGTGACGCGTGTAGCTTGATATTTAGGACATGTGAAAACGGCCCCCGCATTCACCGCGTAATTGTTAAGAATCTGTAAGTCTCGCAAACAAACTCGAAAGGTGTACGTAGAATTGAGACTCTCTGTAGCTGTGCGTCACATTCGCCCTGCCTCTCATCACGCACCACTACACGACAGCGATACAAATTCAAAGTTGCTGAGTTTTCAAAGGCAGGAAGAAGCGGAGAAGCGAGACGCACTCGCGAGCCTTTGTTTCCCAGTAACTGAGTTTGCCAATCTAATTTACCAGGCACAAAGTTCGGTTTTTACAATCTGTGATGCACGAACGCGGCACGGTAAAGGGTAGAGCCGCGTCTTCGCCGTCAGGCACAGACTCGGTCGTCGCGATTCCTCGTAGCTGTCTGTGCAAACGGTTTCAAGGTCTGTCGCGAGGTTCTCGAGGTGGCCAATCGCCGGGGGCGTGTTGTTACGGGGGAGCGGGGTTTAAGGGTCTACCTGCGACTCGGAAGCGATGACTTCTCGCAGCTCCCTGAGGAACGCCCCGAAGAACGGCACCACGGGACACTCCGGCATCGCGAGGGCGCGCGCGAGCGCGCATTCATACTCGGAGGACAGAAGGGCGGTGGAGAGGTTTTTCAGAACTGGCACCGGCTCGTCCACGCTGTGCCAAAAGGGCTTCAGCTTGTTGGATCTGGAAACAGAAACACCCCACCCCCCCGTGCTGGGTTATAAAAGTTCGATGGGACTCGCGTGGTTGCGCTGGCGCGAAATCAACTGGCCTAATGTGGCTACCGAGAACTCTTCCTCCGCTGTGGTATTTTCTTACCACTCTATCTCTTGTTGCTTTATACGAACCGGTAATGTAAAAGTAAGAACGGTGACCGCGATTCATATTTATATGTAGTCTCTAGGGGAGACCGGGGCTGGTAGGCTGGTTTTTCAGTTTTTGATTTTTAATAAATTATGTGGACGAAATGGCATTAAACCGGTTAGTATATTTGATAGGACTTTCGTGTACATCACTTGTACATAAGATCGAATATTAATTACCACAGCAATTACTACAACGAAGTGGATTGAAAATTCGTTAATTCGGAGGACTCTCGAAGTTGGGGAAACTGGCAAGGGAACACGTTCCCTTAATAACGCTGAAACCTGGATATCCATTCGATGGTAGATATCCGCGCAACGAGTTCCAGCGGTAATATCGCGTTTTAAAGAGTACCGCCGCGCGAGACCCTTCGCGAAGATGTTTAAACCGTGAGGTTGTAGGCCACGATGCCGCGATACACGTGAAATCCCAACTATTCGGTTAATCGCATAGTTGCCGAAACTGAAAGTCCCCCAGAAGCGGCGAGGATGGGCGCAGGAGGGTAAATTGTAAGTACAGGGGCCATCGAGGACAACGGTCGCGTCTGGGAGGATGCTCCGCCGCGAACTTTTATCTTCCCGGCTGCCGAGGGCCGACGAGTTTTACGATGTCGGTAATAAAAAACTCCTTTATCCCCATAACATCCGTTTTCAAAGCAAGGCTGCCACTCAAGGGCGAGCCCCGTGGCGGGATTGTCGGGATGGCTCGGGGCTGTTTTAAGGACGAGAAGATGCTGGTGAATCCAGGAGACGGCTAATGATTCGACAACGACTCGACCTTACTGGGGGATGATTATTTCCAAGCGTGTCCAGCGATGGTCTTTCCATTGAAACATATGCGCGCCGATCGATAGTATCTTTTGTGCGTGGTTTCGAACGGATGGCCTTGCTCCGCGTTCAGCAACGCGATAGAAGAATAATTCGATTCAAAAGCAATCCTGTTTGATGCCATTGATTCCAGCCGTACCCCTCTTTGAAACGGTGTAATTTATCCATCCGCGGGAACAGAAATGTTTAAGCTTTTACAGGGGGAACTGTGATCAAAGGTAGGGCGCGTTTATGCAGCTCGTTTGCCGTGGCATTTAAACATTTTTATTTGTACTGGCTTGCTGACTAAAAGGGGACACCTAATTATCTCATCCGATGCTGGGGATTTAAAAAGATGTTTGGTATGGAAACCATGCACCGTTCTGATAAGCCAGATTATTTATAATAATTTAAAGGCCAGCAAGCTTCTAAGGGTTACGATTCTAGCAACGCGTTCCATATCGTTCGCTTTCTGTTTAAAGAAAATAGAGTACATTCGGGGAATTAATATGTGCCTGTATAATTTTCTTGACTTGAAACGCGTTATTAATACGCTCAATTAGAGGGAGCAGTGTAATTAAGTAATTATCAAAGGGCAAATATTAATATTATACCAGCACCGCGAAAGAGAAACGTTACTTCTGAATGCTGCGAGAAACTAATTTCAGATATAATTCTCGACCATAGAATCGTGGAGACTAATGATCACAATTCCGTTTAACGACGTTATACTAAGACCTTGGCGCTATAACATCGCGGAGAAAGTGGAGCGGAGCTCTTTCTGCGAAGAGCCTCTGTTATATACTTAATGTTACTTATGTTCAACGACATGTACCGCAGAATTTTACCTACACCCATGTCTGTTCCGGGGATGAGCTCTCAGTATTCTTGACAGAATAGTTGATTTCGATTCAAGAGTAAAACTGAACTATTTCGAAACGCTTGCATCGTAAAATATCAGACAAACAGTTGCAAAAATACTCACTTAAGACCAGCGATGATCTCCATGGCTGAGTTAAAGTTGCCAGTGTTCCAGCAGGTCTGAGCAACTCGCAGGATGCAGGACAACACAGCTTGCCTTTCTTCTATCGTCGCGCCGCTGGTTATCGTGTGGGTGACCCATGAGCTCACCTGATTAAACACAGAAAGTCCCCTTACGTTTCAAATCATAACTAGTGTAGGCACTCAGCGTTTGGGAATGGCTTATGGTACGATTGGCACATAGGTGGCGCCCCGTTAGTTTGCGTATACGTAGAGTTCGGAAAAGAGTAACCTCGGGTAGTCGGCTTTGGATGAATTGGTAACACGACTGGCCAGGACGCAGAGGACCCGCAAATGGCGAGTCCGAGTCCCGTCGCCGCCCGAGGTTTTCCCTTTTTCGCCTACACTAGCGCATTGTAGAAGCTTCCGATCCCGTTAGTCACGCAAGATTAAGGTATTCCGATTAATCAAAAGTATTCTCCCAGTGTCCCAAAATATTTGCCAAGGGCGAGTTAAGCGAAACCCTCTGAATAGCCTGTCTTGAAAAGTCATTTATCAAAAGCTCTCGCGCCACTGAAATTCTTAAAGCGAAATCATCACCCCCATGTTTTGCAAACTACTTGCGAGCGTTTGTCTACGGATCGATGAAAGAATACCGCGAGATTACCTCATTAAATCGATTGATGAGCGTCTGAACGGAGGAGAAGAGGTTGGGGACAGGCCAGTTGGACTCTTCCTCGGTCTGGGTCGAGCTGTTGGCGGTGCTGGGAGTGCTGCAGCTGCGGCTCGGCGACGGGGGCGGCCTGACGAGTGTTCCCTGGGTTGTCTGGTCCTGCGACACGTGCCGCAGGTACTCCTGCGGCGGTACCTGGTAGAACAGCTGGTACTCGGCCTCCGTCAACCTGAGTGCCACCTCCTCGGGGAAGTGCAGCAGCTTGTGCAGATCCTCCAGCTCCTCAGAGCTCCGAGGCGGCTGCGGCTGCGGCCGCTTCTCCAGCTCTGATTAAACATTTCACCGCCGACTTTAATATCGCCGCCTGCTATCCCATCCCCCCCGTCACCCCGCGAAAAGTTACTCGCGATGGGATCAGCCCGAGGCCCCGCTCCATCGAATTAATGTTTCCTTTGTCGCGAGGCTCGCTGAGACATAAATGCCGATTTTTCTTGATCGTTTCTTGATCGACAGGGGTGAAGTTTGAACTCTTCATAAACACCCTTACGTACCCTCCCTCTTTATCAAGTCACAAGTAACGGCTAAGTATCCGAAGCGCTCCCTTCTTTCAATATTATACCGCATAATTCAACGCATCACATTCCTCGAATGCTTCCGGCATATATTACTCGTTGGCCATTATACAACATTCCGTCGCGCGAAATCATGCGAAATTGCAGCGCGCGCGGCCGCGCCGGGCGTCATTAAACGGAACGGTTACGGTTACTGGCGCAACTGGAATTCGGTTTTTCCTTCCCTTTTTCCCTGCGAGCGGCACAGTTCGAGGGCGGTAGGAAGAAAGCGCGCGTATTAAAGTGTTATTCGAAGCATGCGGGCGATGTTAAATCTGCCCCAGTTCCGCCGAAAATAATTAAGATTGGCGGGGCTCGTCGAGGGAGCCCGTGTACGGGCATAATAGGCGTGCACGAGAGGATCCGGGAAATCCGCGAGTGGCGTCCATTTGTGGCGACAAGAGGAGCTAGCTGCCTTGCAATTCGACGCGTTCGGTCGCGCGCGTAACGCGAATCCCGCTGTTATTAAAGCAATTCGTAATCACCAGCTACCTACGCCTCGCCTCGAATAAAACATATCGCGGCCCAAGCCTGGGAAGCTCGTTAGAACCGAGCGACTCGCTATTCTAAATTCGATTGCAAGCCACGGTGCAAATGGAATGACTCGATCCGCTCTCTCATCGCGAACCGCCGATGAAATTATTCCTGATTCTCTCCGCATTGTTTAAAAGCGAAGCAATTATTTATGTCTCGACAAAATCCGCTCTTTAAATCAATGGAAAAATAAGGACGCCCGGTAGATGGAACTGCGCGATCCTCCGCGTCTCTGGATCCCTCCGAAGCCGTCTGGAACGAACTATTAACTAAATTAAGTAAATGGATACGCGCCTGCATTGTGACTTTGTTAGCCCGGACCTTGCTTATTCGAAGGAATCTGGTCTTGGTATCTGGTAAACTAAACTTGCGCCTCGAGCCTGTTATCTGAACTGCAATAGAGGGGTAGTTTGGTCACGCCTGCGCCGTACATTTGTCAGAGGCATTAGCCGAGCATGTGTGGGTATAATAATACGATTGTAATAACAAAATTCCATCTGTAATTCGAGTGCTCGGTGCCGGGTTACGTTCCGCGACCTGGGTTCAAAGGATTTGCGTGCGAGCCCGTATCCATCGGTATCCGGTGCACGTCGATCTACCAGAACGCCGATGGAGCTGCTCGCGAGCTGGTGAAACAATGAATCTGACGGGATCCGCGGGAGCAAACATGATTAACGATTAGCGGACCTCCGATCGGAGAGCCGGGGCTCTGCTCGAGTCCCATTGGCGGCGTGTAAACACACCGGAGAAAAGGGAGCGGGCTTTTTTTGGACCGGGAGCCTAACCCGGCTGCGGCGGCAGGATGGGATTTCATTTCTTCCCGCGTCTCTCGCGGTTCGAGCGCATCGAACGATTGAAATTACATCGAGGGTATGGCGCATAGGTGGTTTTGGTTACATTATTACGCTCGGAGGAGATGCGTCCTCGCGGAGAAGAATTTATGAAATTTATGACACAGCCCCTGGAACTCGTGGAAACGGTTTGCTACGCGGGCACGAAGCACAGGGCGGAAGCTTCGATAACGGAAGAGGAGAAACTAGAAAAGGAAGAGGGTAAGTAAGGGGCAGAGACAAATATGTGAAAAATAGCTGAATATTAATAGAAGATAAGATTTCGTCGATATTCTGCATTGCTATTCAACTAAAGGGAAATCTTTAACTTCGATCGGCGATGATGAGATAAATCTACTTGCTAAAGCTCGCTCGTAACGTTTTAAGTATCGACTTGGAAACTTCGCAGTATCTAGGCTCTAGGTATTCTTCGGAATTCAGAGACTCGTAGGAGGAACGCGAGCAGGCACAAGGAAGCTTACTAATTACGGTTCTGGCGTGCATCAGCTTGACTGACAAATCGATGCAATCTGGTAATGATAAGGCGACCCAAGGAGGAGATAGTCAAAGCGGTCGTTGCAAATATTGACAGAGCGCCTGTCTTTTCGAACGTAATGTCCCGCTTACGTGATTAATACGCGACTCGAACAAGCACGAGCGCGACGAATCGGTTGGGAGAATTAAGTTCGATGTAGCTATGCGATCTCGCGGTGAAAAATTGTACGGCACCCGACGCGCTCGTAGACGCTGGTAAGTAATAAGAATGTCGTTTAGAAGCTAGCAACCCGATGACGCGTAGCGAATTAAAAGTCGAATAGCGGGTCGTTTACCCTATATCGCCCTGAGTTTTAAAGGCTATCAAATGTCGGAAGCGTATTATCGCGGAGCGTGAGATTAGTAACGGGCCGATAAAAGCACTTGCAAAATATAATTTACAGCGGGGCGTTTTAGATGTGGCATTTCAAAGGGGAGTCGCGTGAGACAAACGCGAGTGCATCGTTTCAGGATATACGCGGCTCGCTTGAAAGAAAACACGGTGAGCGATGCAGTGTACAGGGCGGAGTAATCTGTTTCTGTATAAAATATTATCTGGGATATGTTTAGCTTGCATAAGTATTCCCAAGGTACCTAAGTATTCCTCCCTCCGACTCTAACAATGAATACCAAAACACAGATGCGTCCCTTTGATCAATTATTTAACTAATAAGGGGCACCCAAATTTATGCGAGTGAAATATATCCCTGGTGGGCGGGCAAACGAGTATAAGTCAAATTTTACCTCAAGCTTGCACAGCTTCTTTTTTTTAAATTTAACACCTCATCTTACATAGCACTTTAAATATTCCAAGTGTCTTCCTGCAAAATTAATAATTCTGTCGCGTACTCGCTTGCCCGCCCACCCAGAGATGTATCTAACGGTCGATAGTTAAATATCACAGCTATTTATATGACAGCGATGGTCAAGGGGAAGTTTAAAATTAAGAACACCCTGCTTCTCTGATGCAAGAATAATTCCTTAACGTTACGTCGCAGTGTTTACCGTCACCCTTCATAGTTTAAGCTCCCCGTTGTCTAGTAACTAATCCAGCTAACTGGCGGCGGGCCAGGAGAAGAAACAGCAGCGCAGAGCCGCGATCAAAGGGGCGTATCTTAAAGGAGCCCCTGAAAGGGCGATTAAATCTTTGGACCAACCTTATCAGGTAATGGTTCGGCCACGTGGGGTGGAGGAAGCGGAAGTGGCTGCACTGTTCGCCGTTGGCGGTGGTGAAAACGGCGCTTCCACCCCTCGGGCGGAATCGCCACTGCTCTCACCGTTGGAATCAGCCCGACGACCACGACGGGTAATCCCCACGTAGTTTTGCAGCCTGCATCAGGATGGCTCCATTGACCTCCACCCGGGGCAGGATCACTGGGACAGTTTTCGCCTTCCTTCTTCTTGCCCCTTCCCCGGCCACCCACCCCCCGGCGCTTTTTGTCTCTCAAGGATGCGAGCGTCCCTTTGTTGACCTGAAAGCCAAGGGATAAGAATGGTTCAGTAACTGGGATTTATCGTCGAACCAGACGAAAGGGGTAAGCAGCCCGCAGGGCGAAAGAAGAGATGGGGCGGTTGGAAGAAACTTCGGGAGGAAATTAAACTGAGTTTCGTTGACTTTTCGAGGATATTCCATTTTTCCTCTTGATTCAGAAGGAATTTATGGAGCGGGCTTTATCTTTGTTATTTATGTGTGTTGTAAGCAGATTGCGGGGCTGCTTCGGTTTGATATAATGTCCATTTTCTGCTGTAGGTACTTATGGCGCGTGCTTCGTGTGAAATCTGAGTTATCTTTTGATTAAATTAAATCTCCAGTGTTTCACTGTTGCCACCGAAATCCCCACGCTGTCTAATTCCTTTCGAGTTGCACGCACAATTGCTAAAGAGCTGGCTCCTCTGCTTTAAAGCACTCGGTTCATCATTGAATTCCCAATTCTGTGATTCCCCAATTGGATAATGCGTCTCGAGTGACTGAAACGATCTACGCTCCCATCGATACCGAATGTTATACCTCATACTTTCAGCGCACTAAATTATCCCGACTGTGTCCTCCACAATACACCGTCATTACCCCGCGCATTACTATAATGCAGATCAGCCTCAATTAAACTGATTGCCGTCGTTGTCCGATCGTTTGCTCGAATTCAATACCGCTCTGCGTATCAATAGTCAGCCACGTACGATCCGCATTAGGAAATTACGTTCACTTGTTGACGCGCACGGAATCGCGCACCGATGCGAAGCGAATCGAGGCTGATCGAACCGAGTAGAAAAGAATCTGACTGAGGAGGAGTGAGTGGGAACCGGTCGGTAAACGCCCAGGTGTAATCGTCAGCCAGGAAGTTTCGGAAAGCGGAGTCACGTTAATCCTTAAAGCGACGAGAAGCTTGCCAGAGGTAGCTGGCGAACTGTCGCCGGCAGAATGCACCGGTAAATTTAACGACCCTCGGAGGGGCGATGTTAATTTCTGTTTCGTCGTTCTTTCCGGATTAAACGTCGGGCCGTTGCGGTGCCAGCGTCTTCTCGAAACTCTCGCGACTTAACGCCGCAGTTCGGGGAATTCAGTCGCGGACTCTTGCCGAAGGGAGCATTCCGTTCGCCGGCGCTGGTGTCTCGTGACAACGAACCGCGACAATTTTCCTATTTCACCTGCATACATCGCGGGACGAATAATTCCGCGATTCCTTTCGGCGCAGGGAATCTGCATAGCTCCTTCGCTCGCAGCTATTAATTTGCCTAAACTTTTTAATGTAATAACTTTGATAGCGGTAGCTGGTGCCCAGCCTCTTCCGAGTGAAATGCGATAAGAGTATCTCGACTTCCTCATCTTCTGAATAAATGACAAATGTTACTTCTTGCGGCACGTCCGAAGACTATCTCGCGCGGTGGAATGATGACAAAGCACGCGTTATTACTGCAATTAATTCTCCATTTAAATCAAAGTGCCTGTTATTAGATTTCACTGCCCACGAGCAGACTTGATAGAGCGACTCCTCGTAACGCTCGAGAATAATGGCGGCGAGGATAAGAGTATCAGCGTTAATGTTGAGCAGGCTTGTGTTAAATTAATCTACGATCTCGTGTATCCATGGGCGGATTAACGAAGAGATTTCATTAAACGAAAAGGGATCTGGTTCGAATTTGTAGTTTGCCGAAAGCTTCTTAGAGATATTTCGTGCCTTTCCATTTGCCACAAAAACCATATCCACTTTGATCGCTGGAGCATTTATCCTTCAATCAGTGCGCGCTTGTACACAGGCACGTGTCGCTTCCGAGGAAGGATATTCTCTTTCCCAAAGAACTCGACAGTTAGAATCGATCGTGCTCCACGTCTTGTTTATACCTTTAACGACACTTTAACGTTCTTGTTAACCCAGGCCCTTCAAACTTCCCAAGAGTAGCATTACATTGGTAAATACTCTTCGCATAGCTTGTACCAAATTCCGTATTCACCGCCCCAACTTCAGGATTCATCTCGCAGAGTGAAAGCAGTCGATTTCGGAGGAAGGAACTATTAATAAACCTCGGCACGATAAACTTCCCTTCGCCAGGGACGTTCAGATCGGCTCGAAAAGACGCGCAAGCACGCGCGGTTATGGATTGCAAGAGGGAAGAAAGAAGCAGAGACGAAACGTAAAATAATGTCCCAGGCATTCCATTTAAACTCGTGCCGCGCTAAAGAAGTTTATCTCGTTTGCACTTGGTACGGTGTACGCGATATTGTGCCGCGTCCTGTTTTTCCGCCGCAGACTTTATGAAAGCAACGGGCGTGCGTTGGCAGGGGAAATTCCGCGGGGGCGGCGAGAATGTTCAGTAACTTTTCAGGTTTATTAGTCTCGAGGGTGGTGCTCGTGTTCTTATTGAAACAAACTTCCAGCGCCGTTGACTAATTGGACGATACGTTCCTTCCTTTACCGAGTGCACAGATTCCGGCAATTTCTCCGCGGCCGCGGAACAGTCCCTCGACGTTCAATCTGTCCGCAAAAAGTGCGCGTTCCGATCGAACCGAGGAGCGAGCTTCCTGGAGACGTTCGCGGTTCGATATTAATAATTCAGTGTCCCTTAAAAACATGGAACGATTTGGAGGATAAAACAGCGTCCTCTGAAATGGCGGGGACAATCTGAAACGGGATGATCCCTCGTGCTGAAAAGAACTGGAAACACCTCTACCGTTTCGCAACCCGATGCTTCGCTCTCGAGATGTGGGCGCTTAAAGTTTCAGACGCGACTTCCGCCGCGCACCATTTAAATCCCTGACAGCCTTTGGGAGAGAAGCCACAGATTGCGGAATGATAAAGAACCTTTCGAACCTTCCTAGAGCGAGGGACTTCCATGTTTCTAATTCTCCTGAAATTTTGCAGCGCCCTTCTCATATATGTATGCTTTTCTCCGTTCGGGATGCAGCGCAGTTATAGAACACCATTTGCAAGTGATATCCCCGATAAATAGTGAAAAAAGCAGATCTTTTTGAGAAGCTTCTCTGGGGACAGGAACGAGATTGGACGCGATGAATTTTGATGATCCGCGCATTTTAATTCTGCTCATCCATTCACGTTCTGTATGCTTAAAATCAAACGACGCAGTCTGTTTCGCCGGCTAGCGGCTCGTCCCATTAATCCACGGCCGCCCGGCAAACAAACGAGTCAATTCTGTTCATCAGGTTTTATGTCAGCGAAGTAAACGGAAGTGAACCGGCGGGATTCAATTTTCGTACCAGCGAACCGAACGAAATATTCATTTACCGTCACTTATATCGCCGGACGCATCCGTATGAATTAACCCACGCCTTTTCCAGCCGTTTCGCAATAAAATAGCGTCCACTAAAGTCATGGGACATGGTAGTTTTATTCTGACACAATTCTAACGCCGTGAAACTGAAAAAGGCTTACAGAAGTCTCTGCGCGAGCGAAAAGGGATATTTTATACATTTCGGGAAAGAAGACGAGTCAATAATTATGGAGCGAGAAATATTTCTTGATATCAACCTTGTTAATATTAGCAAACACTAGAGCTCGGCATTCGCTATGAAGCTTCCTCTCTCTCTCTCTGCGGGATTGGAGAAAGAAGGATCCATTTGAAAAGCGCAAATGGCCCCGAACACGTAAGCTTCTGCGAGGGGTTGCCGTTCAGAGTCGTTTTGTTGGGTTTCTCAGCGTTTTTGCATCCTTTTACTTTTTCATCGCGCACCAACAGCCGTTTTTGTGCTGCGGATATTATGGTGCAGTATCGAGCGCGCTTTAAAGCTGACATAACTGACCGGAAAATTCGTGAATGTTCGCGCTACGGTTTTTTCCCCTCGTATCACCTGATTGTAGGCCTCTGTGTCAGCATCGTTTACGAAACGTGTTCTGTGTCATTTTTCAATCCGCGCACATGGCGCGAAGGACCGTTGTCCTGGGAAAACGAATGCACTCTCGGCTACCTATGTAACTAAAAACATCTAGTAATTTGAAAATCTACAATACGAAACTTCCTACAAGTTAATTGTCTCGCGAAATTGCGGCTGTCTTTAATATTTTGAATTTCCAATTTATCCATCAATATATTTAATGAATTTTCTTAATCTTCTTGTTTCTCTACTTTAATTCTTACTTAAATCGCCATTTAGTTTCTGGTTCCACGGATCCCCACGGGCCCGAATGTATTACATTACACGTTTTCCATCGCCCCTTTATTTTCCACCCTCTGCGGCAGGGCAACGAAAGCTTTTATAAAGTCGCGGTTAAATCTCATCACAGGGCAGCTTTTTCTTCGCCCTCGTGAAACAATGTTCCTGGTATCAGCGGGGAGAGGCATCGGAGTGTACGTGGCGAGGTGGGTCGAAGGGAGAAACCGTGTCGCTCTTTCGGTGCGTGCATCGTGGAGGATATTAATGCCATTTTTCCCGGTTAAACCGCATTTTCTTGGTGAACGCTCATAGTTCAGGTAGCGCGAGTATAACGCAGTTGAAAAGTCTCTAACAAGTATGAGGTGGAACTCCTCGCAACGGTGACTAAAATGGAAGAATTATTTCGTTGATCGTAGTCAAGGAGCGCGTAGATTTTAAACAACTAACGTTAATGATTAAAATCATTGAGAAAGGTACATTGTACTGGAATACTTTCTCCTTACGAAAGAAATTCATTATGGGCTTAAGGGTCCACCCTACTTTGCCACTGAAACAGGAGGCCTATTTTCATGAATTTTTTTTCACGAACTATTGTGCGGATTTTAATGTTTCTTTTTGTTAAATATTTATTATTCCTTGCTGTATAGAATTGTATTTTTCATATTTCCAGAATATAATTATTCCGAACGTGTGGATTTAAGTCGCAATGTTTGTGCCTTTAATAACTTATCAATCTCCTACCATAAGTTATCGAGCAGATAAAACGATCGTCGTTGATCCTTCGAATTGTATTTGGTCCTTTCCATGGAGTTCCACAACGTACCACAGAAGTCGTAGGACGCGAGGAAGTAAAGAAATACAAGAGCGCAAGTGATAGAGGTGCGTCAATGGTCAGACGCGGCTGAAACCAATATAACTGTATCCCTCCGATCGTTGCCAGTGAAAGTTGCGCAGGCTAGTAAGAGCTTAAAAAATATGTACACGCTTTGTGCATGTTATTTTATTTATGATTCTGAAGCTACCATTCTTTCCAGCTCGTTAGAAGTCGTGTGACTTAGTTGCAGCTTCGTACATTCCCTCGAGGCAGCTTGCAGGAGATTTTTCACCGCGGTTATTTTTCATACGAGGCGACAAACGGTTCGTTTACAATACAGTAAACACTGGGAGTGCTTAACGGGGAAAAAATTGCACGCCGAAATCGTTGCCTCCATTCGAGGACTCTCGAGCGATGGGTTAAAAAAATTGCGTTTAAAATTTCGATACTCAGTGGTGCTGGGCGTATAATCGGATTAAAGCGGAGGCATGTTTCCACGGGGAGGTGACGAAATATTGGGAATATCTAAAAACGACACTGCATGGAAATAAAATTCAAATGTGAAAGATTTGTGAATCGATAGGGGTCGATGATGAATAAGTACTTCGGGCGAAGGGGAAATCGAGGAATCGAACGATGTTACTTATTCGCTTAACTTAATGGAAGACCAATCTCTGTTTCACTTTCGATCTTCCAAACCGCAACACGATTGCTATATATCCTGCAGTTTCAATTACACGATCGTTACTCCGTACACTTCTCCATTCACTCCACTTCTATGGATTCGCTATCGAATAGGATATTCATAATGGGGCACAAAATAATCGTTTCCGTTTAGTCACTGTGCACGATAACAACAGATCAGCGCAATGGGTATTAAATAGAGCCTCGTTTTCTTTCGATATTCAAGACCAGCTCAAATAAACGTACCGCGGTTTACCGATTCCCTCCGGAGAAAGTGTAACGCGTAGAATAATAGAAGAATATAAATTGTTGCACTATCTAACTCTGCGAATAATCTCTTTTCCAAAACTTCGCTCGACCGAACTTTTAACACTCCACTGTACCCTTCGAAATATTTCCCGTCGATTAAAGTCATTCCATCGACATTAGAACTGCCATTACGATAATTACATTCTGACCACATTCCAGCGGAGTCTGAAAATTGCCGGGGCCCTCGAATAAACCGAGCGACCTTACAACGCGATGCAAACGACAACTGTTTCTGCGCAATGCGAACGTACCCGATGCGCCGGCATAAATAGATGAGAACTCAATCTGTGCATAGCGACGGATTAAACCAGCGATAACAAAGAAAGAAAAGCGAAGCGAGAGAGGGGGGGGGAGGGGAGGAGAAAGCTGCATGTTTACGCGGGTACAATTACACGAGTCCTGGAAAGGAAAATCGCTGCCCAGTATTTCCCAGCGGGTAACAAAGTAGAATCTGCGCGTTGCACCCACGTATCTCTGAACAGACGGGAACCAATTGACCGCGGAGTTTGGGAGAAGGGCGAACGAGAAAACGAGGGGCAGGGACGTGTAATATGTGGGGCGGTCGATGGGGCCGTCTATGCTGCGTAACCTGTCCAGAGGAACCTTTACGTGTGCTCGGAGGTTTCGCATTGCCGTGCTTCCGCGCACATTATACCGACGGCAGCAAATTAACGAACGACAATGTTGTGTATGCGCGTGCACTTCAGAGCTGGCGCAGAGAAGAACAGAGGGAGGCGACTGGGAGGAAGATGAGCCCGGATAAACTTTACATACGTACGTACGTATGGAGCAGGCAGTGTGTACTTATAGTTAGAAGCAACCTATGTTGCGAGCGAACTGAATACACGGCCGCAGTCGGAAGAATCTGAATTGGCCACTCAAGGCTGCTTCCTCTACTGGGAAGCATAGCTTTTCCGGGGCAAAGCTTCGTAGGAATATTCAAGGCCAAGTGGCGCCCCTATCCTCTCTCGATTCGATTCACCCTCGTTGCTTTTTTATGGGGTCTTTGGTATTTCTATCGCGGTTAATATCTTCTGTGACGATAGGAAGTACCTCGGAGTAGAAGCTCCCTTTTCGCTTGCTCTAATAAGTGATAGAGGAGGAAGAGCGCCGGCTTTCTATTTCACCTTTCCTTTCATAATCCTTATCACTTTGCCCCCGCCTTCTCTGCGATGCCAGAGATTGTACTGCCATTGCCACAGCGGGGGAAGATAGTAAGAAGCAGGAGCTCGAGGTGAGGGACAAAGTAACCTGCTGCTTCTTGATGAAGCCTTAAGATGGAGAGATACACGGGCTTGTAGATGAGTTAACGGACACAAGCGGATACTCCGAGGGCGAGCGCGGAGCATGCACCCACGCAATCACGTGTATCAATCAAAGATAGGAGGAAAAGACACGTACGTTGCATATGCAGCGGCACGTAAGTGTCAAAGCAAGTAGATGCACATAGAGCCGAGGCTGCACGCGTAAGGCACAGCTGTATTTCGAGGCTTTTATCAGCGTCACTGGCTGAGGCGTCTAGCTACACCGTGCGCCGTGAAACTTCATTAACTCCCATTTGCCGTTCGACGTACGGCTGACGAAGAAACCGGAAATACGGGCGTAGTACTAATCGAATTGTCCTAACTCGCAGAGGTACCAAGAATTCTCACCCAGAATCGGTGGAGGGCAAAGTTGCTGGCACACGTTTGGACGATTCATTGCTTTACAGACGTTGTATAGAAGTATCAAATTATTACTAGATGCTATATGCATCCCGTCTTTAAGAGGTCATTCCACTGTGGAGTCATGAAAAATGGTCATCTTTTTAGGATTTATTTTTTAGTAAACGGAATGTTCAACGTAAATAGTATGAAATTTTTAATCAAAAAAGGTTTCCGAGGTCCCTGCGATACCCACTGATGTGCTGAATAATATTTGAAAATTTCAGACTAATTGGTCGAGTAGTTTTTTTCCAATCACCTGCACGAGTCGAAAAAGCATTGTTTTGAGATAATCGCGTTTAAAGTTTGAAAACAAATTAAAAAATTCTTTTAAACTTTTTTGTATAATATAAGAGCACCTTAATAAATACCAAAAATATTTATTGCATTATATGTTGTATCTATGAGGAAAAAAATCTTTAAAAATAGCTTATCTTTTCAGCCGATCAAAGTAGAACGACCCCTTAAACTTCAGCAAAATTATTTCTCTTAGATTCCTACGTTTTGACGAGTCTCCTTATCACCCGGCGGGTTCTTTGTATTGTTTGGTATTAGAAGCGAAGATTACGCAGATGTTTAAAAATGTCGTTCAACCTCAGAATGCACTAACGAACAAGTGTGTTCAGGTGGATCCCTAATGTGTACCCACGCGCCAGTGACACGATATGTGCGAGGCATATAGTAGCAACTCGACGATGGACCCGTTATCACTGCTTCTACTGGAGATCCCGCGATCGATCCTATCGACTATCAACCTCCATTAAGTCGCTCGTTCACCTGTTACCCCCCGTACCTTCCCAGTATCCCTTCGTGTAGACGCGTTTACCGTACATGCGACGTCAAGACTAATTTCGATGCAAGTAATTAGGATATTTCGATGACCACAGTTTCCTCGCCGGCCTAACGGCGGCCGTCTTAAATACGCCTCTATTTGCCACTTTGAACACTGATACTATTTCAGTGGCGCACTCAGGATTTAATCTCGGGGGAGCTGAGTTGAAGGGATAAAAATACTTTGAATGCAAATTCAATAAAACGCATTAGATAAAAATAAATAAAAATATATTTACAGAATAAAATCAGTTTCCCTTTCTATTTACAGTCCCTTCTTGGCCCTCCTTACCCCTTTTCGGTGCGCCACCGTGTTATTTGTGTGGTGTAAGTTTGCTTCCCTTTCCAAGCTTGCAACTCAAAGTTTATAAGTCTGTGAAATTTCATTAACATCGTATCTTTTTTTCAAATATCTCGCGGCAGGTACCGCGACAGACGAACACAGCGAAAGTTGAACGCGTTGTAGAGAGAATTTAGAGGGCAGCTCGCCGAAAAAAGGGGGCCTTTGGAGCGCCGGCATTATATTACTTTGGGGAAGCGGTTATTTGCCGTTCTATGGATTCATGGGGAACTTTCAATGACTTTTAAACTGAGTTTAGCCAGCAAGTGGGAAAGGACTTTCGCAACTGCGAATGAGTGCCTTAAGAGACACTTAATTGAGAAGAAAATTTCAATCTTCCCCGCGGTCCTCGGCGTTCGGGTAATCTTTGGTCAGAAATGACGAAGAGACTAATGGGACTACAGGAAAATATGAAACGAGGCATTGAGAGCAGAGACGGACTAACCCAGACTGAAAATAAATTAATTTTTCCAATTTTATACGATTAGCACAGCCTATTGGAATACATTATTGCCGCTAACTATATTTCGCAAAAACATGGGTTGGTCCGTTTTTGCTCTGAATGCTTCAAATATAATATCATATATCGTTCCAACGGTGAAGTTGCAACGTAAAGCTGAAATTTTTGCGAATCCAAGTGAAACGCTCGGATTTAATCGCGAACGTGTGCTGTGGTAATGTATTAAAGTTAATTAAATGTCCGCAGTATCGCAACATTGTCATTGGAGTGGCGATATTCATTGCAGGTCGAGCTTCCAATGAAATAAATGTCTGCGCGAAACGATTATCCCTCCCCGTCGGAAGCAATTACAATAAATGATCGAACAGTGGCGACGATTACGAAAGAGCCACTCGCAAGATTCCGGGGAGAATTTCGAGCGTAGGACGGCGGAAAATTTCTCTCCCTTTGCTTGACTGGATAAACAGTTATCCCACGGTTGCCAAGAGGAGAGTAAGAAGAACTCTCGCCCCTCCCCCAGTCATCCGCGCGATTCGTCTCCGTTAAGGGAAACGGATTCAGAAGATTTCGAGCGAATATCGCGAAAAATCGCTCGCCGTTTCTCGCGATTGAATAGCTACGGGCTCTCCATAGATTCATCTCGCCTCCTGGAATTTTCCCAGCACTTCCTGCAACAGCCTGAACCTTGACCTTTTCGCGTCTCTTATTTGCCCTGTCAAACGGCTTCCACCCCGATGGTCGCTTAATAACCAACGACTCCGACCGTATCCCTGCTTACAGTTTCCGCAGGCTGCCTCGTTGATCGCTGATCCAATTACAATAATCCCGTTGATGGACTTCTCCTCGGTCCACCGGCAACTCGCGGCGAAACAAAGAGAGGAAAGATGGAAAGCATCGGGAACGCGAGATTGATCGTAAAGTCTGAGCACAATGACATTATCCAACAAGGCCGGAGATTTTTATTGAGAAACTGAGGCGTCGCAAGTGACTTAATAGCCCAGGGGGTTCTTCATTGTTGATTAAAGAAATTCTAAATACTTTGACTACTTATGAGATTTTGTTTATGCAGGGGCTTTTAAATTAAGAAGGTTTCGGTACAATGGTCAAGGTATAAATGTGAGATTGCGAGCTCGCTATGTGTTGACAGGGAACTCTGACAGGGACTTAACCCTTCGTGGTCACACGGGGTGTATCGTACCCCAAGAATAATTTTCGAGTTAAAATGTCGTGTCTTTACGACTTCCAAAGCGGATTTATCGCAAGAAAAAAAAAATAAATATAAAATCGCTTTTTTCCCACAACCGTGGAAAATCGCTCATTTTCAACTACAAATTTTATCAAAATTTACATTTCTAGAAAAAGACTATTGGACCATGATTGTATAAGTATTACGAACGTACAATTATCGCTGAAAATGATTCAAAAATACGAATATGGTAACTCAAAAAATGACGCTGCGGTACAGTGAACTCCGTGTGACCAACTTGTGATTATAAGGAGGTGTGACCACGTAGGGTTAATAATGTTCGGTAAGTAAAAGAAGCTAGAAGTGTAACATGGCTGCACGGAGTAGCGCGGATGTATTATAGCTACGACAAACTGAAATGCGTGGGTGTGTTACACTCGCGTCAATCTTTGGTAGTCGATAATTCCCCGACGTATTAATTACCTTCAACCTGACTCAGGAAACTGTCGTTCACCGACCACGGTGCAGTGATACTTTTAACTTGCAAGCTTCCATTAAATACACCACAACAATGGCTTTATTCTGGATCAGCGAACAAGTTTGTATACCACGGCCCTGATATTGCACCTATTATTTAAGAGAAAAGGGGAAGAATGACAGCGCTCGCTCGATTGATGCTCGAATTTCTGCGAAATCCCGATGCGACTGATTGAGCTTGGAATGTCAGAGAATTTTACGAGCACCGTTCCCGTTCCATTTATTATCGACGAAAGCTCGTATTTCTACAGCAGCAACTATAAAAGATCTATAAAAGGACGGAACTCGGAGCTCTCGAGATTTGCATTTGATTTGATTATGAAAGGGACTCGGAGCGACCGACGAGCAAAGTCGCTTTGGCAATACGGGCGTGGATGCAGTTGCGAGTGCAGCTGCGGAGCTCTGGCAGACATTAAACTGCGAAACGCTGCTTTGACGTCTTATTAAGCGTTCGTCGGCCCCTTCCGACCGTTCCCCGGGCTACCACGACGCGATTAATTAAACAATCGACGCCGAAAGGCGGGATTCTTATCTGCCACTGCCGCGACTCGAAAATGTGCTCAATTTTCCGTTGCGTCTTCTGGTGTGCCGTCGTTCAAGGAGTACAACGCTGTTAAAGCGCGCATAATCGTCGAAAGCGCAATGAAAACCGTAAAACGTGCGAATCTGCGAGGGTTTGCATCCGCTTCAATGAAATTATTCCGCGATCACTGGAATACCCCGGCACGCCAATTCCGCCTGCTTTTTTCCGCAATGAAATTTCGCGGCGAATGGCGATGTCGCGGCTCGGGTACGGGGGGGGAAAAAATGCAAAACCGCGTGGGTGTCGCGAGGCCAGCTGCGCCGCGAATTTCTGTTGCAAAAAGACGATAGATCGCATTATGTAAATGGCCAAGCGGCCCCGGTGACATTTCGTCAGCGTTTGCACGAAAAAGCTCTTTTGTTTCACCGCCCCCTATTTCAGGCACTGAAACTGTGGAGTTGAAAATAGATATCACAGTGAATTCTAAAGAAGAACGTCTATTGTATTATTCCTCGCCGTATTAAAGAAGAGAAATTCAAATTAAAATTTCAATTAAACTTCCCCAAGTGAAAGCAAAGGATCGGAATAAATACCGAGGCGCAACAACGTCTCCCCTCTCTGGACGGGGCGAAGCTCCACCAAGAAAACAGTAGTAAAGCATACGAAATGTCGGACTTAATTCAACTCGCGAGTAAATCGTTTAACGGAAACACCGTCTGTGATCCTCCGCGAGGAGAGCCAGGCGAACATGATGCTTTTGTTCGGAATTCCTGGAACCACGCCCAACCAGGAAGTTCTCAGATCGATATCACGTATGTGTTGCCGTCCGTGAGCGTGTCCATAATCTTTTTAACAGCCCCGTAAAAAGGTGCGGATTCCATTTGTCTGGCGAGCGTAACGGGCGGGCCTCAGCCAGCAAGGGAAATCGGTGGCTCGATTGGGGAAAGGGTCGCGTGAATATCCGCCTCCCCTCGTCGCGGCTGAATTTGACTTCGCCGCGACCAGAGCGGGCGCTTGCGCAGCGGTTAACATTCCTGTCGTGCGGCGCGACGGGAGAACGCTGGCGTTGCACGCTGACGGCAAAGAATTCTCACGTCGCTCCCCCGTTGCATAATGGTCAACGTTTTCGCGGCCGGCCGCGGTGAAAATGGCCGAGCGCGTCGCCGACGGTCGCGCGATTTCCAGAAAGGCGCGTAACGCGCGTCTCGCTGTTAATCCAGCCGGGGGCGGTGTGTGCTCTCGCCTAGTAAATAGCTATTGTGCGTGTCGATTCGACCGCGACGCCATATTCGCGCGCCCCGGCTAGGAAACTGAGTATCCGCGCTCCAATTGTTCTCCGCTCCCTCTGTTTCTTATCGCCCTGTCGCCCCCGCTAAACCGCGGACACCGCGCGGGGGAGGGAAGAAGCTACCTGCCGTTTCGTGTAACAAGTTGCGCGTTTCGTGCTAAACGGATTTCGAGCTACAACCGTGGCGAAGGGCAGCCGTCTTTGGTGTCCTACCACTTCGTACCACTGTCCGGGGCTGAATTCTATTTTAATCCCATACACGCTCCACCGGTCAAATGCGCTCGATCATTTGTTACCGTTTAATCCTCGCTCACGTCTGAACAATATCGATGGCATTCGCCTCAACAAAAAAGGAATTGCGGCTTGAGGATCACTTTTCAGGTGACGTAGGTGAGCGAAACTATTGCTACCAGCGAAGGAATAGCAAAAGTTCTAGAAAAGAGAAACGTTCTAGTTTCTCCTTTATCTGGGTTATTCACTCTATTTCTTTTTATGAGATAGTTTGTACATACTTTAACTCGCAAGGACCGTCGCAGCGTCTAGGAAACGTACTCCGTTCCCTCCTTCTCTACCGCAAATCGTTGAAAAAAGTAGCTGCACGTCGGAGAGGTAGGAGAGGTCGAAAGCGAAAGTTCCCAGCCCTCCATCGACCCGCTTCTCTTCGACGAGCTGAATTTTTACGGATCTCTTGCGCGCAAAAGGGAAGTTTAACTACCTTAATTAGTCTTCTGTATAATGTTAGGGCGTTACTGTGGCAAAGTAAAAGCTGAAGAGACTCTTTGAGGCGGGAAGCAGTGGCGGTAAACGTTCCACGTAAGTGCAACGAGTTGCTTTCTGTCGTGCCCTGTCTTCGTGCTCTCTTTTACTTTGCGAAACATCACTTGCATTATTTCGACAAGCATTTGGAGCGATATCTACAGGGAATTTGTGGTAGGCTATTTTTGTGGGGTCGTACAATTTTCTTACATCGAAGAGCTAATTCGTGCACAGAAGCGAGGAAATCTGCGAAGCGCCTATCGAAGAGTTTACGCAGAAAATTTGCCATAGTTCATTGAGAATTACTTCCACGATGTGTATACACGCGATAACAGACTCAGGCGCACGCAACGAAAAAGATTCCCCGAACAACGTAATATTAACCGTGTTGGCTCAAGTCAGTTGTAGCTCGCTGCTTCTTCTCTTCTCTCATAACTCCGCTGAGGCCACGCGATGTAATAGACCCTGTACCGTACATCCTTCAAGATTTACCTAGGGAAGTACCACATACCGAAGATTATGGCGTGGCAGATGAAGAGTGAGGAAAGAATCTCCACGTTCTATCTAGCCTCTCTTCAAGATTCACTCTCACTCCTCTAATGCAAGCTAACGAGTTTCATTTATATTTCTTTGTATAAAAACGTGGCTCCACTACAACCACCAGACTTGATCTCTCTCAGAGACTGGACAGGGAGCTTGCAGGGAATTTCGAAGAACCCCTCGACGAGTCTCGACTGGCAGCGCACGTCTACGGAAATCGATGGAACCACATAAACCAGATTAGTCTGGCGTTTGGCGAATACACACGCTGATTGTCCACAATTGCCGCGCCCGCGAGAATTTACTACCGGCTCGTTGCCAGCCTCGCGAGCCGCGACAAATATACCGACACCCCCCTGCCGCGAAGTCGGCATACGCCGCGCGTTTCCGTCGTGGAATCGATGGGGCCAGCGGGACCAATTATCTTAGCCAGATGCCTAATTGCACGTGTCATTCGATAGTCTGCCTGCAGACGTCTACCTGATTAAATGCAAATCGCGGACTACAAAAATTGCAGCGGGATGGAAGAAGGAAGTGAAACGTGAAATTCGTTCCGCGTGGCCGTGGCAGAAATCAACGAGCCTTTTGAATTCAAACGTATCCGCGATTAAAATAATATTGTGACCCCGGTGCGCGACAGACGCTGGTAGCTTTGAAAGCCTGCCGATCGTTTCGACGAACTTCCACTCACCCTCTTAAATTCAATATGGCGAACATCAACGGCGACTCCTCGTCACGCTTCCCGCGCTTCTAAGGGCATCCCTATTTGTCCTGCAACAGAAAGGGAATGAAGTTTAGCTCGCGTCCCACTAAACCGATTTTCTCATTAATTTTAATACACGCTGATATTAACTCTGTATCTGGACAAGTGCTTCAATGCTTCATTTAACGCCAGGCTAATATCTTCACTCTTACTTGCAACAAGGGATAGAGTGCCTATTTGTATTTTTATTAGGGAATAGAAATCGTGTCAGAAATTTGATTAAAGCGAGGAAAAAAATTCAATGGGGCGTCGATAAAATATGGATACTGTGGTTAGAATGCTATTCTTCTTTCTAAGATATTACGTGTACATATTTTATACATATCGCCCTCGATAGGGGCAAGAAGCGCGGGGTGTTATTTCGGGCAGAAAGGAGCCGGTCAACGGTGAAATTATTCTGTACATTTTTGCCCGATGGGACTGCAGGGGGTACATAAATTTTTCCTGCCTGGCCCGTGAGGTTAAATTCGAGCCTTGGGTGGAACAAGGTCCCTCGAATCGATGTTCCAGTAATGTTTAAAGCGTAATTCGGACGAGATAAAACGGGAGAACGGTGTCAGACTATCGCGGCGACCTACTTCCCCCCATCGAATTGAATAGAATTATTTTATTTACGCGAAAAAGTAAATGGCCGTCGAGTAGCAGCATTGCGCGGAGCGTATCCCGCCGTGACGTGCGCGACTCCGTCGACGAGTATTGTAAAATTCTTGCTACGCGATGTAAAGCCTGATTGCGACTGACAACGAGCAAGAAATAATAAAAAAACGAGATTTCATGAAATGAAAGGAATACTCTTCCTCGCTGTTGGAGGCTACGGAAAATGGGGATTAAGTGTCAGGGGAGCTGTGGTTGTTGGAGAGCCGGATACCTTTTAGTAATTCTATTAACAAGATATTCGTTAATCAAGGCAATTAATTTGCCCGCGATAATTTGGCATGTCCGCTTCACGCCATGCACATTTCCTGGAATCGTTTGTTCTCGGTGCATTGTACGGAAGCGTACGCTGAGGAAATTTTAATTAGCCCCCGATTGCAAAATGCACCGCGTATAATGTTCGAGGTTTAATAACTGGGAATACGTCAAAACAGTTCTGCATAATTTCGTGGGCGATTGTGCAGGATACGGTGTGTACCTCGAGGGAATATTCGGCGTGGGGGGGAGGAGGGGGGCAGAGGCGGCGGATAGTTTGCGCGGCCCTGATATGAAAATTTATCGACTCGACGGAACAGTTTATACCGTACAGATATTATCTTCATCGCCTCGAATAATTCCCTCTTACGCAATACTTTCTTATCAATTACGGCGCGATAACGCGACACAACGGGCGCGTAACTCCCTTTTAACCGGCCCATTCGGCGAATTTATTTTTCATTCCGTCCAATCGTGCGCGAATTAAATCTGCTAAATGAAACCGCGGTATAATCATAAATCCCTGCCGGCCAGGACTCGTTACGCATTATCAGAAATTCCTCCCAACGGTCCACACAATGAATTTAACGAACGTAGATTCTCTTTTATAACACCGAGCATAGGTGTAATTGAAATTCGTTTAACATTAATCTGTCTATGGGTGCACTTGGCGCCGCATCGAACGCATCGACGTATCGATTACTCGATTTCACGAATTTCCAAAAGGGAATAACGAGAGCGTGCCGACGATACGGATTCGTTGGGCGCGGAGAATATTAAAGCAATGTTTTTCTACTTTGCATAGAACCGTGACATTTCCTCTGCATACACTCGATACAACGTAAATTAAATCGATACTCCCGTATGCGTGTGGACACGCTCGTTTCCAGATATATCGTACTATACGCCTCGGGCATGAATAATTAAAGAGCCGATTGTTTACCATATTTTAGCACGCTTTCATTTACAGAGGCGAATCCCAGCTGCTACATATTTTCGCCCGCAATTTTCATTTAACGCTTCCAAGGGTTGGACGGGCATTAACATGACGAGGTTATTATCGTTCGTTTCGCTCGGGCATCGGTGCTGGTTTCCGTGTCCCTTCTCGCCGCCAAAGATGGAGGGCAATAATAAAGGGAAAATTTCAAGTGGCTTAACGAGATCAAAATTGTACGGTTCCATTTAAAGGAAAAGAGCAATTGCACTTTCCGCGCGCACCGACACACTTAACCTAATAAAAAGGCAAGGGCTCGCGAAGTTAGGGCTTATCAAGACATTGAACTTTTCCCTTTGTCGCTTCTGCCTGCCTCCGAGCACCGGGCAGATTCAAACTGTTTTAGTACCTCCACCTGTACAGGCCGGCACAAATTACTGGTAGTTTAACATTCTCTCCCACTGCTCTTTCGCGTTGCTTAGAAATTGAACTCTTCGCAATGTTTCTTTTAATGCACAGAAGTAATGCACGTGATTAATAATATATTGGAATGAAGCGAGGTACGATTGAGCATTGTAGCTAAAGTCCAAGAAGCGGCTTGCTAAAGTGGAAGCGGTCCGCTTATGGTCAGACACCGCATATCTGAAGCCACAAGCGTATTTTATTATCTTGAAAATTGCTTCCACTAACGTGTTCAGATAAAAATTTAGTAGCAAATATTAAAAATTCTCGAACCGCATTATCATGCCTTAACCTTCGCTGCTTTAAGAAAATCCTAGGTTTCTTCTTCCGCGTACCATGAAAAGTCTCTTCGAACCACAAAGTTTAATAAGAACGTTAATATACCGTCGACATATTCTTTCCAGCAGAATCAGTAAAACACCTTTTATCCCTGCGAAGCTCGAGCAAGGGGTGGAAACGTGGTCCATCGTGGCGAGCATTTAATCAGGGATCTGTGGCGACTGCCGCCATATTCCAGTCGTTAAACCTTGGTAAACAGGAGTAACAGTTAGTCTTCCACGGACAAACAGCCCAGCGCCACGGTCCATTCGCGGAGGGAGCCATGGAAAGAGGTTTCCTTCGTGGAAAAGTAACGGGAAATCCAATCGGTTTCGTCATACGAGAATGTGATTAAAGTTAATGACCCATTACGCAACATCATCGGAGGATAAAATTGCGCATAAAAGTCCTAGTGCCGACGAGCTGATGTACGCTTCCCGTGTAGCTCGTTATTGTAAGTTAAGATTCTCTAATGGCTATGGTTAACGAAGTCGGGCGTTAAGTCCCCTTGCAGCTGTCATTTACAAAATAAATCGTGCGTTGCGAGGCAAACGCGGAGAACGGCTTTTTGAGGGATTCTTTTGGCTACTGGCTAATAAAAAGAAGGAGGAGGAAATGCGGGACAAAGGTCGAAGTGGAAGTGGGAAGAACTCCAGCTACAGTTTTATACCTCGGCCAGCGCGCGCAGTGCTAAAATCTAAATTCCACGCTTCGGGCTGTAAAAAGGATCGTTGCCCCCTTCAGGGATCATTAAAGCTTACGATGATTGATACGATCTCTGTCGAGCAAGCCAGAGACGCCGTTTTTACGAGGTCAAGATGTCCAATAAATAAACTTCGATATCGAGCAAGTTTCGTGCTAAGGAAATCAAGGATTATGCTTTTCTTAAAGGGAGGGGAATCTCGTATACTCGCTCCAAGGATCAGCTAGAATCAAGTACTACCTCGCCGAGCACTATATCGAGCCAAGGCCAGGCCTGAAGCAATAAGCTCTCTGTTTCTGAAAGGAGCAAGCTAAAATAACGCGGAAACGGAAGTGATTTCTGGTAAGGGTGAAGGGAGGTCACTTGATCCCATTCTCACTGCGACTTTACTATTACAGGTCAGCAGTTAAAACAAACATACTAACTCCAGCGGTGGGTTTAAGGAAAACTCCCAGGTGGCAAACGTTCCGAGGGGGCCATTTTTTCGGGAGATTCAAGAAGTAGTTTACTAAAAACAGGCTAAGTGTAGTAATAATGAAAAAATATAGTTTAGATAAAATCATAATTTTTGTTAAGCATGGGGTTTGGGGACCAGGCGACATCTGCTCGTCGGCCGCCCGTTAAATCCGCCACTGACTACCTCTCTACCCAACAACTAAGTATCTAAATACTCACAGAATTAATATTCCTAGTGAAGTTATTCAATAATTTCAGATACTGAAATTATTATCAAAGGGAATCGGTTATCCTTTACCACGACGTTCAAATCGATCACGTTCCCTATCCCGACGAAATGTCCACGGGCACCAGTGGATCCCTTCAAGGGACGGGAGTTCTCTGATAAACTTATACCGGATCGGTTGGAAGCTGAACCCGCGGTGGTCGGAGCACTACGACGCTTCTCTCCAAGGAAGAAAGTCTCCAGAGTCTCCGGAGAAAGAACATGGCGACTACCCCAGAAACCGAAGAGCGAACGAGTCCGGGTCAGGGCGAAAGTTACAGCAGGATAAGAAGTGGAAGTTCGAAGTTGCTGCTCAATTTCGCCCCGAAACTCCGGCCGTGCTTTATATCGCTATAAATATCCAGGCTGAAACTGGGACGCTTTTAAAAAATTCTCATCTGGCCAGCTTGTCTCGTCCTTTTAGGGACGCTGAACAGAATCGCCCTGCAATTTATCGAGGGACTATTTTTTCGACGCCCGATAAGTCCGTCGCTGTAATTGGAAGAACGAATCGCGGAGTTCAGAAGGAGGATCGTAACTGCGCTTTATTAAGACAGGGAGTATTCAATTCTTTCTTATAAAGATCCCTCTGCTTCCACCGGACGCAGTTCGATCTGTAGAGGCAGTCGCGAGAGTGTCAGCTCCGGGTGGATTAGCTCGAAGAACACAGTGCCCTTTATCAGCTGACGTCAAATAAGCCCGATGTCCACGAGACTTTATGCGTCCAGATACTTATTCATTCAGCTTATACGATGTTCTCCGGCACAATAGATATCGGTCGATCGATGTCTTTCGTCCGAATGGACGCGGGCCGATGGGCAGAAAGCCGTATTGTGTAAACCACAATGTCGCATTCGCCCGGAGTCACAGATAAGTATGTCTGCCGGGCTCGATACACCCAGGAAACACAGGCGAAATGCACCCTTATTGGCTTCCAAGGAATCCAGCTCTCTCCGTCCTCCCGAAAAAGCAGCTTTCCCGCTTGCGCGGGCTTCCCACTTTCGTATTTGCGCGCCATTAGAACGAGGCCACCGCGGTGGTCAAGGGGGCCTTTAAAATCAGATCACTCACTCCTCAGATCTCATTCACGTAACGTAACACTGCCATTTTACTCCTGTCGCTGCACAAAACCGTTGCCATCCCTCAAATCTGCCTCGGTTCGATTAAATCCACTTTACTACCCGAGAACTTCGTCCCTTTATATAGAAGCACGCTACCGTGCGACGTACCGGGTGTCCGGGAAGCACGTGCGAATGCGTGCAAGCACGATTTTGGCAGGGTTCTATTCAGACCGCTAATATGCTTCTGGAGGCGGAGCGAGCTTGCCGGGGTCTCGCTTGCTAACAGGAAAGCGGAGAGAAAGGCGGAGGCCGAGCGGGAAAAACGGGGGCGAGACGTCGGCACGACAGGGAGAAGATGAAGGGAGAGAAATGAAAAAACGTAACAGGAATTCGCGCGGCACGGCCAGATGCGCGGAAGTAGTTGGCGGTAACGCGATATTATTTCGCCATGCAAACAGGAGCGTACGTGACCACGATGTTAACTATCCCATTTTCTTCCCGGCTCGGTATCGGACACGGCCGCTGCGACGCGGAGCTATTAATCAATTTGGAGGCGGTAATACGATTCTGCTACCTACCCGGCAAAGAACGTGGTTGCACATTCGATCACAGTCTTGGCGACACGCCAGCCCTCACTTCCTATAGATTTAGACGGCTCCTCATATCTGACGTTGCCTCTCTTCGACCGGCGAAGTGTCGAACCGAAGCACGGCTGATAAATATTCCGAGCGTGTCCCGTGAGAGCAGTTCGCGATACCGGGGCGAACAAAATGCCCTCCCAACGATTCCCTGGCTCTCCGCTGGATTTCTTCTGATAATGGTCCGGAAGGAAATGGGCTTTGTATTATTTTCCAGACGGTGGGCGGCCGGGGGTGCGGAGAACGGTTTAGAAACAAAGCGAATGGAGTGTATTTGAAACGAGTATTCGTGCCATCGCTTTCGATATACTCGTTAATAATTTTCGGTACCTACACCGAAAGTCAGGGAACGTGGAATGAGTCGGGCTAACAAGGGAAGATCCCGAAGCCAAAAATTCAAAAAATTCTGAAACTTTGTGAATATGTAGGGGATTTCCTCCTGATTACAACGCAATTTTTGTTTGCTGCACAAATTCACTCGAAGGGGGTGAAATTAACCCCTGAAAATTCGGCTATTTTCCGATTTTGTGTTATAACTCGCGAACTGTAAGAGATAGGAAAAAAGTTTCAAGGCAAAAGTTACTTCTTTTAATTACATTCTGCATTTGGTAAAAAAATTATTTTACAGTTCACGAATTATAACATAAAATCGGAAAATAACCGGATTTTCAGGGGTCAACTGCACCCCCTTAGAGCGAATTTGGGCAGTAAACAAAAATTGCGTTATAATCGGGAGGAAATTCCTTACATATTCGCAAAGTTTCAGAATTTTTTGAATTTCTGGGTTCGGGATGTTCCCTTGTAAGTGACGTTGCCATCTTAATATGCGAACTTCGGTGCACTTTGCGCGGGCACGAGCTCAGCGGAGGGCATAATTCAAACACACTGATAACCAAAGTCGACTGGTTCTGCGTAATGCGACACTGAGTAGGTCTTGTTACGCTCGTGCAGCGTCGCAGTGCTTGCGTTTACAGTTCGCAAGTGATTTTCGTGATAAGACGACCCGATGAATAACGACGAATTATTATTGCAGCCCGTGCTACGTAATTGCTTTAATTAGGCAGGCGAAGGTTAGAGGCAAGTTCCGTGTAGGTGGAACGCCAGCTCGTTTATAGAAACGTAGAAAATATCGCGGGAGCTTATTTCCGTTACCGTTCGCAGTTCAAGTTTCCCCTGAACCACCACTTTATATTTTCGAACACCGTATACCACAATTCTAATAGCAACCCTTCATCGGCCTCGTTCAACGAAGCCTCGACTCTGCTCCAAAAAGTGACCGTGTCGCTTTGATCTGTCGCGGAGTCACCAGGCCACGGTTAACAGTCCCTACACCGTTTCGCAAGAATATTAATAGAATCGCCGACAAATTTCCTAAAAGCCTTCGGTCGAGCGGCACTTTACGCGGCCGGCAACTTCCCGGGCAATTAAAGGTGAATTCAGGTCACCCTGTTGTAATTAATAAGCTGTCTAGTGCACCGAATTGATGCGTCGTCAAACAACAGCAGCAATTCCTCTCGCGTCGGGGGAACAACAACATTTCCGCGCGCCGACGAACCGCGTGCTTAACGAGTTTTCCGCTTTTCCGCGCGCCCACGGAACACGTGCTCGATACCAGCGCGATACTCCGCGCGTAACATTAGCCCGCGTACTACGGTGTCAATCGCTCATTTTTTTTCCTCGCTTCCTTCCGTAAATTCTGTTACCGCTCCGACGAACCCACCTCGAAATGGCTCATTTGCGGGGGTTGGAGGTTTGCTCGCGGTTGGCTCCCGAGAACAAAGGATCCGCAGGATTCTTCCTTTTATATCGCGAAGCTTTCCTGCCACCTTCTGGGGTATTGTGTTCGTCTTCCATATTTTTCGGAATTTTAAAGCAGACGCTGCCGAGTGGCTCTACATAACCGCTGATGCAACAGAGGAATTTTATTCCCGGGGCTGATACGAGATAGATCGAGATGGATTCCCCTGTCAGAGCGGCACAATGATTTAAAGCTTCGGAATGGCAGTCGGTTGTGCGGTTTGCTGGATTCAAATGCAGTGTTCTCGCTTGGGAACTTAACAAAACCAGCGCGCGCGCTGGCTTCCAATTCTCCCTTTCCCTTGCAATAATTGTCCCGCGGTCATTCGCGATGGCTAACTTTGTCGAGCGATCGGGAATATCGATGAGCAGGAGAGTGTAACCTGAATCCGCGGGCTATTTCCGTCGGGGGATAAAAATTTCATCGGGTCTCGCGGAGACAGAGCTCACCGGGCTCTAATAAAATTATTCCTCTCAAGGATAACGGATCTGCTTGGAGGACACCTTCTCACGCCGTGGCGTCAATTAAATCCGAATGAATTCGCGGTAGTAGAGCGGCGGTTTGTTCCGATGTTTCCTGCAGTGGGAGATTTCGATGCAAATTCTTACGGAAGTCGATCGATTCGCGGGGATGTTACGAGATTACTTCAAAGCTGCGTGATAAATAATTGTTTCCGGATTTTTCGAACCGACACGTGTTGAGTTGCGTAAACGTTCTACAAAATAAAAACTTCCGATCCTTGATCGAACGCTTGTATATTATACCAGACAACGCGAGCCTCTCGGAAAGGTTCTCGAATCCCCTCGCGAGGCAGTTTCATTTCCAGCGAATGCATTTCACTTTGTGCATGCGCATCAGCTGGAGCAACATCAGCCGGCTCGCAAATTTGCCCGGCCGCGTGCAGCGAATACAAAAATAATAGGAATCAATACCATCGGCCCTTGGTTTTCGACCAACTTCCAGACCGCGCCACCCAAATGGCAGAAATTACAATGGCGGTCGAGGGGCCTCTGATAGCAATCAATCCCTTTCACCGGCACTGTAACGCTTCGGAGTGTCACGTTTAAACTCCGCCGACAGAATTTTGCGTATCGCCTCCACCTACGTGCTCGATAAAATCGACAGATTTCTACGCGCGAACGGTACTATTTCATTTCAACTGGAACGACTCGAGTGGATCCCACGCGTGTCACAAACGTTCCTCGCTGCCATTTATGAAATTAAACGAAAATCGAGGAGGCCCCCAGCGATTTATTATTGTACAACGATGGACGAAAGAAAGATTAAGCCTGCGAAGTTAACTTACTTGTGCACCCAGGTCAGGCAACCCCTGACAGTAGCGCACTCGGAATTTAATCCCGGAGGGAGCAAGTTAAACGGATGCAAATATTTTCGATGCAAATTCAGCAAAATTCATTAGTTGATAATAAAAATTTATTTACAGAATAAAATCGAGTTTTCGTATTTTTTAAAAAGCTCTCGAGGCACTTCAGTCGCGGTTACATTAATTAATCTCCATTTTCCTTTTTCTTTGAGGGGTGCTTGGCCCCTTGGCCTCCCCTCTGGGTGCACCACTGACCTCCCGATATAATCTTTTCTAACGGAACCATCTTATTTCTGTTGCCGTTCACAGTTTCAAACTTTCTTCCGACCACCAGCGCACTCCCGCTCAGGCTTGCATCCCTCCACTCTGATTCGCCAGGAATTATCGAAAGCGAAGTAAAGCGTAGCGTCCGGGAAGCGAGAGCCAATTGAAGCAGAAGTTGCGAGAAGAATCGGAGAGCCTGGGAGCGTCTGGGGCAAGCGTTTTAAAGATTTGCAGAATTACGGTGGGGGAGGGAAGCGAGAAGAAGCGGAGAACCATCGCGGTCGAGTAACGGCGTCTCATTCACGGGGGAGCTTGTAATTCCGAGCGCGTCGTTTGCGAAATCGTAAAAGTTGCGGGTACTTGCGCGGCCGCCGCGCCGCGAGTGTCCAGGAAATTTTAAAAAGTTCCTCTCCGCCGAGAGGAGCCTCCTTCCAGATGGATTATTGTAACCGAGCGGTCGGGACTTTCATTCGCGCCCACGCGAATTGGATATTAGAGGAACGTCCCTTTTATCGAACGGGAGTAATTCGTTCCGCACGAGCGCGAGAGCTTGGAAATCATAAAAACGAATAAACCCATCAAAGGACGAGATACGCTGGATGTAGTGTCCGAAATAAACTCTGACAGAACCAGTAGCCAGAGTTATTCGTGCGTTAATACGTACGTCACGGAAAATCAATAAAGATATCGCTTACACGTGATCTGTTTTCCTCCGGCTCGAGAAACATCGCCCTCGCACACCCTCCGCGAACATCTTTCCTCTCGTTCTTCTTCCTTCTTAAGCAACTTTACAACGGTTATTTTCGATACGGGACAGAGTAGGGTCGAACGGTTCCCGAGCTCACGTTTCTGCTCGCCGAATCGCCGAGGAATGAATCATTAATAATATTCTAGTCCGGCTCCCCGCTGCTTATAGCCCCAAGGATCCGTCGCGCTTCGATCCCCGAGCTCGCGAGTAGATTAACTATCCCATTGTCGATTATGATTGAGATTGCGTAATCGAGTCTGAGGAACGTGGACGCGAAAGGTCGCTGTAAGGTGACGCCTGCCCAGGCAAAGAAAGAATGGAAACTAATTTATTAATTTAGCCAACTAATTTCTGCCAGCCTTGTGCCGCCCGTTTATTAAAGGCAACTACTTTGATGTCGGTTTTAATTAATAAAACGGAGTGTTATGCAGGTGCTTGCATATCTGGGACGCATTGCTTGAGCTGCAACGTGATCCCGCGCGGACCTAACCGTTTACGTACAGCGTTGCACACCGACAATGAGACGAACGTTAATGGCAACCGGTCAGAATTCATGGTACAGAGTACAGATGGGATTCGCCGGCATATAAACAGGCAGTTCTCCAAGAAGAGATTTTATTCTAAATTAACGCGGGGCATAATTTTGTTGCAGCGGCAAACGTGACAAAGCGAAACGCTATAAATCCCCGCGTTCTTACATTTCTGTTTCCACATACGTGCACGGAAATAACAGATTCCAATTACAGGGATACAGGGGCTTAACGAACGGTCGTATCTCGCCCGTTGCATCCTCTTTAATGGAGGGCGCAGCAATACCGAACGCTCGTCCAGCGAAAAAAAAAAAAACACCAAACGAACCGGCACGTTATAAACTCGCGGCATTTTATAAGCCGAGCGCGAAATTAGTAAATTAGTCGGGCACGTTGCCGCGATCCCGACCGCGGCCGGGCAAAGAGATGCGGTTGACAGTGCTTTAAAAACGACCGGAGGTTAATGCTGCGGAAATCGATAACGAGAACACGTGTACCGCGGGATTACGGGGTGCAAGGGGGAAGGCGGCTGAAAGGAGAACTCACCGCGAAATTGCGACGTTACACGCTCGTGTAACCGTTTCGAGTGTAACACAACGAGCGGGGCCGATAAAAGCTGTATCATTTCCGTGACGTTGCCGACTGGGCGAGCTTCAAATTATCAACTCAACGAAAGATCGAGTCGGGAGCGATCCCCCGGGGAGCCTGTAGGAGCTAGAATTTCGCAACGGTGAAATTTATACGTACATTCGGCGAAGGAGAAAGATAATCCTGATATGGACCGGCGGAATCGATAAATGGTCAGGCTCGACGGGAGGGTAGCTGGGGATAAGGGTGTTTAAATTTCGTGGGATCGCAGGCGGGGGGATAGACTTAAAGGGTGCGCGAGGGGAAAAGGGGAATCCGTGGAGTGTTCGTTAACGTGTAAGAACAAACTCGTTTAGCGTTCTGATTCGGGCTTTTAAAGTGTTTGAATATATGTGCGTTGGCGACGCGCAATGACGAATTGGGAGCACGGCCGCGGGGACTTCGTTTGCTCGCGTCTGGAACACAGGTCTCCGTGATTTCTTGATGTAAATTAATGTAAACCGAGTCCGTAAATTTTCTATAAAATAGAACGTATTGTCGTAGCTTGGGAATGGTTTTTTAAAATGGCAAGAAGCTATGCCCCACTGGTTTAGATATTAATTCGAATAGAAGTGACTCATTAATGCTAAAATTATCAGAGTGAACGCGTACATACTTTGCGCGCCGGAGGCGTAACAGCGATCGACGTTAAAAAAGATACAGGGACAGAGCGAGTTTTCGCATTTTATAGTTTTTCTCTCCCCCTTCCCGAACCCATCGGTAAACCGCATTATCCCCATGGGACGTACGCCCTTCACAATCAGTTTCAGAAAGATTGGGGGTAACCTGTATCGACAGGCTCTGCCCTTTTCCCTCGCGTGACCTCTTCCCTGCAAAGGCAGGGGCGGGAGTGCGAACCGTGAGTAAAATTTTAAGTACGCTCGCTCGGACAATGAAGAAACGTAGTTTTGAAGAAAATATGCTGCACTCAACGATGTTTATATTGCACGAAGCACGTGACATACACGCCGCTACAGCGCGCACCCCCAGAGGGTGAAGTGGCGACGCTTTTGCCTCCCGTTTTACATGGAATTCCATGCAAATTTTTGCACCACCTGATAGTTCGTTTAAAACCACGTCACGTTCGTGGAAAATATTTGTTTGCGTTCGATGCGTTCGGCGGGATATACAATAAAAAAAAAAACATCCTTCAAAACGGACACTCTGGAACACAGCGAGGGGCGCTCGAAAATCATCCGATTTCCAATGCGCGAATCGTTTTACCGAATAGCGCGCCAGAAACTGAAAACAGCCGATTAACTTTTATCGTTCGAAAGTATTAACTTCGTGGACTATTCGGTATTACCGTTTCGAAGCATGACAGCAAGGGAAATTACGGCGCAGCGGATCGCGGACGCGGACGTACCTGCGAACGATTTACATCCGATGTGCAGCGGCAAACGGCGGACTGTTTACAGTTTCGTGGGCATTGTGTCTCAGCAATTACAGGCTGGCACATTTCCCGCGTAAATTACGGTTACGCCGCGCGATGCTTCTTCGGCGCCATTGAAAACGTCCCTACTTAGCGCCCTTAATTTATCGCCACCTATTTACGCCGCTCTCATTCAGACGGCAACTTACGTGTCACGTGTATAACTCTTTTTAATTACTTACGAAGCGGCGAGAGTGAAATTCTTCCCTCTGCTTGGAACGAGTTTACGTTCGCTCTGCGTATATCTCCGTAAGACCTGGATTCTTTGATAATGGAGAAGGCGACCCAGAAAACGCGACACCCACGCGACACACGTGTCCCTGCGCGCACACGGGCGACGTACGTTGCGCGCGCGGGCGCCCGCCGATGCAACGTACTACGAGGAATGCAATTGCATCGCGTACACCGTACGCGATGCATTCATCCCACGCGTAACGGCCCACCTAAAGGGACACCTATTCCCGCTTTGTAACGTTACTCTCGATACTTACAAACGCCAAGGGGAGCCCAGTCCCCGCCGTTTACCAGGCGCACAATGCAATCGCGCGCCACCAACAAAGTCGCGGAGTTTCGGCGACAAACGACTGCGAGCAGCGTTTCGCGCGAATCCTGAGAATAACCGCGGTGCAGTATTGTACAGATTTCGCCAGCCTCGTTAGTTCACCCCTACAGATGGAGCAATGGCGGGTGTAAAACTACATTCATCTAGTAAGCGGCTGCACTATTTGGATTCGTATTTACAGCGGGCGAAGGGAGAGGTTACACCGCGAAGGGTAGCAAGAATAAGAGAGTTCCGCTGGAGAACTTGTGTCCCATGGATTGGGAGCTTGCAAGAGTAGGTCACTGATACCTGGTATTAAGTCAGTTATTCTGTATACCACCGCTGTAGGAAATGTTTCAAAATGTTCCTCGTGAATTAAATATCACATACTTTTATGGCCACTTGAAATCAGGCATTGGGAGCGAAAGCAGACCAGCTCATATTGAAAAATATGTAATTCTAATATTTTATTAGACTAGAACAGTCTATTGAAATACGTAGAGGAAGTGGTCTAAATATGGACTACCACTTTCGTTTCAGGATTTTTGCCACACCTGAAGATTTTTATGATCCGATACTTGAATATGTATGTTCAATATGTTCGATATGTTTAATTTATTATACGGAGGTGAAATAAGGTGAAAAAAGTAATCTTTGTTACAAATTCTATATGTAAAATAACAGTACAAATCTTCGCTTTTGAAAATGGGGTCTAAATATGGACTACTATTAAAATAATCTAAAAGAACAGTGAAAACTGTAATTTTTCAGACTGCGTCTTGTTTAAGCATGTCCAAAATGTAAGCAAAAATAAACTTTGATGGTGATGGTGTATTTACAGTAGTCAGAGATGCATATGTCCTTTTTAACACCTTTACAGACATGGTGTGCCCACATATAACACTGAAAATACTTCACCAAAAGTTCTACCTCTGTGTCTTTAGAGAAAAGTCTTCTGCAAGACACGCAACTCGCATCCTCGTCATCTGGGTGGCCCTTCTGAGTTTCAACGTCGCTGAAATCGTTTTCAGCTTTGTAGCCCGTATTTAGACAACTTGCTCATATTCGCACCACTTCCTCCACATTATTGCTACTAATTTAGTTAGTTTTTGCCGCCAATGCCTCGATTAATGAATGCTCGAACAAGGTAAATCCTTGATTAAAATGTTGCAACGTCGGATCTACATTTATCCACCCTTTCGGGGCCCGTCGAAAGAATTCGATCACTCTGGAAAATTAAGAAGAAACCGCGATCAAAGGCCAAGGTCGAACAAAGGGCCCCGAGGAATCAGCGCGACAAGCCCAGCATCCCATCGCCGCGCGAGGGAAATCGGTAAAACACTTCCTTTGTTGAACCTATCGTCGGATGCAAACATCTTCCGACCAGGGACGAAAGATGTGCCCGATGCAACGTGCACATCGGGGAGGCAAACAATCGGTAGCTTCCCTTGCCAGTGTTTCGATACGAGGGCGGCGTTCCCTACGCCCATTGTTCTGCGCATCGTAAATTTCGATTGAATAGACTGATCAATAGGCACGAGGGGGAGGGGGAGGGTGGATGAGGGTTGCTGGCATTTAAAGGGATTTATAAAAGTTGCCTCCGCTGGCCGTGCTCGACGTATCATCGCGAACTCGGCCCTGGGCCTCGATGCATCGCCCTGTCCGACCATCGGAACCAGCTTCCATGGAAGAATTATGCGACCGGTAGTCGGAAAGAAGCGCCCCGGTGGGATAAGCCCGGGGAAAATATGTCTCCGAGTGTTTGGTAGCGGGGTACGTCTGCTCGCTCCGACTACCGATCGAGAGAAATTAATTAACTCGGACGTATCAGCGTCGCGAAGATTATGACGGACTTTTAAACTTCGGCGATTAAAGTTTCGCGGCGGCTCGACCCCCTTCACGGGGAACGATTCGAAAGCTTCTAATTGATTATCGTTGCTCCCTACAGGCGTTCCCGATCTTCGGGGGCGACTTCCATTCGGATTAGGATGTTGAAAAAGAAAATTCGATTCCGTTTGTAATGGCAGAAGCTTCCTCGAGAGGTGACAATACCTGCTACGAATGAGAGCACGCGGAAATTATAACCAAACAGCTTTACGCACGTTTCATTCATCTTTGTCGAAGCGGGGGTTCCTTTTCGCTACAACGAAAGATGAATGGCGTTCAATTTTTCATTCACGGTCGTCCCATTTTTTTTTGTTCCGGAGACAGGCTCGACGCAATCAGGAACCGGGAAGGAAAATATAGGGGGAAGTACAGGGGTGTTATGTCTGCTCTGTCAATAGTAGCGATTCGAGGGCCACTCGAGGACTTTCAAGCCGAAGGGGGAGCTGACAATCGCGCGAAATGGCGAGATTGATACTCAGGCTGAGACGCCGATGTCGCTGCGAGAGGCTTCCACCTTGTTATCCTTAACAATAAGGGGGAAGAAAGATTTTAAGGCAGCAAGGTTGCTCCACGGCTCGCCTATTTCGTTCGATTCGACGTGCGAGGAAATTAATGCCCGGGCCCACGAGATCCGCTCGAGAGAGGAGGAGGAAGGGATCTCCGGCAGGAAAAGCTGCGAGCCCGTAAAAGAGAAATAGCCGGGAAAATCAGACGCCGCGCCGGGCTTCGACGGAGCCTGTAGTTTACGCTGCTTTCTGGTGACGAAGAATGACTACCCCACGGACTGGAATCCCAGCAGAGCAGACCTAATTGCCTCGCTCCTTTTACACTCCCGTTACGGTAACAAGTTGGAAAGCCGTCTGCTTGACTTATCGCAACAATATAAATATTACCTCGGGCCCGGTGTATCGCGATAAACGCAGCGTCTCGGAAAACTTCCGCGAACCGAGGAGCGGGGGGCCCATTCCTCGTGATACATTTTCAGGGCTGTTTAAAAAGCACAGAATGCTCCGGGAACTTCGCTGCAGGAAGCGTTCGTGACTTTGAAACGAGACGGAATGCTTAAAACATTAAGGCACTGGAGAATCTTAAAGCGAACTGCCGACGAGTCCGCGCGACTTTTAGGGAAGTTTTCTTCATATTAGACAGTTTCGCGGGGGAAAATATTTGAAACAGTGCGTACCATTGGCGGCGAAAGAAGATACACCGAGAGAGAACGGAGAGGTCAGCGAGTAAGTAGAAACGGTCCATATATGGCCAGACCAGGGGTATACAGACATCGCTCCATAACTTTTCACGCGTTCATTATTTTAAAAATTGTTTCCAGTGAAAGTTGCTCGGATCGATAGACACTTTCGAAGTATATACACGTGTAATAACTAATACGTTTAAAATTACCCTGTTACTAATCTTTTCTCTCCTACATAAGAAGCACGAAGATCCACCTCACATTTTAATGAAACAACTTATGATAGACAGACATTGTTCGCCCGCGATCGTATCTCTGAGAAAAGATGGAGTAGAAGCCGAAGCCCTGTGAGATACTTTCCCAAACAACCCATAATTCACTGCTTTAGCCGCGAAGGGATACAATATGGTGGCAGGAGTATAGACACTCTTTCCTCTGTTAAATTGTTAATCGATATATATCGCTATCTGCTCCCTCGTCCCGAGCAAGAGGCCACCCAGCTCCCCTCGCTGGACCATTTCCCCCGCTCTCCGGACGCCTAGGAAGAACTAAATTGAGGACTCTCATGATTGACACCCGAGAAATAAGATCCGCGCTGAAAGGAGAGTCGAAACTGTACGGGGCCTGGATGCTCTTGGAGAACAAACTTCCCGATGGTAGGAACAGTTTAAACTGTTAAACGGAATACTTCCCGCCGCCCCTAGATCCTTAGTGGAAACGAACTCGAGTAATTCCCCGAATTCTTCCAACGTTTTACGCGTTTCTCAAATATTCACTGTGCGAAACTTTGCTCCTTCCATGCGTACTCTTACGATTCTACGAATGATTGGCGGATTTACACGAGCTGTACCTCCATTTTAATTAACATCCAAAACCTGGGGATGCCCTGCTAATTATTACAGGAACAAGGATATTTAAGTTGCCGAACCGAAGTGCTGAAAGTGAAAGGGAAACACTTATAGAGCAGAGAGAAAAATAGCAATTCATTGCGAGAAGTTTTCGTCCCGCGATCACTGTTAATTAAATATCTGCATAATAAACTCCCAGCGGACGGATAATTTACCATAATGCGATCCGGACCGTTTAATTCGTTGCTTTTCCCGGCCCCATTTCCAGTACGTTTCAATATGTAATTGCCTTTCAGCCCTGATGCCACTTCTATATATCATTTCGGCCGTTCAATAATTCCATTCACCCGACGCAAAAGCGTACCGCGAGGTTATCTACTGCCACAGAAACTCTCAAAGATCCTTCGGCCAGTAATAGATCGTCGAAACACAGACAAATCGTCCATCTTTCCCTTTCGCGAGTGGACTCCAATTGCCCGCGCGAAATGTCCCATTATTCGCCCGCGTAAATGGAAACACTGTGTAATTAGCATCGAGTCGGTTAATCCGCGGAAAGGGAATGCAGTTCCTGAGGACGTTCCCTCGGAAAGGGGGAAAAAGAAGAGAGAGAGGGAGAGTGAGAGAGGGGGTGGTGGTGGGGGAATTGATTAAAGTGTCCCGAACCAGAAAATAACTTTATGAATCGATTCGTTGGACGTTATTGTGATCCCTCTTTTTTCGATTGGCTGCTCGTAAGACGAAGAGGAATGGCCCCTCTCTCCCGCCAGCAAATTTCCTGGGCGAACTAGGAACTTATTGGAACATTTGAGAAATATAAGCCGAGGGCAGACGCACGGCGGCACAGCCGCCGGAAAAGCGAGATACGTGACACCTTTTTTACCCTATTTTTCATCTGCTCGCGTATAAATCATCGGGGATCGTGCGTCAGTTTCGGGGGGAGGGGAGGGGGTTGGGGCAAATTACAGTGTCTCTCCGCAAGGAAAATTACAGATATCGCTTGCTACTAGCACGACCTCTCTTCTTGTCTAAGAATATCGGGTTACGCGCCACGACGAAGCGCAGAAAATATTTCCAAATGAATGTAGCGCGAATTACTCTGTTTTCGACTCTGTAGAGAATTATATCGAACCTTCTATCGTAATGCAATTTCCCCCCAGAGTCGGAGGGGAAAAGAGAAGCATAAAGCGGCAAACGTGTAAATGTTATGAGAAGAGCGCTGCGAAGGTCTGATTTCAACGCGATACCTACAATAGGTCCGTGGAATGTTCGACATCGTCTTATTGTGCGAGCACCCGAGAAGCTCGCTTGTCACAGAACCTACGAATGCAAGGAATGCACTGCTCTAACTGCGAATATGAAAAAAAGAAAAAAAAATACACGATCCCATGACCTAGCGGAGGTTGGTTCTGGATTTCGTAGCCTGATTCCTTCCCTCGAAGTCGAGCGAAGGCTAAGTGCTCCCGGGGTAAACTTAAATGATTGATTATTTGATTAATCGATGGGAGCCTGGCTGCTTTTAAGACTGGTAGTTAGAAGTTGGTTTCACGCGTAATAACTAATCGCTAACTACGTGCTCGAGTGATTCCCTGACGCTTTTTACCGAATGCTCCCGAGCTCCCCTGCCGATCATCGATTTCTAATTGCTCCCTTTCGCGAGTGATTATTTCTGAGCGCAAGTGAAAAGAAAATCAGCGATCGTTATTCCCTCTATAATTTCTATAATACTTCCCCCGTCTCTGGGAGGGAAGTCGCTGCGCGGGCAGGGGGATGGCAGAACGGATCACGGGTTTATCAGAAATTCATGAAAGTATCGTGGACAATGCGACGTCGAACGAAACGAACCCGCGAATATACGATGGCCGAGTACGTAACGGCACATAAATAACGTATCCTCCGCGGCGTAAACTCTGCAAAATTCAAGGGAAAAGTGGACACTCGTAAATTGTTCATTCCAAGGCCTTAAATCGAAGCGGGCACCGCACGCGTACGCCCGCCCGTATTTGCCTTGGGAACGTTTTCAAATTAAACGGGCCGCGCCACATTCCGACCCTATGCTCCCTTTCCGCGCCCGATAAAGCGCCAACAAAGTCGTTATTACCTCCTCAAGGGCGGAAACTTCCACAGTGCAACTAACTCGGGAATTACAAAGCACCGAAACTGATGCAACAAAATTGCCGCGTTCCTTAGATACGGAAGAATCAGTGCCGCTTCTACTAAGTACGAAGATTTGTATCGGAAATCTGTGCGACAATCGATAAAAACAAAGTTCCACGCAATTACACATCGGCTCGAAGAAATTGGAGAGTCCCGAGCGTGCGAACGGTACGCGCACTCTCTTCCGTAGAACTTCACTTTCGTCCGTCGAACGTCCGCGATATTGAAACAGTAATACCGCGCTGTATGTGGGACGAGGAGTTGTCCGTTTACGCGATGAGTTCATCAGGTAAGAATAATTCGAGCCAGTAATCCGGAAATATCGAATGATGTGTCACGGCGGCCATTAATAATTTCCGGCTCGGTCTGCCTCTAGCGTTGAAATTTCAGCCCCTCCCGATATATCCTCGGACCGCGAATAACCGGCGGAGTTTGTATGGATGCAGAATATCGCGTCGTTTCTGCTGCAGGCTACCTCCTAACTCGACTAAAAACCGCAAATTCGAAAATCGATCGTCGCGCGGCTTCGAGAAGAGTGCCGCCTCCGTCTCGCTAGCGCAGTCCCCCGCCCTCGGCGGAATTTCCCAGCTTTTCCGGGGTCTCGGCCGTTTCATTACACCACGAATTTTCGTCGATTGTTCGCACAATTATCGACAACGATAATTACGAGTGGAAAGTTTCCGGGTAACGTAGCTAACGCGTTTATATCGTTTACCGGACGCTTTCAACGCCTGTCTCAGCTATTTACCTTCAAATGAGGGGCAATAATCGATTTAAAGGCTAACGTTTTCCGTGCGCGGTTACGGTTTCGGCGCCCCCGCGATCTTTATTATTCGGAGCGCGTCGCTCACAGAAGGTACCGAGTGGCCTCGTAGAATTATGCGAGCGTTGGGGGCACGGCAGCTTGATGGGTGTTTGACAATCTCGAAAAACACATGGGAAGGGCAATTTTCCAATCACGGGGGATGCGCGTTGTAGAATTAACCGATGACAGGTCTTCAATTTCATCGGAAAGACTGACCTTCCCGTTATAATTTAATAACAGGGCATCCCGGTGTAATAATAGAGTGTTAATGGAGCAAAAGGGATTATTCAATCTCGCCCTTCCTGAAATTTTAATGGAACCTGTAGGTGGAAATTGAAACTGCGATTGGTCCTTGCGGAAAAGCTGACCGGATTCGCGCTATTATCAAAGCACACAGTGCGCTCAACTATTCTTTAAAAATGTCTCCGCTCCCGCCTTCGAAAACCTGCTCCCAAAGAAAATATCACCCCTCGAACGTGCGGCCCATAAATTTTTAAAGAACCGCCTATTACCAGTCAACGGTTCAGCTTGGTTACGCGCGGAACGAGCAGCCGGCAAAGAAAACGGCACCGTTCGTGGCAACTCGAACGATGTATACGCTCGTCGAAAAGTCGAGGCGGCCGAGGCTCGTAAATTTCGACTAATTGCCCGAGCGGTGGGGGAGAGCTTGTCGGGGGTGATAGGGACTGGCCATGAAAATTGTGGACGGTAAACAAGGCGGCTAAAAAACAACCGTGTCGCCTGGCAATGGGGGGGAGGGCGAAATAAGAGGGAGAAACGAACGTGACGCATTCTTCGAGGTCAGATTTCCCGGAGAAGCCTCCGCCTGGCTGGACTTTGCGAAGCGGAGCGCCCTTCGAGTCCCACGACAGAGCCGCTCGTTAGCTTTCGTAGGTAAAATAAAACGGCCCGGATAGAAACGTCCCCCAAGGGGATCCCTTTATCTCCCTTAGTAACACTGCTCCCGCGAGCATCCTTCCCCCCGATGGGAAACATCCTGACCGTCTTATTGCACCGATGCAAGCCCGAGAGGAACAGAGGCACGTATGCGTCGGAGATAAAATGAGAATCCCTCGGACCGGATGCTCGATGTTTCGTCGGATATGGCGGAGATACGTATAATACGTATAATACTTTCAACGCGGAGTGTGGTATCGAGTGTCCGCCGCGCTTCCATTTTCCTATTCAAGTCTATTCTAGCTCTATAAGACGCCCGTGAGCGCCCCGTCACGCTCTTAATGGGATAAGAAAGAAGAAATGCCGCGTGGGTGGTAGTTTTAGAGAGAATGTACAATACGCAGAACGAGGAGGTGTATCCCGCGGCAAATGATCATTTCCCCTGCTAAGATATCTTCGCCTAACTATCCGAAGGGGCCGATCACATCGTGTCCACCCCAATTAACTGGAATAATTCAGCTGCCGCCAGGAGGCTCGGATCATCGCCCAGTGACTCATCGATCGCGATCGATCCCTCCGTCCCTTTCCCGGCGGATACTGCGAAACAGTTCGCCGAGGCGCAATTGTCCGACGACCGTTAGCCAAGGACGACATTAATTGATTCCTTGAATTAGCCTCGTTGCCTCGAGCGCGTGCAGACGAACGGAACGCGTAGCCGTCCGGAAAGGTGAATTTGAATGGCCGCCACGTGAAAGGGCGGAGGGAAGGAAGACGGGCGAAGGAGCACGGGGGACATCTGCATTCGACGGGAAAAACGGAGGGATGGTGGTGTTGGACGGAGGGCAGGGTGGAAAAAAGGAAAAGCGAACAGGAGGGCCGGGATTGTGTTCGGGGAGAGAAAAACAGAAATGGGGCTCGGCAGTTAATATCGAAGCGAATGGGAGAGCAATCGGTATGAAACGAAGCGGAATGACCTTATTGCCCTGGGCGAGTGCAATCTGCAATTGGCTCGGCCAGTTACTACGATTGGCCACCGCCGATTTGCGGATTCGAATTCGGCGTCCGCGTTCCCTTTGACGAGCTCCGTCATACGCGACCGAAGTATTGCGGGAATCCAGTTTTAATAATAGTATTAACGGAACGCCTAAGTAGTTCATGTGTCATGATTTGTGCTTTTGGATACAAATTTTGTGAAACTTTGAAAAGGTACAGTCGCATCGGAAAGTAAGTTGACACTCTTTAAAATCGCGTAACTTTTTTAAAATTGGTCCAGACGAATTGAGTTTCTTTTAGAAGCTAGCGGAATTAGTTTTCTAGGTGACGTGTTTCGTCGTTTTGAAAAAAATTGCAACTGGTCGGAATAGCGATGAAAATAGCGAAGGTCGCTGATTTCGGGAATTTCGCGATTTTCGCCCTTATTCTGCGATCTTGAAACGCGCGTAGCTCAGAGCAACGTCAACCGATTTGGATGAAATTTTCAGCATGTATACAACTTACTTCAATCTACAAACGGGTTTTTTGAATTTTCATTACAGGCTCAGAAAACAAAATTGAAAAAAAACGACATTCACTATTTTCATCGCCATTCCGACCAGTTGCAATTTTTTTTCAATTTTAAAAATGTTGTGCGATTTTAAAGAGTGTCGACTTACTTTCCGATGCAACTGTATTTGCTCTCTGTTACCCTTCTTATTTTAAGGTAGGCTTCAGGTGGGAAGGTTTTATTTAGGTTTTGGCTCGTCTGGTGGTTTATTAAGGTACGAGTGTAATTCGGAGAATTTTGTGGAGATGAGAAGGTAGGTGGAGCACGGGATACGTTATTGAGAGATTTTGGAACAGATGTAACGTGGAAAGTATACTTATGTACGCCATCTTACTGAAATACTAAAATTTGCCCGTCCCTTACGTAACAGAGATGGCTGTCGATGCTTCCATAACTGTTCGCGGCTTTAACGGCCATTACTGACAACAAGAGGCAAGTGAAGATGTAGCGATAAGGGTTCGTTAAAACTTAACTGCACAATGTATCGCCTTACGTAACATTTTAGACGGGTACCTCTGCTTGGCACCGCTGAAGAAACAGTTTACGGCACACCTGAATTTGCGTAATGCTCCTGGTACTTCGCTTCAATGATATCCCCATCGCAATAAAAAATTACACCTGCATTTTTCATGTAAAATATAAAGCAGGGATCGAAAAAGTTCTGGGACTTTTATATTGAAGGAAATTCTGTTAGAACTTATATGTTTCGTTTAAGAAAATATCTGTTCCTGTGGAATTTTTATTGAAAGAAATGTTACCCTTAGGAACTTCTTTAGAAAGTATTCTCACGGAACAGATATTTTAGGACCTATATAATAAAAGTTCCATGGAAACAGTTATATTAGAACATTTATTAAAAAAGATTCCATCAGATAAAGAAAAGTACTAAACTATTAGATACTAGTTTTATTTAACAATATCATATCATATTCTTCGTGTTTAATTACGAAAAGGTCTGAAAATCATAACATAAGTAATTAATAGTTTCATAAGAAGTATTGAACAGAAAAGAGAACTTGTCAAGAATAATACCCAAAATAAATTTTTTTTTTTATAACTTACACGAATGAAAATACACAAAAATTCTATAATATCTGAGTAGAAATGATTTACGTATGTAAATATTACAAATAAATAACACATTCAGAATATCAATTTAACTGTAATAATTATATATTATTTTTGTACTACTATTCATTGAATAGTATTCAGTATTTGTTACAACGATTGAGAACTTTTTTAATATTGATGAACAAAATATCTGTTCTTGTTATAGAGAAATTTTTATTTTTATATTTTATAAGTTCAATTCCAACAAGAAGTTTTATTATCAAGAATTTTACTTTATCAGTTCTCATGGAAACTTATAATGTGAGAACATTTTTAAAAAAGTTCCACGGCCCATGTTTCAAATAGAACCTATTGAAAAGTTCCAGAACTGTTTCGAACCCTGATATAAAGAGAAGGGATGATCCCATGGATTGTCCATCAGGGTTCAAGCTGACGGGAGCCCAACGATCGCTTGGTACGATTTGCAGTGTTTAATAATTAATAGAGATTCCGTTGAATCCCTCGAGGGACTTGCAAAATCCTACTTCGAGCACTGCCACAAGCCCAGCCCTCCAATGGGCGGTAACTCGAGAAGAAAGCATCTGGTGACTTCAAGACGGTGGCCCGGCCAGCATTAGTACCCTAATTATTTCTGAAACTGCAGCAATTAGTCCCTCCTGTACAAAATGACTCTCGACCATCATGGTCCCCTCGAATTGCTAGAGTTCCGGGAGCAATTAAAGTGCCGACAAACACTGGTCCACCCTGTATTTGAAGAGCGCGCTGACACAGTTCGGACGAAACCCTTCCGCGCGCAGAGATTTATATCCGCGAGCGAGAATTCTGCGGATGATCGAGGGTGAACGTGCGCGAAGAACTCGGCTGCATGCATGTAGCGGGTTTCGAGGTATCGCAGCAACCGCTGACAGTCGAATTGAAAGGCCATTTGCATTTATAGCGACATTCCGGCCGCGATGGAATCTACCAGGCTCGCCGCCGCGCAGACTTATTGGCAATCCATTTAAAATGTAATGCATATCTGCGCCAGCGCAAGCTAATAAATGATTTAAAGTAGTACTCTCTCTGAACTTCCCCCGCGAACCCCCATTTCCACGAAACGGTAGCTCACGGAGGTGAAACGAGAATTCGTTGATTTCATATTCGCATTATCCTGAATCGGCCTGGATCCCTTGTCCGCTGGATTTTTCAAATTATCCGAAATCGCAGCGTTCGAGGAACGACATCCTTGCTGGAGAGTAACGAGATGGTGCCCGCAGATAACCGCGGGAGGATATCTCAACATGTCGACGCTGCACGGATCTCGATTCCTCCCCTCGAGATTCTGAGCGAATTCGATCACGTTCGCGGTGTCCTTCAGAGACAAAAAAAAAGTGCAGCGACGCGTGGCAATTTGAATTTTATATACAGACTCACCTGTAACGAGTCGAAGGAAGGCCAAATGTACCGAGGAAACCGTGACGGAGGGCTGATTCGCGAGCGCGAAATTGGAAGGCCTTTGAAAGAAGGGAAGTGACACTTAGGAAGGGAAACAAAATCCGCTTGCGAGTGGAATCGGCAATTTTCATAGAAAATCTCGCGTGACAATTGGAGGTGTACAATTGAATGAAGAATATTGAGCAAAATGCACGTCGAGCCGAAAGAATGAAACTGTGAAAGCAACAGAACGCGAGGAGCTCCCAATTGGTTCTATATCTGCGAACGATCGTGGGGGGAAGAATTTATCTAAATACTAAGGATCGGCGCGGATTGCACATGGGGTGGCTTAAAATCCCATCAAACGAGTGGAAAGGTCTATTAGCAGTAGCTCTGGAAGTGAAGGGAGCTGCAATCCGTGCACGTTCTCTCCGCGAAGTATGTAAGTATTGGCTTTGTGGAAACGGGAACGAGGAGAATTCTCCTGTAAGACATCTCTCGCGATCTTAGGCAATGATATACTCTCTCGGGGAACGTTGTCTGTTTACAAATGTAACCGCGGTGTCTGACTTCCAGAGGAACAATGACGATCCATGGATTATTCGCCCTGAACACATTTAAGGCACATTTAAACGCGGTTACTCGTGGGGATGTTTTTCGCGAGAGAAACAATTAAAATTCCCTAACACTATGGATTCCAAAAATTATTTAATTTAAGCAGCATGACGATGAGCATCATATTTAATTACCGTGCGATCACAAAGTATCCAACGAAGTGTTTTCGAAGCGCAAATCCGCAACACACAATTTTAATTTATGAAACACTAATCAGAAACGAATTCTTTACCATCGTGTCTCTTGGGCCAAAATGGCGTAGCATTTTCCTGAGTGGTTGGACGCGTTTCGAAGTTCCTTGCCCCCCCCCCCCTTATTAAGTGTTCCCTCGCGCATCAAACATTCATGCGACCAACTTGCATTTACGACTAGCAGCGACGCTCGAGCGTCTCCCCTGCATCCGACAGCCTCCTGCCTGCGCTTCCGCTCCGCTCGAGCCTCCCGGCGGGTGCGCGGCTACCAATTAACATATTAACAATCACGGCCGGCGATCTTCGCCCGGATCTCTTCCAATCGAGCGGCTCCATTCGACGAACCGTTCAGCGCCCGTAAACTACTTGCACCCTGTTAAAAGTTCCAAAAACTGATCGCCTCCGAGTGGCTTCGATTCCAATTTACGCCCCCGCTCGAAATCGTTAAACCGCCTGACCTTATTTATGAACTTGCGCGGTCCTCCCGCGAGACGCTTCGCATTCCAATTTAAAACTGTCCCGACGCAGCCTTTAATCGGTAATAGATCAATACTTTATCAGCTCTCCCGATTCCAGTTCCGCGAGGCGCGAGAAATGGTCGCGGAACGAAATCCTGCGCGGAGGTTTTCGGAGCTACGTCTTCCCCCTCTGAATACAAGAGTCGGTTGCATTCCCTTGGTCTATAGTGCACAACTGATTTACGAGCTCATTGATTCGACTGGAATCGCGCGGTTTATAGCACGCTCGTAGGAAAACAATAACCCTCGCTCTGCGACGTGAGAAATCGCTACTTTTCTGCACCACTGGTTAGCATTTCGATAATGAAACACTCTCCGTGGCATCTAATGCTAAATACAAGTCACACACAATGGAAGATTTCGCAGCAAGAGGGGTGCAGATGCATTTTTTACAGTTTCTGCGTTGCGAGGTTTGGTGCACGCTTGATGGAAATCCGATAACAAATCAGCGATTCGTTGTAAGTAAATAAAAATAGAAATAGTAATATTAATATTTTTCCCCGAAAATAGAAATAAAATCTTATCATCTCAATAACCTAAGTACTACTTATTGCGTAAAGATACATATTTTTGAATTAGTGTTTCTCTTCTTAATGTTAAGTCGAAGCAATAATTTTATAAACAGGTGTTTCTAATTTACTTCAAGCTGATAAAGACGGAGCAGCACCCCTCTTGCTGCGAGCTCCTCAATTCCACATACATTACAAATCCTCTTATTTACTGTAAGAGGAAAGCAGCTCGAAAGGTTTCAATTGATCCTCGCGGCTCGAGCAGCGCCAGCTCGTGAACACCGCCACCCGCTGTCTATACAAAACAAAACTCCCTCGCGATTACGTGCAATCGAGCCGAAAACCTTCGCCGGGCGTGCAATTTCGGCGAACAAGCCGAGAAATGGGCGACGCGCGGATCCAGACACGGCTCTAAGGAGGACGTGATACCGCCTCGCCACGCCGTGTGTTCGCGGCTGCTCGCCAGACACCGTGCTCCACTCTTTTCTCCCATGATCCCGCGGCACCGGGGAATGCAGGGCACGTCCGTGTTCGGCATCTGCACATGACAAGCGTCCCAAGCACGCACGTGCACGAATATCGAGTACACAGCGGCGAGGAGGGGGCTGGAGCAAGATAAAAAGGGGAGGGCCAAGAGGGTGGCGAGAGGAGAAATGTTAAACGATGCAGAATTCTTCTCCCCCGTCAGAATTTCGAGCCACCGCGAGATTTTCGCCGAATTCGGGGAAAGGGGGCGGTCCGCGCCCTCTTTTAAATAAAGGTTTTTATGTAACTTACAAGTCCAGCGTGTAGACGTATTCCCTCTATTATATCAAGGGCCGAGCGACGCCGAGGGTTTCCCGGGGATTGCCTCGAGGATATCAATCATGGATAGAACCGGGGAAGGTATCTTCGTTACTTGATACGTCTCTATTTTTCGATCGGTAAGATGGATCGTAATTCCGTTCCCGTTCGCGAGTCAGTTAGAATGGAAGTTAACGGACAAGGGGATGGAATGATTTCGGGAGACATCTGTTAATTTTCCGCGATCGAAGGGCGCCGGGGAAGCGGCTCGTTCTTTTCTCCATTTCCGGCCCTTCGGTCATCCAGAAAATGGATAGTGATTCGACACCCATCTAACACACATTTTACCACCCTCGACACGTGTGTGGACCGAAGAGAGAGCGAGAGAGAGAGAGAGAGGTGGGCGGGAAAGGGTAGGTGGTAGTGGACGCGCTCGTGTACGAGAAAGGCTGGAGGTGTGGAAGTTTAGCAGACCCCGCTCGCTGCCCATGTGTTAGTGCCGGCGTTGTCAACACGCCTGTCACGTATGCAGGATTTCACTCTTCGCCATGGTGCATCCACTTCCCAGCCTCTGAATCCCTGCTCCCGATGGGCTCGCGAACGAGGACGCAAAAGGACCGCGATAACCGGCGCAGTGGAAAACGTTGTTCGTTATCGATACTCAAATTAACATGTAGGATCGTAGCGAACCATCGCACTTGATTGGAAAAGTGTGTTACACTTTGGGTTCGATGAAATAAGATAGCAGTCACGAAAGTTTGCACCAAAGAATATTGCATTCCGCTCATTGAAATTCCACCAACGAACCTAACGCTAGTAATTGCCGCCAGAAGCGGATAGCCTCGCGTCAATCGATCTTACGAATTTAAGGAACCGGCCCAACGATTGAAGGAATTTTTCGCCGACCTGATTGCCCTCTGCCACTGTCCCCTCCCAAATCGCCAATTAAGGCAGTCTTATACGCGTCGATGAGCCATCGATTCTCGAGAGGGAGCTTCGCGCCGGCTGCGGACGAAGAATTGCGAAGAAAGACCAACTATTGCGGGAACATCGAAAATGATCCCGCAGCACCCTGCGGGTCCGAGGAAACAAAACTGCGGGGGTCCGAGCGCCTTTGATCTTGCATAATACACGAATGTCACGGCTAGAGCGGGCAAGTCTGTCACCAGGACTTTATAAAGTTGGCGAGCCGGGCGGGGAATTCGGACAGACAGGCGGCGGGAAGAGCCTGGAAGGGGCGACATCCGGCGGGAAATAAATTTGCGTCGCGAGATTGGCGTGCTCGGTGGAAGGGAAAGAAATTCCGCGTGGATCCAATTTGTTGTCGAACTCCGAAGTGGCCGTAAGCGAATTATGCGAGAGAAAGATCGAGGACGTAATTGAACCGATTCAAGTCCCTCTCGTTGTTGGCGAGACCATTACCGCTCAAACATTTCCCAGTGAATAGCTTGGTAACAGAAATCGTCCCACCGCTTCTGTAAATCCGTAGCGATTTAATAGAGTGCCGTTTCAGCAGGGACTCGTGGGGTTAGTTGTTAGATTCTTCGACGCGGTATCGTTTTTTAATACCGTCAAGAATAGAGGCGCGGGTAACGCGCATTTGCCAACACACAATTACTCGACGGTCTCATAACTCCGTAGCTGCTGACATTGATGCTTATTCACGTTACCTAACCCTCCTGCCGTCCTTTGGACAGAGTTATGCCAGAAGGCTGACGTAACGTAATTTGTTCTACTCGACGGCTGACGCACGGCTGCGCTTTGCTCCGCGCCTGACCAATGCCACGGCCATTCTACTTTCTACTGTGCTCTCTTATGTATTATGTACCAGGCTATGTACGAACGTTGCCACATATGCGCCCGCGGGTTCTACAATTAAACGAACTAACTACAGGCTTAACGAATCTCGCACAGAGATATATCGAAAAATTTGGGATTATTGACAGTGGTTTTTTTCTTTTATAGAAATAGTTTCCCGGAGCAAATCTACGTCCCTCAAGAAATGCCTTTGTCTGTTAGCAACCTCTACATGTTTTTATATTATTTCATAAGAGGAACCGAAGTTTTGAAATTTCTTTCGCATCGATAATTTGCTAACAGAGGCTGCTCTGCAGTGTTTCATATCTCCCGCGACATGATTCTGTCCACGATTATTTATGGTTGGTGATTCGCGATGGAACATGCCCTTAACGAAAAGCAAATCGTTCGCACGCTGCTGGAATTTCATCGCGTGCGCAGGGAATTTAGGAAGAACAATAAGGAAGGAACGGAAGAATTCAACGAAAGCGTTCAACAAACGGAGCAAGCTGCGTGCATTTGCATGGAAGTTCGTTCGAGAAAAACTTTGATGCGACTTGCGCTTCCCCCTTTTTGACTCGAAACTGCCACGGGAAATTCTGAACCCTTCTTCCCTCCTTCGCCAACTTGCCAGAACTATTCGTTCTCCATCCTCCCCCTTCCACTCCCGCCCCTTAAACGTTGAACCCCGATCGGGCGAAGTTCTCGCGAAAGTCAAAACGCGATCGAAGAACCGTTTATGCTTAAATTAGTTGTGAAAAAAGAAAGCGTTTCGCTCCCGCGCGGGTTGAACAACGGTGGGCCATTTCACCAGCCGCGGTCGGTGTTCATGAAACATTCAAACGTTGGAAAAATTTCGACGCCCAAGTCGATGGGAGTTAAAGACTTCCCTCGGAGATGGGACGTGGCGTTCTCGTTATTTATGAACGACGGTGGATTATTAAACGACGCCCACGCCTAGCGCAACCCGTAAACTACGATATTATTGTATATTAAAAGCGAGAATCGTTCGCTGGATTCCAGCACGGTAAAGACTTGCCAACAATTAAATTCGCCGGGCACAAAAGGCGAACAAGCGCGGCGCACGAAGTAGCAAAGCGTTACGAGACACAGAGGGAGCCGCGCGGAGCGTAAAGAAAATAGAAACAGAAAAATTCTGCCCGGTACTTTATCGATAAAAGCGACCGCCCGAGAAACCACAGCCGGCATTTTTTCCGCGGGCTGTATAAACAATTTTAATAAAATATCGGAGGAATTCCGGCGCTTCGCTTCTTTTTTCGTTCCTGAAATTTCGTTACCATATCTCCTCGTCTTCCTCCTCTATTTTCTATTTTATCGCACAGCGCGTACAAATCGAACGGCAAAATTTTATTGTTCCCGGGGCAACCCCGTTGTCCAACGGTCATCAATGAATTTACGAAAACTGAACCGAGGTGGGAACGATATTCGTGGTCCCAATTTTACGTTTCGGTTAACCGTTTCACGCGCCTGCATATTGGCTCGAAACGCGAGACAATTGATCGACGATTGGAAACAGATACAGTCCAGTGCCAGCTGTAAGTACAGTTTTAAAAAAAAATTTCAATTTCAGTGGAAAAATTTTATTCTCAAATTCTTTCGAGTCCCCTCAGCATCGCGCAACGTTTACGGGCGTATTCGCGCCCTTTTCGCTGAATAAATCCCTCGCGAACAACGCGCCTCGAAATTTTGTTTGTCCTGCAACGATCTCGTGCGCCGTTTACTTTCAAATATAAAACCTTCACGCCCTTGCGCCGTAATGGAGAAAGGGAATAAAAAAAAATACCTGCGTGGCTACTGCAAACAGACTCAACCTCCATTCTCTGGATACTGGATACGCGTATTGAAAATGCATTTATGCGTCGTACCTTTATGTTCCCGTGGCACAGCCGCTCCTCAGGTGGATGTCATGGCTGCCTGCAAACAGACGAGAGGAAACACCATTTTATTACTGTCGTTCAGCTCGATTCAGTGGTTTTTAAGAGACAGATCGGAAAGTCATAAGGCTCCACGCGAAGTAAATGGAAAATTACTGCGAGGAGTTTTGAAAAGGGTGACACAAGATACGGCGGGATACAGGCATCTCCAAATCGAATGCAAAGTGTTTCTCGGCTCGCGTTTAAAGCGCGGTAGAACTCTGGAGAACCCAGACACTGTAATACTTTGAAGCCAGCAGACTCTGCAAAGTCAATTATTCCCTAATAATTCGCCCCATGAATCGATCGTTGAAACCAACCCCGATTAAACCGGAAACCGCCTTAGGTTGCCGGGATTCGATATCCCCAGAGGACTCTGCATCTCAGAATCATTAATCTAAACGTCTCTGTCCGCGTTACACTTTAATTCTCCCGATTCTGGAATTCGTCGCGATCGCCGAGAGATTGCCTCGGAGGACGGCGCGGTCTACGAAAATCTTTAAAATTCCATTCTGGTAACCAGAATCGAAGGGGAAAGACGATTAAATGCAGGAGAAAGGCGTGGTAATAAAAGTAAACTCGGAACCGAGAGAAGGAAGGAACGGTGAGTAAGAGAAAGTCGATGCCTGTTAGCTGTGAGATTACTTCTTTATAACATTATCCTCCGGGGGATCGTAAACTGGGATGATAAATGATATATATAATTCCGCTTTAATCAGAGAAAATAGCTTCCCCCAACTAATCAACGCGTCGAAGATTTGAAGATTAGCGACGGGGAATCGCCGATGTTCAGCTGGAAACTTCGCGAACGCAATTGAAACTCGCGGAGCGGCAGCGCGAAGTCATTTCTCAGCGGTGTGGGTAAACCGTATATAGGAGTAGCTCGCAGAGCCTGAGTAATAATTCAAATTTACGTATTATGCGAGACGTGAGCTGCATTGACCGCGGTAGACGAGAATGCTCGCGTATTTCCCAATGAAAGTAATTCGCTTTCTAACGAACCTCCCGTCTCCAGAATTTTAAGTCCGCGGCGATATTTTTCAAAACCGAGTAATTTTTATATGAAATATGTATGCTCATATTTTACCGCGACTCCTCCTCTCGCTGAAACACTATTACCAACTCTAATTCCCCGCCTTTCTGTACCATTATTATTACACGGCCCCACACGAGCGTTACATAATCACATTATTAGCGATATCTTACGTATATACGCGCAGGGTCCTGAATCCTGTAACGTTTCATTACTAAGATATCAGCGGACTGATTAAACCCTAGTTTGCAACGTCAAGGGCAAGTCTGGGGAGCTTTTGGCTGGTCTTCCGCAACAAGACGATGCCACCAGTCATGTTGGCCCATCAAGCAGTTGCTTGTCAGGCCTCAGCTGCTGCAAACTTTGCCCACGTACACGCTCAGCGAGAATTCCATTCAGCTAACTAACGGTGAAATTTCGAAAAAAGAACGCGACGCGTCTCTCGAAAGCCCGCGCGGCCGTGTTCAACAAGTGCCGATAAAATTCCTAACGAAGTTTACGTTCTACGCAAACTTCTGTCTTCCGCCAAGCGTGTATGAATTTTCAGCGGAGATTTCATATCCCGAAAACGACCTCTCCGTGCATTTTCCCAGCTTGCAGCGTTAAAAGCGCAACGCGCCGGGTAAACATATTTATCGAAATGAGATTGCCGAGCAATTAGCAATGCGTTTTCTGAAAGGCTGAATTCCCCAGACTATAAGGAAATTAATTCCAATTAACTGTCGCAAAATTATTCTACGCGTCAAACGGCCTGATTGCACTTTCCTCTGCGGCTATATACTATAATATTAGCGTAGCTTGATGTTCACCTAATGATACACAGACCCAATAATTAATGAGATAATCGATGCCGACGTACCCTAATTGGCTTCCGCCGGGGGCACAAAGCGCCGCGAGCAAGTCCTCCGGTTACCGCTCTTGTCAAAAAAAGACACCGAATCGCGTGAATTGTGAACAACGTCCCGTAACAAACGATTCTACGCGAGCCCCCAACGAAACAATAATTTCAACTGTACATTCACCTTTGAGACTATATCATATTCAACGTCGCACACGGACCTGTCCTTTACGCATCACTTTTCGCCAACCAGTTGCAACTTTCTCAAACATGATGTAAAATGTTCACGAACCAGAAGCTCGGACACCCGAAAATCTTGAAGTAACCAGTTGCTAAGGTAAAACTTCGCGAGAGTTTCAAAGTAATGATCCGCAGCGTATCATCGCCTTCTGAAATATTATAGCCCACCGGTGTGAATGCTTTAAGCGGGAATAAGGCAGCTAAAATTTTTCCTCAGGCTCGACTGCCTTTGACCGCGAGCCGTGGGTGCACGGATTTGTCAACGTACCAAAGGGGAGAAGAAAGACGGACACGCAACACGTGAATCGACCACCCTCGTACATCCTCTTTGACGTTTACGTGTTTCTTGCTAAAAGCACCGGGTCCGCCGAACACGATCCCCGACCCCTATTCACCTGAAAGTGAACTCGATTTTCGTCGTGTAACGGCATTATTTAAACGTTCAGAGAAGTAGACGTATCGGTTGAACGGCAATTGGCTGTCGGCCAACCCCGAAAGCCAGTCTTTCGGCACTCCCTCGATGGACGCGCGCCGGATCTCTTTGGACACGTGCCATTTCATTATTTTCGCAGCACCGTCGTCGATACCGCGGCATCCAAAGTCTTTCGATACCCCTTTCCCGCGCCCGAGAGCCCCGTTTCCTGCTACCGTTTGCAAATGCTTCGAACCGAACACCCCGCCACATTTGTGTCATTCAAAGCGCTCGCGCTGACTTTAGCGTCTAATGCAGCACAGAGCTTCTCGAGACAAGGTACCAGCAACTTCGGAGCAATGATGTTTCGCGTAGCTGGTTCTATTGTTATTTTCCAGGTAATGAGCTTAAGGATATCTGTTTTACACAGACCCTGTGTAATGAATTATAGGGAAGCTTAGAGAAACGGTCTTCAAATAAAACAGCCCGCCTTCAAAGGGCTAATGAGGTCGATTTAAATTGAAAGAAATATTTTAGTTTCTTTAAAAGTTAGAACATTTGAAAATTGAGGAATCTGAGAATTGAGGAATTTGAGAATTTATGAATTTTAGACATTGAAAATTTGAGAATTAAATTATGTGAAAATTAGAAAATTTGAAAATTAAGATTTTGATAGTTTGGGAATTTGAAAGTTTGAAAATTTTAAAAATTGGTACTTCACTTTTTAAAGATAAAGTCCAAATCGTGAATATTGAATTTAAATCTCTTGCGTAAACCCGTTTATCGGTTTCCCGCTAAATCGCGAGAAATACCCTCAGATTTTTATTGGTAATTCGCCAAACTTTACCGGTAGTTCGATAAATTACGTATAGCAATATAGCGCATATATGCGTTCATTAATTCCGTACACATTTACTAAGTTATCAGTGAAAAAAAAATTCATTTTACTAATAAAGACAAAAACCGAAGTATCTCACGAAGAAGCAACTTTGATCCAGAAGAAAACTAAAAATCTGAATCAAGTCATCAAAAAAAAGGACGTATTTTTAAGTAGAAGAAGTAAGGAGAATATATGTAAGTAAAAATGGCATATGATTTCTTAATGATTATCCGACCAACAAGTGTAGAATCTGAGAGCGCTTTATCCGTGGCTGGATTATTTTGTACAAAACTTAGGTCGCGATCAGGAGACCAAAGTTTAGACAAATTATGTTTTTTGCATGCTTATTTGTTAAAAAGAATTGTTAAATAAAAAATATTTAATTATGTATGTAAGTTAAGATTCTTTTCATTATTTTCGCGGTGAAGATCCATATTAATAAGTATTGTCAATAGTGATACAAATATATCTATTTTGTGTTATCTCATTTTATACTTTATGTTCAAAATAGTTTATATAGTTATAATGCTCGATTAGAGTTAAAAAAAAAAAAAAAATTTGTAATGTTTACGCTTATATTTTCCATACCTTAAAAAATACCGGTAAATTACTGGTAAACCGGTTTGAAAAATCGGTAAATTTGCAATCCCTAGATAGTATGACCGACTTTGGAAGAAAAATAGTTCTTTCATACTACAATAAATTTCACTCGCGATATTTACGATATGATTTGAACATCGATGGTATTTATACCTCCGCTAATGTGCAGACCGATAGTATTATGATTTAGTAAAAGAATAGACGGAGATCCAAAACGCTACCTCCGTCGCTACTATTTAAAGCATACGCTGTCAGAGTTTGCCCAGATGTTTTCGGAGCACCCGGTGTGTTTGACTTCCGAACGAGACCCGTGTGTCCTCGTAGCAAATCTGCGAAGAAGATTAGTTTCCTCAAAGACCGGTCGGATATTGAATCGATCCGCCGCTGGTCAGATGTCGACCATGGAGACTGACTGGTTAGCCGTGATGGCGAATATCTACACTTCCGGATCGTGTTGCGCAAAGTTTGCTCGGGATCCGTTCGGCGGCAAACACCATTTCCCCCCGGCTACGGTTATTTAGATAATTCCAAGGAAAATCGAAAATCGCCGTCTAGCCAAATCGGACAATTAAACTCGACGCTGTTAACAGTAATATCTTACTCCCCGCTTGTATGGCAACTCTTGTGCACTCCGAGTGATGTTGTTTTACACTGTACCTGCAATTTAAACTTCGGCAAGCAACTGTTAGTAAGATATTTAAATTTTTCGTCATTATAGGTTGACTTATTGTTAGTAATTATTCTAACACCCGTAACAAGTCAATCAAACGTTACCGAAAAAATGAAAATAAAATTCACTTGGACTCGAAGTTCGCTACCTTTTCAACGCAAGTATTGCATATACCGTTTAGGTATCGTTGGCGAGTCGTAGAGCTCGCAGAAGGCTTATACAAATACAGCTTTCCATTCCAATTCGCGCCGACACGAGTATCTTCTTTTAAAGTTACGTTCTGCTGAATAATCCAATGTTATACGGCAGCAGGACGGACGATCAGATTAAAGATACCGTTACCTTCGCCCAGCAACTCCGACCAACAGTTCCAGAATACTCTGGTTACGAGCTTTCCCATCTAGGACGAAGGAATCGCGTATCCGAAATCGATAACGACCGCGCCGCGTGGAAACACCCGATTCACTCGATACCAGAATAACGCAACAAAATATTATCCTTTCTTTAGATTCTTATTTCGATCCCCGCCTCCCGCGCCCCCCAATCGAGTTACCGAGCTCCGATCGAATTATATTTTCTGCCTCGGCGTACGTACGAGCCCCCAAAGCAACAATAAAACGGAGCTCCTCGCGTCTTTGCTGGAAAAGGACGCACGGGGAAGGAAGCGAATCCATGCCCCGATTTTCCAACATTTCACGTGTCCCTTTACGCTTCGAACGACCCTTTTCCTGGCTACCAAACGCCCCTTCAATTTTCAATGAGCAATCGAAGGCCTTACCCCCAAAGTATCTTGAATCTAACAAATATAAATCAACGACATCCGCCCGATTCCTATTAATTACAAGCGTGCCTCGCGCATTAAACGCTGGGAAGAAAATTTTAAACGATTAGCGAGAAAAGACTCTACGGACCATTCGAAAATAAACCTTTCAATTTCCCGTCTCCAACGCCGATGGTCCACGATGTAACCGTGAAACATTTACAGACCACTCATCGCAGCTGGACTTTTGGAAATTCAGCGCGGGGGGATTTACAAGCCCATTGAATCATTGATAATCTTTCCTCTGAACCATCTTCCGCTCTGCCTTCGTTTCGCCCGCCGTCCGATATGAATAATAATATGCCGCGACTCTCAGCCATTCGAATGCATAACGATCCGAAATGGAATATTTATGACACACGCCTAGGCTAATATTAATTCTAATTTCCCCGGGGATCTGTTTCGCGAGGCAGCGCGGGGTCGCCGTCGAATTTCCAAAAATCGACGCAGCCCCTGGCGCCCTTTAACCGCTCTTTACTCCGCGCGATTGAGCTCGAATTATTTGGGAAATTACTCGCTGGCCGGCGAGAAAGGATGCCGCAATTAGCCGGGATAATTGCATAACTTAATAGTTCGTTGCGCGCCGCCCTGTGTACTCGCGTGACACGTTAGGCGCGATGCTGCCACCTGAGATGTAATCCCGTATTCGTCTCTCGTTTCAAGTTACGATGGCGCAACATAGAATATTTATGGTGTTCCGGGGCGGACGCCCGCCGCCGCCCCGGCAGGCTGCATCGCTCGCCAGAGGGACACGCCGCCCCATGAATATTTAGAAAATTAAATCGGCCAACTTCATCGTGGCCTCCCCTTTCGTTCGTTACCACTGACTACGCTTCCCGCGACTTCAGCCGGCGGGGGCAACTGCGTCTTAATAGATCGCTAAATGCGCGAAATTATGCTGCTCACAATGGGCGGCCGTCTTCGGCGACGGGCCCACTTTATCTACGGTAAACTGTAAACGGCGCGCGACGGTGCGACGTGGGGACGTTGGAAGTTAAAAACGCTGCGAGTGAAGGTATATAGCAGGGAAGATCTTTGGGGGACCTATGAAGAATCTACAAAAAATCTTATAGCATACAGAAGAAATACCTGTTAGAACAGTTGATTAAGGAGTTCCCTTAAACAGAACGCTCCCTCGCTCCCATTTGGCCCTAAAACCGTAGGGGAGACCGGGGCTAGTTGATACAGAAGCAGGTTGATACAAACGAATTATCCTCCCCGACTGCTTTTAATTGAATTTTTTCCTTTTATTTACAGAAAATTGCTTCGAAATTATATCAAAAAGACAAATCGTGGCGAAATATCGCAGGATATTTTTGAAAAAACGTGCATCGCAATAGGAATAGACTCGATATTAGTAAGGCAAAGCGCAAAAATATACAATATTGATAAAATGAGTTTATTAAGGTATAGTAACAAAAAGAAGAAGACACCTCGTGTTAAAGTGGGATACTCCAGACATAAAAAAAATAAAAACATTTTTCTATTTCTGTTGAAAAATCTGTTTGGTTTTTAGAATACGTCTTTGTTCATTTTTAGTCTATATTATTGGAAATGTATCTAAATTAAAATGATATTTTTCAAATTTATTAGTTATTCATTAAACGGATATTGTACAGATGTATCAACATGCCCCAGAGCAGTATCAATTTGCCCCGCGGTGGAGTAAATTGATACATTTTGCCTTCGTCCAAATAACATTTTTTCTTTCATTTTGTATGTACTTTCACAAGTTTTCATTTACTATATATTAAAGAGGAAGGACCAAAATATATTTCAGCATATTTGTTATTAAGCAATTAATTCAAACAAAAAATGGAAAAAAAATTGAAAACTGAATAACGCATCAACTAGCCCCGGTCTCCCCTACATACTACGGTAGCAGTTTCCATTCCAATCTGAATCTTTGATGGTGGTTGGAAAGACTCGGGAGGATCTTAGGCTCTGCGAAGCAAAGGTCCACGTCGGTGTCTAAGGGAGCGTCTAAACGCGCAGACGTACGCACGATGAGCATCCACCCTCCTTATTCCCCGCTGCCAGACATTTCGCTGACCGTCTCTCCGTGGCATTACACCGGCCATCTAATGTCGGGCTAACTCAATCGTGAACGAAAACGAGTTATCACCGTTAATACAGTTTCGCCGGCCGTTGCCCGCCGATCGAACGAAAGATTTATCTTCGATGGAAGATATGAGAGCAGGGGTACACGCACCCCGCCACCGTCTGCCTTTTCTCCGCACCACCAGTAAACGTATCTCGCGGAATAACTTCGAGGCACAGTTTCGTTAGGGAGAAGACTTTTTTAGCCGCAACGTTTTGCTCCACTCTGTTGCAAAGCACACTGGGAGAACCCTTTCAAAGGGTCGATTTTAAATGGGGCGACGCGCCTGGACCGAGCTCTACTGCTTCCTGCCACCGACAATACGAAAAAGAACTCGCTCGCCGCTCTACCACCACTGTTCAGAAACGAATAGACGCGTCCTTATGCCGGGATCACTTCGAAACGGTTAGGGGAGGAAAGCTGTTCCTCCCAAAGTTATTGTCACGAGTGTGTTATTGTAAATTCTGATTGTGGGATTTATGTGGAGTGCGTTTCGGAGTTCACAGTGCAAAGATAAAAGGGTTAAGAAATACGTGTCCTGATAAGCAAAGGAGGGAAGCTTCCAGTCACGTTAATTATTATAGTATCTAACAAGGAAAACGACTCCCTAGGCTTTTAGAGCTTGACATATTAATCCTGTTTAATTCCATTCGAAACTCGAAATCGTCACGGGTGAAAGTTTCGGTCACCCAAACGGCAGGCGGGGGTTATTTTAAACACGATAAATTCAATTTGTCCGGCAGCGAAACGCAAATTAGCTTGTCTGCAGTTGTTTGCAGTTATGGAACCAATTGACCCAAGGGCAGCGCAGAAGGTAACAAGCAGCTGCAATCTAGTTGCGTTCTCCCCGTGAAATCGCTAGGAAAACGCGACGTTCTAACGCGCCGGGTGCTCGCCGAAAGGGGCAGGAGGGAACGTTACGAAATACTTTCAATTTGGAAAATCCAGCTTGGCCGTGGCGGGGCTGAAAAATTGCCTTTCAGGCTCCCGTTACCGTTACCTCTTTAACCGTCATTACGTTTCTTGTTAGCAACCGAGGCGTTTAATTTGGCCATTACGGGGTAGCCACGAGTCACGATAAAAATACAGCGCCCTGCACATTTTCTACCCTTCTTTCTGCAACATATCGCCCCCCTCCCCCCCACCTCTCTGCCGTCTTAATAATCCCGCTTCATTATTTTTCAAAAAGGAAAATGAGATTCTGTATTTCCATTCGCGGAAACACTACGTCACGCTTTGAATCAAGCGCCGCCTTGCATTCTGCATCTCTGCTTGCTGAATTTTTGCACGACACTTCCTTCCAACCCCTGCAACGTCTCACTGTTTATTTTATCAATCTCCGCGTTGCTTATTTCCCTTTCTCCGTCCCTTCTATTCCCGCGTTACGAATTTTATTCTTTCCTCGAATATTCCCTTTCAACGCACTTTTTCAGGCGCAAATTTGCATCTTCTGAAATTCACTGTCTCCTCGATTCAAAGTGTGATTGTGCTTTGAATAAAGTGGAAAATTGTGCCAGGTGCAACCGTCTGATGGCTGATTAATTTTACGCCACACAGTGTCTCGACTCGAATTTACGAGTACGGTGAAATAGTGCGGCATTGTTATCGATAGTGTCGAAAGTATTCGATCTTGGAAACTGTCAATAATTTCAGAAGCTGCCAGTGAATATTATAGGCCACTCGACGCGAAAACTCGTCCATTAATTTCACCGCCGAATGAAATACAAAATTTCACGGATTTCTGTAAAAAAAAAGTCCACTTCGTCGAGTTTCCCGCAAACGGCGATTGTTTCTAACAGCGCGTAGTTAAGTGGACAATTTATCGTGGCCATGTAAAGAACACGCAGCATAATAAAAAAAAAAAAATTGGCGGAGCGTTGCTAACGACATGATTTATTCAACGCGAGGCGTCAATTAATCGACGTATTGGTTTTTAATAAGCAATGGGCGCGACAAAACAACGAGCGCCAGGGTAAACAGCTATTATTAATGAGTTACAGAACGAATGCCTGTGTTCCTAAATATCCGCGCTTTCAATTAGCGGAGGGAAAAAATAGAACGAACGTGCGCTCGGACTGAAAGGGACGATTTCCGGTGTTCTCCTCTTCTCTTTCTCTCTCTCTATCGCCGACAGAACAATATTATATCGGACTTCGACGAGGCTCGTATTCCGCGGCCAGGCAGATGAAAATTTATAACGGCATTCTCTAGCAAAAACCCGTTCAATTTCAGCCAATCGATGGTTACACTCTAATGGTCAATTCATTTTACACTGCCCCGAGCTTTTAACTTCTATTATGGTGAATAAATTTACTAAAAGGACGGCATCGATTTTCTGAATCAGAAACCAGGTGACCAACAGCTCTGCGCCTGATTATTGCCCTACTTTCCAATAAAAGCGTAATGAAAATTATTCAACGCCACTGGTCTACGGGAGTACAGAATGATTGTCCTTCGTAAACTCGCTAGGAGGCAAAATAAAATACCACTGGCCGCGAGTGCATCGAGAAAGCGTTTTAATTCGCTAAAACCACGGTTCCGAATGCCTCCTTCTTGGTAAAAGTATTGCGTGTCGCCTGCCCGTAATTTCTTCCACGGGGAAGTGTTATTAACGGAATTACCAACTAGTTCACATGCGTGCGCGGCCACAGTGGTATGAAAATAAGGTCAGAAGGAAGCTTCGTTTTTAATTAAGAAGCGAACTAGCGCGTGTGGCGAAATCAAAAGTACTAGCCCCGGGCTTATCGCACCGCACGTTCCAGTCCAAGCGGCGGAGTAACATAGGTATTTATATGGTAACACGGCTGAGTATTATCAAAGTAAGTCCTACCGATCCCTGCCCTCACTGATCTCGCGCAATAAAATATTCTCACATTTCTATCGCGTTGAAACGCGCAATAATCCGGTACCTGATCATTACTATGGCCACCGAGGCGACCCCATTTTTCATCCATCAGATCGGACCGCAATTTGCTCCGATACAGATTTACCGCGTCGTATAAAATTCCATTATTATTAACCAACAGCCGAGAATTATAAACTCGACTCGCGAGCTGCGGGAACCGTCGACGGAGAGGGCTGAAGTTAAGGGTCAGCCATTAAAATGTCAACGCCGCGTAATTCTAATGCAATACTTTGTGCCGGAGACAAAGGGAAACGGAGCACGCGATCTTCCGCGTCAAAGGACAAATCGACGAGCTGATAGGTTTCCTTTTCCGCGAATGGTATGACCCCCGGCAGAGGAGAAAGGCAGATTTCTCTCTTATGTTCGAGCTGACGCTTCGACGGGAAATACTCCATTCTCGGGCGCCCACACGCGCGCATCCCGCTCCGTGTGCCGAGGGCGTGCACACACGATCGAGGACTCGGTAGCTGGGATCAAAGATATCGCGAGAAATGGGCGAATTTAAAGGCAGCGAATACGAAAACAAAGGGTGCCTATTTCTTTCTGTTTCTCACTACTCCGCCGAGCACTCCGCCTCGGCCCCTCAGAAACACGCGAGGAAAGGCGAATCGGTGGGTGGGAAGCTCCGAACAGTTTCCAAGTCGCGAAGAAGTGGCTGGGAAAATTCGGGCGGCTTAACGGATCGTGAAATTGTCCCTTTCGAATAGCACGCCTTGGATGATTATTTAAAATATGCCGCTACTTCTGCGGCAAACAGAATTTCCTTTCGCTGGCGACTTTTGGCGAAGACTTTTTGCTTTCCGCCAACGACAGCGATTCGAGAATCGATGGATATTAACACGTGCCTTCGGTATTCAGTATTCAACTATGCAGAGCGAGCTGAAAAACGAAATCGATTGGTAGGTGCATGGAATAAGTAAGTATTCTGAATATTCCGCGGCACACAGAGTGCGCAAATGTTTATAAAACGTTGATAATTTAGGGGGCGATAATTCCCCGGCAGCGAGATAATTGCATACATTTATTAATGGCTCGATAAACAATGTAAGATAATCCGTACAAAGGGAATAAATTCCCGGTGAATAATATTCCATCTCCACAGCGATAATAATAATAGGCGATCCACGCGTGCAGGGCTGTGACGAGTCCAATTAATCTCTAGAAACTATCCAATTAATTTGCAGCGATCGCAGAGCAGCCGATAAATCAGAATAATGTTTAAGAACTATACGATTAGCTTGCGTTTGGTGAAGGCAACCGAAGACGACGCACTTCGCTTCTAATGTTCGGCGTGCGTAGTACTCCGCGATGCGAGAGCCTCGCGATCGAAAGAGCGGGCTAAAAATATTTGCCGTTTCGTCAGTGGGGCTAATCGATAATCGTAAAATGTTGATGAAACGCGAACAGGGACTTCATTATCGCTTCATTGCTAGTTTGCTAATGGATCCTTCGATCCAGATGCCCAAGTATCTTTGGACCGGCTGAGTTTTACGGTTTATATTGTCGAGTTAGCATCTGACAATGCCAGAATGGACTCGAAGTTGGACAAAGAGATAGTTCGCGCACAATGGTATCGCGCTAACGCGAAAATCGAATTTCTCCCCTCCGTCCCCTATTTCCCTGTAGGCTTACACAGCGTTCGCAATACCACCAACTTATCATCGCCAGCTTGTCCGTAAACGATTCTACGCGTAGAATACGAGCGCCGTGCTCTCCTTCTTTCCACTCGGCAAAATTTGACCTTGTTATCCTCGAGGCTACCGTGCTCGAATATTTATGTCCCCGTACATTCTAAAGGAATCAAATCGCGTGAGTAATCTAATATTCTAATGTCTGATGGCTTTATCAGGCCGATGAAATGTCACTTTCATTGTGAAACACTCTTCGGAGTATTTTAACAAATGCGCTTTTGTGTTTGGACGCGTATGAAAGGGACTTCGAATCGAATAGAATGGAGGAGAGCAGAATGGGGGAGGAGAGAATGGAATATTCGTGTTTTATAACGGAATGATAATTATCCAATTTTCGTATCTGCCTTATATCGTGTCTGATCGAATTAAACATATTCCATGTCAAGCTTTTGTACGGCAAACAATGGCGTGAAAATTCAAGCCACGACTATGCCCGTGAATACATAAACGCGTAGTCCTCGAATAACAATAACCACCCCCCGTTCCCGAGCGAAGAATAATAAAACCGCCATTGGATCGCGGCACTACCACCCTTTCCCATTATTCCCTATTTTCATCTAGCTGTGAAGCCAGACGCGAAGAAAAATTAGCCGCTAGAATCTTTAATAAAATATATTTAAATATATTCCATATTCTCGCGTGCCCGCCCGCTGGGCGTAGACTGATTTGAGTCTCCGTTAAAATATATATTCATCGGGCAGCACTGTGCATATAGAAAGGAAAGACATAAATAACAACGAATTATTAGCTCCCTTTATGAGCCTCGAGGAACCCTAAACGACATAATTGCCCCTTAAACGTAATTTAACTTGCTCGGTCGAGTTCGATCGCGATACAAAGAACGCGATAGAAATAAGCAAAAAAAGAAACGACATCTCTCAAACAAATAGCCGTCTTAAGTGCGCGATAACAGCATGACAAACAATCCTTTGACAGAACCGTACAATTTGTGGTTTAAAGTGAACGAACGTGGAAGTGGCAGGAATCTAAACGTTGCAATTTATTCTGGCAGAGATCGAAGCACTCGCACCAGCGACAAAACTGCAGGAACGATAAGGCGTCTCCGGGTTGCAAAGGAAAACTGTGGAATTTTAATCAGCCACCCTCCACGCACGCCAGTGCTACGGAGAAAGGAAGCCGCTGCGAAGGTACGTTTACAGAGTGCCTACCTGATTCCGCCTCGTCGACGTCGTCGCACCGCTGCCAGACGATTATTTCGGTGTCCCTATTCCCGATGACTTTTCACGCAACGCGAGAATGTCAGCTAATATTGCTTATTCGGTAAAGGTCCTAGCATTTCGGCCCCGGGTGATTCACCCCCTCGTCGCCGCGGCGGTAGCGAGAACTGAGCGGCCGCTCGTCGATCTCGTTAACACCGTCCGACGCGGTCCGAGTCGCCGAGATCCAGCGAAAAAGCCGGGTACGATCGACCGATCGCCCGACAAATTATCGGAGGCGCCCCGACGGAGTCCCGCTCCCCCTCTCGACGTTAACGTGCGTGTCCACGTCGAGGATGGCGTGTGCGAGGGTTATCGAGGGGGGATATCGCGCGTTGCGTGAAAGTCGAAAGTCACTTCGATTGCGGAGGGATGACCGTGCAGTGGGGCGGACGTGTAGGGAGAGGGGGTGTGGGCGAGCAATCGGGAGCGTCGAGGGAACGAAGATGCTCCTCGAGGGGGTAGGAAGTGCAGGGACACACCAAGAAACGTCACGTAAACAACAACAACAACAGACAATAACGTCGACACTCCGTTCTACTCACTGTTCTGCGGGGCCGGATAACACTTCGCGACTGCTGCTCGCGGGGACTCGCTCTCGACTGTTGTGGCGCAGGGGGGAGGTGGTTAGGGTTGCGCGTTGTTTTCGCACGGCGAGAAGTAACGACGACTCGCGAAACCCGTCGGACGACGGGAAGAGACGTTCGAAGGGAGCGAGGGTACGCGCGGAACAGCAGCGACGAGTCAACTGAAGCGTAGGAGGGGGGCGGATACAGCGCGTATGAAGATAGACGGAGAGGCCCGGCTCGGGACTCGCGGCGGGATGGTCGAGCGAGAGAAGGAGAGGCAAGTGGAAGAGGCACGGGACGGTTCAGCCAGCGGCGAAACCGAACGAGGAGGGAAAAGAGAGGGCTTCTCGGTGCGGGCGCACTCGCGGTGGCTCTAAACGCGTACCGAAACTCACGGAGGAGCGAGGTGCACGTGACGGCGGTCGCGACGATACTGCGCCCTGTCGGGCGGCCCTGCGCAAATATAATGCCACCCCTCTCCTATGGTCACGCTATTCTCCTCGCCGCCACCACCGAACCTAAAACCCATCCCCCTACTGACGATCGGTTTCTCTTCCTACCCTTTTATCTGCCAGTCCTTTCCCGGCCTCCTCGGCCCCCGCCGACCGTCCCAACACACCCTCGCTGTACCCCCTTATTTTTCCTCTTTCCGCGACGCTGGCGACCCTTGTCGCGCTGCCGCGCCACCCTGCTACCGGGGATCCTTTTTTTTTCTTCTGGAGCGTACATGACAACCGGGGGCAGGAGGAGAGGGGAGCAAAGGGTGACCGGTTTCGCTGTGATCTTCCGGTGCACACCGATGGCTATTTCCGTTCACGCTCCAAGGACTCAAGACGACGCGCAGAGGGTCCGCCCGCGAGTGTAATCGTACGTGCCCTGTCCCCGATCGCGCCTCGTGTATACCGATTATGTCCAACGACCGATAAGATTCCTTCCAGCCTCCGATACCTACCCCCGACGGCTATTTCCAGCCGCTTTGGACCTGGTGGACGAAGGCGTTCAGCCTGATTTATCGGATGCTACGCCGATACGCATTGGATACATACACGCGGTCCACCCTCCGCGATGATCGTTCAGGCCCGAGGAATATACCTACCGTTTTTTCCCCTCTCTCTTTCTCTCTGTCTCTCTCCCTGTTTTTTTTTTCTTTTTATAAACGTACCGCGTTTTAGAGGGACGAGATTTTTTGAAATTTATTTACGCGGATAAAACGCGAGGCCGTTCGTTATAAATATCCACGCTGGTACCGCTTCTCCTTTTGGCTCTCGTTTCCCATTTTCTACCGAGCGACTCTGCCGCTGCAGGGAGAGGGATGTATGGAAACGCGCGGGATTGTTGTTGGAAGATATTGCACTCGGGGGGAATACAAATGATGCGCGGCGAACAATTAGCCGTTTCTTCAAACGACAGATCGGTAGATATTAATTATCCCTTGCTTGGAATGGCACGGCTGAATTATTGTGCCAAGAACGCGGCAAATATAGAAATTGAAAAGGTGTGCGTTGCGGGTGACGGTGCTGGAATTGAAGTGAGATTCTTTAATAATTATCGAGACTGTGTGGATTAATCTTCGTCCCCTAATGATTACTTTCGATGATTAAAACTTTAGACGCGGCACAGGAAGCTTCATACTGGAGCTCGAAAAACGTCACCCAAAGAATATCTGCGAACCCTGTTAAGAATATTAAATACCCGATGAAATACTCGCGGCTGTCAGCTAATTAACTGAAAATTAACCCTAACACGTGTCTCGCAATAAATCTACCAACCTTCGAATCGCTACCCTGCCACGCGCAAATTGCAAAGTGGCACCCTCGTGCCGCGATACGAGAAACATGAATTCCCTCGTTAGATACCTGATCTAAACCATCCACCAAACAACTGTCCGCCAGAGCACGATAAGAAGCTTCCACGAATCCACGCTTCGCCCCGAAATTAAAATATACGAGCGCCCTCTCGAAAGCAACTTACGAGGGTCGCGGAAATACCAATTGCAGCGGCAGTCGCAGCCAATCCCGCGAGTCGTCATTCCAGCAAACTGTTAGCAGTGTATTAAAATCGACATTTCGCGCCGATGGCAATTACGTATGTGCATGTATGAGAGCGATGGAGCCCCGATCACTCGGCTTTTAATCCACTCATCCGCGAGACCCCGGCCGCCCTTTCGCCGCTCCTCTGTTAATATAATAATAAACAATCCACAGAGAGCCCCCGCCGCCGGTGTGCTGGAAATGAGCCGTTATATCCGCGGGTACTAATAATAACACGCGGATCACGGGAGGCTGGACAATTCCGTTTAGCCACAGAGGTTGGAACTCAACGAGGTGCGTTCTTAACGACTTACCGAAGCATACGGGGGCATAAGCTCGGCTCACTGATCACTATGGGTAATCAAGTATGGTGTTACACGATGCTCGCGCGGGCACGGTCGCGCCTCTACTGTTTCGCGCGCCAGCGGACCTGGGAAAACGCCTTTTTACGGGGCAACCGAGCATGCCGGGCAACGTAGCTCGACCATATACGCTGTCACAGCCCCATGGACCGAGTGAGACATTGCACGGGTGAGATGCTTCACCAACGAGACTCAAAGGATAGTTAACAGCAATGCGCAACCCCCTCACCCGCCCGCCCCGTCCAACTATCCCGGCGTCCATGCACGCTGCATGCCCTCGCGCCCTTTGTCCTCCTTTTTCCTTCGCTTTTCTGCCTCTCTTCGTTCCTGTTTTTTCTCCCTAAGCACGGCCGTTTCACACTTTGCGGGGCATCGTCCCGTGCACGGGATCCACGGCACCGCAGCCGCTTGATAAGCGCTCGGACGTGGCAATCCGACTGATAAAGTGTAGGTATAATATGGGTCACCGGGGCTGGGAGGATATTTCCGCGCGGGGCTTTCACGATTAGGGTTCGGAGACACGGAAATTTTGAGGGTCCAGAGGCTCTGGGTACGGAGCGCGCGAGATTCGATCGCTGCAGGGTGTTGGGTTAGGAAGATCGAAAGGGTGGAGGGTTTGGGGCGATATGGGCCCCCTTTGGGAATTTCATACTTGTAGGAGAAGTGCTTAATCCGGTAGAAAACCGTCGAACGATTCGACCGGAGCGGAGAAAGGACCGCGGTTCTGTTCTATAAACAGCTATCAAGGGAAGTTTTCTAGGGTGAGCGGCACCGTACTCGCCGGCAAGGTGCATCCGATTATGGCGGGAATATGACGCTCTGTTGGTCACCTTAGCGCGGGTCTACGCGTCGGGACCGTTTGCTAATCCATGCGAGGACGCCTCGCCCGCAACTCTTATTCGCTTCGCTCAGTAAATTACCAAAGGAATTAGTCACGCCTGTGATGAAAGGAACTCGGGGCGTTCTCGATTAGCGCTTAGTCGAGCACCGCTTCCCTTGGCAATAGTCGCGCGAGCCGAGTCGAGGTGTCTTCAGCTCACACCCTATTTCGCGATCAGCCACGAATACGCGCGGCCGCGTCGCGCTGCTAGCTTCTGTAAAACCGGGCCCGCCGAGCCTAACGAGACTTTGCTGCAACGTCGGCCATCCCTTTCGCCCCTTAAAATAACTTCAACCCGCGCTGCCACCGGTGTTGTCTTTCAACGTTTCTCGAAACCGATCGACATTAGTTTCAATTCACCTCTGCTTGCTGGTCGTTGTAACGCGCCACTGAATGTGCAGGGGTGGAGATATTTATTGGTATCTTGAAGATTGTTGGGCGATTGGAGGTTTTGGTGGGCGTGAAGATAATGAAATTTGTGACGATGTTGCTTTTTTCACTGATAACTGGCGAAGAAGACAGATACCCTGTTATTATTTCTCGTCTGGTGGATGCTGGGTACATTTGGATCCACCCTGATATTATTCTACGTGTATTAACTACACTTGTTATTAGCTACAGCACTTCTTAATCTCGCTACTTTAAGACACTGAGAATTTTAGATCCCATCAAAATTACTATCTGACAGAAAAATTTCTTTTAGGAATTGTATGAACTGAATTGTATAATACAGTGACTTCAAGTGGTTAGCGAAGTGTTTTCTGGGGGATCGCCATGGTTATTTTTAGTAGTTGACGATTTTTAGCACTTATTTATTTTAATATGGTTAGGGGCTAATTGATACAGACGAATTATCTCGACACCAAAAATATGTAGCTCCATTTAAGCGAGATATATGAAGTTTGTTGTTCAATTCTTTCTTACGATCCAGCGTGCGTATGTGTACGTTCACGTTAGCAATCGTTTTTTAACTGTTTCGTTTATATACGGAAAAAGTAAATAATTATGTTCACTTTCCAATCCGTCTTGAGACGATGCAAAACTGATTGTTTATAAATGAAAGGGAGTAAATATTTACCTTACCTTATATGGGGGGTCGCAGGTTATTTGAATATTGTAAAAAGGGAAACACTGGTGTACTACTACCTAAGTATTCTAGATCAGAATGAATGTCTCGTCGACTGTCAAGGTGTCCACCACCGAAGGGTTAGTATTAATTACATAAGAAATTATGCGTCAAATTCTAATATAAAATGTACAAAGTGGACCCTGCATCCAACTACACTACACACAGCGAATTATCCTTCGTCCAAGGGGTCGCGGTAATTTATGCCCCTCCACGAGCAACAGATCATTCGTGGTAATGAGTCATTCATCAGGCGCGGAGGATCTTTAGCCGAGGGGGGTGGGAGTAATATTCAGCTCTGCTAATGTGAACACGGAAACGTCGATTAAACGGTTTGTCACGTACGCTCCTAAAATCCAGCAAACGGACAAACCGCAAGAGGGGAGCGCGCATTCGCTCGGATTCAGATTCTACCGAACTGGCGGCATTCAGGTCCGGGCAGCGAAACTGGCGACGCACAATTGCCCCCCTAATACAAGAGCTGTTTTACGCTACGATATTATAGCTGCAAGATCCAGCAGGCACGGTGCCGTTCGATTCAAACGCCATTTCATATTAAGCCCTCGTAATCGGATATTTCGTCATTCGACGTTATAATCACCGTGGCGTCTAATGAATTACCCATCAATTAAGGGAAGCCAATCCTTCTGTACACTGTGCGCGCCATGGCCAAAGCGCCGCGTATTGAAATCACTATGGGGGATTCGAAATTGCCCTACTATGAGCCATTTTACTTTTAAAACGGGGGTGAATATTGTATTTCATCATTTGAAAATAAATGTACGATTTGACTTCAATTTGAGAAGAAAAATTCCTTTCTTTGTAGAAAATATAGACAGTGTTAATTGAATTTCTTTTAATACACTGATAACACTGAAACGGCCAATTTGGAATTTTGTGGTATAAAGAATTTGGTCTGAATTGCACTAGCAATTTAAATATCTATAACTCGTATATTTGACCGTGAGATAACGTCGCGTCGAGAATAAAGTGACTGTCCTTAACATTTTGCGAGCAACACTCAGCTGTTCGTTGACAATTATTCCATTGCATGAAATATGTAGGGTAAGTGTCCCCCCTCTGGTAAATGCTAGACTGTTCTGGTAATCCGATGGAAGGATTCCCGCCATCCTAGCGTTGTAATCAATAGTTTTACCTACGATTTACTACTGGCGAACCGCGCGCGACGAAATAAATACCGTTTCGCGAAGATAATTTCAATACGCTCTTCAAACTAAAAGGCCTCAACTGCCTGCGCCGTCAATAAGGCTCCGCAACGGCCCCGTGCTTTAAACCTGATCGATACCATTTCACCGTTCCGCAAGCAACAACACTTAAACAGGAAAAAGCGCAGTTGCCATCGATACAAATGAAAGAACAACCCTCGGAACGAAATATTCATCGGAACACTCCCAGAAGTAGAAGCAACGGAGGGGAGAATTGCGGAAGCCGTGCCACCTGGGGCGCTTTAATATTCTCCGGACAAACATTTTTCTGTGCCAATGTGCCAACATTGCCCGACACTCTACCGAAACGTGCGTTACGCGTATCTAAATAGTGCCCCTTACAGTCGAGGCGCGAGGAAGCTAATACCTTTCGCCGATATTAGGAGTCAGGTGTAGAGGTTGAAATTATTACGATACAAAAGGGATGCGGCGGAGAGGGAAGCGAGAAGCGGGTGCGCGATGGAACTATTTTCCTCGGTGAAATCGAACAGACGTAAATTCACTTCGTTATTTATTTCGTTCGTTTTTTCCATGGGGGTCGTATGTTTTCGCGCTTTAATCTTTTGCCGGGGAAGAGCAGTGTCACGTAAATCAACCAGAGTCCTCTTATCCTGGCCTGACGGGCGAGAACCGACGTGAGCCCGAGGGTTATCGGATCACTATCTATAGTATTCGCGGAGCGTAAAACTGAATGTGAGAAAAAGGTCTGAAAACCCGAAAGGAAACGTCCCTCGATTTCCGCCAGGGCCCGTTTGTTGTACCATCTCGGTGCTTGCATCAATCAGGATGGCATTTGATTTTTTAAGGAAAAAGAGATTCTATGATTCCGTGGTTCCCATCGCCACTAGCCGTGGGACAGAAACGGGACATAGGGTTGGTGAATTTCTAACGAGGCGTACGATTATGTATATGAAAGGGAAAGTGCGAAATTAGTGTAAGAGGACGGAATTGTTTCTTGGTTCTCGACTGGTGGCACTTGTTACGTCCCTACTGTTGATACTACTTTCGATATCGCGCGAACTGAATGTATCGGTGAAAGTTAAACTAGGAGGAGAAGCCTAGTGTAAACGATTTAACCCCCGTTGACTGTTGGCTTACTTGTTTCCACGGTTTAATACCTTCTCACTAAAAGCATCTGGTAGATCCCCTGAAATCCCTGCCCCTCGCAAACGGAAATGCGCCCGGACGTGGAGTGTTATTTTACGAGCAGCTTGTAATATGCTACGTGAGAAATTAATAATTGTATGCGGAGCAGCGGCGGGAAATGCCCGGGAGCCTTATTTACACATTGCGCAGCCCCGCTATTAAGAATGAAAATTCGCAAATGAAGGCTGGCATTACTGGAAAGAAAAGCACGCTTCCGGCCGGTGCCAAATAATGGGAGTACGGCCTCGAAGAACTCTTTAGGAGAGTAGTGCTTATCCGAAATGCCATGGATGGCGGATATTACGTGCTACAAGTTATTTACTAGCAGCAAATGAAAAGCGTATATAGAGTTTTATAAATGTGCTGACTGCCAGAAAAAGGATGTCACCCTGTCTTTTTCAACCCTCCGCTGTGTTTATCGGTATGCCCGAGGGCTCTCGCGACCTACAAACCGATAAACAAGTTTAGACACAGTAGGGGAAAAGTAAATACCCCTGTTCACCTCTATTACCACACCTTTCGATACGCAGCGTGAATCGTTCCATTTTCCCGAGGTGCTGAGACTGTCAGTTCGATAATCCGGTTCGCCCCCTTGTTCGTTAATCCTTCGATACCGTGAAGTAATTCGATAAAATCCAGCTCACTTCACTTCCCTCCGCCCTCGAAGTAGATAAACCATCGAATTCTACGCGTATTTAAATAATGGCCCCATATGGATCAAAATTAAGTAAAATGAGGAAGAGGAATGCGCGATAAGAATAAACAAGTGAGACGAAATATAGAAGCTTTTAATTGGAATAAACTCGACCACCCACGAGTAGAATTCGGGGGATGCCAACCCCCGATTGATTTTACCGCGACGGCAGGTAATGCTTCCGAAAATCTACTCCGGGTAAATGCATTCGCTTCTGGCGTTTACACGTCGCAGGGTGTGGAGACAGAAAACGCTTGGAAGTAAGAATAGTGTTCAATTTTATTCCCACAATCAGGAACGTAGATAACATCGATACAAGTACGCATAACGTTACAATTACAACGAACGAAAATGGATACCGTCGTAAGCGCAAGTACTTGAAATACTTCAACACAGACCTCTCGAAACTCAACTCGCCCTTTATCATCGAACGTCCCGTCCGATCCAGGGACGAAGCTAACGTAACTCGCGCTATTACAACATGCTCGCATAATGCTTACGTAAAAATACAAATCGTACACAGAATGCTAATGCTCATTTGACATAATTAATTCAGGAAATAGCATACTGCCTGTAAAAAACACAACGAACCGTGTAGGAGCAACAATTCGCTACGACGATGTAACACCCCACCGGTTCGATTATCCCAATTAATGGCTGATCGGTGGTGGTATCAATCGTGGCACGCTAATCTTTGGTTCTCCATGGAATAAAACGGAAGAGACACGCGCCCCCCACCCCACACTCCCCCTTAAATGTATCTATAAATCTCGGATATTAATGTGTCGTTAAATGTCATTATTATAATGTACGATTGAGTTTCTTTACACGTACCGGCTCGTTACAACTATATAAGTTACTATTTACAAATTATGACGCTATCTAGTCTCACAACATGCGATCACTTTGAGAATTAATATCTATGCGGTGTATAGTAACGTTGTCTCTTCTTAACTAAAAGATGTCGGGTCAAAAAAAAAATATATATATATATATATATTTTGAGATGTTTGATGAAGTAAAGGGAGCTCTGTGGATGCACCAGCGCTGTCCGACACATGGCTGAGTCGTACTACTTGCTCTCCGCGATGTGAACGTGTCTTTGGCGATTCGAGCGAAGGAAATGAGATCAATTGATTTTTTGCTCCGGCCACAGTTGGCGGACAGCGCTGCGCACTATAATGTAACGTAAGTTACATTGAATAAATTAAATATTGTAACGTGATTTGCTTAAAATAACGAAATAGTACGTCGTTGCTATAAAAGAGTCCAAAACTGTCTCTGACTTTATTGCGTGTCTTTTGAGCCTTTCGAAATTGCAATTCGAAATGTCATAGAAGATTGCAGCAAAAATGAGGGGATTTCCAGGAAAAGTCCGCGAAATTTCCGCAAAATTTCCATGGAAAAGATCCGCGCGATTTCCATACGAAATAAGAATCATTTTTCTTGCAACGATCAATTTAATCATCCGATCTCCTCGCGTGATAGATATCGCCGGTAATTAAAAACGAAAAGGTAACGTGTCCTCCAATACGTCGTTGTTCACGAGCATTCTAACACTTACAGGCTAATTCCTCTATAATTATCAATTAACGCCCGCCGTTGGAAACGAATTTCACCCCGTGGTCGAATTTAAGCAGCGTACGCCAGCACCAATTATTACGATCAGCACCAATAATTAACAAACCAATCGAAACCACGCGTCACGATGCATGGAGCAGGGCTCGGAGAATTCTCGGGTCTTTTGATCCTTTGCGTTACTCGAAGCTAATCGGCCAGTTAATTAATTACCTAAGTATCTAGCTTTGTGCGCACTCTGAAAGATCGACATTACATAGGAACCGATTCTGCGCCGCGGGCCGGGGCCCGCGACCCCAAGTACCTCCATTATCAATAGTTTTATGCGTGCATTTCGCGTGTGCAGGTGTATTTTACAGTACCACGCCCGCCTTAATACGATTTCAGCCGACATCCAACTGAACCATCCACTGGTACCTACTTCACAGCTAGGTGTCTTCAGCTACGCTAGCTTTAAAAGCGAATCTCCTTTGTACTAGCTCTAATTTCTCTCCATTCATTGCCCCAGCATCTTCCAACGAAGATTGCTCGGTTAACCGTACAGGCATTCGGGGGGAACGAAGAAAAATGGAAACAAGTTGCAATCTCTGAAGTAGTGAGAAATTGCACATCGCTCTTGGACGAAGGGAAATCAAGTAACCATCTTGTTTCAGTTGGAGTCAGTGGTCGCGAATTCAATTTTGTTGGGAGTGCCGCCACGATAATCATTGCGATTCTGCTCCACGTTTACAAATTCGTTGCACGCTAATTAACAGTATCGTGTCTCGAAAAATCAGGGCTCCACTGTCTTACACTTGACGACAATTATTTATGTAATTCTATGTTACGTCTACACTTTGTAATCTGATTGAACGACGTGTGAAATTATACCAAGCTTGCGAGTGATGGAGAGCGTAAGCTTTTTATGATATATACAATTCCATAGCACGTGCGAAAATTGAAACGATAGCTGAAATTATTTAGGAGTAAAAGATACTGAGCTCCGCGAAAGAATTCTGTATGAAATTATCATGCTTGATGGTTAAAAGGAAACCATAAGTGCTCTTTATGTCGATTAGCAATAACTGAATTAGAAAAGAAGACGGTAATTGTAAAGTAAATTATGAATCGAATTTCATATCGACAATGTGAAATTGAATATTTTCAGATGAAAATTCATTGTTTTCCTATTTGTGCAGTTACTTTATACAATTACTTTTCGATTTCACAACTGCTCACGGCTCGCGAGATCTTATGTAGCTCGTGCCGAACGAGCTAGCAGGTTGACCGTCATCGAGTAATTAATTGATATGTCCTCGATAAGGAACTAAAATTAAGGTAGCTGCAACAGTTCCAAGACGGCTCGCCGCTGGTATACAATTCTAAAAGGAAACGATTCGTAGAAACAGAAAGTTAACTCACGAGATCTTGCGAACTTTAAAACACCAAATATTCGTCCAACACGTGACCAACAATTTTACAACAAACCCTACGAAAGCGTAAAATTAACGAGACAATAACGCAACGACCCCGTCGATCGATGTTTATTTAAATAATTCCTTAAATTAACCTAACGTCGTATTAATTTAATCCAAAGTAGCTTGTACTAGGAATCACTTGAACAGGTACTCGCTCCACGCGTACCGATCAGAACGACTCGAAGAAAATAAGAGCTAATTCTTCGAGAAAGTCGCGGTTGACTAGACCCCGCGGAAATCTCGCACGCTCGATGGCATATTTTACAAACAACGACTGTACATTCACATATGCGTCAAATACACACCGACGTAATATAAAAATTCGCCTCACAAAAGTGGCCACTCGCACCGAAGCGACCAATTGGCTGTGACAGTGGTTGGCAACCGTGAACGATGACTTGGTTTCCCTCATTACTGATATCTCCACTTAAAGTACGAATGAGAGTGTACGGGCCGGTGCCCGAATGTGTGAACGATAACGCGGGGGTATTCTAATACTGAGAATTTCAACAGCGGTCAGCGAAAGAAATCGATCGTGGTTGCCAGACACTGGTTCTACGACATTCGGAGTCCGATGGGATAAGAAACTCGATATCGCTATATTAGACCATATTCAGTTACGTGCAAACGGTGTCCTTACAATTTCTACGTTTATCAATTCCACCCTCGAGGAGTAACCCCGGGGCTTCGGAAGCCATTTTGGAGAACAGCAGTCGCGCTTCGAGGCCCGGGACTACCCCGCGGAAATTATTACTCTAGTCATTGTACGTTGGCGGTAATATTTACGGGAGCTACTGGTAACCATTAACGAGTAAGATTGTGGATATAGTCGCACCTTGATAGTCTTAATTCACAGGTAATCCGTTCGATATTACGTTCAGTTAAGTCCGCGTGTATACCTTGTCCGTTCGATAAAGTGGTTTCGAAAAATTCATCAATGGGGAGGAAAGTAGAGCTGGAATTCGGGTCCGCATGAATAGTTCACCGGGACACTGGTAAATATTCACGCGGGCGTACGCCCGCATGAATATTTATCGTAACGCTGGAAGAAGGTAGGCGTTTACATCGTTAATGTTCCAGGAACATTTGAAACTGAATTGTATACGCTGTGGTACAGTTTTCGTTACCTCCGCCTGTGCACTGTACAGAGAAAGTCAATATAGAAAAAGAATTACGATCGTATCGCTTCCGTTTCAAACGGATTTCTGGGAACACCACTTGACCAACCACAATTTCGTGTCACGTTTAAAACGAAACGTAGTCGTTGCTTTGCGCTCGCTTTATTCCTAAAAGGTCGAACATTCGAAAAATGAAATAAAAACAAATTGATTTTTAGACCGGAACCTCCTCTTAAGCATCAAATTTCAATGAAAGTTTTGCAACACTGTGTGCACGTGAAGAGAATCTACTCATCCCACCTCTAAATTAATTAACCTGTAAACGATCTTAAATTGGAATGTCTCTTTTAAACGAAATTCCACGTGATTACAGTACCAATTTACGAAGACGGGAGTAATTTTGAATAAACTGCATCGATACCTATCCCTTACCAGCATCTCTACAAAAAACCACGTCCCCTGAAATCCCCACGGTTCCGTTCTACAGAAATAACATTCTACCACCAATCACTAAGGGACACCCCCTGGTAGTTTCAACTCAAACTACCTGCGTAATCAATCTCGACGACCAACGATTAAAGGAACCCAGCACCAGCGATGAGCGCTTTGTACGATAAATTTTGCAAGCTCGTCAGAACGAAACCATCAAACGCGTCGGACCTGCCAAGTACAGTTAATTGCACGTAATTGACCGTGATCGAAGGATCGATCGAAAGGGCTTCACGAGGGCGATCGCTGTCGAAGCGGCAGCGGCTCGTAGAAGCCCGTAAAAACGCGCGATAACCTCGCCTAAAATGGCGGGTGGGTTACCAAACGATGTGTAAAAGTCCACGATTATTCGTCGAAAAGTAGAAACCTAAACGGTCCCATCGTTTCGTCAGATTAATGGTCGGCAGTCTTTCCCTTCGATTCGCGGACTACCTGGACGTCGAGCTCGCGACTATCCGCTACGTATCCGCCCCGACGGCTCCCCGTCCGGGATACCGTAAAGAAATTACTCAGAGAAGGAGGAACGTTAACGAAAGACGACAGATCGGGCTGCCCTACCTCCTCGGCAGACCTTACACCCTTTGGAGCCCCGGACGATCGCTCTCGAGGGAGGCGCAACGCTCCAGCGGGTAGCCCGGTCTCCTGCGAACAAATTGGCCGTCGCGCGGGGCCCAGTTCAAGTGTTCTTGAGGCTCGAGGCGCGCGCCAGGTCGTGTTCCCGCCACGAGCTGGTCGTGCAGACGCCCTCGCCTCGCCACCACTCGTTCACGTCCTTGTAGGATTTCGGCGGCCGGTCGTCGTGCAGCATCGCGCACACGCGGCACCAGAAGAACGTGTTGATGAACTCGCCGGTGCCCTTCCACCGGAAGTACGAGTTGTACAGCTCGTCGTCGCGGTCGAGACGGTGGAGGTACGCGGCGAGCTCTTTCGGCGACTCGAACTCGTCCACGTGGATGTACGAGCGGTACGGCGCGCTACGGGCGTAGTCCGTCGGGTGCGCGCCCATCACGATCGGCAGAACGTTGTGCCTGGATCAGAGAGAGAAACAAAAGAGAGTTGCCTCGCCGTTGTGGGTGTCAGAGCCTGTTCGACGAGCGCGCGCCTTCGTGCTATGTGAAATTGGGTATTGCGGGGAATGGGGGGATAAGTTCGACCAGCACCGGATGAGTTTTACAATGCGTACACCAAAGTGAAAAATGTTAGGGGATGATTAGGGGATCCCATGCAATGCAGTCTGTGCCATTCTTCTACGGTCCCATAAAAAATTTGAGGTACGTCATTTAGTCGCGTCGATGAATATGTTGCCGGAGAAACGAGGAGAAGACACTTGGATGAGAGGGACGATTTCGCGAAACGTCCCTCATTGATCGACGCGGCTATGTAGGGTACAGGTAAGAAGGGAATGTCGGTCGTATTGGAATGAAAATCAGGCGTCGCACTTCAGTGCCTCGCAATAGTAACCCTTATCCCAAAAATCTCGGCGAAGACAACACTCGAACGAAGTAGGGCAAGAGGGAGCCTTGAGGGCCACTAGACGCGGCAAAGTGCACCGAGTAGGAGTGGCAATAGCTGCGTGTGGAGCACACTTTAGCAATTACACTAACAACCCGAGGAAATCTTTTACATCGTTACTACTGTCCCCTAATTAAGCAGCATTGGATAAAACTAATGACTTGGGCGGGAAGCGCGGGGATTTAAGAATAAGGTCTGCCCATACCCAAGACCATTGACGAAGAACTTCTCCGTGATGTAGTCCTTGCAGTTCGAGTTCTCGAAAGCAAGGTAGAACTTGTAGTCCTCGTCGAGCATATCGAAACACGCCTGAGATTGCGAGCGCGGGCATCGCAGGCTACCGCACGTACCGTAAATGTCCACCTGGATGTGCTTCGACAGCTCTTTAGCGTACTGCATGCGCTGATTTCGCGGATGACAATTGGAAACGAACCAAGCCACCTGAAATCAACGCATGGAAAGGCCGGCTGCGTTATTCGTAAGAACTGGGAAGTGCATTTAAGAAGCGGTGTAAAAATTTAAATGCAATTTCTGGAGCTTCGGAATACAAAGCTCGATGCGTACTTCGTTTAATATTAGAATAAGCACTTAATATTAGAATTATTACCTTCTTAGTCTTGTTAGCCGCGTAATTGAACGCCTGGGGTATTTGAGTGATGCTAGAATCGTAATACTGCCACCTTTCGTAGGGCGCGACTATGTCGCTATCACGGCGGTAAGTCGCCGTCCAATTGATCACGGCGTTCTTCACGCTTTGCGTGTGATAAGGGCACTCTAAAAAATACAGCATCCACACCTGCTGAAAATCGTATCAGTCTCATTCGACGCACATTGGGCGAAATTTTGAACGGTGTCGCGGATGTGCTTTCTAATATTTCCAATTATTCACTCGAATTGTAAATTCAGTCCACGCGACAGTGATCATGTTTTAATTAATAATCGATATTTAATGAAAGTAACAGGAGGTAGAGTCACGGGGATGTTAAATTAATCACTGCAGATTTGTATGACGTACCTGCTTGAAGGACCTCCTTCCCACGTGGGTGATGTAGTCCTTAAAAAGTATCAAGTCAGCTTCGTCAGGGTTCTCCCTAGTAATCGCGCAAGTGTTCACCGGGCAACGATGCTGAAGAAATATATCTGGACCGACTTTTGCCTCGGGCATACCATGCGGAACCATTATCTTCTTAAACTGGTGCTCAGTGCTTGTTTTATTGTAACCATGGGGCACATACATCAACTGTAAAAAGAAGTGACGTAATGTAGTAGTGTTAACAGAATTCCGTCGATCTTATTTCAATCTCCTAATCGATCTCACTTGATTCGTAACACGATCGTCATAACCGTCCTCCTCGGGCCACAACCTCGCCAATCTTCGACCAGTGCGATTGGACCTCGCAGCAGGAAAAGGTCTTCTGACGCCCCCCTTCATGTACCAAGGCCTTTTTAACGGATCCAGGGAGTTCACCGTGTGGTGGGACAAAATCGTCGTACCCGTGAGATTGGACACCTTTAAATTGAAGAAATACAGCACCTTATGCTTCGAATTCACGTGGACTTTATTCGTTTCGTTCCACGATCATTCCAGCAGCTAATAGTGGAGCTACTCTTGGTGAAGTAGGACTATTGAAGAGGTATAGTACCTAGAAGGGATGTAGCGGGGTCGTAAAAGAGACAGGATTCTCAAGTTTAGTTATAAACTTCGAGGTTTTGAAAGAAGAGGTCTGGAAACCTTACAGTAGCTGTTTAGAAGGGATAGAATGGGCGAGGTTGTGATAGCTGCGGAAGTCTCGAAGTTCACTTCTTCGAGATTTCGGAGCAAGAAGTTTGGCATTCTTAGGGGAGGTAAGGTTTGCAGGCCTCTTCTACCCAAACCTCAAAGCTGTAAGCTCTGGGACTCTCGCAGCTTTGACGACTTCGCCATATCTCTTCTAGCTACTATACTACGATGCAAGATACAGTATTCATACGTCATGCATTTAGTAAACGAGTCCCTGAAGGGCAGAAGCCCGTATAAACGGCTTATTTTTGTATCAGTTTTTAGGAATTTTTTGCAAAGATACCAATGCGCTAATCCTTTCGTAACATTAAGGCTACTTTATTTAACATTATAACAAGTAAAAAAAAATTTATAACAGTAAAATTATAATAAATACAGAGGAATTAGAGCAGTATCTGAAATAGCTTTTCTTCAAGATGTAAAACGGCGCCGGTTGTGGCGTCTCTGGTAGTTATGTGAAACAGGTGTAAAAAATGGTGTAAAAAATTGCATATTTTAAAAATGGCGGAACTCCAAACATTTTCGCCAAAAGTTCGCGTCTTATTTGTTTAAAAACCGCAGTTAAAATTAATAATTTGGTGAAACCTTTGTGGTTCATATTCTGAGGAATATTATAAACTAAAAGTGTGTAAAACTTGAAATTGTTTGGTCAAATAGTTTTTGAGTTATCCGCGGCGCCAATTTTGAAAACGTGGTTTCCAGATAAACGCGTTTAAACGACTCACCGGGCTATATTATCAATACGGAGTTGAATTTCGGCCTATAACTTTGAGAATATATTTTTTAAACGTTTTAGAAGCGATTTATGGAACAAATTTTCTTTCTATTTTTCGTTTGATTTATACGGTCTTCTCCCCTTAAGGGGGGAGCCTGGTGTAGCGGATCGAAGAAATCGATTTTTTTTTTGTTGCATAAATCAATAGTTGAACATCATAACAATATGTTCCCAAAGCCGCAAAACGAAATTCGAAAAATTAAAGCGGATATAGCCGGTTTTGCTACGGAGCGCCAGGCTACCACAAAACTTTAAATGCGTTTTTCTCGAAACGACAGTTTCACACATTGCGGGCAATATTACTCCAAAAATATTCAACCAATCGACTTGGCCTTGTGCACGGATATTTGTGAACATTTTCTTCATAGTACTAAATAAATAACTTTTTTTTAGACATTTAAGGCAAAATTTCGTTGGAAACAGTGAACTTTTTATTCAAGAGGCCGCCATTTGTTCATTTTGCATCTTTTAAGTTTCAAATTACTTCATTCTGTGCGTACACTCATAAACTAAAAGAAAATTGTTCGATTTTTGGTTTCAGATGAAACCAAAAGACGCTACGTTGCCCGCAGTGCAATATTTGCGTCGCCAACGGACTGGGCATAACTTTGTTATTTGCCGCTCTTTTTTAATATTTTTTTTTTGTTATATACCTTAACCTGTTAATACAATATCCTGAAAGTTTCAGAAAGATCTATCAAATACTTTCTTTAAAAAAAAATCCCGAAAAATGCCTCGATTTTCATTTAGTTACACCAGGCTCCCCCCTTAATACCGCTAATTCTAACAGAAGCTTGAAGCAGCTAATCGGCGTTTGAGCTACCAGCGTACCTTGGTGTGGTCGGTAACACGGGCAGGTGGTGTCTGTCCAGGATGAGGTCGCATGCGATGCCATATCTCGTCCTGCAGTAGATTCAGGATGACCAACAGCAGGCCGGAGAAGCATAGCACGTAGAAAAAGTATCCCTTCAGAGAGAAACGCGGCAGACCCATGCCGTACGTTTCCGTCTTGTCAAAAATCTTTATCTATCCATGCGCTGTCTCTCGCCCGACCTGCAACGTCCATTCAGCTGCGCTGAAAATATAACAGTCAGATGATTAACTAAATGCTTCTACATCGATAAACTACGAGATGACTCGTGGACCTGATTGAACCCTGACCCCTGTCTTCCTGAATCAAATGCTCCAGTGAATCAAGCTGCCCAGCCCATCGATTCATTCTTCCTCCCTAAACCCAAACAACATGCCCACCGCCTAAGTTAAGGGACCACGGACTTGGGAGCAACAGTGTCTATCGTTTAAGAAGTATGAGTCACGTTAATAAGATTTTTCGTCCGCAGCTACAATTTTAAGAGAATGCGGTGTGTCACACAGCTGTTTCTTTGAATACAATGTGTAAACGATAGTTGTGCTTGGCACACTCTAACCCACGCGTTAACCCAAGTGAATAGCTTAAACAAATGCTGACACTCCGTTAGTCAATTATGCGCCGACCTGCGACGGAGACGAGAATATCGCGAGCACATTTGTGTAAAAAGCATATGTAGCCGGCTCATTAGGAAAACGAGATTTACTCAATTTTAAATTCGAAGGACACAAGGTGCAGATTATTATGTATAGCCACGTCAGTGATCAAACTTAACACCGTCAGGCGTATTTATTCTGGAGTTAAATTACAATGTTTATTTTACGATCAGAGCGGAGATGGTCAATAAAAGTCGTGGGACTTTTTTAATCTATTCAAGCACAGATAGTATCGCGCTAAAATTATAATTACTCTTTTTAGATAGCCAGTGGCTATATATACATTAATCGAACGGAAAGCCAATCACGCGCGGAAGCTCGGTTTCCTGTTGGTTATTGACGTCACGTCACCAGTAATGACCTATGAATAATATTTTCGTTACCGAGGAATATTTCGAAACACACTCATGAATGTAAATTAACGGAATATTCAGCACGCTTCAGCGTAACGCAAAATAAACCGTACTAGAGGCTATAGAGCGGGGAAAGTTAATGCGTAGGGGTGCAGTTCAGTAGGGGTGAAGGTCGCTTAAGTGTTAAGTGACACTGAAGTGTCACTTGTCACTCACGCGGACGTGAATTTTCGTCTTTCAGACCCTCCAAACCTGCGTGCAACTTTACTCAACAGTAAAAGCCAATTTGAACCAGTGGACCGTGATAAAAATAATAGAATATTATATAATTTCTCGCTTACTATTAAAAACAGTAGGAAGGACTAGCTCACCATTCTTTAAACGTAGAATTTTTATGGACCTTTTCGTTATCATTTTTAATACACCTTTGTAGTAAGAAAATGTTTCAAAATTCTACTTAGCTCTAAATGTCCATAAATATTATTACAAAAGTGCCTACGGAGCCGTTTAAATCGTCTAAAAACTATAATACAAAGTTTCAACTGTCATATCTCCTGTTATGTAATTTATGGCACACACCGCACATTCGTGGGTAAATATCTATACATACTTTTTTGAAACGTGATAATACGAATGGTGTTAGCGGTGGTATCTCACGGCCTTCGACGTTTCCGTCACGTAATTGTAAAAGGAGTTACTTTGCTATCACAATTTTTATCGTCCTTCCTACTTAGAAGCGTTAATCATCATAGCAAATAACATTACACGGGCCTGTATGCAGGAAATTGGAACACTTCGACCATAAATCTATGCCAGTACTCGTACATCATCTGTCCAATTAAGGTATTCAAATCTTTCAAAAAAAATTCTGACACTGCCACTTCACAATCGCCTGGCATAGCCTTCAAACGACTTTTCGCACTGCACCCACATGTATTATTGTCATAGGACGCGCGCATTTTAATCTATGAATTATGAAAAGAAAAACAGAATTAAGCCGGGGAGCTAAGCTAAGCTGTGCTACGCGACGCGATGCTATGTTTTAACGTAGCTTTTGGTGGAAACGAATATATATAATAAGAATGTATTGAAGCTAATTTTTTTAAAACGTAGCATAGCATAGCATAGCATAGCATAGCATAGCATAGCATAGCATAGCGCAGCACAGCACAGCACAGCACAGCACAGCACAGCACAGCACAGCACAGCACAGCATAGCACAGCACAGCATAGCATAGCATAGCTTAGTTTCCCGGTGGATTCCCGGCTTTATATTTCGTTGCACTGTTTTCGATGTTTATCTACTCTTCTGTTACGCTTTTAAATTACTTCAGAACTAAGTATTCTTTGTTATTTTAAATAAGAAACGCAGTACTGGCAGTGCACTAGCGTGCAATTACATTGCACTTATAGGGGATTATATGGAAGATGTCTAATTTGTGAGATTATAAAGAAGAATTGGGGAAACGGTAACAGCGCGCGAGGCAAATCTATTCACTCACGGGCGAGTATTGCTAATGACCATTTGCATCATGGTATATCGGTATCTTATCGCTACTAAATGCTACAAGGATAACGAATATTAATCAGACTCGGCTACTGGCTGGCTAACCACAAAATTGGATACGAATTAAAAATAAAAGCAACACAAAGGTGTTCCCGTTATAATTATTTTGAGCATCGAATTATTTTAAAAAAAAAAACAAAGATTCGCAACCTGCATGTTGCATCTGACATGAAAAATAACGCTGTTGCGGTAACTCGTGTTCCCTAGTTGACATTGAGCGACAAGGTTGAAGAAATTATGGAATAAATTGATCGGTGTGAAGTTTCATGAGCATCTGTGCATACTTTCTCATTAAACAATTTCACGTATGTGTGAGGTTAAAAAAATGTTTCCTAATAAAGAAATTTGAAAGAGTTACCTCCAATGAATGTAATAATAATCGAAAGACAAACCAACTCTTCCCTGTTTAGAAATTGATGTATCTTTCAAGTTTCGTGTACGTACGTTCGCATCGATTTCATAATTACCATAGTTTGCGCTCATCGGGAATGTAGAAAGAGTATATGTGCAAGTCAACGAAGAAGTTGGATTAATGCGAAGTCGAGTACATAAACTGAAATTCTCGTAGATCAATTTGAATACTTCTAATCGTATTAGTTCGAGGAAGCGATTTTGACCAATAGAGCAGGCTTAATTAATAAATTCTTCAATGCAATTTCTTATATGAAGAATAATTATACGCTTCTTTGCAATTTCATATTTTCGGCAAAAGCTTTGTTTTGTAATGGCAAAAGCCATTGGCCGTGGGAAATATCGGTCACGTTCCTAATGACTCCTTTCCAATTGAAAACGGATTTTTAATTAGATCTGATGGACTTCGCGTCGACACGGTGCTCGCGCGCATTGTTATCCACCCACTGTTCGATATACAGAATAAATAAAGCGGGCGGGTTTATCGGCCTCGATCTAACTAACGGTACCAACACAAGTTTCACTAATATTTTTATAAACCCGGACGATATACATCCTATCGCCAAAATATCCACTAAATTAAATTTACTTACAACAATTACTGTAACACTCGCAAAGAAATATAAGAGTAGGTAATATTTGTTAATATTGTCTAAGTAAAAAATCTAAAAAAAAAAATAAAATCGAATTCACCTCTTATTTAATATTACATCGATTACACAAACGCAGAAGTCTAAATATCACGGGATGAACAGAAAAATGACTTAGACCACTTTCGTAATCACTGGCACGGTTAACGCATGCACTTAGAACTTCACTTCTAAACTGTAATTACAGTAACTATTGTATTGGTGTCCCCGATACATTTTCGAGAATGCCTTGAATTTGCCAACGTTGTTTAAGGCTAGACCGAGTGAAATGAGAATTATCTAACGACGACGCGAAGAGTCTTTCCTCTAGAAAGCGCGCGAACATTCTGATAAGGTAGTCAGTGAACAGAGCCGGATCCGAAACGGGCGTTAAGTAGACATCAAGATAACCCAAATGCAATGACACGTTCGAATTTTTTACAGCGATTTCCGACCTCCCGGATACCGCCGACAAAGGGTGTTAATGGCGGACCGCGCAACAGGAAACTAACAGGTTTCGCCTCTTTTCACACCGCGCGCGCTGCCTTCATATTTCAGGCGAGTTTCATTTTAGCGCGCCCGCATATTTAATCTCGACTTTCCAAGCTCGAAAAGTACGCAACAATAGCGGGGCTTCGTTGATAGATAGCCAGCTCTCTGTACGCGTACAAGGTGTCCCCCGAAGTAACCGGCCGAGTGAGATAAATTTCGAAGCTTATTCCACTTAGCTCGGGAATGAAGAAAGTTTTCACGCCAGGGCGCCCAGAAGTGTTTCCTTGCCAAGGTATGGCAGACTTTGTCTTTAGAAGAGAGTTTAGTAAATGCGACGGGCGGAGAAATATGAGCAGGCACCTTGGGTGGGTGGAAATTTCGAATAAGAAAAGAGGGGTGCAAGGAATTCTTCCTCCACTATAATTATGCTGAGTAGATAATATCTACCCATTTCTGATGGAAACATTGAAGGTGGAATCTGGACAAGTAGCTTCATGAAATTCACAAAATTTGTGCACGTAATACCTATTTTAAAACTGAAGAAAGTTTACATTGAAATTAGTTGTCGATTAAATACACGCCTCCTAATTCGTATCGAGAGCTCGAAATGATTAAAAATAGTGGAACTAGATCGAGGGGAGGCGGGCGATGAGAGCCCGATACGTTATCGGTTGGCCAAGATATGCAGGCGGATTTTGGATCGAGTGAAATGTTTTTTTTACTTACGTGCCCTGCGTCCCAGACGCGCCCCACATAATTTCCGCGCAGGCGGGCGTATTTCGAGTGCAGCGCGGCTTATTTCTAGTGTACAATTGGCGTTCGAGAAGCCGCGGTCTATTTCTAGTCTACCCTAGAACGGGAGAGAAAGAGAGAGAGAGAGAGTGGCCCGACCATGCCAAACTGCATGGTGGAAATAGATTAGTGTTGACCACACGCCCGCGGCTTCCTCTTCCCCCGTGGACATTTATTAATCCCCATCGGAGCTTCATTAATCGCCATGGCGGCGCAGTGTTAGTTTCCACCGGAACACTCATCGATCTACGCGGAAGCTCATTGTTTCCGGCGACTCCGCGCTCACGGCAGTGTTTGAAAGAAAGCTTTAATAAACTGTGAACTGCGTGGAAAATAAAATAGCGCCATTAGAAAGGATTATATATCTGAAAATTGATGCCCCCTAAATCGAAGATCAGCTTTAAGTTTAAAATAATTTCTGTTTCGACCGCCACTGTAACTTCCCTCTTGCTTCGTTTGAAATGGAACACCTTTGCTTCCCATCTCTGAATTTATATTATTTCCTGAGGAAGAAAATACACCCTCCATTACTGTGCTGCTATAACGCGCCGCGATCTTGCGAATAACTACAGAGCATTGCTCGAAGAGTGTCCCATGGGTGACGTATTACGCGCCATATGGGTAATACGTGGTTCGCGACGTTTCGTCGGGATATACAGGGTGACTCAGCGGCAAATGACGTTCGACGAGCATTTCTGCTGCACGGAGAGGGCGAACTTAATCGTGCGTTTTCAAACTACAGTAGGAGATGGGAAGTGAGTAGCATTCGACGGTCCTCGAGGCAGAGGACAATGGACAGAGGATCGAGGCAGGACATCATTGCTCTGAGAGAAATCTGGATGCCACCTGACGATTTCATTGTGCGTTTGATGCGCCGTAAGTGGAGGAATTCGTTTTAAATTGCAGGGAGAAGGTAGAACGCGAGTGCAGAAGTGTAATGGCTATGATTAAAAAGGTTATATACAGTGTTAATGGAAAAGAAATCAATTTTAATAAGTCCCAACTTCTTTCAAATGCTAAAAGACTTACAACAATGGAGTCACTCGATAATTTGTACTAGGAATAGTACGAGAGGCCTACCAGAAAGATGAAATATAAATAACAAAAAGTACTACTTAGGAAGGACTAAATAATATATATTATTTTTTAAAATACCAAAGTTTTATATGAAAATGAAATTATTAAAACCTGAAATTGCATTAGAATGGCATGCAATTTAAATAATCCTCCCATAGAGAACGCAGGGGGTGAAACGAATTTAATGGCCTTGGTCGTTCTGTTTTTAGAAATTCGATACTAAATTCGGCTATAATGCGGCACTGACGCTATCGGCTCTTATTATCGGACTATAGCCAGAGACGGTACTATAGAACGGTACCAGTATGAATCAACTTTCACGCCCACTTCTCGATTCACCCCCTCGGCACTGGCAACGGTAACCCCAATGTTACGTATCATCCGATAAGCAAAAGTACACGCAGAAAACGCTCCAGCTTTATACGCCTGCGTGTCGCGATATTTACAATGAACACAATAAAAGTATTCTGCGCACGAACAACCGTGTTTCATTGTTGTTCGTGAGTAAATACATACATCGCGCGTGTATCTTACAATTAAATGTAATTCAGCGAGTTTTATAATCGCTCAAGGAAACAGAAAGCATAATATAGTTCACACACTGCGAGCAATCATATAGGGTGTATTTACAAAATGGCACTTTTAACTATAGCTGCAGCTAGAACGATCCATTTGGAGGTAATTGATAGTCTTTTGCGGAATTTTTATCAGGGACGTGCTGATGATATATGACGACAGAAAGTGTTAACGTTTTAAAGTAATCTCACATGTGTCTTTTTTCAGTAACGCCACTCGAGGATTCTCGAGTGCCCTCGCGCTAATGTGTGCACTGTACACACGTGTCGTTGAAGGTTCGACGGCGAATAATTTCGAAAAGGAAGCAGTGAACGCAAATATTAGATTAGTCTGTTATGGTTCGACTTATCTTCATCGCGATTTGAATCTTAATCGAGCGTATTGAATCCCGCCAGCAGGTTCTCCTAAGTTGAAAGATATGCGGGGCTTGTAGATGCCGACAGATTACGCGCGGCTTTATCGAAATTGAGAATAACACGCGCGAATATTGTAGAAAATCGATCTCTTCTTTGCCCGATGATAGATAAAGAGAATTATTCCGGTGAATTTTATTATTCGTACGACGTGACACTTATCGTACCCTTCTTTGTAAGTTCTAACAGGAACTAAGTATTCCAAGTTCAAAAGATTTACTTCTAACGTCCGCAGCGCCTATAGTAGCTCCCACTTAGCTCGAGGCATGAAACAAAGTCTAAATAAATAAGTGCCGAGTTAAAGCTTCGGTCATAAGTCCTATGCAATGAAATATTGCGAATAGGCTTTACTATTATAAAGTACCCGAGTAAGCGCTTGTTACTAATCGACTAGTTTATAGATTCTCGCTGGATGCTCGAAATTATTTACAATTTCCAGTCAGCCGTAAAAGTCTACGTACCTAAGTACGTAGTGCATTCTTTATAATGTATCAGTTTTGGATGTACGTAGACTTTTACGACTAGCTGTATGTGCTCGAAGTAAATAGACACGAAGCAGCCCACCTTCCCAACGAGGGAGATAATATTAGTCGCGGGTGTTTAAAAAAAAATTCCATTCTTTATCTACAAATATCCACAATGGTAAACTTGTGAACCACTTGCTTGCCATTGCGGGCACCGTGTAAATCCACTAGCTTCCCGTAACTACCGAGCGCTAACTAAAAGACTCCCCGCATTAAACTCAGCAAACAGAGACGACACCAAGGAATCAAGCACCGCGAAGTTCCCAAACCACCCCAAAAAAGAGGCAACAGCGAACTCCCTCCAATTCCCCTGAGCGCAACCACCAGCCCTAGGTCCCAGGAATCAACAACCCCTGGATCCTGCCCGAGGAACAGCTCCCTCGGAGACTCTCCCCTGACACGGAGGCTGAGGAGACCGTTTCCCTACCGCGGCGGTGGCAGTAAACGTCGCGGGCCTTGTTAGGGAGCGGGCAGGAAGAAAGGTGGAGGAGCACGCGAGAGAATGAAGGACTCACCGTTGACGGGACGCGTTGGTGAACGGCGCCACGTGTTTACCCGCGAGATAGCAGCAGCAGGAACCGCACCGCGACGATGCACCCGGGCGATGCGTCCACCCTTGGCCGCATGTCCGAATCCTTCACGTCGGCCACCACCTATGCGCGAGATTATTCATTCCCGGTCAGGGCAGTTCACGTTGCAGACGGTTGGCCTAGTCCGTCGCTTCTGTCCTCTCGCTGTATCCTCCTCCTACCTCTGCCTCCTACTCCTGCCTCTCCCTGCTCCACCCGCCCTCCGCCTTCTGCGCACTTTCTTTCCTTTCCATGGACGCTGCGCGTTCAGCCACCCCCTTTCGCCCCCATATCGCCGTCGCTATCAACGCCGGGGCAACGAGGGGAAAATCTATAAGAGCCGCGGCTGCGCCCTCGCCGCGTCACCGCCACGGGGTGGGCTCCATCGAGGGATGTCCTGCTCCGACCTGATCCTTCGCCTTTCCGCGCCCCGGGAGGGTGAGGATTCTCCGGCGCTCGCAGGGCGGACAGAGTCACGCATCGGGCAGATACCGTGGGATGGGTGGACGTGACCGCGGGGGTGCTGTTGGTGCCGGACGCGTGGGCACGGGGTGGTCCACGCGATGGAAACGGCCGGAGAATCGGTTTCAAAGGCACTGGTCGATACGTCGGCCGCGATGATCTAGCCGAAACTGTTCGCCAGGCCACGTGCGGCTGGGTAACCACCGAGTCGGAGGCAGAAAACTGGGTGTCGCGTTGGAGAGGGTAGAAGAGAGCTGTTTTAAGTACGCATGGGTCTTGAGGTGGGAAGGGAGTGGAAGGACGAGCTTCCTTGATGGGTCGTGGGATTGGAGTTGTTTCTGTTCGTGTAAATAGTCCTCCTGGAAGGGCTTCTTGCTGGTTTGGAGAAACTGGAGGGATATTAAAATATGTATGGATGTTTTACATGGACTAGCGTAGATAAATGTAATTCTTCTGACCGCGGTACTGTTCAGACCTCGGCTCAAAGCCCCCGTCCCAATGTTTCAATTATCGCTTCAAGCCTATCCAGGCCATCATGAAGACTTAGCAGTACTATAGTAACGTGATTTGATCTAATGTAATTCGTGTATGTTACTGTGATGTTGGTACAAAGTATAAGAGACACAATGTGAAATTTAATCGAATTTCAAGTATTCCTGGGCTGAAGAAGGTTGAAGGTTGCGGTGGTTCGTTGGAATGTTCTGAATCCTCGGGATTATTGGTAACGGTGGATAATAGAGCGAGCGGACAGTGCAAGAGGCATGGTATTGGTTATTGGTATTGTACATTGTTATATGGTAATTTGTATAGGAAATAAAATATACCAAAATATTCAAAGAATTATTTATTATTAGGTAGTAAGAGTATAAGTAATAGTCTATGGCATACTGAAAACATAATAAACAGACACACACAAGTGTATACACAAGTCTTCCCTTTGGTTTTTATACCATTTACAGTTTTAGACACTGTTTGAAATTCATCAACCTCTACTTAAAACATTACACGACATATTGTTTTAGTAGAACTGTTCTTTTTATTAAAATACTTTCCCATAGTGATTCTATTATTAAAGATATCATAGGAAATCAAATATACAGCGTGATTTATAAATATATATATCCCTGTAGGTGGTCACTCAATCCACTACATAAGTAAAAATCGTTGCAAGAACTATGTTCTTGCATACCATACTTTTCAAGCAACGAAGGGCTAAGGGAAGCATTCAAAGCATTCATTGTTCGCTTCAATATATGTTACAAGAATATCCTGAACTGATTCGAAGTCAACAACCAATCACGCTGTCTGTGAAGCAAAGGATCGCGTTTATAGCTAACCTTTCAATCGGACAGCGTTAGAGTATTAGAAGAATGATTAAGTACACTTAAGCGAGGTTGCTTCTGACTCCTCTCCATCTCTACCTCTGTGCATACTGCATTCTTTCCAAATTATTATACGCACGAGCAAAAACATGCGTAAACCAAAGAATTAAATAATAGATACTAGTGTTTAACAAGATTCTAACAAGAAAATAGATGGGTAATCTTCATCCATCAGTGATTTTTAATGTTTAATAGCATGCACTGATATCTCGTTAAAATGAGGTACTTATATTTAAAAACTTTAGTTTGTGGAACACAGAAACTGTAAAATACACAGTACTACGTTTTATACGTGGAGAATTTATGACAATTTTTTGACTTTTTACGCTCCCGCATAGTTCAGCTATATAGCGATGAAAATGATGAACTTTTGGCGCCAAAATGGACTGCGTAGCGCCACCCAACGGCGAAATTATAAGCTGAAGGTGTGAAAACACGCCACTGCCAGGCTACGGTATTTCTTTCGAACAATAAATAAAGAATTTTGGCGTTGAAAATTGTTGCATAATAGTCTGTGGACTCTCTAGAAGAGACCTACAACCTCGGATTATAAATATCCAAATAAATAACCAAACTATACATTCTTCCATACAACCTACACACTCGAAGAACTTACCTCTCACCGAAAATGAATAAATACCAATTTTCTATCATCGACTTATACACTTTGAGAACTCCAATTAAAAATATAGACACTTAGCTACTGTCCCACATAATGCTTACAATTACTTTGTTCATAAATACGAATGCTTTTCACCTCTTTAATTAATTGGAAACTCCATTTCGAAAATCCAACGGTACCAACCGCTCATGCAAACTCGCCCGAAATTTACAACTCCTACGTGGCTCAATCGTTAATATCGCGAATCGTATGAACAAAATAAGCATGGAATTATTCATGAATGAAACTTATCGTAACGTAATGAAAACTGCACAGGAGATCCACTGACATCATCTCGCCAGAGGTTTAATTTTTCGAACCAAAACTTCGAACCAGCTCCGCGATAATCGATTGCTTTTGGAACGCCATTTTCTCCATTTCCCGTCGCGCGATTAAACTTTACTTGTTCGGCATAACGTTAGCCCGATGGAATAAAGCGAGGATTATATAAAACTCCCGCAACGAGGAAGCTGTGCACGGGAATAAAAGGAATTCGAAACAAGAACTACATACCTCCGATAACATAGCGCGGCATAGGGGTATATAATTCTATATACGGCAAGGAATTTATATTTGCGAACGCGCTACCGATCGAAGTGAAATGTTCATGGTAAACCAAGGGGATGCAATAACAGCGAAGCGGTTGATAAACGATTCGTTGTGATCCCCGATCGTACTTCGATTCCCTTTATGCGTCCGTTACGTCATAAAGATAGTCATCAAGTGCAACGTCAGTAACGTTTCACGCCAAGTGTCATTTGTCTTATATATCGTAAGATCGGAGAATCGCATTTAATCGCCGTTGAGGAAATGGGTAAGCCCTCGCCCCTTATGTATCTTTACGTATCGGTTTCCGTCGCTGCAACTCCTTGCACTTCGATGTGTACGTGTTAACTCTTTCAATATCGTATGTTCGTCTCTTTTTTCAACTATAATTGTAATTGGTGGCGAGCTTCCGCGGTAAATCGAGAGTATTAAGGTGGGAGTTAATAGCTGCTTCGTTGGGAGTATCAGGTAATTAAAATGAGTAATGAATGCGTAGAGAACTCTGGAGCAGTCACGATCGAAGGAGAGAACTATGAAGTTGTGGACGAATGTGTAGAGGAAGAGGACACTGCTAATGCTACTAAACCTGTGGAGAATTCCGACTATGGTGGGACAGACCCTGCGGAGGTAACAGCAATAGATGTGAAAGAACCTACAGAGGTAACGCCGCTGGATAGTGAGAAAGAACCTACAAAGGTAATGCCCGTGGAATGTGAGAAAGAACCTTCGGAAGTAATGCCGATGGAGTGTGAGAAAGAACCTACGGAGTTAACGCCAATGGGAAGTGAGAAAGGACCCATGGAAGTTACGCCGGTGGAGAGTGAGAAAGAACCTACAGAACTTATGTCGGTGGACAGCGAGACAGAACCTATGGAGGTTACGCCAGTGGATTGCAAGGAATTGAATGGGAATGAGAATCAGCATCAAACAGAGCCACCTGAGCGAAGTGTAGAGCCAGCAAATGATGTACCATCTGAGAATTTGATTGACGAGAGTAACGTCGAAAGTAATGTATCAAATGTGGAAAATGAGTGTCCGCAGAAGGGAATTGCGGACTCGATTGACTTCACTGCTGATATCAGCTTGGATCAGTTGGATGAACAGAAGGATATTACGGACGAAGATGTTTTAAATCATTTGGATGAGATTGAGAATATAGTTTTAGAGTCTTCGGATTTCCAAACAGTGAAGGGAGATGATCAGTCACTGGAGACATGTATCCAGTCTATCTCGAAGAATGATAATTCTGCGGAAAAGAGCGAAGGGAATGAGACTGCTAATAGTGAACAGAAAGTATTATCTAGTAATGTTAAAGAGAAGCCAGAAATGTCTGAGAAGAATGAATGGTACGAGCAGAAGGTAAGATATAAAGATAATTTTAACAAGTTAAAGAGTATAAACTGCTCTTTATGTATCTTAAATTTATTATAAATTTGCAGCTCGCTGAGAAACAAACAATTATAAAGGAGAGACTGTCGAAAGTAGCTAGAGTTTTAGGAATTTCTTATCCGTGTTACGAGAAGTGGTTAGAATGGGAGGAGAAGGTGCGTGGGAATCCTCTGTGCAGATTGAGGCCAGCTAGACATTGTCGCTTAGATAAACCGTATACTAATCGTTGGAAGTTCATCTGTAAGTTTACGTAGCCACTTAGCCTCTTTGTGCTCTTACATCCAATAATTTGATTTTCCGAGCTAGACGATAATGTTAATATCACGTGTACAGGCAACAGGAAGAGGGTAGAAGAATCTGGAAAGAAGTTGGGTGATGCTGATGGTCCGACTGACAAGAATACAGAAACAGTTTGGAAGCTGGAAGCGAGTGGAGCATGTGGCATTAATATAAATAACGAATCCGAATTTCCACCGTTTGTATTACGAGCTGTAAAGGTGTGTTCGGTGTTGCTCTACCAACAAATTGAGAAATCCACTTGTTTTGAATATACTTCGTTAATATTAAATACCTCTTATACAGATATTTGAAGATTTCCTTCAAACAACGGAGCAGCCAGGTTCTCAAGGCTGTGCGAACGAAAGCTTTTCCGACGATATATCTATAGATATGGAATCAAAAAAGGAGGTGACTAGCGAAGCGAAGCAGGAATGGTTGTGGTTATTAGTACGTTGCAATAGCATGGATGAGCTTATGCTGTTCGCGACTGGAAAGAATATTAGTCGCTCCACTATGGACCGTTTGAAACAAGTCTATGAATCTGGACCAGGAAAGGATTGCAATGTCAAGTCCCTTTATTGCAAATCCATGAATAAGTAAGAATTATTCTACGAGACTCGCGTTAAGCTTTTAACTGGTATAACTTCGGTCATGAAATTTCTTCAATCTTAGACACGATGATACTATCGTTACAAATACAACATTCTTGGTGGGATCGGAAGCCTTAGACGAAGTTGTGGGTGGATTGAAAATACAACTCGCGCCGAAAACAAATTTCTGGTCGAACACTGCGGGGGCAGAGAACGTAGCAAACGCGGTAATAGATCTGCTTGCACCCACTTCAAAGACCGTAGTGCTTGAAATAGGATGCGGTATTGGTCTCATTGGATTGATGATGGCATCTGTAAGCAAGAAGTGTATTCGAAAAGCATATCCTCGCGTACGGTTCCAAGATTGCTAGATTTCTTTTTATATTATTCTAGAAATGCCAACAAGTGATTGGTGTGGATTCTCCATCCGAAGTAGAGGAAGCTGAAATGACGTGCGAGTTAAACAGTATAAAGAATGCCTCGTTTATCATGGGATCTCCCAGCGAAGTGACGGGTAAAATTGTCGCGGCAGTGAAAAATCGCAAAACATCCGCAATAATTAATGCGAATACTAACATCGGTCGAGGTACGTTAAATGATCTATCAATTTCTAATGAATTAGTAGAGAGCTTGTTCGCGTAACGGGGTACATATGTATTTATTTTTACAGCACTTGAGATAATTACATGTCTGAGAAATATTCTATCTATTAAACGGATAGTGATGATAACTACATTAACGAAGCAATCAGTCCGTGCTATATTAGAATTAGCTCGACCCGGGGATCACAATCACGGGATACCATTCATTCCTACTATGGCGTGTGTCGTTGATACTTTGCCCGTCGGGCCTCATTTTGAGGCTGTCATCTTGCTGCAACGACGGCCGATAAGCAAATTGGATCCAGCGTGGTTTCTAAAGAACGTAGATGCGAAGGCTAAAGCTCCAGAAGCTAAGAATTCCCAAGAAATCATAGTCGAACAGAATTCTACTGGGGCAGATAAGAAATTACCACCAAAAGGGGCTGAATTATGGACGAAGAAGAGTTTCAATAAAACGATGGCAAAGCAGCCTGCAAAAAAAGCGAAGGTCCCTCTTAAAAAACCGATTCACACGAAAGCCGTTGAGAATTTGATTCTGAAAAATAAATTTAAGGGAAAACGGACTCATTCTCCAGACAAGGGTGAAGTGCCGCCGAAAAAGATAATAAAAAAGCTTGGCAAATTTGGTGCCAAACCCTGGCATATAGGTAAGTTGCTGTTATTTCACGAACAGTCCTTGGGGGAAGGTTGCATTCATTAATTCTGAAATTCCAGATCAAGCGACGAAGAAGAAAAAGGAGTGGGTCGCAGAGAACTCGCAGCTACGAATCAATCCTCTGTACGATAAGAAATTACGAGAGCCCAAGGAGCAGGCCGATTTGAGGGAGAAGCTGTCTAACAATCGCGTTGATACAGACATCGCTCAAACAGTGAAAGAGCACCAGGTTCTCTTAGAAATAGCGAAAGAGAAGCTGAGTGGGCCGACACCCACTGTCGACGTTACCACCGCCAAACAGTTACAGAACATGCTGAACATGGTATTGGAGCAGACGAACAAACTCCAAAGTCAGCTTCCACGGTCGGTTTGGGATCGTATCGCGCCACCAGAGAACGTGAATTCGGAGGACAGAGACATAAAGCAGGAGGAGCTCCCCTTAAAGGGTCGCTACATCCAAGAAACGAGCTTCCAAGACATTGTGATCACAACACCGAATAAGAAGTTCTTAGATAAGGAGGAGACCAAACCGTTCTACAAGAAATACAACAATTTGCCGCCTCTGGAGCCAAACACAGTGATGCCAGCAGCGTATACAGTGAATCACAGAGAGAAGATGTTCCGCCCCGCGCCAGAGCGATATCACGAGATGGAGGTACGCCAGCAAGTGCCGGATAATTCTTGGAATCGGGAGAAGATTTTCGAAAGGAATCGCTGGAACGAGATGGGAAACATGAGGAGACCGATGTCGCCTATTAGAAGACAGGCTTCCCCGATCAAGCACCATATGTCCCCTCCGAAAAGACTCTCACCTAAACGTCCACTGTTATCTCCTCCAAGGCGTCCGTGCTCTCCTCCCAGGAGGCACTTCTCTCCTCTTCGTCGTCCAACGTCGCCAATGTACAGACAGCGTTCTCCTCTGAGACGCCAAATGTCGCCGCCCAGGCGACCGATGTCGCCACCAAGGCGAATGTCACCACCCAGGCGATTGTCGCCACCCAGGCGCCCGACGTCGTCTCCGCGACGAGCTGAAATGCTGATGAATCGTCCAATGTCACCGCTGAGACGTCAAATGTCACCGCCTCGGCGGCAGATGTCCCCGATGAGGCGACCAGTGTCTCCTCCAAAGAGGCAGATCCCTTCCCCCAATCGGATGATGTCTCCGAACAGACAGGAGATGTTACTTTCCAGGCGGCAGACAATGCTGCAGGAGAGGCAACAAATGTCGCCACCAAGGCGTGGCGGGTCACCGCAGAGATTCTTGTTCGGGCGTCCTGCATCGCCGCCGAAGAGACAACAGTCGCCGCAGAGAAGGCAGATGTCGCCGCCGCAGAGATTCGGGGACGAATGGGATATACCAACTAGGAGAGCTGTCGAGCAGAACACTTGGGCCAGGCCTATGGAAAGAATGCCGGAGCAGAATGTCTGGCGAAATGATAAGCCTTCGACGTCTGGTAACAATTGGGACCAGACCTCTTGCAACGATAGACAGCGTAAGGTTTTCAACCAAGAGAAGTGGGATAACAAAGATTCCGGCCGCAACGACACGTGGAGCAGTGGCGCGAATAATTGGAACCCGAAGCAGCAGGTGTCCGTGAAAGGTATGATGTCTAAGGAACAATGGTCATCGGGCTCTGATAATAGATGGCCGAGCGCATCCAATATGCCCGGGGGCAATAATAACGATAATTGGAACATTCGCGGGAAAGACAGTTTCCCTGGCCGCAAAGAAGGTTGGATGGATAATAAGAAGCAAGGCAGGTGGGAGACGTTGAATGTTAAGGAAGGCTGGAAGCAGTCTGACAAAGAGGATGTGAACGAGTTGCCGGAGGACGCGAGAGATCCGTGGGGCGACGAGGGTAATCTGGGCTTGAAAGAGAGATGGCTGAAGTTCGAAAGCACCACTACATCCTCGTGGAACAGAGATGGCGATCAAGGGGAGAAGTGGTCGAAACCGAAAGACAATTGGCAGAACAAAGGTTTAACTTTTAGTACGAAACCTCAGTGGCAGAATAATGGTATTCAGAATGTCGGGGAGTCGCGCTGGCTTGCTCAATCCAATATCGATAAGAAGCCTATGTCGAGCACATGGCAAGGCGGAAAGAACATGGGATCATCTTGGCAATCCCAGAATTCAAATTTTCAGTCACAACGTCCTTTTTCTACTTCACAGTTTAAAGGTTTTAATTAAAGTTCGTGTTCGTTAATTTAATGATAACGTTAACATTTATATGGATAATGTTAAACACCCAGCGATTTAGTTTGTTAGATGAGGTTTTTTCAGTATATTACTCAGGTCACAAAATGGAGGACCAGTTTTCTTATATTTTAATGAAAGTAGAACGTATTTAAAAAAAAAAATAACCATAAAGTGGTTGAGAAGTTACGCGATCGAAGCTTAAGTGTATTTAAGCCTCCACCGATTATCATAAACTATGTTCTACGAAACGGCTGAAAACAAACAGTTTGTTTTATTTTTCAATGTTACTCTTTCCCTGTTTATGCATTGAAGATGTTATTTAGTCAAGTAATAGGTATTGATTAAGGATGCGATATAACTTTCTGATCACACAAACACACTCGATGTGTTGTCATAAAATCTAGGCAGTGGTATTTAAGTATATCTCCTTTGAGGCAGTGTAAAAAGTAAGTTTATATTGTACTTTTCAAATAAAACTGCATTTACAGAAACACATGATTGTATTCGATTAACTGTTTAGTTAACTTGAATCGCTGCTAGTGCTACATGATTATATTAATAGATCTTATTATATTAAAATATTAAGTAATAAACTCTCAAATTTTATATGATTATGAAATCCTTATTAAATACCTCTACTTTGCTTTGCGATCTGATTTATGTATAAATAGATTTATGTAGAAATATACATTATAATTCCTTCGACATACTCACTAATGCACCTGCGTGTACGAGTAATAAAATGATACAGCTTATACAGCAGCAATTTATACACACGCGTGTTTGTACACACGTGTGGCTTCCCGATGCACGTGCGCATGGAAACGCGTTAAGTTCGCGATGTATTCGTGTTGAGAAGCGATTAAGCGATTATACTAAGTTTCGTTTACATCTGAAACAATAAGCACAGTCTCAACTACCGCTTCGTCGTATAAACAAGTAGAACAAATGTTTCGTTTAAAGGTATATCGTTTGAAAGAAATTACGCCAGTGTAAGATAGGTTAAGACTTAAGTAATATTCCCCAGGTACCTTCCACTTTGCGCAATGTTACAAGCAGCTGCTTGCACGAGAGCGGATATGTCAATCCTTTGCAACGTGCGTTGTTTTCTAATGATGTTGCAATCGAGCAAACAATATCCCTCCCTAAACAGGTATGCAAACTGTACGGTACGCTGTACGATAAGGAAAATCAAACTAATTTCACGATCCTATGTATTGCATGACTGATACTGTACATATTATATCGTAAGATCAATGATTTTGTTTAAATACAGTTTTAAGAAATCCTGTCTAAGTGTCATTAATGCTTATCCACCGTACATTTAGCCCGCGCCGGATAAACTCTACAAGAAATTAGAAATCGAAGTCAGGGGGAACGATCCCGCTGTGTTGAAAAGTTACGGGCAATTTGCGTTTATGGCAGCTGAGAATTTAGACATTGTTGTTGGTAGAAAGTAAGTTATAGCTTGAGAGTTTATGCTTATAAAAGTACACGGATAATAGATTAAAATGCTGTAATTAACAGTGTCGCCCAGAGGAAAGCTGTCCACGAAAAATACACAGTGCTCAAGTCGATCCACATTCACAAGAAACATCGCGTTCAATACGAAACAAGAACGTATTACAGGTACCTCGATTTCTTTAAATTGACTGGCTCGACGGCAGATACTTTTCTGGAATATATACAAAGGAATCTTCCAGAGGGAGTAGCCATGAAAGCCACAAAGGTACGATTCTTCGGTTGTTCGTTTCTCAGCGCACGGCAAGTCCAACTAAATGCGATCCGTTTACAGGTGGAATTGCAAACATTGCCGGAGTCAGTTGAACAGGTGTCACCTCCAAATAATAAAGTATAATGCGTAATGGTAAATTATCTTTATTTTAGCATATAGTCCAATAAATTGTATAAAATCATTACTTGACACCTCTGTTCTTCCATTAATATCTACTGTTAATAAGTCCAAAAACATCGAACTAGTTTATACTCGTATCCTCGCCCCTCGTTTCATAATCGACACCCGAATGATTATTCGGTTTGGAGTTCGCGGGCACCGATTCTCTTTCGCGAAAGTTAGAATTTCTCTCCCGCATTTTAAACGAGCCGTACAGCTTCCCAAGCAAATTTTCAGGGGGCTTATCCAAATTCGTACTTGGTACTTCTTCGTTTCGATTTCTTTTATTTAACTGAGCAGTAGCCGTGCATTTGTGCAGTATAAACATATGTCCTATAAATGCAGAGAGCAGAGATAAATGGGAGAATATAATTGATCAATCATATTGCTGGATCGTTTACTCACTAGGGTGTTTTAGTTGATAATCTGTATCGGTGACCGACCCACAGCTTAACTGGAGAACAGTTATAACTAAAAGTATAATCAGTCCCCTTATCATTTGAAACATAAAGCCTGAATGCTTTGTGGCAAAAAAGTCGCACAAATTATGAGATCCCTCGTATTGTACTCGGAATTAAACGGAAACCGCCGATTCCTTTCCTTCCTTTTAACGTTATTCAAGACAAACCGGTTTGAAAGAAGAGTCAGCTTGAAACTTACACTTTGCCCTTTAAGGATGTTCGTCGTCATATACCGTATTTAAACTATATTTAACATCGATTCACGAAACACTCGCGTTTTCTATTTAAGGAACTGCGAATAACACGCATCTGGCCGCAATTTGTATGGGCTTTTTTATTTATTAATAAATATAATTCTATTGTATTAAAGTTATATTTAAAGATTATGTCGCATTAGAACCGAAAGCGGCATATGATATATTTACAGATGATTATGATGGAAGGATGCAAGGATTCAATTAATTTATTTATGTACAATCTTTCATTTATTTCCTACTTTCTTTCGAAAATAGGCGCGTCATTCTTCGCATTGTTATGTTTCTTTTCTCAATTAAACGACCACGCTCGGATGTAATCGATCTCAAAAGCGGTCTTTCTACCATTCTGTCGCTTCCAGCTCGGTAACCACTGATCTTTCGCGTGCCAAAATTGCAGCATTGCCTGAAACGCCCCAAATATCGTGAATTCCTTAACGTAGCGCGTACATACTTTTCGAAAGGTATGAAGTTCGTACCTTGGCCCCAAGGTTTCTCCATGGCTTTGAAGTCTCCGCACTATTCGTTCCGTCGGGAAATATTCGTATACCACCGACTCCAATCCCGATAGTAATATAAAACTATTTAAAAAAGAAAAAGAAGTACTTGCGAAATACTAAACTACAAGTTTGTGAAATACTAAAAGCAAGCAATTATTTATGAAACAATCTGCAGTGTACCTCTTGATCGAATGGTGCCATTTTATCAAATTGACTATTATTCATCCATCCATCCCCGTCGGGGACCAATTTGCCGACTTCCTCATCGTCGACTAAAAATTGGAACCCATCCCTACTCCAAATCGTCGTGTAAACGTGAAAGTCTTTCGTCCATTTCGGGCCATTTTCTTTTATCTTGGAAACCACGTAATTTTCAACGTTTCCAGCTGCACCAATTCTAAACCCAAACTCCAATTTCCTCGAATCGAAAATTTCCCTGCTGGTGGAATTAATTAAATTGTCGTTCCCACGAGCTAGGCCGAGAAGCACGCGCCCGCTGGAATATCCGGCACCGTAGCTGTGATAGTTTGGTTCCAGCCACATTTCTGTTGCAATTAAAAATATAATAAATTATATTACTGGCGTACAAACGTTGCTTTCCACGCGTAGAAAGGGGAGAACGCAGAGTGCGAAGTAGGCAAAAGGAGCTTAAACATTTATAACGATTTCGAAGTAACACTTGCCTGGGTACAACCAATCGCCTTCTGGAAATTTCGCCCTTATCTCGATCTTACCGTATCGGAAATTGAAGCTCTCTTTGGTGGTTAATCTGGCGGATATAACGGGCGGCAGAATATTAAAAGAGGTGGCGTTCCGTTTGCACTCCGCCGCGACGTTACTGGTGCAGCTGCGAGAAATCAAAGCTTATCGAATTATCCAGATAATGAAAATGGTAATATACCGAAGGCACATTGAATCACACCCACCCTGCGAGCTTCATGTTTCCGAACGCGGTTGCACTTTCACCGTAATAGTCCTCTAGAATTAAAGGTTTCATACGGAGCACGCCGTTTATAATTTCTACTAATTCTCTGTGGTTCCCGTTGTGGTAGACGCAAAATTCGTAATCCTGCAGAGGTCACGGTACAAGATGTATTACCGATCTGTCGGTGTATATGCAGGATGATTGAAATTTCACGGAGCAAGGTGTTTTATAACTTACAGGGCCTAAGGGGATTTTAATAACGCGCCCCCAAGTTGATTGCTCCAGGGAGTCGAAAGTTTCATTGAACACCAATTTGGTGGTCGTCGGTTTTCCATCTCGTTCCGCTGTAAATTGTATAATTATAAAGCACCTGCTTTTATTCGTCCCTGACGAATTGACCGCAGTCAAGCTCTGGGCCTTGCGTTTTGCGGATTTGCGCCCTTCATTTATACTACATTTATTTGAGCTTTTTATAGCACAACTTGGTATATTGCATTTAAAACTTTGTTATAAAAAATTCCAATAATGAGGAGACCATTTGGCACTCCCTCTGAACTTTACGAATAGGCAGCTGTTTAATTTTGCTTATAGTATACACGTACCACGGGCTATCGACGTAAGATTCTCCCTTTTGTACGTGGACCCATTAACCTGCGCGTACATCCAATAATTTATCTTGTCTCCATCCCTTACGTTCACACTCTCCGTTTGAACGGTCCATTTCCCCCCTCTCTGCCTGTATACCTCACCTGATATTAGTCCCATTTCGCTGGGCCCGATGTTTTTATTCACGTTCCCTTGGAACGCGAAAAATTGCACCCCCTCTTCATCTACGAAAAGGAAATGGAGAGTAGCCAGATTATGAGAAAAGAAGAGAATAAGTCAAGAATGTGTGAACAAACATATCAACTTTCTGCTTTAGCTATTAAGATTACTCTTATTCACTCACGTGGTATCGATACCCGAATTCCTTGCGGCTGCAGAATTTCGAACGTCGGTGTCGGCAGGACGTAACCATCCGCTACTCGAGCGCAGCCCTCGAAGGCTGAAAGAATCGCGACGAAAATCGCAGCGACGGTAGCACCGTGCACGATCATGTCTGCCGCAGCTGCCAATTCCAGAATTTTAATAAGACTTATCTGCGAAGAGACGTAAGGTCATGGAGGAAGGTGAGAAAAATAAGCGCTCCGCGGATAGTCGACTTTGCACTGATCTGACCGCGCAGAGTCGTTGACTCCTCTGCACTCTCTGCAACTCTTCGAAACCCCTCTTCCTTATATTAATCTCCTCTCAGCTTTGCTTTGCTGACGGGGCATCTCTGGGCATCCCTGGGCACCCCGGTGGGACAGTCCAGGAACAGTGCGCAAGAATTTCCTCATTTACAATAGAAGATGCGTGTTTAAGGGTAGGGTAAACTCGGGTAAGTTCGTGGCACTGGTTACTCCGTGACACTTTTTGATTTGTCTGTAACTCGAAATTGTCTGACTCAATTTAGATGGAACTAAAACTAACAGAGAGCGTGGATCTTCTAGCTTTTGCTGTGGTAAAATAATTAGTCAATGGAAGTAAGTGTGATAGAGTGAGAGTGCGTTTTTGTCCCAGCAGCGCATTATTCGTGAAATTCTTTAGAAGGTAAATGGAAAGTTCAAACTGCAGGTAAGTGATGGTAAAATGACACTTTAACAAGTCTTACTCTTGAAATTATCATATAATAAGTCATCGGTGGTATTTTTGGTAATGAAAAGCGACTAAATTCTTATTTTTCGCGTGCCTGAAACTGCGTTTCTGATTTTGCTGTTTGAGAAATTTTGATGGTCAATACCGGAAACAATATTTCCTTACGTTCCAGGTATCTAACGATCATGAAACGATTGATTATACACAAAATAACAATAATGTAAAATAATGTAAAATCATTTAAAATAATGTAAAATAATATAAATAAGTAGCTGGTGAACATATCTCGGGCCAGCGAGGACTATCACGGAGCTACCAGAGCTATCATGGAGTAACCACAGTATGTCGTGAAAATTTAATTTTGTATACTTTCAATTAAATATACTTATAAGTACATTTTATAAGTATACCAGCGTTGCCGCGGAATCGGTTGTCGACGCTGATTGGCTGCGGCCTCGCTTGCCCTGTTAATTGATTTGGCTCGACGGTGGCGCCGTTTCGTTTCCCACCATGGCGTTGATTGGTTGACGTCGCGATGCCATCGCGCGCATGCGTGGCGTTCCTCCACCGCTAGTTATCACGAGGCGTACGGAATTTCCTGCCCACCCTGTGTAGAGGACGCGCAAGTTGACGTCGCCTGTGCGCTCTGTTTGTTTGATCGATAGAGGGTACATGAAAAATTTCTAGTATGTTACTAACGAGAAACTTTAGGACTGGCCTTCTCAGTCTCCTATCTTGTGACTCGGTAGCAAATGTTGCCAGCAGACATCTGGCGCGACAAATCCACGCTCAATGTAGAAGGAACGTTGTAGGTTACTTCGCGTTGCGTCAAGGGAGATGTTTAAATAGGACCAATGATTTCAGAAGGGCAAACCATCCATCTGTAGCAAATTTTACCTCAAGTACCGAAGGGGGATACTCAGCCAATCAGTAAGTATGCATTGTTGCGCAAGCCGTTTTTCATTTAAACACGCAAATGATAAATCATTTCCCGTGGTAATCTATGACAATTCTCGTTACAGAGAACTCACTGCTGTACAGTTTGAGAAAGTATCAGACGAAACCCTCGAGTCTTTGACGGAGTACTTTGACGAATTGATCGAGCAAACGCCGCATTTATTGGACGCGGATGTATCTTACGGAGTATGTGTTCTACTACGATTTTACTCGCTATTAGCTCGCGTCTAATGGTCTTTGCGTAATATATATCGATCTTGCAGGACGGCGTGTTGACCGTTAAATTTGGCAACCCTCATGGCACTTACGTTATAAACCGCCAAACTCCGAACAAGCAAATCTGGCTGTCGTCTCCAAAGTCTGGGCCGAAGAGGTACGACTTCGAGAACGGTAAATGGGTGTATAGCCACGATGGAAAGACGCTGCACGAGTTACTTAACAACGAAATACCAGCTGTCACAAGGAATCCAACGGTGTTCGACAAATGCTCGTTCAGTGGCAAAGAGAAAGAAGCTATGATGAACAGCGTTTAAGCAAACCGTTATTCGTGCCTACTGAAAATAAAAAATCTCGGTTACTGTATATAAGCTACTGTATAAAATAGACGATACGTTGTAAAGTATTTATGTGAGTATTCATGACGCCGTAAACTATCTGCATGATAGAGCAGCACGAGTAGAACTCTGCACATCCCTGCGCCTAGTGCAAGTCTACGATTCAAGATCGTAGAGAAGATCTTGGCACGCGGAAGATACATCCTACGCATTCACCTCTGTAAATTTTGTGTATAGAACGTACCATTATGTAAATAAAGTGTATAACATTTTCTAAGCACCGCTAAATCTTCTATCCTCTCACATTTTCGCACCGATAAATACTCGAAACCTCGCTGTCTTTCTAGATACGCTATTGTGCATCGAATAGATAGTGAAAAATGGAGATTATGGAAGATGGCAATTTAGTGGATCGCGTTAGAATTTTGCTGCAACGGGACATGCAGTATTATCAGGTAACTGTGCTCCGTACTTCACCAAATATAAATAAGGAACGCTTTATGTAACGAATTAAACGAAAACGTGGAATGTAGATTTATCGAAAACCGATACAGGGTTGGATTTGTATCTAGGCTAAGTAGGCGTAAGCCCTCGTGCACTACGGCACATTTCGGGGGGTGGCAAATTTAGGGCGAAAGAAATTGGGAAAGCTTGAAGCATTTAAAGTGAAATATGTAAGTTGCCATATTGAGTTAATTTTAAAATTGTATCAACTCTTTTAACTCGGCGGGAGGCGCTATTGGGTAAAATTTGCCACAGAGGGGCTGGTTGCGAAAATATTTAGACTGTTTGACTTCTTGTTACAATTTTTTAAAGAACTTTAATAAAGATTTTAAGATATTTCATAAATTTTCTTTGATTCTTAAAACACTGTACTTTAACATAAAAATTACAAAGTTAAAAAAGATATTCTGAAACCGTGGTTTTTTACGTTTCGATTTTGGGTACTTTTGACCCGGTAGCGACAACCCGTGTTACAATATGGGGTGCGCCTCCCGCCGGGTTAAATTAAAATATTTTATGATATTTCACGGAAGGGGCAGCAGGCGCTTGTTAGGGGCGCCAAATCCCCAAATCCACCCCTGCACCGATATGAAAAGTGGCCGCGCAAATTTTCTTCAAATTGCTGGAATGTTCTACGATCTACTTAATCTACTACGACGATACAGGAGATGCAGACAGTACTGAAGGAGCCGTTATGCGCGCGTATATGCGGCGGAAAGCTCGATTTCCCACGGCACGCTTCATTTTCCGCGATTAAGATCGTAACGTGGTGGGAGGTAGAATTCCAAGCTGCTTTCAAGCATCGCTCTGGACTATCAAATTCAACGGAGCAGGAGACTGTCGCGAGCGCAGGAAACGGGGGTGGAGTTATCAAAACGATTCAGCCCTCTGAGTTCGTGCTGGTCGTTGTCGACACCGCTGAACAATTATTAGGTACGATGTACCTCTTTAACAAGAGGCAACTGAGAGCTGCGACTTTAAAAGAGAGAATCACGCCAGTCCCTGAATGATTTCAGAACATTTGCATCTGCTCATTCAGGAATCGCTAGATCATGCTGACTTGACCGTGTTAACCGCTACTTTGGGAGCAGCCGCGGTAATCAGGAATTGTTTGTGGTGCTATTGCCAGCAGGCTAAAAATGTTATTTCCTCCCAGACAAGGTAGTCATAATTTGCTACTTGATCCTATCAACAGCACTTAGGTCCTTTTCCTCAAAGGAAGCTTTATTGCCTTCTTTCTCAACTCACAAGGGATGATCTCGAACCCGAAAATTCAAAAAATTCTGAAACTTTGTGAATATGCAGGGGATTTCCTCCTGATTACAACGCAATTTCTGTTTGCTGCCCAAATTCGCTCCAGGAGGGTGAAATTAACCCCTGAAAATTCGGCTATTTCCCAATCGGGATTGTGTTATAACTCGCGAACTGTAAGAGATAGAGAAAAAGTTTCAAGACAAAGGTTACTTCTATTAATCAGATCTAACATTTGGTAAACAAATTATTTTACAGTTCGCGAGTTGTAACACAAAATCGTACAATTACTGGATTTTTCAGGCGTCAATTACACCCCCTTAGAGTGAATTTGGGCAGCGAAAAAAAATTGGGGTGTTTCCGTGTCAGTCGGGGGAAGCACGATACTCAGACTAATCCGATTACAGACGTTTCCTTTTATTATTCATAGCGAGAAGCTGAACAAATCGTATAAGTCTTATCACGAAATGGCGGAGGCTGTGGCAGAGAGACTATTAGATCTGCATTGCCGTTTGATCTCGTTGTACATACTCAACGAAGCCGACTCCCTTAGTTGGCACGATAACAAGTCGTTCTTCGAGCGGGAACGATGCTCTTTCGTGATACAAATGTGGTGGCTGTATATGCAAGGTAACGTAATAAGCGATGTAATAATAAACTTAGTATAGGAAGTTCAGGGTCTGATCTAACTCTTCCGCCGCTCTGGGCGAAAATGATTTTTGCCGCCCTTTATATTTAACTAGCTTTACTACCCGGCTTTGCCCGAAATTTAGATTCTGACTTTACAATTTTTTTTTTTAAATTTATACATTTTTTATGTGAAAATAGTCACATTCATCTGGTTTAGCTAAGCATTACGAGCTGAGACACATTCCGTGACCCCAGAGTTTAGCGTTCGAAAGTTTTTAGGCGACAGACAAACACGCAAATACTTTTTGCCTTATATATTAAAATTATAAATACGTATTTTAAATTATAATTTTTCACAGTGAGCGACACTTTTTGTAGGCATTCGTTGAATAACAAAAGTCTTTTGCTTCATTGATTTTAATTCTCTCTTTCTACCAATTTCGCCACCCCCAAATTTCCCCTGCTTGCCCGCCCTTAGATCGGGCTCGGAGGAAATTATGGAATTCTCTGTGGGCAAAGTAAGTGTGATGATAAAACCTCGCGACGTATGTGGGTTAAGCCCTGTCTAATAAAACAGTAACAATCCCTGCTGGGATTAAACGAATTACTGCAAGTAGAACGTGGCAGTATCGAGCCCTGCGTTACACGAAAAAAATAACGTTACATTACACTCAACGCAACGTAGTACCTGCTACTTTAAGTTCTTTATTGAGCTCCCTACTTGAAGGGCGGCTAATGAATTTAGTAGGACTAATATCCCCACATTCCACCCTCTTTTAGCACTTCGCGTCCCTTAAATATTCAGAGTCTCCGGGAAGTTGGAACAGGGGTAGATTTGTATATAGGCTAAGTACTCCGAGGGCGAATTCCACTTGCGCCCAAATCGCCCGCGCCCACGACCGTAGGAATTTTCCGCTTTTATATTAAAATGAATATCATAAACTATATGTTCCTGTTTTCGAGTCGTATTTTATAGTTAAAAACCCGCATTTTCCGATAATGGCTCTTTCACAGATTTCTCTTCTACATTTTAAGAGATTTTCATAAATTTTGGAATGTTAACCACGGGCGATTTGGGCGTAAGTAGGCTGTAACCTAAACTCGCAAATTTTGGGCGAGAGAAATTGAAAAAGGTTTAAACACAGAGGCTTGAGATAACTTCTAATTATTATTCTCGCGTTTAGCGTCAAGTCCTAAGATTATTTTTATTTTATTTTTAATATTTGTTACGTTTGTTTGTTGTCGTCTCTATTTTAGTTTCACGGTTAGGCTTCCCAACAGTGTTACCGCTGCAGCCTCGCCTTTACTCTTATTAACTATGCCTGCTGTAAATAATCAGGTGTCTTCTTTTTTAAACGATTTTATATTAGCTTCACTCCTCTATCCGCTTGTTCGGTTCAAATCTTGTACCTCAATTTGAACCCACTTCCACAAATCCAATAGACTTGAAACTTTGCAGGCGTATGTAGTTGTGAGGACAATAGAAATTTAAAAAAAAGATTCACCCTTGATATGATTCCGATTTTTCTTTATGAGTCCGACCTTTATTCATGACTTTATTTATGTTTTTTTTAGTAACAAAGACGATTAATAATAAAACAATAATAACTTAAAAAAATAGGGATGGTTTTCTCGAAGCGTCGAAACCTCGAAACCCAAGAAAGTTTCAAGATTCAAGAATTACATAATTTAAAAATTAGCTTCGAACCCACCCATATTAAAAACAATTCACATCTTTCTCGCGGTAGCAAATTAGCAATAACTCGCATATGAGTTATCATATGAAGTCAATTTTAGAATTATCTCGACTGTTTTAAATTAAAATATTTGATGATATTTCACGCAAAGGGCGGCGAACCTATTAGATTAGAAGCAGCGAACCTCCAAATCCTCCCCTATCTTAGAATCTCGTATGCTCAGGGACCAAGGCCGATTTATGGAACACCGTGTCCCCAAAAATGGCGCAGCGAATCTTTTCAGGGATGCTAAACGAGTCTCTGTCCATTATCGTCACAAGATTTGTCTACGTAAGACTCGACGTTATGCATTTGACAATCGTTTAGCTACTGGTTTCACAAAGGTTCGAACTGCAACAGGGTCGACCGAGTTTGGCAAGGTCCGAGCAATTCTGGACGGATGCCTTCAACGTCCTCTGCTGCACCGGTTACCTGGCGTTAGGCGCTTGCGTCAGCGCCAGCGAGCTGATCGGAGTGAAGCTGAACAAGCTGCCCATCGCTATCAGGGACCTGCACGCCAAGTGCAACGAATTGTTGGCCTGCCTGCTGTTAAGAGGCACGCCTCTCCAAGAATTGTACCAGGTACAACAGCCGAATGATTCGAAACGATCGTATAAGCCCGTCGAATATCCTCGATCACTTTCAATGGCAGGTCTTCCGCGGCGGATTGGACAATCTGAAAATTCTGCAACCACGTCGCGGACCTGCACCCTGGCTGCTAATATGCGCCCCGGATCTACTAGGCTCGATCGATTCCGACGTGCACGTTTCAGAATTGCCGGAAGATCGAGCTGTGATCTTAGAGTTGAACATACTCAGGCACCAACCGCAACCGAACTGGCCGCAGCTGATGAAGGTGCTTACCGAACGAAACGACGAGCCTCGCGAAATTCATACGAAGCTCCGCGTGCTTGAAATTATTTTACAGGTGATCTCCATGAGCGATTACGCGGTGTCGAAGATTTTATTGAACACCCTGATCCACCAGTGCGGCGATTATATCTCCGAAGACGATTTCAATGATATAGAAAAGCTGCGAGGTGGCGGGAAGAGCTGCGACGGCTTCCTGTGCAACAGCGCAACGTGTGACAGATCTCTGAAAATCACAACGGCCACGACCCTTTACAGTCTGATGTACATTTTGACCTGCACCGCGAAGGAGCCAGGTCGCGTGATCGTGCCAGCTTTGAAGCAGCATCGCGAGTGGTCCAGGTACCTCGATCGGCAGCAGGTACTTCCTTCAATTTCGATAAAGCGGATACGATAGGAATAGTTGCGACACGCTTGCGCTACTTGTGCCCGAATAGGTTTGGAACCAGTCGAGGCCGCCGTGGCTGAACGCAATTCTGAATCCTTTGAGCGGCATGATGCAGCCGATCATCGAGATACTCTTAGAAGCCGTGAAAGTAAGCCACTATTTCTCCAATTTCATTTTACGCGCTCATGTTTAATATAAGAACGTTAAGTTCGAGGGCGAATAAGAAAGTACGCAGGTGTTTCTTGGACTCTGAGTATAAGGTAATACTTACCTTACTTTCTTTCGCTCGGAGTAATTAATCACTTCGAGTCCTCGATTCGTAAGGATTTCTTTATTACCTACTCTGTCTCAGGACTCGGGGTTTTCCCTTATTTTTGAACGCGGTACGCGAATCCTTCGGATTGGGAAGGAACCGCGACCGTCGACGGCATTCGGTTTGAAGCAAGCGTCTTGAGCTGTTGTGCCTTTCGTCCGCTCAACATTTTTTACTCTAGCGAAGTTTTTGGTGTTACATCCTTAAATAAACCATATTCTTCGTTGAGTTTTATTAAGACGCGTAAGTTATTACTACCCTCGCGTCTTTCCACGATTTTATTCATGAAATAAATTTGTAAAACCACCTAATGAATTCGATTGAATTTGCATTAAAAATATTGGTATCCGTTCAACGTGGATCGCCCAAGATTAAATCCTGAGTGCGCCACTACGACCATTACACTTGCTATCAAAGTGTTAAATTCGAAATCTGCGTGGGTGCTTGGACAGTGCGCCTCGTTAAACGCGCGCCGAAGATAAAAGAGTAAATTAAGGAGCGAGCCCCGGGCGCCCACCCCTTTAGCGATGCTCCACAAACCGAGGTAAAAAAAAGTGTGAACAACTAGCCAGCAGAAAAAACAGCGAAAAAAAACTCGGACGCATGTAAAAACTACCGTCAAAGTCGTACAAACGTGTGCAAGGAAGACGGGCGAAGTTACGCGCGCGTGCAAGGAGGACGAGAAGCGTCCACGCGGATTAGAAGCGCAACAGTCAATCAGGAAGGCCAGGATTTCCTAAATACCCAATAAGAACGAGAGCACAAGAGCGAGAGGAACTAATTGCAAGTCTTGCGCGCGTGTAACAAAGACGGACGAGCTTGTCCACGCGGATCAGACGAGCGGCTGTCAATCGCGTTTGCTCTCGGTGACCAATGAGGCGAGGGAAGGTAACGGGTACCAGTGCCGGGAAAGGGACAGACTCGGTCTTCATACACGTGGAAAGTGGACGAGCGAAGTCTTCAGCGCGGGAGGAAGGAAACGTGCGTGGGTGCGAGAAGGACGAGCCGAGTTGTTTACTTAAGGCGAGAAAAAAAAGAGGTGAGCCCGAAACGAACAGGTTTTTTTCTCGGTGCTTCGAGGAGTCGTGGAAAAAAAGGTGTGAACAAGTTGCAGGAGATAAGGGGGACTGCGAGGGAGACGAGCAATGCGTGTACGTCCTTGCAGAAAAAAACCAAGGCGGTTGTACTCGCGGAGGTGAGAACAAGGGGGTCGGAGCCCGAGGCGCGGCGGCTTCTTTATCGTCGGTGCTCGATAGATCAGGGGGGACAAGGTGCGAACAAGTACTTTCAGAAAAAAGTTGGACGGTGTTCTGCACGTGTGCGAGAAAAAAAGGAGTAAGAATAGGACTGAGGATTGTCCACGCGGGTTTGAAGAGCGACGTCATTAGCCTGCGCCGTGATCCTCTATTGGCTCTCGATGGTTGGAGGGTGAGCAAGTGCAATGGTGAACGTTATTAGAGTTGACAGCGTTAATTATTTCCTCCCTTCGATATGTTATAGGGTTTATATAAAAACCGACTTTTCCAAAAACCGGTTAAACCAGTTTTCGAATTTTCCCCCAAAAATATAATTGAAATTGAAAATAAATATTTGCACTTATGTAAAATAATTTCTGTTTTTATTTTTAACAGTAATGGAATTGCAAAAATATAACAAAATAAAATATACTCTACCTATACAAAACCAAATAAATAAAAAAAAAAAATAACTAAAATCTGCACAAAATGTAAATTATAAATCTTCATTTCAATTAGTATCTTTCTTCCGAAAATATGAACTCGTGAAAATTAGTTTTACAGCAAACTGTTACCTACTACAATATGTTTGTGTCCGAGGCGATTTCAAGTCAATATGTTAAAGTTTTTAATTAATAATTAATTCATTCGTACACATTAATTCTAGTATATAAAACCGTTTTTTTTAAATGTAAAAACCGGTTTTCGAATTTTATAAATGTGTAAATAAAAAAACATTTTTAAACCCGGTTTTTAAAAACCGACAAACCCTAATATGTTACTAATCGATTCAATCTGGAAATATGTACGTTATAGAATTTAATCCTTAACGCTTTAGTATCCACCAACATTCGGTGGATCGATTTTAAAGTGATTTTGGGCCGTTTTTAAGAAACCAAAGCGTGTAGCATTTTCAAACTTTCCACTCAAAGTGTTAATATAAATGTTTCAAGATTAATGACGCAGCTTCTCGTTATCAGTGGCGTCGGGGGACCACTTGTTGATTAATCGAATTTATAATTTTCAGACGGGGGCTAGTGTCTACCAAGCAATGTCGCTGGTAATTGCTTGCTTCGCTGAATTATACGCGAGCCTACCACCGGCCATTCTCAAGACTGCACTAGCACTGAACGACAATATCCCCGCGCATTGCCACCCGATCGGTGGCAACGTTCTTCTCCACATCCTTTGCGCGGCTCTTTACGCCGCTTTTCTCGAGTTCTCGAAGAAGGGGAACGCGCAGGCCGGGGATTGCCCAGCTCCCGCGGAAAGGGACCGCGAATTGAACTTCTTCGATTGCAATGACCAGCCGGGGGTCGCGATCGCCTTGGCCGAGGCTATTTGCAGCATCGACGAGGACGACAAGCACACGGCTCAGATCGACGATTTCTTTCAACTCGTGAAGGAGAAGTAAGCGTCGTCGCGGTTGTTTAAACTTTTTACGACTTTTAAGCGACTCGCTCGATCGGAAGACATCCTTTTGCAATTCAGAGCTACAGCAACTTTCCCTCTAATTTTTTAACAAATCCCTCAGTCGCTCCATTTTGTAAATAAAATATTACTATAAAGATTTTGTAAGTGACAAAGCGGTGTACTAGGAACGATTGTAGACGAATGTATTAGTTGGAAGTTTATGGGAGAATTTAAATATTTTAGTGTTTCCACAACGAATGCAAGCGCGCAGAGTGGCGAATCGAAAGCTGCGTCTTCGATTATCGAAACGGACACCGACGAATTGCTGTTCACCAAATCTGGGCGGCAAGCTTTAAAAGTATGCAACGCAAAATTCTATTACAAATACTATTAGCTTCCATGGCTTCCCTGCTGAACTTTCAATTCTATAATCTAGTGGGGGGAATTGAAAGCTTAGCGCTGGAATTACATTGGATCCCATGCGCGGGATTTGTATTCCAGATAACACACGAGTATTTAGTTCGTGCATCTGACTTGGTGCTGGAGAATCTGCGACGCAATGATATCCAGAAGCACTTAGTCGATGTACCAGAGATTTACCCCCTCGTGAAGCCATTGACTTACATAATGTTCCACATCGAAGACACCGCATTCGATCAGGCGAGTATTGACATTGAATTTGACAAAGTTTATCAGCGAACGATCGAACGGATGGAAGCGTTACAAATATCCCGGTCCCACCCTGAAGAGAATAACTCTTTCAGTTCCTCGTCGAGTACGAAAAGACGAATTGGACGAAGGCTCTAACGATGCCATTGTCCATCACACCGAAACGTGTGCGAAGTCAAATTCTGTTGCGCCCGGAGTTCAAAAATGTGGGCGAGCTGACGCGCGAGGACAGAGAAGCGATGCAGTGTATTAAGAAGCTTTGCACTTCCGTGAAAACGGCGCACTTCAAATAGCGAAGCGATCGGCATTGTTTGAGAAATAAATTGTACCTTGCGAATCATTGGATAATAAATAGCATCACCATTTGAACGCGGGGATGTAAGATCGAGAGCACATCACGGAGCATGAATCTTCATCAAATTGCACATATCGTTTATTAATGGTAAAAATTACAATACCTGATACATTTATACTTCGTGTCCCTACCATTCAATGATCACAAGAAATCCCATACCACTTGATAGATTCGAATAAATGGATTGAAAGAAACTGAAATAAATTACTAGACAGCTCTTTTCGAGTCACCCGTTCGAATAAAATCATCAGACATTTCCTCACATGACAACGGAGATAATGAAACAAAAGTAAATGATAATACTGATACCACAGAAAGCAAACGTTGCACGTCCCAAGCGCTTTATACACACGCGAGGAAATATGGGTGGTAGAGGGAGGGTCCATTATCGTTTAATTGTCATCGAATCTCGAGAATGGAATGACGTTCATGGATCTTGAGAAGCCTCCCATCTGAAAAATAGAAACGACTGACAAATTATTTCCGATCGCTACTAACCCCGGGCGGCGCACCCCGAGGAGGGCTAAGAATCCCTGCCCCGAAGAAGGGGCTTTGTAAAAAGAAAAGAAAGTTGGATTTTATTCTTTAAATATATTTTTATAATCGCCTAATGAATTTTATTTAATTTGTATTCGAAATATTTTTATCCCTTCAACTCGGCTTGAGATTAAATCCTGAGTGCACTGGTTATTAGATAACGCATTAGGCAGCGATATCGTAAAATTCAGCGTTGAAGAAGGCGTGCGTGAGAATAGGAAACGTTATTGAAAAGTAGGAAGGTATGCTCACAGAAAGGCGAGGATCGGAGCGGCCGAAGCGTAGACGCAGCGAGGGTGATCGCTGAGACTTGCGAATCATTAGATGCTCCAATGGGACCTCAGCGAATCCAGCATTTTCTAAAGCAGTGCGCTGCAGGAGTCTGTAAAGCTCCTGGATGTTCTCCCCTGGAGTTTTCTCCGGTATGTCGTCTGTGGATGCCCGAAAAAAAGTTCAATCGAAACTAAGTATATTACCAGAACGTTTGACGCTGTAACAATTCTAGTAAAGTAAGTCGAAAGTTAACGGGGGGAATTTCGTCTAACAGCCCCAAAAGTAACTGATATTTAAGATTTTTCTTTTTAAAAACTGTTGGTCGTATTGGATTAAACGCTTTTGGGATATATGGAGGCATGTTTAAACTTGCAGAAAATATTTTTTTATGTCGAGCCTTCTTATTATTTATTAATTATTGTGGAACCTTGTCCACCTCTTCGACGATATAACTCCTGCTGGCGGGATGTGTAGGACCTATCACACTGATCTGATTGCAAAAAAATAGAAGTTTCTTAAAGCTAGATAGTTTACGCTGGGATTGGTTCACTTTAAAGAAAAAAAATGAAAAATTCAAAGAGTTATAAGGTTTGAAAGAAAAAGTAAGTTTTTTTCCTTAGATAATTTCTTCGTATTAATCTTTATATCGACGATAAAGTATTATTAATACAAATTAAAATTAAAGTTTTAGGTTCAGTCCCAGAGTAAATTATTTAACTTCAAGAAACTACTATTTTCTTTGCAATCAGATGACTGTGACAGGGTCACAATAATTAATAAATAATAAGAAGAATCGACATAAATAATAAAATTCTACAAGTTTAAAGACACCTCCTTATATCCCAAAAGAGTATAATGCAATATTAACAATAGTTTTTTTTTTTAAAAATTCGTAAATTTCGGGGGCTGTTACACGAGAATCCCCCGTTAAACTGTTAATGTACGAGAACATCGGGAGATAACAAGACGTTCCATTAAATTGCACTTGAGTCGAATAGAATTTCAAAGAAAATGTAATCATCACATTTATATGAATCGAGCAGGTAGTCGGTTAGAATTTATTCTCATAGCAGTGACCTTTGGAAATCTCTGAGAGATTGCGCGGTGGGTGTTCTTCCCAAAGAAAGCATTCGATTTTCTGCCGTCCCAAAAAAAAAAGAAGAATCTTGCGTATATTGGCTCATCAAATTCTATAAGTTAAAGATTAGAAAGGGTGCAATTCAAGTTCTACTCCACTCCGTTTATCAATTTATTTGACACTTCTTCTGACAATGGTCGTAATTTATTTACCGATAATTCTGACAAGTCACATTTGTGTGGTTAACGTACCTCCATAGTCAACGTAGTTTTCAACGCCAACGACAAAGGCAATGGCAACCAAAAGCAAAACGGATTTCATGTAGAATTTAGCTGACATCTTCTTAGTTGCTAAAAATAATATTATATTAGTTACAATATTATATACAGTAGAACATTGGTGAAATGTGAAGCATTTTTACAATCCACGTGTTAGTTAATTAAATATCATTTTTCTAGCTACATCAGTAGAACCTTCCCTGCACTGGACCTTCAACCGTGAAACTCAAACGCAACTGCGCGCGTCACGTAAAATTTAACATGTTTCTTTTTAAGGTTTTTCGTGGACGAAACATTTACAAGGGGACACTTGGGCTATCGATTTTGCCACAATATTTTTAGCCGTACGAATGACGTACATAGACACACAAGTAGTAGCCGAAGAGGGGTGCAAGCACGAATTTTAAGCAACAGAATTAATATAAAAATAGTCCGCTTCGTTCTGAGGGGATTAGGATTTGTTTGAATTGAAAATTCGCAGAGAGAGTTTCACAAATATTGTGACCGAACCGCGCACGGATTATTAATGCCAAAAGCAGGAAGAGCACCGGGCAAAATGCGCAACCGTAAGAATGCGATTTCTATGCATGAAAAAAAGTTGATACACCGACTGAAGTTCGTACACACGACTGCTTTACTTTTCGCATTGATTTTCTAATTATTTTATTCCTGCTTCCTTCCTTTGATACGAGTTGTCCATTTTCTTCGCGAACCGATAGAACGACAAGTGATCTCGAAAATGTAAATTGAATTTCAAACTCATTTGTCGCGTACAATAATAAAAGATGAATCAGACTAGTCTGGAAAATTGCGAATATTCGCCGGTGAATTTTGACGTTTCAAATTTCATCGAAAGATTTATATAATCTAAGGCGTCAAAATTTTTGTAAACCCGGTGCATTCAGCTTCCCTATCGAAGTGCATAATTTAATGCGTCACTTCGCGTGTCTCCATTGTGCGCGTAAAATACAGGGTTTATTTAACTATAAACAATGTTAGAGGAATGTTAACATTGTTCAACGGCGTGCTTCGCCGAACATAATTGCGCTCTTGGAATCCCAACAAAGGAATTCGTAAACAGCTTGGTATTGTACGGCCGAAGAGGCTTGAAACAATCGCAGCTTTCAGTTGTGCGACAGTAATCGCAAACGAATATTCGCAAATTATATAATCGATAACAAAGCGATCGCTCTCTCGCCCTATATATTGAATAAAATATTCGAGGCGAACGGAAGGGAATTTGCATCGAATAGTCGCGGTCTTGCTTCATCGCGTAAACCCGGAGGAAATCGCGGAGTCAAATGATTTCGCGAGCGATTTAATCTAACGAAGCAAACGAGTCTAAATTGAGAAGGTATTCACGGAAGGGCTGAATCCTCTTGACGATCTCATTACGCTTCCTTATCCCCGGTCGCGATTAGGGGCGCTTACAACGGGGATGATTTCGAGACGTTTGCCTTATCATAGCAATAGGAGGGATCCCTGCCGCAACTCGAATGCAGAATCAGACGCGATTATTGTTCGACTGAGACGACGGAGTTGCCGTTGAAATTATAGAAAGAGAACGAAGGAAATAAAAGCTAAAGAAGGCTAAAATAAGCGGAGCGCTTGAAATTTTGACCTAATTTATTTAACGATTTTGCGCGACGCGGAAGATTAATTACGATAGTACATTCTGTCGCACACGCAACTGTCGATTGTTGCAAACGCAATGCACGCGATAAACTCGGGACCAGCTTAAATAATCCTGCTTTAAACACAGACAGAAAAAAGAAGAAGAAACAAAATGGTAATAAGGTATAGATGATTTAGTGAAGAAATTAAAATAACTTTCCACTCGCCCCTCGAGTCTCTATTTTCCCCGAGAACGAGAAGAGCATAGGAAAATTACAGTTCGAAGAAAATAATATCCGGAATAACACGAAGAAACTCACCGTGCGAGACAAGCAAGGATCAAGGCGTTCCTGATGGTTCAACGACTTCGTTGCTCAGAGGGGTCCGTTGCGGGAAATTGAGCGGATCTCGCGACACGATGGTAACGATACGAAATGAGACGGTGTCAGGGCGTCTTCGTATATATACGGGGGTGTTTGAGGGGTGGGGAGTATGAGCATCGGTGGCTGTTCAAAAGCGACCGCGCGACCACCCCAATTGCGCAAGCGTTCCCTTCTCGTACCCTTCCCTTTCATTTCCGCGTCCCTTCTGCTCAGGTATTCTGTACACTTTTCGGTATTTCTTAACCGAGGCGTCCAGCGTAACTTTCCATTAATATTCTGCCGTCTCTTTCCAAATACCACCCCGTTGTTTCTAGGTACAGTGAAGAAAGTCTCCTGTGGCGTAGGTGAGCTTCAGTCATATTCAACTAAAAGTGATCCATTCTGCTTTACCAAGGCTCTTTCCCTGTCCACGCGACTACTTCTACTTCTTCTCGTTTCTAATTTAGCTCTCGCGTGCCCCTTCGGCTCTCTTTAGTCCTCTGGACCTCCCTAAGTCTCCCTGGGCACACGCGGGTCTTCTTGGGTCTTCCTGACTCTCTTTGAACCCTCCTATTTAGTTTCTCTTGCTCTTACCTTCACCTTGAACCTAAGCCATCTTTGCTCCTCCCTGTTCCTTACGATGTCGCGTTTAACAATAGAGGTAGAACAATACCTGCCGATCTCCCTGAAGGTAAATTCGGTACAAAGATGTCGGGGGACATTTACTGAATCATTCGGCCATTCGGGCAGGTATAAATTGTTTATGATGGGGGTACGTCAGGGTTTGTCCACGAGCGAAGACAGATGACGGTATAAGAAAAGAGATCGATAGTGCGCCATGTGTAGGAAGCACGAGAGGGTATAAAATTACGTCCCGACGTTAATGTTAACTTCCACTTGAGCATCTTGCTAGTTAATGTCTGAATAAACACGTATCTGGTCGCGGTAATAGCCGCGTTAATTGACGGCGCGCGCGGCGACGATACACTCTCGCGTGGACAAAGAATAAATATAATATCCTAATGTCTGTTTGACCGCTACGTTCTCTCTGTGAGGGGTGAAAGAAATATTTGCATACCCATTTCACGAAATACTCGACGCCGTGTCGAAGGCAGTGTGCGCTTAAAAGTGTGCGTCGTTGCGTAAATCGAGCAACGAAAAGTGAGCGACGGCATTAGCAAAGTAAAGAAGCGCGTGTGGTTAAACTTTCGGGATTAAAATAAGTGCTCATGCAGAAATGGAGTCACGTCATCCGGCGACTGAAACTAAATTACCTCCGCTTCCTCGTGGCTATCTTTGATCGTTCTCATTGATCATAGGGGCAGAAAGGATGCTTTTCCTCGGTGATAGCGGGTTTACCGGCCCTCGCCACGATACCAGCACGTATCGCAAGCCCGCGGCTTATCGGGCCGCAGAAAGTTTGCCGTGCAGTGCCTAATCGCCGAACGATAAGAGGTAACGCGTGCCGTGCAGAAAATTGCCACCGTCGATTGAAAAATTGCGACAGATCGATCAATTACAGAGGCAAACCCACGCTGGCCTCTCGATAGAACTCTGATTAGTTCTCTACGATGTTTGATTTCGATACGGCACATCTGTTTCCGTGCATCGTTATGACTTATCGATTCTGCATACTCCCATAAGGCTCGCGAGCGCGTATTAGTCTCGTGCTTTTATTTCATTACCGTATTTTATCTGACAATTCGTGGAAGCTTGTTCAATGAAAGAAGAATATGGAACAGTTCCTTTGCTAATTGAATTAAAGTAAAGGGAAGGTAGGAATCTTTCACCAGCAAGGCTCTAAATCTGGTACTTGATCGTCCGTGTGCCCAGCCGATGCGTAAATTACGCGAATACAGTTTGCGAAGCCTGCCGCTTGACGCCACCCGCTGACCACGACGATCGCATCGCCCACTTCGATGTACTTCTTCGTACGAAGGTGATCCAGGCCACTTTGTATCCGGGTCTCCATATCTTTGCCCCATTCGCACAGTGGCTCCTCTGCATTTGCAATTAAATTAAACGCGGCGTGCTATGGCGCTATCGCTTTGTTCACGGCGGAGTTGCCGCGCTGTCGACGCGTTTCAAATAAATTCGCTGTGACGCAAGAGTTATCGCTCACTTCTGTAGTGAAGTGGATGGATACCGTGGTACAGCAGCAGCCATCTTGCGACTACCCCGTAGCGCGTCACTGCCACGATGGGGCACCGTGGACGGTACATTGACAATAGGACTGCGCTGCGACCAGTGGTCGTTGCGACGATGATCGCAGCCGCGTTCAATTTCAAAGACGTCTCGACTGCTCCTATGGCGACCGATTGCAGAGGATCCAAAGGAATTGGCACCTGTTTTCGCGGAGGCAAGAAGACGAAGAGTATTGTCTTGTAGAAGTTATAGTAAAGAAACATTTTGTGGTACAATTCGCAGGGGCGGATTTGAAGATTTGGCGCTCCTAGGATAACCGTCTGTCGCCCTTTCCGCGAAGTATCATAAAATATTTTAATTTAAAAGAATTGAGACGACTTCAAAATTAATTTAATATGGCACCTCATATCTAAGTCATTGCTAATTCGCCACATGAAAAACTAGCTTTACTACTCGGCTTCGCTCGAAATTTAAATTCGGATTTTATAAAAAAAATTTATTTTTTATTTTTTTTGTGAAAATAGTCACGTTCTTCTGGTGCAGCTAGGCATAATCAGCTGAGACACATTTCGTGCCCCCAGAGTTTAGCGTTCGAAAGTTTTTAGGCGACAGACAATCACACAAACACTTTCTGCTTTATTTATTAAGATAAGTAATTTGTTTTTAAAGTTGTCTCAGGCCTCTGTGTTTAAACCTTTTCCAATTTCTTTCGCTGGAAATTTGCCGCCCTAGTCTACAGTCTACTCAGCCAATACCTAAATCCACCCCTGAGTCAATCCGGGTGGTTATTTTACTCCACTCCACCATTATCCCTGAAGTTTAAAAAAATATAGCGACCGCATTACCCTAATCCAAGCATATACCTTATAGCTAAGCTCGTCAAAGATTTCCTTCTGCCACCGGGCGCTTTCAGCTTCCCTGCACACTGTGTCCACGTCTTTCAACAATTCAGTAGTTCCCTTCGAGTCTAAGCTGCCCGTTTTGAGGAGAATCGTGTCGACTCCGTTCAAAACAGCACTTGCAATCAGGTTCATATCGATTCTCGACTTGTCGTCTTTGCACACGTGGAAAGCTAACGCTATTGGCTTCCCCAGCTAAACGGGATCGGCGGGTGTTGACCGTGCGGAATTATTTTTAATATCCGACGAGCGACGACGCTCAACACACGAGTGCTTACTTTGATGCACTTCGCAATGGCCATCTTCTCGACGAGGAACAACTTCTCGCTCCCCACGTCGACCTCGACGCTGGCTCGATCGAGAAGAATGCCATCGGCTGCATGCAAGATCCCGTCGAAATTCTCCAAACCCTGCTGCGAGGAAATCTTCGCTACCACGCAAATTCTTGTAGCACCTTCGCAAATTACAGAGGCTTTAAAGTCTATTCAGCGGCCTCCTTCGTTAAACGTACCCATCTCTTTAAACCGATTCTTCACGGCGTAGATCATCTTCTCATCGCGCGTGTGGTTCACTATGATAAAATCACACTCCAAGTTCGAAGCCAGCTCTATATGCTCGTCGTCCTTGTCTGAAATCTGCGGCAATTCGACTACGCTGTCTAATAATTGCACCAGCTTCTCGTCCCTCACGACACCGCCCTTTATGATCTTACAAACTATGCACGTCTCGCCTGTATTAACATTTGATTTTTTTTTTAATTGACTCGGCGGCTTGATCGGCAATAATTGAATAATACGGAGGAAGGGTGCAACTAACGGACACAAGCGACCTGCAATAAGACAGCGCCGCGATCGATCAGGATTTTATCACCAGGTCGACATACTCTTGGCAAGTTTCGATAAGAGACCCAAAAGCAGCTAGCGCAGCCTGCGCGTTTCGCGACATCGTCGGTTACCAATTTCACAGCATTGCCTTCCTTCAGCTCAGCGTAACCCTGCAAGAGTGAAGGATCGGTCTCTTTAAACCTCCCTCTGCCGTTCGGTTCCTTATGCTCGAGCAGAACGTGAAGGTGGAATGGTAAATTAATATCATTTCGCTTCTCCGTAGTTGAAGACAATAAGTTGATTGGCAGACAGCTGAATGGTAATCATACTATGCTCGTCTTATCACCGTGGAATACGCCCGTCCTTATTTCAGGGCCACGGATGTTCATCGCAACCCCTAAGGGGTAAACCTCGCTGGTGAATTCGTACATCCTATTCCCAGCTTCTCTAATAGACTGTACGGTGATTGCGTGCCATTTCGCCTCTTGATGGGACATGTTCAAGCGGACCGTGTTTGCGCCAGCTAGCATCATGTTTACGATAGCGTCGGGGCAGGAATTCGCGTCCCCTGTACCGAAACGATGGAGGCAACAGTCTTGGGAAATATCGCGCTAGCGATTCTGCAAACGTCTCGGGAAAGAGTGTTCAATTTATGAGACTTTACATTCCAAATTACTGTTCAATGGCCAAGGTAAATAAGGGGTTGCGCTCAGTCAGCAGGCCGAAAAAGGTGCGAACCTTCGAAAATCGACAGTTTACGTTTGAACATTTGCAGGGCTTGAAACAGTTAAAAAATAACCGTTTAAAACTGTTATATCAAGGTTCTGATTAAAACGGTTGTGGAGAATCTTCATTCGGAATAAACTGTTACGAAGAACCGGAATTTCAAACTACTATCTGTTTCGGTTACGGTTCCTATTTCCCTCCTCAGATCGGTTCCATAATCGTTATTTTTTCGGCGCTATGTTGGTTCCCTAATTGATATCATTAATAATTATTGCAGGCGCAGATTACTGTATATGTGCATATTTTTTACAAAATCCTTATAGAAACAGGAGAAGCTTTTAACTTCCTATTCTGAATAATATAGTGTATGTGTGTGAGTGTAAAAAATATGTAGCTGATTTATGTATTTCAACGCTTTATTAGAAATCAATGATACGTATAAATGTTTCTCCTTTTTCTATAAGGATTTTTTTAAAAATATGCACATATACAGTAATCTGCAGCTGCAATAATAATTAATGATATTAATTAGGGAAAAGTCGATACCAGAATTGATTCTGGAATCGTTTTGGAACCGATATAGAACCAAAAAAATAACGGTTACGGAACCGATATGCGGAGGGAAATAGGAACCGTAACAAAAACAAAAAATAGTTGGAAATTTCGGTTCTTCGTAACAGTTATTCCAAATAAAGGTTCTTTATAACCGTTTGGAGAACCGATATCGATATTATAACAGTTCTCAAGCCCTGAACATTTGCCATTTTGTCCTAAATCAATATTTCGAAAAACCCTTCGTCCAAGGATTAGATAATTATATATATTAACTAAATTTTTTTCCAATTTTCGATTTCAAATAATCCACTTCTGAGTAATCGCGGTCACCGCAAATCCCTCTCTTGACATAGCGAAATGTACTACCTTTCACACAAAAAAAGAGATGTTAAAATAAAGCTTTATAGTTTCAGAGAAAAAAATTCCAAAAAATCACATTTTTTCGGCCTCTTGACTGAGCGTACCCCTTAAATTCATCTCTTTATCTAAAAATATTTTTAAATATCAATACCCCTATTCGCTCTTTCTTTGCACACTCGAAACCAATATAGGGACCCCAGTGCGATTAAATTCGAAGTAAAGTCTACATATTTATCTCTATTTTCTTCGTCTATTCGCTACTAAGGAGTGTTTTTTTTATATGTTTTAAAAATAAGAAATACGAGTTTCTTTATTTCGGCCCTTTTGCATATTTAAGGGGTGAGAGCAGCCTTCAAAGTTCATCAGAGTAAACAGGGGTATACTCTCGTTTACTCACCCAGGGTGACCATGATTCTGGTGAGTCTCGCTAACTTACAGCTAGAATACACGTCGAGCTGCGCGTCGTGTTCGAGACGCGTGCTTTGAAACGCTGCTCGTACCTGGTCGTCAGCCGAACTGTCATCCTCAAAGCGTATCATCTACGTAACACAAGTATCCTCTACATTTCGAGCTTACTAGCACAATATTAAAAGGCACGTGAACGTCGAAAGTATACCCATGGCATTCGGCGGCACGATTTTTGCCGTTTCGTTGCTGGCGCGATTTCATTGGAACATATCATGGTGGGAGCGTAATGGAATTCAGGCTGCTTGATAATTTTAGTGAAGTGAATACGATGTCCGGGCGCCTGTAGTTGAATTTATTTCTCCATCTTGCCGGTTTGGTTTGAAACGGGTTAGCGAATGGTTAATGTTGCGTGTTACGGTGAGGGAAAAAAAATTGAATACTGCAACAGTTTCGTTTCGGTGTACACGTGACAAAGTAGGGAAACTCACTGGGGAGGAATAGGAGGGTGCCGTTTACAGGGTATTGTAACATGTTAACATAAAATACGTTTCTTTATTCATCCCTCGTACAGGAATCAAAGATCGAAGTATTTACTGTTCGTTTCAAGCAATCGGTTATTCAAGATTCAATAATTTACTAGTGCAAATGATTATTAGGTAGTAAAGTTATTTATACGTTCGCATATGTACATATATATGTATACTGTGATATACATAATGTACGCGCGGGCATACACACTATCGCGTGGCTGTGTAGGTACATCTGTAAAGACAAGAACATAATACTGCAGCTACTGGCATCTTCGTTTTGTTAACTCTTCGGTAAATTTACTAAGTCCAGCGTATGTATATGTTACGTACATACTGAACCCTCGACATCTACAACCACTGAATCTCTTTTCCTCTTTGCAGACCAGCCAGTGTACGTTTAGTCAACGGTCCTATAAATATAAAAAAAAGAAACTGACGCCTCCTTCCCTGTAACCCATTTCTTCCACACGTAAAGGACGTAACGACACACAGTTAGGTATGTACTGCATAAAAGTCTCTGTTTCGTAAATATGCGACAAAGTGCAGCAACAAATAATCTTGGTTCCATGCACTTGATAGAAGGAAGGTATTAAAGCTAAAGCTGAGAAACTGTATATGCAACTAAAAAGAAGTTAAATATATCTCTGGTGGGCGCGTAAACGAGTATAATTAAAAATAATTTGTTTCGCAGGAAAACACTTAGAGTATTTAAAGTACTATGTAAAGTAAATTGCGAACGTGAAAGCAGGGGTGGATCCAGAGGGGTGCGATAGGGACGACACCCCCCCCCCCCTCCAAGAGTAATAAAATAGAAAAATATTATGACATTGTGTATTATTCTGTATAATTAATATGAATTTAATTATTTCAGCTATTATTTATAGTAAAATTTCACTTGCACCCGTTGGCCCGCCCACCAGAGATACGACAAGCTGACAAATGATAATGTATTAAACAAAGCATGCAGGAATTAAACATGCAGGGATCACAAGATATCTTCGTACGAGTCTGCCTCACTGCGTACAGTGCATGCATCGTCAGACGGGGGACCATCAAGATCTACGTACACGATACGAAGCGTATTCGTGAATCCTGAGCCTTGTCTCCATCCAGTGACAACGATCACCGACTCCCCGGTTTTAAGGAAACCGCGGCTCTTGCCGAAGTTCAAGCCAAATTGAACGCGTACGTCCACGTCTTTCACCCAGTCACTCAATGGCTCTTCTGCACATAATAAATAAAAGGGTGTCTCCTTTAACCATCAGCATAATCACTGCTAAACCGTGAAGTGGCTATTCATCGTTGAAAGAATAATCGCTGAATGCTTTACTCGTGACTGTAACAGTAACAGAGGGATAGAAAAGGAATGATTGCTTCTTGCAGGGCCGGCGCGGGTATGGCTGGCGCCATAATACAGGATAATTTTCAACACCCCCAATTTGGGGGCATGAAATTTTTGTACCTGTTTCCTATTGAATATGTTTTGTGTATGCGGGAGTTGGATTCTTTTATTATTAACCCTGTTCGGGTGGCGCCCTTAAGACTGTCGCGCATTTTGAGAGAAATTAATATCAATATCGCTGCGTCACCATTTTTTTATAAATTTTTCTCTGCCTATCGCCGCGCTTGGCCAAAATGCACGACGGCCTTTATGCGGCGCAAAACTTGCATAATGGGTTCCGCCGGCCCTGGCTTCTTGGGTCTGCGCAATTTATCTCCTCCACCCCTTGTTCCCTATCTACGAAGAAAATAACATATGATATCCCTCACCTGCGTAATACAGTGGTAGGATACCACGGAACAGATGCGCCTGTCTGGCAACCTGGTGGAACCTGGTCACAGCGATGATGGGGCAGTGAGGTCTGTACTTCGCGATCAGATGCGCGGAACGACCGGAGGTCGTGATTACGATAATAGCGCTGGCTAAGCATTTCACGGACGCCTCGACAGCCGCAATTGCAACAGCGTGGGTAGCATCGATCGGAGGTATAGCCTTGCTCGCGAGATCGTGGAAGATCTGCGTCTGCCAAATAGCGGCCTCTGCTTCCTTGCAGATGTTCGCCATCGTGCGCACGCATTCCAGGGGGTACTCTCCCTTGGCGGTCTCACCTAGTCAATTCACAATTACCATTGGGCTTAATACACCTGACACACCTCGGCACGAGAGCCTGAAAACTAGGGGTGGGTCTCTTGAAACTTCAAAACCCAAAACCCGAGAAATTTTCGAATTTCCAAACCTTGCACTTTCTTCGTGATTCGAAACTCTCGAAAGCTTAATAAGATGAAGTATAAAATCAATTCGCAGCGTGCCTCGGGAACTTGTATAGTTTTATATTTTTGTTTGTATTTTCTTTAACTATGGTCGATAGAGATTTATGCAAAATTTTTACCCACTTCAATTTAAAGCAGAATATTATACTCACAAAACAGAATCGGCACTTCCAGTTCCGAGAGTTTCACGTTTCAAGAATTTCGGGGAATTTAAAAGTTAGGTTTCGAACCCACCCCTGCTGAAAGCGCAGCAGCACGAACGATACCTGACAACATAACGCAGTCTGCGCCGTCCAAAATGGCGTTGGCCACGTCGGAGGTCTCGGCTCTAGTTGCGCGCGGCTTCTTCACCATGGACTCGAGCATCTGCGTGGCACAGATCACGGGCTTCCCGGCCTTGTTGCATCTGGTGATCATGCACTTCTGCGCCAGGAACACCTTCTCCGGCGGGATCTCGATGCCGAGGTCACCGCGGGCCACCATGATGCCGTCAGAAGCCTCGATGATCTCGTCGAGGTTCGTCATGCCCTGCTGGTTCTCGATTTTCGATATGATTTTAATGTTCTTGCCCTTCTCGCCGAGGATCGCTCGGATCTCAGCCAGGCTGGCGGCGTCCCTTATGAACGAGGCGAAGATCATGTCGACGTCGTGCTCAACGCCGAATTGCAGGTCTAGCTTGTCTTTCTCGGAGACGGCTGGCAGATCCACTGGCACCCCGGGGAGGTTCACACCCTTGCGGGAGCCGAGCATACCGCCGTTCTCCACCGTGGTGGTAATTCCATCGGGGCCTGGAGGATGGGAAAGGGGGAGGTGAAATTCAAGCGCTCCTTTTATTCCCTGAACAATATAACATTGGGCGCCAATTCACAATGTTACGACTGACGAAGGCAGAAGTTTCCTCTGCTTCGGTGCAAGACGATAAAATAAACCCCCGCTATGGACGCATTTCAACTAAGGATTAAGGGGTTATACCTAGTCAGGAGGCCGAAAAGAGGCGAATGTTTGCGATTTTTTTTGAAAAAGCGGAAGCATATATTTTTACAGAACTTTTTACACTTAAAAGAGCAACATTAAAGATCATTTGGTAATTTTTTTGTACAAAAATATTTACGTTTATAATAAAAATATAAACGACATCCAAGAAGCCTTTTTAAAAACGGTGAGCAAGATATCTCAAAAGCTACTACACTAATCTTTCTAAATTTTTTTGGGGCTTATTTTTTACATAAAAATCTACTGAATGGCGAAACGATTTTTTCCATTGTATAGTTTCGATTTTATCAACGAAAAACGGCCATTAGTGATATCCATGAAGCCTTTTTTCGTTGATATAATCGAAACTATACATTGAAAAAAATTCTTCCGTCATTCAGTAGATTTTTATATAAAAAATATTAAATAATTAAGTAAATATTTTTCTACAAAAAATTACCAAATGTTCTTTAAATGTTGCTCTTTTAAGTGCAAAAAGTTCTGTAAAAATATATGCTTCCGCTTTTTCAAAAAAAAATCACAAACATTCGACTCTTTTAGGCCTCCTGACTAGGTATAATCCTTTAAGGGGGTATTCTCGTGGAGGAGAATACCTCCTTAAGCGCGCGCATCACTATTCCCATTACTTCTGGGAATCCTTCGAGAGTGAGAGAACGCCAGAGCGAGCGAAAGGGAGCGAAAGTGCCGACACGACAGCTACCGCTAGCTGTGAAAGAGGGGAAACATAATACTTGGTCACGTTTTGTCTTTCAAGCACTTAGGCTGTCTCTCTCTTTCTCTCAGCTTGAACTCGTTGACGCTATGCGTTAAGAGTTCGCCGCCAGCCCCGAGCGCGCGGCCATAGCGAGACACAGCTGCGCGCCACCATTTAAAGCAGAGACAAGCGAACGGAATGTAGAAGATCTATCAGTGATACGTACCAACGGCGGTGACGATGAGGGAGATCAAACCATCGTCAACGTAGACACGGTTCCCAGTCTTCAACACCTTCGAGATGTTCGCATAGTCCACATAGACTACATTGGCGTTGCCCTTCTCCATGAACGCTTTGTCAGTGGACAGTTTGAAGGTTTGCCCCTTGGTTAACTCGAATTCAGCTGACCCGCCCTGATAACGCAACGAACAAGTTCAATGAGGAATTGCAACGGGCGCTCCCACCACTGTACCAACACTTTGATTAGCGCCGGCGTCTTTTCGCGCCAATAATATCTCCTAGGAGTTACTGTACCGAAGGTATCGCTCTACCAGCCACGAATTGAAATTCTTTGATTAGTATATATTTAAGTTTTTAATATTGCGGCCCGCGCAAAATATTAGGTCTCCACTTTTGGCCCGCTAGGCTTTCAAGGAGCTCGCTTTATGCTTTCTACAAAGCTTCTCCGACGAAGACGATCGGAAGCACCCGACGCCATTCAAAGTGTTACGCCGATTCCAAACCGAACGAATCCGGTTACGTACACCCTCGTGGAGTCCAGTACGAATCTCGGGCCCCTTAGTGTCCAGGGCAATGGCCACGGGAACGTGGATTTTGGAATGGGCAGAGTAGTTCTTCTGCGCTTCCCGGACGTTGTTGATGGTCTCCGCGTGATACTCGTGCGACCCATGGGAGAAGTTCATCCGCGCGATGTTCATTCCGGTCCCGATCATCTTCTCGAGGGTCTCGACGGACCGCGAGGCGGGCCCGATCGTGCAGATGATCCCTGAGAGGCGGACGAACGACGCGCGGCTCTCTACGTCCAGGGCGCACATGTGATCTAGCTGGGTCTGAGCGTTCAGAGCCAGGGTATTCGGCTTTCCAGTCATCTACAAGAACCAGCAACGGTTAGACTGTTACACCGAACTGCTCGGCGACAATCGCCAGGCAATTCAGCTCCGGAGCGTCTCCAGGCTTCTGTGCATCGCGTAATTAGAATCACCTGTTATACACGCGGGCATTGTTTCGGGACACGGTGGAGGTATAGGTTTCATGTACACGGTGCTGATTAGTTCGAGCTGGCTTTTAGGTAGTGCCGATGACAACGTAACGATAAACCGACATAAGTGAAGAGAGGCTCGGTGCCCTATTCAGACTACGTTATATTCAAGTACGGTAGTACGGCCACTGCGCTAAAAATAACTTAACATTGCTGCTAGTCGTTGCAAGCCTCGTCTCGCGAGACACGGGCTTAGCTGGCAGTATGTATCAGGCGACGAGAAACTTGAGATTTTAACATTCCAGTGACTCACTTTTTACGTTGCAGGCAAGATGGCTGCCTAGATTTATCAAAGATTACGGGGCCCATTCAAGAATCAACGATTGCTAATTAGTGCTTTGTCCCTGCGCTGATAAAGCGGAGATACAACCCAGTCTCAAACCACTGTCGATGAGAAAGTGCCGCGATAACATTAATGCACCCGCGTTATCAGCGAGGGGTTCAATTTGAAGTCTAATTACTAATTACTATTTAATGAAAAGAGACTTTGGAACGGGTAGCATTAAACTACATGTATATCTATGTAAACTAATTGTATATCAAGCTCAAGAAAGTCACCAGCGCATTCAAAAAGAGAGAGGTTCCGATCAGTTTACTTACAATCATTAGACTCTATATGCTCGAGGAGCGAAGTAACACCTCATTCAATCATTGCTTATAATCCCCACGAATCGTAGGAGAGCTACAAACGCAAACCATGCGAGAAAAGAGCTTAAAAAAGGTTGTCAGAGATACAGCGAGGTCGTAAAATCGGCCAGACACGAGAGCAAATATTTTTCGAGCATCGAAAGAAACGGCTTTAAATATGAAACGATAAGGACCACAGTTTCGCTTAGGGTCGCGTGGAGTATCTTTACTCTCACCCTGAAATGGAATACGCGAGGCATTGAGACAAAAAACGGACTAACCCACGTTTCTCGATGAAGTTCAGTTAGTAGCAACAATGTCTTCCAATAGGCTCTACTAATCATAAGAAATAGAAAACTATTAATACTTTACAATCTGGGTTAGTCCGTTTTTGCTCTGAATGCCTCGGATCGTAGACTGAAACGAGCGACTTCGCTGTATCTCAAGAGATATTACAAACACTTATAACCATACTTGCAATAATACAACGGCGCAGTTTCATTCTCACTAAGTAGCTACAATCAGTACAAAATCAAATGGTCTTCGAGGGCTACCAAAGACAGCTACCACTTTCCATTCTCTTCTTCCCTCGACGCAAGCTCGCAATCGCACCAGCCTCGATCAGCCTCAGCCAACTGATTTCATTGCAACTCTAACTGAAGGTGCTCAAACCAAAAGCTTTCTCAACACTGCGGCGAAGATTAGAAGCAAGCGTCGCCGCGTCAGAGCGGGCCCGCTCTGATTCGAACAAACCGTGTGGAGACGCTTGGAAATTTTACACGCTCGCGCGCAGTAACACGAGCAAGGGTCCCCGGCGCGGTTCGTCGAAAGAGCATCGGGCCACCTCTGAGTGTGCAACGGCAATGCACGCGGTAGGTAGAGAGCTCGGGCAACTTAAACGCCGAGCAGGGTACCGAGGTGTTGGTAAGAAAATAAAAGAATACTGATAATGCGGTCACTGCAAAACAAACTGCCCACTAGCTGACGGCTTTAATACCTTATCGTCGACGGTAATCCAGACCATTCTTGCGGGCTGCGCAAATAAATAGGAGACAGGAATTAGTGGCAATGCGGTATCGATGATGCCGCGGCTACGTCTGGCTGCATACGTCGGTGTACGAAATGCACGCGCCTTATCGGGCGAGCAACGGAAGTTTCGCGACAACCGGAAGCAGAGAGGGGAACCGAAGGAGCCGCCCGATGGACGTAGACGATGGCGGCGCCAATGCGTGCAGCAGGTATACCAAAATTCGATCCGCCCCATTCTACCCTGAACCGTTACGTTCATTCATAGAAACGAATGATGGCGATAAGATTGCACGGTGCTGCAAGTACTTTCAATCGCTCCGTTAAGCACGCTACAAAGGTGTTAATTAATTAAGTACGCGGGGGGAGGCTGGTTATCGTTTGAGGTGCGTGTGTAACAAACGCGTCAATTATGATCGACTATTAAGTAGCTGGTTAATCGTTATCGCGAGGTGAAGTATTTGAGGAAATATATGTGTTGCTTGGCAGTTGGAAGTGGTGCGATAAATTGTAATCGAATGATTTAGAATTTCCTTCTTTCACTGATCCCTAATTGGGCCGCTATGCAGAAAACTACCAACCCTCGATGATCTGAAAGTGAGCTTCAGTTTTCGGATTTTAATTGTTAAAGAAAAGTAGCTTCGTTGCTATTGGGTATATTTTATTTCTTGTTATTGTTTTACAATCTTCGTTAATGGGTTATTTAATAGCGAGTAGTATAAATTTAAATTTTCTGTAGCTTTTGTTTTTTAAGCCTGAAATGGAACAATGTGACTTACAAGGGAACTTCCCGAACCTGGATATTCAAAATATTCTGAAACTTCGTGAATACGTAGGGAATTTCCCCCTGATTACAAAGCAATTTTTGTTTGCTGCCCAAGTTCACTCTAAGGGGGTGTAATTGACCCTTGAAAATCCGGTTATTTCCCGATTTTCTGTTATAACTCGTGAACTGTAAAATAATTTTTTACCAAATGATAGATCTCATTAAGAGAAGTAACTTTTGTCTTGAAACTTTTTCTCTATCTCTTACAGTTCGCGAGTTGTAACACAAAATCGGAAAATAGCTGAATTTTCGGGGGCTGATTTTACCCCTCCCCGAGTGAATTTGGGCAGCAAACAGAAATTGCGTTGTAATCAGGAGGAAATCCCCTACATATTCACAAAGTTTCAGAATTTTTTGAATTTTTGGGTTCGGGATCTTTCCTTGTCAGTAATTTTAATAATTGTATAACGTAAAAGTCCTTCCATGGGTTGGTAATCTTTTGCAAAATAAAGATCACAAAATCGTGTGATCCATACTGCGTTTAACCAATTTTTTTGTCATGCGAGGATTGATAGATTTCTGCATTATTAATTTCGATGGATCTTTGTTTAAGTTTGAGTGGTTCAATGGCCGCCCAAAGGTCGACGCGATTATTAAAAATTGACCTAGGTCTTGTGACAAAGACGACAGTGTTTCAGAGAAACGTGATTCACCCTCAGCACGTATTACCGCCGCCATCGTCTGAAAGTATATAGACATTCATAACACGCCATTTTTGAACGATTGCAACGCTCCAGAAGAACGACGAATTGGGAATGTAAATAATGTACAGAGTGTATATTAATTAATGGCAGCTCTGCGAGAAGCGCGATTTAATGCAACGAACTGCGATGTATCGTTACGCCAATTCCGAAGATCGTTTTACATCAACGCGATTCTTCGTCCGTAATTTTTTAGATACATTTCGCGATGGCACATCTGTGGCAGTATGAACTCGAAACGGCTAGATTAATAAAATACGCGGCGATAGAATTATCACGCGGGAGTCACGTGTTTCAAATCGTAATTGTATTCATGATATTTTAACGGCACTGCGAGGTTACTTTAATATCATCAAGCTGTGGCACTTTTCCTGGTCAATCTCCAGCCGAGTCAATGATATACAACTGTAGCATTCGACCACATAATTGTTACGCAATGGCTTGCGCCGTCAAACTGACGTCAAGCTTTTCTTTCGTATCATGGTTCAGAAGTCACACGTGCATTGTTTCTTTTCTATTAAGAGGTTATCGGATGGGTTGGGGATATTGACGAGACTGTGGTGTAAGAGTGATTACACGTATCTATGTAATTACTCTCCGAGTGATCGCTTATAGTATGCCAAGGTATGTGTACAGAAAAAGAACGAAGAATGCGACTTCTCGTAAGACCTTCTCTAAACGCAAACGCTGATTCAGACACGTGCATTAATTTAGCAGAGTGGCGAGTAATTTAGTAATTTACCAGTGCTTTACTAAGCTACTCGACTAAATTTTAGTGTCGATACACAGCAAATTCTTAAAATACTCACTGCTCGGCTAAATTAATGCACGTGTCTGAATCAGCCTCTAGACAAAAGAGCGTACCCTGAATTCTGATGCGTGTACAGACCCCAAGTGTTATATTAACAAAATGATTCTACAATCTGAATGATCCATAGGTCGCGCAAACATTATTTGACATTGCCTGCGTCAATGGCGGAATGTAAACTATCATAGTTTCAGAAAAATTGTACAAACTGACATTGCGGAAGCCGGCAACTAACCAACTAGTCCATTTCACAAGAATGAAAAACTCTGCGAGCGTACGGAAGGATATATCCGAGTAGAATAAAATTACTTAATATATTCATGACGCCTAAGCTGATATAACAATGCAGAGTTGATATATTTACTTTATGTATATTTCAAATGATAATTGCAATATATACGACTGAAGTGTAACTGGATAAAACGGAATGTTATTCTATGCACTAGGAACCGTAAGTTCTATAAGAAGTTTAAGCACAGATTCAGTAATAATAACGAATTTTGAATACCCCAAAGCAAGTGTATTATTTCAAGGTCAGATTCGTCTTCGTTAGGTACTCTAGACTCTAGACTTTATTTAAATCTTCGTATGTCCATGAACACGTTGACGAATTAGCATTAGACCGTTAAACGCGATAAAAACCTGGGCAAAGTCGATAAGGAGCCGAGAGACGATACAGAAATCGTGAATTCGGGGAATGTAACAAAGGCCGACGGATTCCTTGGATCGTTTTTCACAGTTACGATTATTGGGACAGGTTAAGCAGCCGAAATTACGCAATCTTAAGGGCAAAACTGTACAATCTGATTTCTTCGTTACCTTCTCGGAATCGTTAAGACCAAGCAGGGATTCAAGTAAACGAGAGTCAACGAGCTGCGTGGAAGTTCGAACGAAAAGGACGTTATCACGTTCAAAGCCAGTAGGAAACTGATGTTTTAAGGACAAGAAAGGTCATTACTTCCTAATCACCTATCTTCTACCTTTCGGCTGATTCTCAACGCAACAGCCACCACTTTATACAGCCGCGAAAACGCGATCGATAGTCGGCGGTCATAATCATTTCGAATTAAAAATAACGCGCGGATGCCGGCCATATCTGTATCATTTCTATTTCGTAGTTTTATTAATTAATTTATTTCAGACTTCTGCTGTGATTACTAATTGAGCTTTACAATTTAAGTGACGCTTTAAGGTCGATTTATACAGCCAACGAACGCTCGACGAGTTTCCAACGAGCGAACATCAAAGATGCCGAAGCACAGCCGTCTCTAGTACTGTGGCCAGATGGAAAAAAGACGGCTGAAATGTCACAGGGGCAAGGGGGGTTCTTCGGTCGCATTGGCTCCCGCCGCCCGTGTCCCGTTTGCTTACTTTTTATTCGTCGACTTTGTCGCGCCGGCCAATAGGAATATACTATTCGGAACCTAGAGTTTCTCGACCGACTTCTTTCCATCGGGGCACACTACTAGACGTGCCGAAGGCAAAATGGCACACCGCGAGAGGTGGTGAGGAAATTTTCCACAATTATAATACTGTCCTCTAACACGATTTTATAATTAATTGCATAATTGTTCCTTTCAATAGGTAATTATGCTAACCCCTTTTCCATGAGTTCACTTAACCTGTTTGGCCTCGTACCAATAATTTTGTCTATTTCAGGTCTCTATTAACTTATACATAGCTTTATCAATTTTTTAAATCCTTCAATTTGGTTCAAAGATGGCTTTATCTTGTTTCATACTTATTTTTTCTTGAAATCTCTGTAAATATTTGAAATATAATGCATCGCAACCCCAAACTATCCCGAGAGTCCATAGAATATATACTACGTTTATAAATATTAGTATACTACTGTATTACTTCTACTTATTATAGTCTATGATATTTATGTATTGCTTATACATAATAAAATATACGGTATATTAGTATAATTTTATATCACAAAATAACGTTAATTATAATGCTGAGTACAGAACTCTACTATTGAAAATCGGACTTCCGATCCTCACATGAGCGGTGTTATAAAAAAATGGCATAACTTTTTTTTAGTTATGAGTCGGCTGTGGCCGAAGCCGATCGTCTGCTGTACATATAAATCAACCTTTAAAGTAGACGCCATCTTTATTCTTGGTCTATTTATATTGGTTTATGTTTACAATGATGACTGTGGAATTTAATTTCTCGTATTGTTTGTTTAAATTATCAAATATGCGCTATGGACGATCAAATAACGTCAAGTAGTGATGACGTCGATCTCCTCTCACAATCGTACAACTACGGAGTTGAAAGGTAAATGTTGATGTATATAGGTTAATGTTAAGATATCATGACAAATTCGTGCGTTGGTTATTAATTAAATTGACTGTGTGTCCCCATCTCTTTCAGAATAGTAGGATTCAAACATAATGCAGAATATAAAGTTTCTACGGAGGTTTTAAAGGAGAGACAACGGTTCTGGGACAACCTGTGTAATAGCTACTCAAAACCGGTACGAGCAATTCCATTTCTCTAAACACGGATGCACTTGCTTTAAAGTATTCTTTGTTTCAATAATGATCGTTATATGTTTCAGTTTCTGAGCGATATTGAATATAACATCACCACGTTACGACGTTGTAAATCATTAAATTTCATCCAGTACTGGATAAATACTGGTAATCTACCGTACAAAGCAATGATGGAGGATGCCACGAATCCTGAAGGTGATATGTCATTCAGGGAAGGGCAGTCTTCGTATTCATCGCTTCTCGACAATGTAAAAGAGAAGCCGAATGGCAACCATGAAAGATTGATTTCGGACGAAAACTCCTTGAGTTCCTCCATCGATACTGCCGCGTACATTCTGTCGAATACGAATACGACTAATAAAATCGAGACGATGGCTATTGTGGAAGGAGCTAAACATGGCGTTTCGCCAAATCAGAAAAATCATGGAAATGTTGGAACTGTACAGTTTGAGACCACTGTGTTAGATAATAACGGCAATGCCTGTCAGGCATCCTTACCGACAACCTCTTCAAATCCAACAGAGAGCTTAACGCAGCAAGCAACTAATAACTTACACAAAAGTATAATAAAAACGTCAACAGATCCAGTTAACAGAGATAATGCATGGAATTGTACCTCGGAACATAGCGGAGAACTGTTTAACGCAGAGTATTGCACACCTGCATTTAATGCTAGCAGATACAGCAATCCTGATATCAGACGAATGTATTGTGGGAAATTGTTGCTAGATGAGAGCTCCACGTTGGAAGACAATACTACTAAATCAAGTAGTCGCAAAAAATTGTACACCGGCAGAGACTCACCAGTTGACCTTGCGAATATGACGAGTAGTAAGAAGATTATGTCGACCAATTCGACGAAGAACTTACACCCCGCACTGCATCCCACATGTAAGACATCAAAGAAATACTTGCTTTACAGGAAAAGACAGATAAGCCGCTTCTCCATCTTCAATAAGAGCATGCTGAATAGTAGCATACTGAGTATTTCAAACTACAGGAAACGCAAAAGAAGAAAAATTGCTCAAAGTCATGTGAGCGAAAATTCGTCTATAATGGATGCCTCGAAGAAGCGCCGTAACAAGGTCGACGATAAAACGGTAAATAATCCGTCGACGACGCAGAGATTCACAGAATCGGCGTTGTCGGAAGAATTATTAACTACGAAAAGTAAACTCGACAATTCAGTAGCTCAAGTTGAGAAGCTCGTTAACCAGTTGTCTGAGAAATCTAATCACGCATCGAGAACATATTTGAATCCAAGCATTTATTTGATTCCGGTAACAGAGCGCGATATCCAGAAATATAGAAGTTCGAAGAAAACGACGGCGAGTCTAAGAGGCTTGTGTCCAGTAGTTCGTTTAATCCAACTATCAGAGTCTGATATTGAGGAATACAGAAAGGCAAATAGGGAGGCGACAAGACCCGGTAGTTTAAGTCCAATAGTTCATTTAAAGCAACCATCGGAATTCAATAATCCGGAGCGCAGAAAATCACAGGACGCGTTTTGGAATGCCAGGTTCAGACATCCAGTGGTTCGTTTAAAAAAGCTGTCCGAGCTAGATATAAAAAAGTATAAAGCTGAACTCGTTCGCTCGGAACATAGCGGCACCGCTTATGTTCCTCAGAATTCATCGAAATGCTCAAATATTTCAAAGCCTCGTAGCAAAGCTGCACATTTGATTGGCGACGAATCAATGCTTTTAATGGACGAATGCCAAAACTCTGCATCGCAGGATCGTTCTTCCCGGCATACTATATCGATTGCAGGTCGTCAACCCTCGTCTCCGGTCATAGGAGCTTCTGAAAATTGTAGTTTAGTAAGAAAAGATACGTCGGATAAGTACGCAGGATCAAATAAGAACGACATGTATGAAACCTTAGAAACGGCGCAAAAGGGATTCTGTATAAATTCGAAAGTAGATTCGTCCAGCAATAGTTCTTGCACGGTGGAAAAGCGATTACTACAGAAGAATCTCAAAACTAACGTGAGCTGTTTAAAAGCGAGTAACAGTGTGCTTCCAGAGGAAGGTCCGAGGCAGAATCACGAGGCGATATCGTGCTCTGATGAATCAGAAATATTTAATAAAGATTGCCGTAGTAACGGCGCGTATGCGAGCAGAAGCGCGCAGACAAACCGTAAATCGTATAACTTGCTACTATCCGATGAAGACGATGAGTTTGTGAACCTTATATACAACTCCGAGCAAAAGAGGAACGCTAAAATCAGATCACCTTATAATTCGCCTCGAAAGAACTCTGACGATCCTGTGGAGATACGGAACGAAGGAAAATGTACAACGAAATCTGTGAAAGCCAAGTTGCCTCCTGAATCGATTGGACAAAACGGCAAGTTCGCGAAACAGACGGGCTATATCTATAGAAAAAGAAGATCTAAAAATCTTTTGTATTTAAGCGAAGAAGAGAATATAAATCACGCGAATCCTGTGAGCATAACGAGATCTAATTTAACGACGAGGATAGCTTCCGGTTACAAGTCAAACGATTCTCAAATTGTATTAAGAGACAGAAGGAAGCTGTTAACCAGAATAAATATTAAAGGAGACAAGAGCCGTTTACGTACGTTACGTTTCCAGACAAAAGTCTTTGATTCAGACTCCGAGTCGTCGTATTTCTCATGATTCCTTGCTTTGTAATGATTGATGGTTTAATGAAAAGTACTATTACTATTGCCACAACGTTAGAAGGAGCGATCAAGAAAAACATTTATAACGGCTTAAGTCTAAAATAGTGACCGTGCTGGACATTTGTATCGCACATGATATTTACAAAGTTTAATTAATATCTGAGAGATGAAAATCGGTATGTTGGTTTAAGTTTAACGAAATTTTAGGAAAAATGTTGAAATTTAAAGCAAAAACAGCAATGACTGTTTCAATACCGATTTATAACGTGTAAATAGATTATGAGCCTTATACTTTCTGTAAAAACTTAACCGAATTTCGCTTACAATTAGTCAATTCGGAATAAGCATGTATACTATGGATTAGTCGAAAGTTTAGGCTGCATTGAACTAATTTAGAAATATATATTGTAAATTGTACTTTTTTTAAACTGTAGATTAAGATTTTCGAAAGCAGTAACGTACAGTCAATGTAATCCATGCTAACGATTTAATAGTATTTATTTAGTGCCCGAAATTTTTTACTGAATTTCGGTCTTTACTCAACGATTCATATACTTCTCAAGATTCCTTTATTCAACGACTCATAGAGAATTATTCCTCAAGATTACTTTACTTTTATGTTATTTCCATTTGTAGATTATCTTTGTTTAATAATAAAATGTCTTTTGTTCTACGCTAAGAAATTTTGTGTTACATCACTTCCGCGAATACAATTATTATTTTACCTTCTCTTCACTTTCGAAACACGAAAGATCGATGTGTCGTACCGTTTAGAGCAACAAAATCGACTATTAAGTTTACCGATCATGTTTATATACGCATTTTATGGTAACTGATATTGTAAAACGTTAATCGAAGCAGTTAGCGGAATTATATTTTTAAGGAGGTAGACTACTGTGACGGCCCGCAAAAGTAGCTAATTTTCCGATGCAAATTTTAGAGAAACTAATCAGCCGATTAAATTGCGATTTAGCACTTGATTTTGGCACATTGTAAAGCATTAAAAACCATTATAAAAATTAAGAAAATATATATTTATTTAGTGCCCGAAATCACTAAATAAATATAAAATATATATATATTTAGATGGCTCCGAAAACTGATGGTCTTTCTTAAACGGTGTACCTCCTAACTCAAATTTGGATTATATAAAACAGAACAACCAAATTTGTCTATTATGTATAATGTTATTCCTAAGCATTAACGGGCCCGTTTTTTAAATTTTGAAACTTCGCTGAATAACAGCGTGCTGAAAAAAAGCACGCAGACATTCGAGTAGGTATGAGTTCAGCTCTGTATCTCCAAAACTAAGCTGTATTTATATTTCAAACCTTTTGCGTGTTATTCTAGAGATTTCAAACTAATATTTAAGCGAAAAGAATATTACTATTTTTCGAACGTTTTACAGTAGTCTAACCCCTTAAGAGAGAGAGAGAGAGAGAGAGAGAGAGAGAGAGAGAGAGAAAGCGAGAGAACAAGGGGTACAATAAAATTGTAACTTCGAGTTTCCAGTGGGGTTATAATTGATCCGATTATACGCCGTAATAATTCAGTTGTACCATTGTTTTAAAAATAAAGAATAGCGTACTAAACATAGTATACCTACTAAATCTTTACTGGAAGACACTTGACCTCCAGCTCTTCACACGCCTATTCCACTGGCACAGTATCCAAAACCTGGTTAATAATGATTGCGGTGCTTGTGTCGGTCATGGTGGGCGAGCTACGGGACCAACTACCCTCAACTTAGTTGGAGAAATTCTACCTCTGCCGTGTAAACGACTCACCCCAGCTTTATTAACAAGTGACTACTCACACTTTGAACTTTCCTATCCCATTTTCGCATTCTCCATAGTATCTGTAACTATCGAACGGCCACGCCGAGCACGTGCCGCCTCGATAGAGTTAAATGAAATGATTGAGACACGTAGCCTTCGAGGGTGAACGTGTCCCATGTTACGCGATCGAAGCCAGCGTTTTTAATGTGCACGATAGGGTCGACGTCCAGGTGGCAACCACCAAAGAACGATGGCCATATTCCTGTTTGCGATAACACTTTCTGTAGCCATCGTACGAACGTCCCTTCGCTTTCCGGCACGTGTTCTATGAATAAGTATCGGCCGCCCTGAAACAAACCGCGGAACGAAAAAAGATTTTATTCCATTAAGATGACGGTTTGAGTATTATAATGAGATATTTGCTGCATTCTTAATTTTATCAGACATATCAATCGTTTTACCGGCGACAGTACTCTGCGAATCTCTTTAAGGGTGGATTCTATCGATGTCACCGAGCACAATGATCTCGTGGTGACAACCACGTCCACGTATCCAGCGGGCACGTCGTCCATGTGGCCACCGTCGCCGATGATCAGATGCTCGATGATAATGTGAGAGAATTGCCAAGAGCGATTCCCTTTTATCAAGTATTCGGCTAGCCTGAGATTTCGATCGACGCCGATTAGGTGAGTGCTGTCGGGGTAAAATTGTATATTCTCGCCTGTAACGTTCAAAATATGTATATAATCCACGGGGGGCGTTTTAGTCGAATCGAGAAGAAGCTTCTGCGATATGTTAGCTTGTTCGAATCTCAATAGAATGGACTATGTTTCCTTTTCTAAGATACCGCGAGCGGGGGTGACTTTGTAACTTCTGGGGTTAATTTTTACTTCCTTAGTTCCCTGTGTTATTCACACGGTAAAACATACCTAGTGCCACAAAGTCACCCCCTCGATGCAGGGTGATTTCGCGACAACTTCAAATTTTATTTTGTAACTGTAAAAGAATTTTTATTCTCAGATGGTTTTTCACTGTTTATGTTTTAGATTAATAAATATATAAATAACGAACTAAAAGAAGTAATCGGTGTATTTTTTCGGGATTAAAATCTATAGTTTTCGCGTGATATTTGGAAAACATGAAAAAGTGTCGCAAAGTTTCCTGCACTTGCGGTAGGAATTTTTGATTTTCCCAAAGTCACCCCCGCTTGAGTAGTTACTCGGTATTCGAATGAACAGATAGATCCAGAAACAATCATTTAGGTATACGAAGACCATGAATCTCGTCTACTATATTTTATCAGGTCGTTCCACAACTAACGTCGCTTCTTATCTCGCTTATGAGATGAGAAACACAGAATCTTTCTGCGTCCTTATTTTCTCCAACGTTACAATAAGAAGCAACATTATTCATGGCATATTCGCGCGATGCACACCCGTTTTAACGCCGATCTCGAGCAGACGGATGCAGCCCATCGATCTTAGCACGCAGTCATTGGAAACAACGTTCTGCAGCAGCTCGAACAAGTATTTCTTGTAAGGCAACGCTAGTTCCGCGCATTCCACTTCGAATCCCGTCAAATACCCCCTGTACACACTCTTCTGCAGGTCCGACCACTTGCGGTATATCCAGAACGCCGTCAGGATGAGAACAATGGACAGCAGGCCGTAATTAGTGATCAGGTCGCGTATCCACAAGTCGCTATTGCTCATCTTTCTGTGCTCCAAAAGCTGTGTACCCGAAGTGACTGATCGCCTGTTCCCAGATCACACTTCTGACAGAACTTCCCATTAAGCCTGTCCCCGCAAACCACGTAGAAACTAGAGTCTTAAGTCCCGCTTTTTAATTACCAAATTAGGTATTCATACTCTTCACGCGAACAATCCCCGGACCGCAGTTTCGATGTTCAGCTCGGACACGACCGCCGCTCGCCAAAGCGGCGCAAATAACGCGAGCTTAATCACTCGCGATAAGATAATAAGCGCTTCAGCTATATTTTCTGAATACATAATGCCCCTCTGGAAATGAATGCTCTTTAAAACAACATTATCACAAGTGTACCGCAATTTACGGAGATTCAAGCATCTAACCACTTGACGCGAGGGGGTAGGAGGGGCTACGTGACCATCTCCGAAGCTCAACGGACTCTGAAACTCGACATCGATCGAATTTCGAATCCCTAATTGCTCGAATATAAGAAACATTTAAATTACAAGAAACTCAGTAACGGCGGATGTAAAAGACAAATGAGGAGCAAATTACATAAGGGTAATTTAGGCGATTTCGTACCTACCCCCGTCCCTCCCCCGGTATAAGAATTCGTAAGATTTTATTTTCCAACCCCCTCTCCTATTACGTAATATTTCTTACATTGCATTTTTTCAGTTATTAAAATTCTGTTAAAGGTTCATATAATTCATTTAAGGGGCTATGGTCAGTCATGGGAAACCACAAAAAATTTAATTAATATAGTAAATTATCTAAGTAGTCCTTCAATGAAGAATTTCTGTTTCTGTTGCTTATTCTTTTTTTAATTAACGAAAATTAAGTGGGATTGTGGCCGAAAATCGACTTTTCGCGTTTGAACATTTGCCATTTTGTCGTAAATCAATATTTAAAAAACCTTCGTTCAAGGACTGGATAATTTAATATATTAACTAAATTTTTTGGAATTTTCGATTATAGATAATCCACTTCTAAGTAATCATGGTCACCGCAAACCATTCGAACAGGACATCTAGGAGATTCTAAATAACTACGTTATTAATAAATATATTTTCACGTAAAAATTCAGAGATACAGCTAAATGTACTATCTTTCAAATAAAAAAAAGTTTTTTGAATAAAGTTTTATAGTTTCTGAGAAAAAAATCCCAAAAATCACACCTTTTTCGGCCTCCTGACTGACCGTAACCCCTTAACTCTTTTTACCTTTTTTTGACGACACGTCCAAGAAGAAGATTGAAAAGATCGGAACAGTACAGGGAGCGTTTCGCCGGGAAGGGAGCAGGATTCGGTCGGTAGGAGTATCGGCGAAACAAAGGTCTCACGTTTTCGAAATGCGAGAAAGAGCGCGGATGTTAACAAAACGAGGAGGGGCGGAGGCCAGCCAGCGGGCAGAGAGAAAAAGCGCTCGAGACGAACATATCGGGCGCAAAGGGGGAGCGCGATTCTTTGTCGCTCGAGTTTTTAAGAGTGACCACAAACAAAAACGGGGCCCGATCAATTTGGTCTCTCGAGCGAGTGCGCGCATTCGGCTGGGCTCTTGGCCGCGCCCGTACCACGGCACCGCCGCCACCACACCACCGTCGGCCCCGCGTTTCACATGCACGAGACTCGAAATTCGCCCCGATTCAGAAGCATCCCGGCCGGCCCCGGAGAGGCGTTTTGTTGTTAGCATCGGGGAGGAGAGGAGGCCGACCGTTTTCGTAATGGCTCGTTGATTCGAGAGAATCGTCGTTAAAAAATCATGCTAGACGCCTTCCCTACGAGCCAGTCCCCGGCGACTTTTACCCTTTGTGCGCCACGGCGCGTATCGCCGGGGCCGTTCACGAGCAGGCGCGCTCTGTTTCTGGTTTGTTTCGCCCTGGGTGAATCGTGGGAGACGGGAGCGCTCCGATCGGCGTCTATTTTCCGCTCCAACAGGTACTCGCTGCGAGGCTGCTTTTACTCCGCTACGCTTCGAGGAAAAGCTTTTGCAATTTCATCGGGTTGATTGTTTAGTTGCAATTCTGGGAGTCAGGTACGCTTCGTCGATGTGTGCTTAATAGAGTACCTAAGTCTGTTTACATTAAATGTTAAAAGGCACGGTGGCGTATATTTTCCAGGTTCGATCGTGAAATTTCCCCGCGTCCCACCCTCGCCGGTCCTCGAATCCCGTTTTCTGTCTTTTCGTTCAAGGATGCCCGAGGGCGCGTCAGCAAATTTAAGTTGGACACGTACAACCGCGCGAACAACTCCTCGAGCACCCCGACGGCTTATTGGCGAGCACGGAGCGAGCCGCCCACCTATCTGTTTGATCGTTCGAGAGTGAAAAAACATTTAAATGCTGCCGCTGCTACTTTATCACGCACGCACTTTTCATTTCACTTAAACCCAAGGGTGTTATGGATTTCTTCTTCGAAATGAAAAACAGATGAAATAGGGTAGATGTACCGTTTCTGGTCATTGCATTGTTTTAGGCTATGTGGATAATTATTTTATTTTTAAATTGCTTGCAGATCATTATTATGTGGAGAATTTCACATCATATATATTTTGTTTAGTATACCGCCAGAAATATAAGGCTACATTTATTGCTTAGACGGAATAATATTATATTTTTTAAGAAGTGGCTGAAACTGGTACGATACCTTAAAGCGGCCACAAATGGTGCATCTACCCTAATACTTTTGGGACCGGAGGGTTGAATTAGGATGAAAATTAGAAAAGCATTTTGTTTCGCTGTTTGGCGGAATTTTATTTGCATTTTAATGCAATACTGCTTAGGGTAAAGATATCTTTTTTTCAAGTATTTTTATACCTCGATACAGCGAACCGCCTCTAATATAGTCGACGCAAGGGGGGTGATTCGACTTCAGCGAAACACGACGCCGTGAGGCATACAAGACGTACTCGAGAAGAAGCTCTTTTTTTCAAGTGTCGCCGCGGCAGCGAAGTCGACGGCATTGTCTCCATTGTTGGCGAATCGTAATCAATATTTTCACAATATGGCGCCATTGTCCTTAGCACGAGCGAGGCGCAAGGGTTCTTCGCGTACGCTTTCGCGGAGCTTTCCACCATCGACACCAGCGCGGATCATTGTTTTAGATGCGTGGCAAAGCAACGCTGGTAAAAATATAAAATATCGCGTCACCACTGTTCTCAAATATTTCGGTTGCTCAGGGCCCGATCTAGGGGGGAGCGTGCAGGGCAATTGCGCGGGACGGTAGAATCGGTAGAAAGAGAAAATTAAAATCACTAGAGACCAATAAAGAAGTAAAACTTTTTGAAAAAAATTTAAAACAGTAGGTAATACATGTTTGAATTCAGTATTAAACTTTATAATCTTAGTATATAAAGCAGAAAGTATTTGTGTGTTTGTCTGTCGCCTAAAAACTTTCGAACGGTAAACTCTGGGGTCACGAAATGTGTCCCAGCTTATTATGCCTAGCTAATCCAGGTGAATCTGAATATTTTCACAAAAAATGAATAAATAAAAAATCTTTTTTTATAAAATCAGAATCTAAATTTCGGGCGAAGCCGAGTTAAAGCGTGGCAAAAATCATTTTTGTCTCTATTTCTGACTCTACTATACACCTCCGTTCTCCCAATACTCAATGGAATGCCATTGGTGTGTGTGAAATAAATTTACAAGTTGAAAAAAAATTACAAAAACGTCCAACTTTCAATGGAGGGCTAAAAAATGCCCGATACATGACACTTGCGATAAATCAAGCTGTATTCCCACCCCTAAAATAGAAGAATACCATTTTCACCTTTACAGGTTCTATAGGGGAAGTCTTTTTAACCGCGCCACGCTTTAATTCGGCGAACGGTAAACATTTACAGGAGACAATGGGGAAATGATCCACGAAGTGTCAGCCTCGAGGGTGGAAAACGGTCGCTGACTTTACGGCCGGAGGAATTGTCGCTTCAAGGTACCCCGGTATCCTTTAACGTCCAAATATCGCAACTATATTTCACCGGTGGAGGTGTCGCGTGGTACTTGCAGTGTCACCCGGTATCCGGTCGTAAACTAATAAATGCATTAACTAGCGACGACAATGCGCCCGTAATCAAACAAGTCGTAAACGATCACAATGCATGAAGGAGACTCGGAATCGGAGTAAAAGAATGGGCCCCGTGAAAGTGGCGGGGCCCCGTGCTCCTGATTTACGACGACCGCCTATTCCCCGAGGTTACGGCAACACGCTGACACGAGGACACGCTTTTCTCTTGGCTGGCTTTTTCCCTCCAACAGCAACTCGCCTCATCGTTACCGACGGCGACGTCTCTATTCTGAGGATGACGCTGGAATGGCACTCAAGTATTCCTATTCCTTTCTAACGTACCCCGCATTATATTAAGGGGTTACCCGGCAGGTCGGAAAATAGGGTTATTCTTATGATTCTTTTTTATCAGACAAAGAAACTTTATATTTAATCCTCACCTGTTGTTTTTCGATATTTTTTTATTCAAATTGATGAGTTAACATTTACATCGTAGATTTTTCACAACTTTCGCATAAAATAAAACGATATGCGGGACATACTGCTTGTTTACAAAAATCGCAAATAATAGACATACCCCCTTTTGGATATGAATTAAGCTGTATTCTTTTAGAAAATAAATTTCATATTTTAAGAAACGATGCCATAGCAAACCCTCCTCCCAAGGCCTCGTTCGGTTTGTCGAATTAACCAACGTCTTTATTAAAAGTAAAAATATATTAAATCCCCTATATGTTCTTTTTAATCAAAGTATTTTCCTGGGCTGTCTTTGATCTTTTGCCACATTTCTGTAAGCACCTACACCTAATGGTGAGTGAACGAACTTTTGACTCAAGCAGGCTGGAACGATTAGGAATTCAGATTAAACGGAGCCGGAACATCTCCAGAAGCAAAGCTCGGTCCAGAAGAAAGACGATTCAAATCTTACATTCTTTAGATCGAAACTTGGAATTAAAGGGGCATCGGTTTGAGCAGAGTCTCGAACTGCAGAATAAAGCTCCCAGAGTTTAACCACTAGCCTCTACAACAAGATAGCACACCACCCTCTTCATTACCTCCCTGTAGCTGATCCCCGAAAACATTGGCCGCGTGTTATGAAGCGCCCTGTACAGGCTCGACGACGGATCGAAGCTTTTCAGCGGCGGGATTCCATTTTGATGTGGCGGAGGTGTCGGTGGGTCGGCCCAGGACCGGAAGCGAGGCCGTATCCGTCGCGGCGGCGCAAAGATTTCGCGCATTAACAGTATCGTGGGCGAAGAAGGGACAAAAATAGGGGGTGTCCCCGACGCCGTGTGCTTTCACGGGCCCCCGGAGCATGGCCGGCCCGGCCATTTATTATTTCCCGCCACGCACCGACGTCCCAACAATACCGTCCATTGACAATTTCTCCTTCACACACGACGCCGCGCACCGCGACGCCCCGCCCACGATCGAACTACAGAGAGAGCCGACACAGAGGGCCCTCCACCCGCGCACCCTCAGAGTCCGCCGCAGCTCCCAGTCGCCGACACCGATCTCTTTCCGGGAAAGAGAGAAAAACGGGGAAAGATTTCCCGCGTCAGGGGGCTCCTCCCACCCCCTTGGAATAGCGTCTTGGTCCTACGCGGGCTCGACAAATATTTTCTCTACCGAATTTCCCTCTGTTGGGAAACAGAGCGCCTCTTTTCGCGTTCCGCTGCCGCTACCCCTCGAGCGTTGGGCGAACGCGTGCAAGAGGGTTGCGGGACGTTTAACGCTCTCGCCACTGGTAATTCTAGCGCGTGCCTGATACTCGGCGTAGAGGTTAAAGCTTCTTAAGAATGCTTCGTACGATTACGGTACCGGGAACTCACCCCCAAAGATGCACCCACTGAGGGCAACCACGGACTAACCCTAGTACTCCGTATTTAAACGGAGCTGTAGGCGATCTAAAAAATTGGCTTTCAACAGCATTTTGGTTTGCTGGCGTTGTTGCCAGTGCAGACATCATTTTTAGCTTCTGATACCATTTGAAGTGCTTCCTAATGGAGACGTAATTAATTTTCAAATCAACTTTAATAAGTATCGCATACAGGTGACTGTCAATTGACTGTCAATCACCATTGGCAACTGCCACAACTCGAACAATGAAATTTTTACCTACATCTACTCTGCTACATCCTATTGGGATATTTTTATTCTCAAAGACTCACATATCAGCTCCGTCAATGGTGTTCTTGCTACTCTCTTATTATGTGCGTCGGGATCTAAGGAAACTTCCAGTAGAGTACCTACCTACTACTTACATCCATAGCAATTGTAGTCTCTGAAAACGGTCGGTCGCATTCGCCACGGCCCAGGAGCTGCGTCGACAATCGGCAAGAGCATCGAGGCCGGAGATCCCGGAGAGCAGAAAGTCTCGCAATGATCGGATATTAGTGTTTTACGACATCGCATTATCCGCGCCGTCACGGGCGTCACTCAGAGCCGGTTCCCGTTGTCGCAGCAGCTTGGACACGCGATGTCTTTCTCTGTCGGGCGACGGGGTGGAGGCATGCGACTTCATGGGAGGGGGGGGGAAAAAAAAGATGTGACTTTTGTCGTTTTGCGAAGATGACTATTGATCCGGTCACCCATTGTTCACGGGGCCATCCGGAAAGGATCGGGCAGGAAACTCCGCTCGCTTCCCCACGCGGCGGTCCTCTTCTCCTCCTTTTCCTTGCCCGAGCCTCCACGGGATCCGGGGACGTTTAACCGTGACGCAATGAACATCAGTAATTTAAAACCCTGAACACCTCGACCACCCGCGGCGCTTCTCTCAGACTTTTGCGAACAACGCGCTCCTTCGGTACCTATGCTGACGCCCCAGCACTGTTCCCCATCGTTGCCATTTCCTCAATTTTCCACGCGTCGACCTATCGCGTCTAGATGGGCTACCGAATCCACGGTTTAATAGTCGATCGCTTTCGAACGCGCGATATTCCACCATCCCCCGCGACGTCCACAGAATATCAGAGGCCAATCGCGAGCACTCCGCTTTAAGGGGGTATATCCGTTTGAACGCTCGGAAAATGTGTACATTTTGTGGATTTTTTTACAAGTCAACGCCTAGATGAAGATTTTCCATTTTTGTATCATGTTTACATAGTATTATAAACTTCTTAAGAAAAAAGTTTCAGTTAAAAAACTATTGTTATTCGGAAGTTATGGATATATATTCGAAACTCTCTCGATTTTAGACGGATACACGGTGGCCCTGAAAAAAGCTGTATGTCGTGTCTGAAATCAAGAACAGTAAAAATTGTTTGTAAAATATGTTAATAGCTATCAACCTACGGGGTTGATTTTGAAAGTTTTGAAAAATAAAGAAATGGTACGAGATCAAAGATAAAGTTAGATTTTTCTAAGAGAAAACTCCACGTTTTTTTCTTTATAAATAATAAACGGGGAATCGGAATAAAAAAGCCGCCGCAGGTCGATGTGGAATCTTATTTCGATTCTGCATGCAAAATTGGAAGTGAATTGGTTGAACGTAGCGCGAGTTTTTAGGGCAACCGTATTGCGCCGCCCCGTGCTACCTGGGTTGCTCCACTTAAATGCCTACAGCTTCGTCAATCTTCCGAATTTTTACATCGAACTTGCTTTATAATATTTCTAAAACATCAATCTATGAAAATATGTAAAAAAAATAAAATCCAATTTATGACATTTTCAAACGGTAAAACCCCTTAAGGCGAGGAATCGAGCCTCCCGCGCTTGCGTGCCTCTCCACCGAGGAATAAATAATAAGTCGAAGTTGAAAGGGCGCCTATTTTTCATCCTGTTCTCCACGGCGAATTTTCCTTATACCTGAGAGGCAGCGGAACAGCGACTTTACCGCCATCGTCGCCGCGGATCCCGGCTCTGCATCGCACACCATTGCTCCCCGCCGCCATCCCCGTCGTTACTTTTGCCAGGAGCATCTGGATCCAGGATAAAGGGCCTTCACCACCGCAAACAAAGGCTCTCACAAATCGACAGCCCCGCCCACGAGAAGAAAGAGGCTGGGGGCCAAAACGCCGACAATACTCCTGGCATGTTTTTCAATATTTAGTCATCATGACTTTTCGTCGGCCCTTTCGCCCGAAATCTCCGCGTCGAATTGGAAACTAGATAATTCAATTAGAGAACAGCTGCCGACGGCGTAGCTTGTACGCGCAGGTAGAGGCCATCGCTGGGATTACGGAGGACACCGGGAGAGGGAGAGATAGAGAAGGAGAAAGAAAAAAAGGGGAGAAAAAGGACAACGGTGGGCCACCCTCCTTGGCATTTCAGCGGAACCCTTGGATATGTTTATTTGCGCTCCGACGCTTCGTCGCTTTCGCTGCTCCTCGGAATAGAGAATTATTTGATTCGTTGTAGGTACACGCTCGAGTATGGCAAGAAGGTACCATTCTTGGAGTGACGGATACCGCGCGCGTCATGAATGAAAAGTTGTACGAAGGTGCTCAGAAATTGAGTCAGGCTCGACGTTGGAGCAGTAACATCCTGATGGACACAGGACCCGAGAGGAGCTGTACCAGGAGAATGGATTCCGACGTTCTAAGGGAGCGATTATGCACGCAATAAATAGATTATCGTCGACGGTGGCTCCCGCGGCGAGTGACGAATTCCCTTGAACAGCCGTCGAAAATTCGCCCAGGGCTACCCCTGATGGCGAGGATCAGCGACGCGCAGAAGGAACTGGAGGAAAGCCAGCGGAAGGTTCCTTCCGAGACTGTCACGGTGAATCTTTGGAAATTAAGCCGCATCTGGTGGCTCTTTTTCTTCCCCGTGTTCGTTTAAGGACATTGTGTCGCGCACAAGTTGGGAGCGGCGTTTCCCTCGACCCTTCCAAGGGACCGGCGCCGCGGCAGGCAACGACGTCGTCGGGAATTAATTTATAGCGCGCGAATCGCGAAGAACGGCGACGAGATCGGCTGGCTGCGAAGCGGAGGAGCTTTTGAAGGAGAAGTAATTCGGATTTATCGAACGCGATGGCGGCTCGACAGAGGTGGAGGGCCCCGCCAGGTGTGAAGCCGACCAGCCCCGGCCTAATGGAGCCACAAATCAATGGCAGGATGGAACATCATTGGACTCGCTGACACAACGTGTTTACCACACAGGAAACCGACCGTCGATGCTTTTCCCTGCCACCACGAAGGGCAGACACTGATCCACCTCTCATCCCCTTACGCTCAATCGGCCGTATTGTCCCGCGGCCGTGTACACCGCGTGCGCGGGACAAAAATCATTTGGCGCTTTCTGTTTGCTCCTTCATGCTAATCGAACGAGACTAAAGCTGACCCCTGCTTTCCCCGGCGTGAATGTCTCTACGCGCCAGCCAGCATACACCGGCCCACGGCACAATGCGCTCGTTGGCGTCGAAACGGCGAAAGGAACGTTCCACCTTTCCATTCACGTGCGAACCTCGCTCGCAAATATCCCCTATTCATGCGCGTGCGTGTGGGTAACGTCGAGGAAAGTTTGACAACACGGAACGGGGTAAAGGAACGCGGAGCGCGGGGAACGAACGGGGGATGTTTAAGACTTCGATCAATCTTTGGGGGAAGATGCGCGTAGAGCGTACGATTTTTTCAAAAGAAAGGAGAACTTTTTCTTAATATAAGGCATTTAGGATTTAATCTTGGGGAGCCGAGTTGAAGGGGTAATAATATTTTCAATGCAAATTCAATCAAATTCATTAGGTGATTATAAAAATGAATTTATAGAAGAAAATCCAGATTTCTTTGGGGGGTGCTAGGTGCCCTCGGATCAGTTATAATAAACTACTTGGGATTGTATAAAAAGAACACTGTTCTCGTGAATTAAGGGGGTACATGGGTATTTCGGGGTCAAAAAATCAAAATTTGTTTTCGATTCTTTATGGTCGCCACCAGTCTTAGAAGTATTTTAAAAAAGGTTTCATTGAAAATTCGAAAAATTGTGAGAGTTACAGCGTAGAAAGTAACTGGAGAAAGGAACCTACGAAACACTTTTCTCCACAATGTGGAACTCGCTCACTAAGATTGCATAAATTTAACAAAATTTAAGACAAAATTTATCACAGAATTACTTCAGTAAAATCTTTCAAACTTAATATTTGTTGTATAACTCCCTGAATTCTTATTAAAATTTTTCGACCGAGTTCCACATTGTAGATTTTCAGTTAAATGACACTCATATTCAGCGATTTTGCTTTTAGATGAGTCGGTCAATCGAAATCGTGTTCACCACATGGAGGCGCGTATTGCGCAAGCACTCACTTTGACGTCTTGTATATTAATTACTTTTTAATATTTGGGAAACATTCTTATTTGAAAATACGCCTTATATCCCTAAGAATTGCCTAAGTTATTACTGGCTCTACAATTTAGCTCACAAGCAACCGTTGATTTTAGCTAATATCCATGTAGGGGAGACCGGGGTAAAGTGAGCCGAAAAAAGTTTGAAGTCGAATAAAATTTTTCCCGTCCAATAAAAATGTGTGGAAATAGATTTATAATATAATATAAACATTACTATTGATAAATGACGAACCTCAATACTTAAAATAATCTTAGAGTACATTAAAATTCAATTTGAAAAGAAAAAGCGAAAGCCACCACTTTACCCCATATATGGGCTACCCCCTTAACATACCACTTTCATACGCTCCAAATCGTGTTCCTCGTTTCTCCCGCCACGCAGTTCCGATCGAAGCTGGAATCAACAAATATTTAGAAAGAGGTGAATCAAAGCCATGGAAAGGATGAAAGGAAACGTGGGTCGAGTATATCCTTTGTGATCTCTGGCCAGGCAAAACTCCTCGACCTCCCTCGTCTCGTGTGTTTCGCTCTGTTGATAGATGTATACTATACATTTAACAGAGGGCCCTTTCTGCTACACCCGCAACCCGTGTCGCGCGGCTTACAACACGGCTTCTAACATTATTACTATTAGCTAGGGCCCCCCTGCGCCCCGCTCACGGTTACGTCTCCATTATTGCCCGTCACACGGAAACTCGTCTTTTAGCTGCCCCGCGAGCGTGCTACGCGGTCTCTTTCCACCTTTGTTGTCTCTGGCCCTCTTTCATCTCTTGACGTGACGGAGAATCGGCTACCCACCGTGTGATTAATGAAGCATTCAGAGGGATCCCGAGGCGGGACGGTCAGCGACGATGCTGTGAATTCTGTTCTGAACCCCGAGCACCGTCTCTGCTTTCATTCCCGTGCGGTAGCCGAGCGCCGATACCGAGATTTCAATGATTCCATCGAACCAATTAGCGTTTCTGTGTATGTATCTGTTTCACTATCCGCTTGAATTAGGCAGTCGGCGCTGGGAGCAAGATAGACGAGGGTCTTTGTTGCGCTTTAATGAATGGCTTTATTGGAGCCACGTTGACAGGACTCGAGGGCTCGATAGTCGAAAAGTTTAAAGCAATTTAAATTGAGAGATTAGCGCGGAAGGCGATTGAGAATCTTCCTCAAATTGAACGTGCGTTTCTCAAGGGAAAGGGACCGAAGCATGGTACTTCGGACATCCCAGTCGAGCAGGTTAACGCAGTCCATAGCGGACGTTGAGGTCCCATTATTATGCAATTCCGCGTCACCTCTCGCCGGTTGGGCCGCTGAGGAATGTCACCGGAGTCAAACGTGCGCGCTGCACACTTGGCCGCGTTTTCACGGACGGTGGAGGACTCGCCGGCAGGTCGCGAGGAGCGCCTTGGATCATGGATGTTCGAGCAGGCCGCAAACAAGCAAACAAAGGGACGCGGCTCAATTGTCACGTAGCAGAGTGGCGGGGCACAATGCGGATGGCGATTGTATCCAACAATACGGGACATCCTACACTGGCGTTTCGTAAATTAGTCGCCCCGGGTCCGATGACGAGTCCTGATGGGGGGACACGTTCGCACGTCATTCCTAGTTACCAGGGACAATGGCTTAAAAATTCTGCCATACAGAAAACCGGGGACAATCTCTCCTGCGGTTTCGTGGGCCTCGTCGCCACCATTCTTCCGCGCAACCGTTTCTCCGCGCTCCTCTTTCACATCGGGAAAAGAATTTCACCCTCCCCTTGTCTGTGCATCATTGTTTAATTAAATTACAGTAATGCTAGGTCCTGATTAATACCTACGTTCGTTTGTTTTGGAAGCTTTCCTCTTTTTATGCACGCCGATTATTGCGAGAGATATTGAGTTTCGAGGGTCAATTAGAGTTTGCGGGGCTGTTAAGGTTGCATAAAGCGTCTAAGAGGCAAGGAAGATTATCTATACTGAATGCATCGCCAGGTTTAAACGGGCCATTGTGCCGCCATTCGCGATCGCCCGTGATATTCGGGATTTTCGGAATTAGGTGCTGCTCCGGCACAATGCCCTGCATCTTGGAGGGGCAGAGCCTGCGTAATCCTGGCTCAGGATAATCTGACTTCAATTGCTGCGGCGCGACACGAGCTTCGAGTGCAAATGCGCTGCTGGAGTCCCGCAGCTATTAGAGTGCCTTTTCATACACAAATAGCTGTATAGATACTCGATTGCGCCGATGGGCGAAAGAACAGGGAGAGCAACTTTATACGCGTCACTAAATACTGTAGCAGAAAAGTTTACTCGTGGCCCTATTAGTTACTTCTTCCAGTAAGAATTGAACTACCTACTTTAGTCTAACAACACCAGTGACTAATAATCGCATTAGATTAAAATAGAATTCTATTACGTGTAAATCTCATTTTAGAAAGATCCTCGTTTCGTTTCCTGAGATATTCATTTTCTTGCCATTCTTGTTGCCAAAAGTACCCACGCTCAGCTTCCAGAGCACGCGCTCTGGAGATAGACGGATCCCCGGAACGCGAGTGTTACCCATGTTTACCAATTGTTACACGCATAAGAGCCTCCAGTTTCAGATTTAAAAAAATCAGGCCCACTGGAAAGCTCTTGCCGTAGATGTCTCGTCAGATAGCCGTAACTCGATACCTAGATTACCAAGAGGGTAGCGAAAGGCACAAGAAGAAGATGATGAAAAAATGCGGACCCGAACAGGAGAGCTGGGGCGCGACCGTTGTATTTGCTCAATTTACAGTTGCGTAATTTCATAATGAAGGCCCCCCAACGTTCCCTCGCCCCTCTCCATCCCTTCCCGCCGATCGATTTTTCCATACCCGGGAATGTTACAATAGGCGACTCGGCCTTTTCAGAAGCAAGCGAACCATCACAAAGCACGAGTCCAGGTCGGGGCGCCGAGGGGTGTCGTGTTTCTCGGTTGTTTCGATGAATACGGAATACAAAACAAATCTACGAGGGCAGTTTTCGGCAAACAACGAGCGATGCTTTGGTAAAAGAAAGGAGACACTGGCAAACGACGCAGAGATCGCTGCCCTGGAGTTGGAGGTGGAATTAAAGGGGTTGATGCGCAAAGTGCTAGAAACTTTAGAAAGATTTCACACTGAAAAGTCAGCTATTTTCTTCAGAGCATTGGAGCGGAGCTCGGAGCTGGAGCGCTCAGCAGTGGAGCAATGGGGTTTTGCCCGGAGCGCGAAAAACTTTTACTGCTTCAAATCTCTTTTTATTATTTGAATTTTCTTTCATTTCATAATACCGTAGGGCCGCGTGTTAAGCCCGGTGTTAAGGAGGTACAGTAGGTACGTTGCCCGAGAATTAAGCATTCTTTACGCATTGTTTTCTATATGAAAATAAAAAGCTAGAATGATGGAGTTTGTTGCCAATGAAAGATCACTGTTTGAAAGTATTCAAAGAATTTTTATTTAAAAAAAGCAGCTCGAATGGAGCAGGAGCGGAGCGAATAACAAAAATTGGTCTGCTCCAATCCCCTGATTTTCTTCGCTTCGATCACTTTTGATCTTCCCTTATCACTATAGTTATCGTCCCCTTTCCTCCCCAAAAGAAGCTTCTTCAGTCACGGCAACAAAGATTAACCGCGATTCAAACTATCTTGCGCCTACGCCACATGGGTAAAATTTGAATTCCAGTGAGTGCGCAAAAATTCGGTACAGAAAGCGAAGCTCACGGGGGTTGTTTGCATAGTTGGCGGGCAGCCGGGGCCGCGCCACTCCGCGTTCCTCCCCGCTGTTATTGTTAAGGATTATCCGGCGAGCCAGGACTTTATATGTCCCGAGAACATGACAACATACCTTCCATCTCTCCAACAATGAGCTATTCACTTCGATCCAGTCGAGCGTATATGTATTTTCATAGCCTGCTTCAATTTTCCGCCGTAGCTGAATACGTAATTAAAGCTAACAACCTTTCCAGTGCTCTTTGTGCGGATGCACTGTTTAAGCACGCGGGACAGGTACGTTTTAATTCGAGTATGATACTCGAGGCTGATTTCATCCACCGAGGGCTCGAGACTGTCCGTTTCCCAACAAATACTGATTAAACGTCCTCGTCCCTTCGATCTTCCGCAAGATCTATACGACGATAAATTTCCACGTAAGCACCAGAGAGACTCGCGTAGATACTCTCTGCCCGTTGAAATATAGCGTGAACACAGCGAGTCGCTTGAAAATCGTCGGTTGCGATTTAAATAACGACGACCATCGGCCAGCCACGCTCGCGTGTACGAACAGCGAGCGTCTTAGGACATGCATAATGGCGGGTCACCGTGACTAAAAGGGCTAATCATGACAAATGCAGCCCCGTTATTGCCTCTTCAGGGGTCTGCAGAGGCTTCAAAAATCGTCCCGCGTTCACTGCGCCCCTGTGCGAGCTCCTTCGAGATCCTTCGCGCTCCCAGGATGGCTGCGCGTCGAACGCTATTGGCGACAGTAGCCTATGGAAACTTGGGTACTGAGCGCGGCACACCAACCCCTTCGTCGCTGTCAAATATTTTCCCTCGAAACGTATATGTATATATACCCGCTCCACCGAAATCTTCCTGCTCTCCAAACCCTGCTTCTGAAACAAATCCTGTGTCATCCCAGATACTTGTACACACCGCAGAGCACTCTCGTAAGGCCTGCGCTATCAGCATCGTTCTCCATCCAAAAGGTGACTTAACCGAGGCAAGAGAGAGATTTCTTATTGATCACGTTTTGACAGACCTGGCAAGCGCGCCCCGGCAAAGAAGCAATTTATTAATTAGCGAGCCTGCCTGTCCGCTGTCAGAATACACTTCTTAATGACTCGGTAATTATACATTCCGCCGGATCGCGCCGCCACAGCTGCTGTGCAATATGGCTGACGTGGAGGTTTTCGTAGGAATGCCCTTCGTCCTCCTCTTCGACCACGTCAAGAGAAGTCGATCCCGTCGAGATGACTTGTCCCCAATTACTCGATATACCATTCCGTCCGTCATTTCGCGAACATCGACGGTGAAATTTTAATTGCTCCGCGGAGAATCCGTCCTATCTACTGGAACGCTTGTTAATATCAAAGCTAACGTCCATTTTGGTCCCAGGATTTCTACGCGGCGAGCCGGCCCGAGCCTCGAATTTATTATTCGGCGAAATCGTATCGCGAGATTGGAAAAACTCGATTCGGCGAGGAGCGGTGCCCTCTCCGTCATCCCCCGGGGGCTTCGGACCCCGGTTGTGTAACTCTATAACCCTGCATATCTGCACATTTGTATCGAGCCACGGGGGTTTCAGGTCACGGCCTCTTTTGTTGCCACGATGATGTTGTTTCGTCTCGTTATTGGCCGCAAGGTTGGTACGGTTACACGGCGCAGGGCACGCACACGCGCGCGCAGATGCCTCGTTTGTGCCCCGATTAATAGCGAAGAGGGTAGTTTCCTCCCCGACGACATATGCTCGCGTATCGTGTTACAAGACGTTTGTCATCATCAGGCCGGCCATTGTTCTTGAAAATCTCGGGGCGCTACCGAGTTGACGGTGGATTCTTGAAAAAAAAAACCGTCAGTCAGCTCCCTTTTCACTTGACCGCGCCCCCTCCCCTTTCTTCGAAACACACTTCTTCGATCGCTAACTTCTTCTCTGGTGTTGCTTGTTCCACGACACGACCGTGGGATCGTTGCTCCAACGAAATTTCATAAAAAAATGCTCGTGATACGAGTCGATACTTTTGAGATATTTTGAAAATTTCCCAACTACTCGTTAGTTTTTGAGTAAATGGGGCATGAGCCTTTGAATGCTGGAGGCCTGTTAGGGATAAACGAAGGGTAAAGGAAAAAACAGAGAAAAAGATCCAAAAACTGTCACAAAGCAGCTTTACATCGAGAAAATTAAGTTGTAATACTTTAGTCCATCAGTAAAGAATGTTCAATGAATTTAATTTTTTTATATATAATTTTATTCTTAAATAATTTCTCGTTTTGAGTGGGGACATTCTGTATTTTGTTCCAGTTCAGAGTGGTCATTTCCTGTATTTAACCAGTATACCAAATCTGTATTTGCACTTTATAACCCTTTGCGATTCGACAATTCCTTAGTTCCAGCTACCATCTACGAAATATGCTATAAATCGCAAAATCGCGGGAAACGGACATTCCCGTTTTTCCCCATACCCTTGAAATATGTAATAAAATTGATTTATTTACGAAAATTAGTAAAGCAAACTCGAGAAAACGTTAAGATTCCTATACTCCCTTCCCTCAATTTGAATGATATATCAGTGCTTGTAAAGAATAGATGTAGCAAGCAGGAGTTTCCGTCATTAAACGCTAGAAAGAAACGCCACGACTGTTCCGTCATTATTTGCTAATTATCCTCGTTACCGAGCATCACCGTAGAGCCGAATTCCGCGCAATTAAAAAAATTTCCGCGCCTCGTTTCACTCGACGTTTTATAGTTGCAACATTGTATCGTTACCCGTGGCCGTTACCTCGTAACTTTTATAATTTCGTCAGGGTGAATGTGCGTGTGTGTGTGTGGGGGGGAGGGGGCGCAGGGATTTCGGGAAACTCTCGCAAAGCGGTTCGATTTAAAAGCCTCGAGGGTTCCACGACTACCTGGGGCATGTAACGCTATCCACGGATATTCCGGAATCGAATGTCGATCATTACGTGTAATGAAACGGGTGGCTGGCTCCGCGATTCAGTTCTTTCTCATTTTCCTCCGTTTCGGCCCGAAACCTCGCTGCCTGCTACCCCTTCGAACGTGAAACGCGATTCAGGTGTACAGGGGTCACATGATACAGCTGTTCACCGTCGATTTTCATCGAAAATTACACATCTCTTTCTGCCCCCGTGAACCCGAACTGCATTTAAGTTCAATTTGCTAACCCATTGATGTCGAAGGTCGAGCCGTTTCCCGGTAATAAATTTCCGAACGGTCCCCCCGCCCCGTTTCCGTCTACCTGACTCGGTGCCATCCAGGAACGCACGACTCGCGATCTCACCCAGCTAAAAATCTCCACCGTTCATCATCGAAAACTTCCCCCAATTTCCGAGAATCTCCCCAAAGTCGTTGGAAATTGAAACCACCGCCCTTTCTAGTTAACCGAGCAGTCACCTTAACATTCTTAACGCCTCCGCAAGAATAACATCTCCGGGCTTCGAGGTCTGTCAATCTCCGCCCGGAGTCTTTCAGTTTCGATCGATGCGCCCCTTGGGATGGATCCTTGGACGGATCCAGATTATGGATTTCCAATATTGAGAGGACTGTGGGAGGAGAAGAGGCAGCGTGCTCGAATGAGCTCGAGGAGCAAGTCGCCTCAGCTTCTTTTGGGACGTTCGGAGGCGAGCGCGTGGCACCGAGGATCGATGCATCAACCTCGATCATTGCCGAGGCTCTGCCCTTTTCACGTGTCCGCGCCGTTTTCACGGGGCAATTCGACACAATGCCGGCCTGAGAAGCGCGCGGATGCGGAGGCTGGACTCGTCGCCATCTCTGGACGCGCTATCCTTCGGGAAAACGTCACCATCCCCGGGGAAGCTTCGGCATTAACCCGATGCTAACGAATTCTCTCGAGATTCGGCCAGATTGAAATGGCTCAGGCTCACTTGTGACACCGTTGTGGTCCGTGGAAGCCACTTCGTGATTGACAGGATAAAGGTATTTGCATCTGTGCTGCTGGAGGGTTTGGCGCTTTCATCTTGTAGGAGGACGAAGAGGATAAAATTATTTAGGTATATAGATAACAGAAAATTGGATTAATTGGGCATCAGATTGTTTCTTCAGCAAGCTGTAAGGTTATAGTTATTATAGTTCGAGATGTTCGAAGGGTTTTAATAACTGAAGAGTCCTTGTAAAAAACACGCTAAGTGCCAAATATTAAATTCTATACTACAGTATTACCATTGGCAGGTAGAACATTTTCCGATAAAATCTTTGACCAATCAACTTCAAATTTTGCACACTTTTTGTTTATAATATTCCTCAGAATATGAACTTTTTTAAAATTGCAATTTTTTACACCGTTTGTGCTTCATATTCTTACAATTGGTACATAAATTTAACAAAAATTTATTGCCCCATTTCTTTTGTATTTATTATAATTTTACTGATATAAAAAATTTTTTACTTCGCGTAATGTTAAATAAAGCATTGGTGTCTTTGCAAAAAAGGGCTTCTCCCCTTAATCGAGCTATACTTCCAAGTATCCCAGGTCGCGTGACTCTGCGAAGAACTCGTCAATCTCCAAGAAATTAAAGAAAAGAAGAAGCAGAATCAGAATTTGTCTATTCGAGGATGGCCAACCGAGGGACAAGCGCAGATTAGCCAGAAAGAGGAGAATTTAGCGTTACAGATGTTCTCTGGGATTACAAGGCCACATCCTGAAAGAAATTTGTATCTACCCAGCACGATCCTGGTATACACTTCGCCATGTTCCTTGGAGTTCTACTGTGGACGAATCTGTCGCTCGTTCCAGGACACCTTCGGAATGTCCATCAATCATGGACGAGTTGTTTCGACGGACAATGCTCGTCAAAGGTTGTTTTGGCAGCGCCACCGTAGGCGGGTTCCGGAAGTGAATGGTCACCCGCGAGTCGGAGGTGTAAGCAATCTTGTCTCGTGGGATAGAGCCATTATATTTGGGAGAGAGCTCGCACGCCCATCGAGCTTCTTCGCGGCTAACTGCGTTAAAGGGTACGCGACACTTGATGGATCAGCGATCTTAATCCATGGAGCGCAGATACAGGACATGATCCAGGCTGGAATAGGTTCAAAGGATCCCACTGTTGAGTTAAAAGTAAAAGTACCTCCTTCTTGTCATTTTCTTTTATTATTCAATGCGCCGCAATGCTGGTGGCTTCGTTTTTTTCGCGCGCCGAGGAAGAGAAGCGACGCGCTTTCCTCCGTCGCTTTAATCAAAATCGAACCTGTGTGGCTCATTTTCGGGGCAAGACGATGAAATCGAAAGTGCCTCGTTAAACTCGAAATCCTCGCAGCTCGAGAGGAGGGATGACGGAGTCGTTCTTCTGGGGTACAAATAATCCGCCGCGCAGGATCGTCCGAAAGAAAAGAGGATGAACTCGGTGGAGCTGAGTCAAGCTATGATTAAGTCATAGTTAGGTAGCAGGTACCATCGATGGCTCGACAGGTAGTGGTTGCACAATGAATGAACGGCACCTTTTAAGAATCAAAACAATTACCATCTCTGGCGGCTGGGAGCGGTTGCTGCCTATTGTTATTCCGCTCCCGAGGATCGCGCGTTAATTATCTGCCGATACGCCCACGAATTCCTTCCCTTTGTCGCTTGGGGCGCATCGAGTGGCCTGCGGCTCGACATCGGAGCAAGATTTTTATTAAACCTCGCATGCGCCGCGTGGAAACTTAATTAACATTGAAACGATCGTTGAGAATGGCAAGCCACTAATCTCTAAATAAACATTTCCTTGTCACCAGATGTCGAAGAGAAGAATAGCTTTCTGAAAATTAGAAACTAAATATTACGAGTTACTATCTAATTTACCGAGATTCATCTACCTAACGAGACTACCCGCTAATATTGAAGTAAATTCAAGATTCCACTGCTCGATCGGGCAGAGTTCTAAGCAGGATTTCTGTGCACGATGCGCGCAGTTAGAGAAGGTAGAAAGGGTTTGTAGGAGGAGGACGCGTCTACCGTTAAGAGTGTCAAGTCGGGCCAAGGATTCGACGAAACTTTCATTTATGTTTGACAAGGGCCGAGATATTATCCGCGGGTATAATCCTGCGGGATGACAATATTTTTAATTCCGGGCAGGATGTAACAGGATCAGCGAGAGCCGGGTAATGTTATACCGAACTTACCGCTAATCTACTTTCAGCCCCTCTCTCTCTATCCTCCCGTCGACGTTGGAGAACGGGACATGGTTAACATTTAATCTCCTTAAGTTTTAGGCTCGAGAGGACGAACCATTTTGTCTTCTCCTCGAATTCGCGGGTAATACGTAATCCTCTTACAGACGTCAGGTATCAAGGAATACCTACAGCGCTATCTTTTCCGAACTCTTTTCTCTACTATCCCCTCTCGCAACGCTATTCTCTATACTATCTTCTCCCGGAACATAAATAACGTAATTTACTTAGTTGGACATGGTGCCGAGGGATCGCTGTATGGATTACAATACAGACTCGCTCAAGGTTCTCCGCGTAATATGCCCGTAGAAACCTCACTTTCCCCCATTCACCAGTCACCCACTTGAGAAAGTCGTTCCAAAGCCCGCCGTGATGGCTTCCTCCGGCTCGCATCCAGGGGAATCAAACGGCGTTCCGCGGCGAGCGAAAAACTACAGCTCGAGTGTCACGAAAGTAACGCGGGAAACGAAGAGTGAAACGGAGAACGGATACGCGTGTCAGGATAATGAGAGCGGGCTTCGTCACAAAGTGGTTCACTCGTTAAAATGTGTATATACCAGCGGCCATGATGGCCGTGCTTCCGGGGGCCGCCTCTATTTAATTTCTAAGCGCGAAATGGCAGGTATCCTGCCGTATCGAAGCGAGATCATTAACGCAGAGCGGGGGAGGAAAGAGGAGCGAGTTAATGCCAGGTTGTCCCTCTGTCTGTCCGCGAACGAGAAAAGGGTATAACACCCTTCTCCCTCGCAGCGCCCACCACCTTCGTGTCTCCCTGGTAAAACAAACAGAGGAAGCTTTCCCTCCTCTTCACTCCCTTCGCGTATACCTACGGGGATATGAAATGGTAGCCCAAATCAACGGAGTAGGTACTTACAATTAGAAAGTGTGCGCAGGTTACTTTCGCGATAATTGAATTCCATGTTCACTAACTTCTACGATGGTTGCTTGAATTCTGGCTGGGGAGTCGGGGAATCCTAAGTTTCTAATAGAAGCTCGTGTAATAAAGTAGATGCATAATTGGAACTGAGTAGTGGCGCATCTAGAGAAAAAGAGAAAATGAGATTAATGTAACCACGACTGAAGTAATTCAAGAGCTGTGTAAAAATAAAAAAATGAATTTTATTAGTTAAATAAATTTTTATAGCCACCTAATGAGTTTAATTCACTACTGCTCCTCCCCCAAGATTAAATCCTGACTGATTGGAAGTATCAGCAATCTTCTAAAATAATCCTCGCGCGCTCAAGGATCGCAGAGCTCGTCGACTCCAGCTTCCCATCAGCCTCCAACAAGTCATAGATCAGAGACACACCGGTGCGTATGTGGGAAACGGGGAAAACAAAGGGAAAAAGTGGGCATTCGTCTCGTAAAGTATCCCAGATATCAATAAACGGTTACTCCCCTCTACGGAGAGCACGGAGAATATTCGTCGCTCCTTTCTGCCGGCAATAAGAGCATCGAGGATCGGTACCTCGTGGAAGACACACTTTACGACGTCGTAAAGGTGGAAGCGGATTATCCAGCACATTGCTCGCATTGTCGTGCTTTGCTTTACGAGGCAGCTAGATGCATAGGAGACACCGTCTCAATTACTTCCGCCTCCTTGGCCGCATTTAACGTTTGTTTCTGCCTGTCAGCTCATCTTGCCCAGCTTCCGAGCATCGCTTGTCTCTGGGACGAGAAGGGGTGTCGATCTATGGGGTGACATCGGAGGAATCGAAAACATGCTTCAGCTGGTAACAGCGACGATGGAGGATATCATTTTGGGATTTCTAAATAATTAAGGCGCCATGCCTAGTTGGCAGGCGAAAAAAGAACGCGATTTCTGGGAATTTTTTGTGGGAAATCTAATGTATATTTTTTACAACTACTTGCTTGTTTTAAAAGTACAAAGTAATTTTGTTATAGGAAAGTATTAAAAGATGAACGAATAACAGCCACTCTTCTGAAAGCTATTTTTTTTAGCGGCGAGCAGGATTTCTCCGAGCCAGATCATCTGAAATGAAAAAGTTAAGAAGATTCTGTTAACATATGAACTTATCTGGTGCGCAACAAAGGATTTTTGTTTTTCATGAAAACTTAATTTTTAATTCACGAAAAACGAACAATTCAGATACAGACATCGAAAGATCATGATTTCGCATTAAACGGCCGCTGTTTTGTCAGATTTATTTTTTTAAAAAATCCTTCGTTCACGCAGCGGATAAACTCATATATTAACAGAATCTTCTTCATTTTCTGATTTCAGATGATCCGGCTCGGAGAAATCATGCTCACCGCATTTATAAGAACAGCTTCCGTTCATTTTTTAATATTTTCCTACACCAAAATTACTAAGACTAACAAAAAAAATAAGGAAATTGTTTTAAAAAATATACATTAGATTTTTCTAATGTGTATATTTAGAACTTTATATTTTAGGTCGCATTTTTTTTGAAGAATTTATACACGAGAGAACACGCTACAATATTCGGTTTGTAAAGCAAGGATCTAATATTTACTGGTGGTAATAGTCATGCAGGTATGCAGAGCAGAAGGCGCAGCTTAATCAGCTTAATTATTTATTTCGCTACTGGGCGAATTCAAATCAATCCTTATACGTAGACAAATGTAATGGCTCTATTCGAACGGCAGAAAAGTCGTCGCTGATTCGGGGTCCACAGATAAGGCACAAAATCGACGAGATAAGGATGCAAATATCGAAGGAGGAAAAGGCATGTGCTGGCCGTGCGAGCACTCGATGGTGGGATGCGTTTGCGCGCCGAGTGAATGTAATCGAAAACGATGTGTGTGCTTTATCGATGCTTTATCTTTCCGCCTGGGAAGCCTCTGCAGACAGAATCTCCGGACGCATCGTGTTTATGAATATTGCGCTAGGTTCGCCCGTTTATGTGCTAGGGGTATCTTGAAAAAAAAAATAGAACATGGGCGAATTTGAAATTAATAACGCCATTATCGCAAGAAAATTCTAAATAAATTTTCTTCCCGCAGGTGCAAGTAGCCTGCTTTATTACTTAACGTTTATGAAGGGAGGGCCACCGATCTAGGCTATTAAACTGCAAACAAACGGCGATTATTGGGTGGCCGAGCGAGGTCCTCTCACAAGACTCGAATTCCGAGTGAAGGCGATGGGATCCTCAGATAAGGGTTGGAAATTGCAGGTATAACGCGAGGTATAACATAATGGCGACATAATGGTAAGAATAACCGACGGAGGAGCATCGGACCCTGGCCCTCCCATGATTCGCCGCTGCTCCTTTCATGCTCCACTTTTATTCTCTTACCCCTGCTTTCTTCTCTTTTCTTCCCCGTGATATCTAGATTACTATCTGCTCTATTATTGCGTAAGTTTTGCGCGAGTACACGATAATCCACCGGGAGCTCGACCGTGGTCCTTTGTCGAAACGTCCTGTTTTACATGAATGCTTGGCCAGGACATTAAAACACTGAGCAGCTGTGGACAAGATGCCCGAGACTGCTGATATTCCTCTGCAATTTTTTTTTAAAATGTTCCTCGAATCCACGAATCGTGTTGAACATCGGTACCTCTGTCATCTCGTGTCAAAGGGCAGCCAACGCGATCCACTTGGACTCCACGATGCCTCGTGTAGCATCTCGCGCGTGGTGGATGGAATTAAACGCGACTGGTTAGGTCGAATCACAACAGAAAAGGGGAAGAATCACGGGCAAGGGGCGGGGAGGTTTAGAAGGGAAGAGGGTATATACGTTGCCGCGAAGAGTAAAAAGAAGGGCGTCTGTAATAATACATTGTCATTGGGCGATGTCTTGATGCTCCGAGGCGGAGGACGTTATATATTATGGCACCTACGGACACGTACGCCCTTATGCTCCGATCCCGCGCGCGATTTCTCGTTCCATCGGGCCCCGGTAAAGCTCTCTCCTACCAGCGATAATGCCTCCCATAAGTCATTATGATGTATCTTCGAGCATCCACGCGCATAAGGACCTTTTATGGCCACCGTCGCCAATTCCTATCACACCTGCGCGCGCATTTACCTCTGCAGCGGGGCGCGCAACGTTTCTAACACGCTGCACGCATCTTCACGTTGATATTTTGTTGCAAAGTATCGAAAGTATCATCTGTTGACTATTTAAATATGTATTAGAATATTGCATAGTTCGCTGATGCACTTTCCACGCACAATACCCTACGCGAGTCCTAACAACAGTAATCGTATCCAGAAGTTCGTAGATCTAAGGGTCTACTTATAATAAGCATTTCATGGAAAGGTTCGAGGGGTGGGTCACCAGTGGCCTGCATGTCCGTGAACGTGTTAAGCAAATCCATCTCTGTAGCAGTGGAACGGTATTTCGCTGAACCTTGCCTCGCCCAGAGCATTGAAATAGCCTCTTAGTGACTATTTAACTCAGAACAGAAACGGACCAACTGCCTCCTCCTCCCCCTGGCGGTAACCGTTACCCTCCCCGCGAAGGAGGCCCGCCACAGGGATGAATCACGAAATTTCCTGGCGAATCCTTAAACGGTAGGTGAGGTCGACTTTTAATAAGCGCAGGGTGGCATGTGTGGAACGACACGGGGGACAGTGGACAATGGGAGCGTAACTATCTGGAGCGTAGCAGAAGAGGGTTGTCTGCAAGGGTTGCTAAAGAACGGGGCCAGAAACTAGCGCCTCGTATATCATCGGTTAACGCAGTGTTTAGGCGGGGCGGTTTCACGGTGGGTACAAGTCCATACACGATTCCCTAACACTAAATAATTCCGCCATTTGCAACTGGATGCGCGTGGAAGCAGCCCCTGATATCGTTCCCCAACCCTTCCCCCTAGGAAACACAGCGGATTGATGTGTTCATTTTCGAGGTACGGCGAGGTCCAACCGTAATGTTACACTAAATTGATGCGTATAATATTCAGTGCAGGCTTCCTTGCAGCTTCTTGCTGTGTTATCTATGTACAAGATGGTCACGCGACGCGATAGGTGGTCACAAAACAAATTAAATCGACAGTGCTGCATTTTATTACGGCGTCTGTCTGTAATTCTGAAAGTAACCCCTGAAAATTCGGCTATTTTTGGATGTTGTGTTATAACTCGTGGTCTGTGAAAGACAGAAAAAATGTTTTCAGAGAAAAATTACTTCTTTTAATTAGGATTAGCATTTGGTAAAAGAGATACGCGAGTTATAAGACAAACTTGGAAAGTAGCCGGGTTTTCAGAGGTCAATTTCACCCTCTTAGACTGAATTTCGGCAGCAAATAAAATTGTTTCATAATTTTCATAATTTCTTTAAAAAAAAATTCCCGTTGGGGATCTTCCCTTGTTAGTGCGGCATCTCTCCCATAATTATCTTATCAGCGCAGTAAATCCCAAGATTAATGCTCAAAAGTCAAGCGATTCGGAAGTTCGTCCAAACGACGGCTAATCCAATTGAAGCCGATCGACGTGCACGGCAATAAACTTATTTAGCAGAAGTAACGCGAGCGGATGAATCAGTTTTTCCTGGTAGCCCGTGCATCCAATTATCCTCGTAATAATTCAGGCGACGGTTCCGTAAAATCAGGTACAATACCGCGCGTCGAAATTACCGCCAAGCCCCCGCGCACGTTAGTTTTCCCAGGAACCGCTTAATCCAATTTAATGTCATTTAATTACGGGGCTGCTCGCGGACGCTGGCACGGAGCGCCACGGGGATTTGGGTGCGGCGTCGTAAAATTCGGGAGCGTACTCGAGGCTCGGCGGTCCAACGCCGGGGAAATTAGTTTTTCTTGGAAAAGCTTAATCTAATATGGTGCCATTAAATTGCGGGCTCAATTCGTGGACGTTGTTATGGAAAGGCCAGGTATGTTTTTCCCCTTGGCTGAGCAAAAAGACGACGGTCTTCGCGGTTTATATCTATAATCCAATTTAAATGAATGGAAATACAGGGCAATTGGTATACGACGTCGTAAAATTGCCCGTGGCTAATGTGAACCTGTTAAAGTGAAAGAGGCGAACTCCTCCCCCTGCAGTCCAGCTTTCCCCGAGTTAACAGGATCAGTGCTTAATCCTATTTGTATGCGAGACGTACCGACAGCTGTACTGGAATCAGTGTTTGTTCAAAAGAGGATCGTGGCTAGCTACGAAATGACGAGCTTCGATGCAAGAATGCGATCGAATTTGATCACGACTCTTCAGAAGTCTATTATTAGCCGTCAGGATCGTTTATTTTCAATTCGTGAACATATTCTATGTAAATGAGTTTCCGTAACATATGTGTGTTAAATTTAATCTGCCCTCTAGAATTCGAAACAAGGAAACGATTTCCTTCAAACAAATTTAATAGCGAGTAGTGTAATTAATATTATTTTAAAATTTTTGTAGCTTTTGTTTTTCACGCCTAACATGGAAACACGGTAAATAAGAGTTTTTCTATGGGCTGGTCATTTTTTGCAAAATAAATATCACAAAATTACGGTATCTGTACTGCATTTTACTAATTCTTTTTCCATTTCGAGGTTTGCCAGCTGCCTACATAACTAGGCCCAATAATTGTCCACTATCAAATAAAAAAGCTATCCTCTTCAGCTCTAATTTTATACATCACACACATGTAATATATATATTTTCCTAGCCACCCCGTTTCCACAGGTAATAACCAATCGAAGAGATCAAGGAAATAAGAGATTTAAGGCTAATCTTCACGGACCCATCCGCGGACTTCCGAAGCGGAACTTGCACGTTCCACGGCGACATTATCCCGCGCCTGTGACTGCGGGCCAATGTCATTAACACCGTGCTCGTTTCAACATAACATTCGTCTTGCTTTCAGGCCCGTGCGACGACAACGAAATCCCACCCCCATAATCCACAGCGGTCGCGTTTCAAACGTACGGCCAGCACGCGGAGACGACATATTTATGGCTTGTTTTTAAATATTAAATGATGCAAAGGGCGCCGCTCCTCTGCGCGCAAGGCGACCAGCCCCGCCAGCTCCACCGCGCTGATAGAGACGTTATTAACACCGAAAAGAAGCGGACCCAGGGCGTTGGCGAACCGTGCCGAATCCTCGCCTTGGATTTATGGAAGCGACCGAGAGAGCGACCCGCCCCCTTCGAGCCGTTAATTCGTAATTGATGTCTTTATTCGAGGACATGCGAAATATGCGAATTTCGAATCATTCCGAGGATTATCAGGTATCTAGTTCTCGCGAAGTACCTTCCGAAGACTCCTGCGTGGAAGGTTACAGAAATGTTTGCCACAGGATTTACATGTATATAAGTAAAGGGGGCAAGTGAAATTCAAGGAATTGTAGCTTTCATTGTTCCTCCGAGCAAACCTCGCTATACCGAACCAGCACGCGGAACATTGCCCCCCTCCCCCACCCCGCATAATACTTTCCTCGAGTACACGTCACGTAATTCGGCATCAACGACCCCGAGTCGACCCTCCCTCGTTCGAACCACCCCATTCTCGGCCACCAGCGGACCTTATGCTGATCCATGCGGCAAGGAATGACAATTCCTTGAAGTGTCAACTCTCGTTAGCGTTTCGCGTTCACCTTGTTAAAATGTCTGCCGACGAGTGATACCTGGGTCGCGGTTGTCGCCCGATCAAAAGACACTCGGATGATTTATTAACGGGCGAGCGTGTGGCGAGTGCGGGCGTACCCGCGAAGAGGACGGGTGTGACGGAGCGCCGGCCCCTATTACGCATTTATGGTCGTTTGGTTCCGTGCCAGCTCCTTATAAATGCGGTAAGGCTGCGTTTAAAGATAAGCCGTTATTACGCTAGCGACGGAACGGCAGGGCGGCAGGTGGACGTGCTCCCACAGAGATCGGGGATCACCGCCTCCACGTTGCACGAAACTGCGGTGGACGCGAGGTAATGACAGGCCGGAAACGGAGCCGTCGCGGTGTACGCACGCTTCTTCCGCCGCTTCTCTCTGACCCCCTCTCCGTACATTGTGCTTTGTAAATACAGGTGAAATCGCAATGGGATTCGTGTCAGAAATTGCCAACTGCGCCTCCGAATTGCGGGTGGAGGGACCGGTTGTTTGGGCCTCGGCAGTCCTCACCGAACGTTTTCTTTCAACAGTTGCTTTTTCCGGGTGAGCTCTGAAAATAGGGAGATCGTAGAACTATATATAAGTATCGCAGAGATCGACGTGTCCATGGCTGGGATTAGTGAATTAAAGACGACATGTGATTGGGTTTATTAGTGTCGCAGGGTATTCTTCGATTCTGTAGACAATTCTGTTTGCTACCAGCATTGGGAGTGTGAGAATTGTAAGTTACATGGGTTCGTATATGAGTCGCGGGGTATATTCGCTTCTGCGTACCTTTATCGAGGAGTTTAAGGGGGAAAAGTAAGTCATTTTTAAGAATTTTTTTCAGGTATAATTTACAGTTTTCATAAAAAAATTTATTACCTACCTTTAGTACGCTGTCTTAAGAGATTATACAAAAAAATAGAAAAACATTCATAATTTTTAATATATTAATTAATCTTCTAGACCCCTCCACGCGAGCTGGTCGAAGGAACTATGGAACAGCAGGTCCGAAATCAAATTTCATTTTTTTGTTATAAACTATATGAGTGTAGTTTCCATTACACGTACGGATTCTTTGATCGAAAACAAATTTTTTGAAATACGCTCGAAAAACTGTCTATCTTATTCGCGGATTTTCGAAACTTTTCTTCTAAAGAGCACCATTTTTACAAAAATAATTTGTTTAAGAAATCGCTACGTACAACGAAAATTACCCTCATACAGTTTATAAAAAAAAATGAAATTTGATTTCGGACCTGCTGTTCCATAGTTACACCTTCGACCAGCTCGCGTGGAGGGGTGTAGAAGATTAATTAATATATTAAAATTTATGAATGTTTTTCTATTTCTTTGCATAGTCTCTTAAGACAGCGTATTAAAGGTAGGTAATAAATTTTTTTATGAAAACTGTAAATTATTCCTGAAAAAAAATTCTTAAAAAATGGCTTACTTTTCCGGCCGTCACAGTGGTGTTCTCCCTTAATAAAAATATTATCGGGGAGAAGAATAAAAAGAAACTGTAAAAAACGGAATTCTTGCGCTATATCAGACTAAATTAATGCCTCGATCATTTCTAGACGTAGGGATCAGCATTCTAAAGAAGAACTCGAGGGAGAGGTATAGGTACATGGTATTACACAAGCAAAGTTTCGCGCTAATCATAAGGCACGCGTTACCTATGCCGTTGCTTTGATCGCTCACCTTTCTTTCACTTTTATTTATTCCCATTGATGACGTAAACCTATAGACACATTCTAGTACCTACATACGTCGATACGGTTAATGACGACATCCAATCAAACGAAAACCTCGCTTTTTACTCTCGCAATTCCATTTTACGAAGGATCCTACGCTCTATACAGAAAGTATGTGTATTTATTCACAAAGTAGCATTGCATTAAAGTGTAATCGAATGGCTTAAGGCCTAAGTGAATCCTTTTCTACACAGACGTATTCTATAGCCAGGTTGATCGATGGCGTCGCGCACGAAAAGTTCACGGGCGGTGCAAGAATACAGTACAATTGAGCACAAGAACGATACGTTGCACGTGTGCCTAAGTGTATGCATTTGACGATGTTTACCAAGAAACATACGATAAACTAGCACATTGAGAACAGTTATAATCGCGCGGTTACATCGTAATGAACAATCTAAGGCAATTTGTCTAGCTCTTCCGTCGCTCTGGGCAAAAATGATTTTTGCCGTCCTTTATATTTAATTATAAATAATTATTTTAAATTATAATTTTTGACAGCGGGTGATTTTTTTGTGATAACAAAAGCCTTTTGTTTTTTTTTTTAAACTAGCTTTACTACTAGGCTTCGCCTGAAATTTAAATTCTGATTTAAAAAAGAAAAGAATTTTTTAAATTTTTTTTGCGAAGATGATCACATTCATCTGAATTGGTCAGGCATAATGAGCTGAGGCACATTTCGTGATCCCAGAGTGTATCGTTCAAAGGTTTTTAGGCGACAGACAAACACACAAACATAATAGAAGCTTTCCGCTTTATATATTAAGATTAGTAATTATATCGGTGATTTAAAAACAATTTATAAGTTTGATACTGAATTCAAACATATATTACCTACTTTTCCCCCGCTTTTTCAAAAACGTTTAGTTTTTAATTGGTATCAATTTTCTCTTTCTACCAAAATTGCCGTCCATCGTTCAATTCACATTATCGCGCATAATGTTGCATCGAGCAGCTGATTTTCAAGTATCGATACCGTTCGAACACGAAGGCGCTTAGTCGTCAGTGTCACTAATTCTGTTCGTGAATTATTAATAGCAGGCTATAACTATATTTTTACTTCGAAGTAGACGAAGGCGCATTGAAATTATTGAACAAACAGTTGCAGTACTGCCAGCGCAACACTATCTAAATAGAAGACATAAGCGAAGTAACATGATATTGATCAACCCAAGTCGTGACTCGCGGTGCCGTCGTATAGATCGCATGAAAAGTTAAAGCCTGCGACAGTCGGCTTATCTAACTACACTTTTCATCGTTTTTTACTCAAAGCACACTTACATAGTTCAAAACCCTCTTTATTGGCAAAACTTTCAGTTGACGAATCAATTAAGTCACTAACGTAAGCAATAAATAACATTTTTATTGACCACGGACTTAGGCAAAACAAAATTGTTCCCCATTTGCAATTGAATCGTTCCTTTTCTAATCCTCGTTCTCCACCCTCCCGCTTCTACCCCCGCCATTAAATTTTCGCCTATCACCCTATCGCTAAAAATTCCCTACTACCCTCTGATTCCCACTCTAATTCCCAAAGTCTCCTATTACCTATCCAACCTCTGTTCGCACATCCCCAGTGCATCCACAACTCCAGTTTCCACTTTCCTCCTGAAATCGGCGATGCACCACCAGCGCCCCGCCGAATGGCACAAAGAAACACCAAACGAAGGGACCGGAAAGCACGCAAGCATTGGTAAATAGAGGCGTCTTGACGCTCGTCACCAGGGGCAAACAATTGTCAAGCAATTTCCCGCGTCTGTCCGATGTTGTCCTAGCGGAGCGCCCTTATTCTGCCACTTTTGACTCCGCGGACACCATCTGTCCCCGCTGTCCCTTGCTGGTGGGTCGCGTAGAGACTTCTGGGAGACGGGCGCGCGCGCACACACACACACACACACGGCGGGACACGAGCACGCCATCGAAAACGCGAGCGATTTAATGTTGCGTGCCCCACGAGGGGTTTGCGCACCGTGACGGGGTGTAGTCGTGGGCAACCCCCCGTTGAAACGCGAGGATGGGCTGGATTCGGTTCAACAGGGGGCGAGGGACATTGTGTTACAGTTACATATTTATCGTGTAACAAATAGGCAGCACGGTGTTATGATACTGCGTATGGTGTAGCTACACCGCCGACTGGTTCGCGCTGCTCGATAGGTCGAGGGTGCAGCTGTCAGCTGTCTCGTTGCCGCTATCCTCGTTTTCCTCCCTCTGCCCCCGTTTTCTCACCTTTCGCTGGAAAAGCTGAGGATTCAATCGACCCGGGGACTTCTCTGGGAACTCCTCAAGCTTTTCGGGAGTCTTTCGATCGATTTGATGGAGGCAGCTTAGGCCCTCCTGGGGACTTCGGAACTCGATTAATTCATGCGAAACTGTGGTTGCGCTGGGGAACCTTTTCGCGTAAAACAGTTCGAGGTAGGTATGTGACATTTTTAGTGGTTTTTTAAGTCGGGATATCTTCCAAATTCGTATGTATTTATAGGCTTCTGTCACTCCGCACCTTCTTTTGGTAGCCCTGCGACGGATAAAGGAAGATTGCATTTACCAACGCGTGAAGCGAAAGGTGCGCCCCGTTCGCCCCGTAAATCCGATTTCCTGAAGGGTTGTGGACGCGCTATTTCGCGCGTCCTTTCTGAAGACACGTGAGCGCACAGAAATAATTCCACGCCTCGATGGCCCCGTTCGTTTTCCCTCCCATAATAGATCATTTTTTGCCAGCCCTCTTTGCGACGAAAAGCCCGCTCAAAGGATCACACGGGCCAGCGAAGAAAGATTTAACCAATGTCTAATCTCATCGAACTGCCTCGAACATTTTCAAAATTTTAAAGGAAACTCTATATCTTCGGGCGCCTTGATAATTCATAAAAAAGAAGCTTCATCCCCCTTTCTATATAACCCAGCAAAAAGGGGCGCTACTTGCAATAGAAAAGGGTAACAATCCCTTCGTAGTGGAAGTGTACGAAGTTCATTCTCGATAATATTATCGATCTTTTAACACGTTTCGTGGCACGATAAAAATTCAGATTTTTGGTAGGACCAGCGGCGAATTTGTATATAGGCTAAATAAGGCTAGGGCAGCAAATTTTGGGAGAAAGAGATTGAAAATAGTTAAAAAATACAAAGGCTTAAGACAACTTTAAAAACAATTCTTAAATTATTAGCAATAACTCATCTTTGAATTAATTTAAAAAATATCTAAACTCTTTGAAATTAAAATACTCGATGATATTTCATGGAAAAGGTGGCCGGCGCTTATTAGCCTAAATTTATAAAAAGTGCTGAGGAAACTAAATTGGAAACTGTAATATTCTCCACGGCTCCTCAGCTCTTTTTGAAAAACTCTTCCTGGATTAAAAGGCACCTTTTCCTTTTCAATAAAATTTCAGTTAATTCCATCGACGGGCTTTATAGCGAAATTTTCTCAGGGAGGATGCAGGATCCCTGATTCGGGTTCAATCGAGCTGTTTCTAGCGGCTTTTGTCGAAAGAAGCTGCGCGTTCAATCGCGCGTGATTTCCTCCCCGTGAATACAAATTAATCAATTATCCTCGTATTAACACCTTTGTAGCCGGGCTGCGTTCTCGAGTCCTCTCCTTTCCGCTGGCTACCTGAACGATTCTTCACGGGGACCTGGCTTTTCGAGTGGCGAGAGATCGTGGGACTTTATAGGGTTTCGCAGGTAGCCGATCGCGGACCGCGACTCTTTTCACGGTCCTGCGTGTCCTCCTTTTGGGGGACGCACGGTCTCTTGGCTGCTCAAGATCGACCCTAATGAAATTGCACGCGGCGAATAGAATTACTCTGCCCTCCCTTCCTGACACCAATTACCTTCGTCCAGCTTGCTGAACGCATCTTTCACGCTTCTACGTGTAACTCGTTTGACAAAGAGTGGTAGGTACTTGCTTAAATAGGGAGGATAATATTTTGTGTCGCCTGTTGCGCGTGTGGGAATGGTATAGTTAAAATAATAATTTATCAGCGTTTCCTATCTTCAACAGGAATTCAAGAAATTCGCCTGCTTTTGATAAAAAATATTTAGTCACCATGGCTATGTGGAATCAATCCTTTCAGAGTCGATAGCGACATTCTATTTCCGGCAGAGTTGCTAGATAAATTAATTAACTTCAATTTAGTGAGTACTAGAGCCTGCAAAGTTTTGAACTACGTTTGAAAAACTTTCCGCATATGTTTAACGATTGTTTAAGCACGTAGGTACTTGCAAAGAGTTGTCGACTCGTATTGTTGAGTGGATGGTAGAGGATAGCAAAGGCGTAAGCGAAAGTAGCGTAGAATGAGAAGAGGCTAGGGGTGAAAGCACAAAAACGTCGCTCTAATTTCCAGTTCCAAGAGCCCACCCCTTCGATTGGAGTTGCTCGTCATCCGTGTGTTGCTCGAGGATGACAACTCGACAATCATGAATATGACATCTTACCCTCCGAATGAGAGTTGGGAAAGGATTCGAGAGACAGGGTGGTTTCAAGACAGAGGTAAAATTCGAACGGCCCGTTCGCTCACGCGTGCACACGCGCACGTTGGATATTATTTCCTCGCTCTTCTTGGCCGGGGATGAATATGCTCCTATTATTAAGGAGAAGCCCGGCATCTGTGGGCAGGAATGTGTCTACGAGTGTCTAGGTTTGGGACGTCTTTGGGGTGAATATAATAAAGCACGGTGGAAGTGGAGCGTGGTGGAGATGCTTGTGCAAATCTGTGTGATGGAGAACGCGAAGTGGGCTTGAATTCAAGAATTTTCTGAAGGAGAAGCTTTGTGGTAAAAATTTCTGAGTAGTAGTTTGCTGAACCACGAGTTCTTAACTAGAATTTCCTTGATTATAACAAGTTCATGGCGTGGAATTTCTTATGAGAATTTCTTAAATTATCAGAAATTGATTGTCTAGTAGATATTCCCTAAATTAGAATTCCTTGAACCTTAAACCATCAGAACTCCATAGCTCAGTATTCCCCAACTTAGAATTCCTTAAACCATCAGGACTCTATAGCCTAGCCTAGTGCCTACTCCTCAACTCCGAGTTCCTCAAATTCTTCCAACTCTAACAGCCCAAAAATTCCCCAATTACAATTCGATTACACTACTAATCCAGAGTCCCCCGAAACAAGATTCTCCTGCTCACCACCAAAATCTCGCTCCAAGCTGATCAACCACCCCGTCCGCTGTCAGCGACACCAAACTTTCCCCCATCTAAACTCCGAAGATCCACGTCACGGTACCTGAACTCGATCTGAGTGCCCGTCTAACTGTAACTCACGCTCCAAATGCCAGAACAGCGCCAACGAACGATCGAACAATGCATCCAGCGCTCTGATTAGCAAACTAATCGCGCGTCCCATCGTGGGTACGGTATAACTAGAACGGGATTACCCCGGCGAGAGTGGCGATGCTTCAGGAACGGTAGAGCTCGCTATTGCGATTCCGACGGAATCCACTGGAAGGGCGATCCCTTTCGTGGCAAACCGCACTCGTAATTTACAACGACGCGATTATACACGGTCTCGTGGATAACGGGCCCCGCAGAGCCGACGAACCACAAGGGGAACGTAGCAACTTATGGCGGCGCGTACCAGCGACAAGAGGCGATACGGCGAGTTTGACGATTAGACGGATTATGAGGAGACTCCGGCTCCTACCGTGCCGCTGATACAAACCTTCCATCGTTCCTACAAACAAGTGTGACGCTAGAAACCGCAGCTTGATTTATTGCCCCCGGGGGCCAATGTTGTTGTTTACCTGCCTACCGATAACGGTTCCCTTGCCTGGCAGGCGAGGCACTGATACTGGGAACACGTCGGTGTTGACAGTCTGCTGCCATAGAATTTTCACGAGGTATTTAGGAAGGGTGGTCAGGTTGTGGACTTGGAGGGAGGCAGTGGAACAACTTAGAGTTTAGAAAAAAAAATTGAAAATCGAAGTTTCTAGGGAAAGTAATTTTGATGAGGATATAATATATTCAGGGTGTTTCTTGAAATGTTGAGGAATTGCATTTATTTTTGACTCGCCTGGTCCTCCAGCGGTAGCGTTTTCATTAGAAATTATAAATACTGTTTCTCCTTAGTTGAGTTATATGGCTTACGATTATGAACGGCGCTTAACGAGAAATAAGAGGATTTCTAGCAACATTGAAGCCTGCTGGCGGTAACGGAAGTCAAGGCAGACTTCGTCCATTTAACGTCTGTGGCCTCAACAAGGCTGTTGTTCTGTTGGGCCCGGTTGAAAGAGATTTTCCAAGGGGTGTCGGATCGAGGCGTGGCCAGGGCCCCGAGTCAATGGGGTTTTAACGAGAAAACGGGCAATAAATCCGCTAATGAGTGTTGTGCGCGCAAGCGCTAATCTATGCAACCGCAACGCTGCTCCGCCCTGCTTCCCCGTTCAATGGTCACAAAAGGCAACCTCTATCCTTTCGCTCGGTCGCTGCGAATGCTAGGAACGGACCATCCATGAGTTCTCATTAAAAGGATTACAGATGTAAACACCGTAAATCAGACACTTCACTCAGAGGCTATTCGTGGAGCCCGGAATCTACGGGACATCCGTTTCTGGTCGCCTTCTGTTACCCTCCGTTCAGCTCTGCTTTGCTTTGCACCTCGAAGGGGGCCAGAACGCACCAACGTTGAACATTGGTAGCTGGATCTAGAACCTGGAGTCCCAGATTTCTCCATTTCCAATGACACGCGGAGAATTTCAAGGGAAATTGGTCCCCTATCGCCACTGAATATAAAACAGTACAGTTATCGATAGGGCGACACCCCCAACTGAACGATTCATTTGCAATTGAATTTGTAGCCTGAGATGAGGGACCAAGAGCCCAAAGGAGGCGCAAAACGTTCATCCGCAAATGAAGCAAGGCCCACAGCGTGCACATCTTCGGAATGGCCAGGCGAATATACTTCAGCTTCGGTAGTACCTCGATATGTTATCATCGAATGAATCGTACCTAAGCAATCCTCACCGCTGAAAGCGAGCACTACTTAGGTGGTGCGCGCGGTGAGCAAAGAAAGTTCGAGTAAATTGAACGCGAAAGGGGCGTGTATCGGTGGGCAAAAAAAGACCTGTCCACGGTGGATGTACGCGCTCGTATCCATGTCAAGAAGACGATGAAGAGGTTGAGGGTGAGCAGGAGAGCAGCGGTAACCCAACCCATACCGGATATGGTACCTGTCTGTACCGCCTCCACCAATTGCGACCGACGAATCAGACGCATATCCGCCCGGCTAGGTGTACGAATCGGGCGGGACCACTTTCCACCCTTCTCTTCTTTCCACTCTCCTCTTTCTCCCTCCCGCTCCCCCCTCGCCCTCTGGCGCTCATGCTCTCCTCCTCCCTCCTCGGGGAATCTCCTCTTCCGGCTGTAGAGTCACGACTCCTTTCAGATTGTCTCCCTCTTCCACGCTGAAGCAGTAGCCCCTGGCGCACCAGCGGCTTCCCTGGCTCCGGCCCGTCGATACGCTCCGCTTCATCGAAACCCAAGCTACCGGTGGGGAAAATAGAATGCAGACGAGCGTTGACCCTAAATACTCGCGGTTTTAGTTCCTCCAGGAACTGCAGGCTGTGAACTGCCTCTGATTAACAGAGCTCAGTTGTTAAGAAGCTCATTTCTCTTAACTGCACTGACGGCACTTTAGATTTGGCTCCCCTAACTCCACCTGTCCTTTTCACCAGCTATTCTTCTGAGAACTTAAATTCCACTTCATCGACTAATATTATCGAAGGCCGAGGGTTCGAGAGCCTCCGGCTGTGAAGCCTCTGTAACCAATCGACTACTTAGCTTGGTCGCGAGTGATGTTCATGTTTCACGAGTCCCCGAAGGTGGGAATCTTAATGGGCGATAGAAGTCCCCCTAGAGGCACCATGTCTTAAAAAGTACCTCGGCAAATGGTCGCGTTCGTCACGGTTAAGAGGCTCGCTAATTGGCTTGACCCAATTCGTCAGGCCGGCTGAACCTCCGGGGAGGAATTCGACACGCGCGGTGTAGGTGCTCCCGTATTCGACGAAACCGCGAGGATTTTCAAGCGGTGGACAGGGGCGCGGGGCCCGGGAGGGGGTGGAATAAAATGAATGAAGAGAGAAGCGCTCTTATTTGACCCCGGGCCCATTGCGCGAGTTAACGGACCGCCGCGATCAGTTGGGGTCACGCGAGTCGCCACCCCAATTCACCTAATGGGGACAAATATCATAATTGCTGCCACTGCTGCTGCTGCTTCTTTGCTAAGCATCCAAATAAATTGATGCCTTCTTCACTGCTCGTTCTCGCATACGCGACGGCGGCTCGTCGCGACACCGATTTTCTCTGCCGCACTGATGCCAGATCGAAAGTGGGGTGGAAGAATCGAGTCGGAAACGTGCAGCAAAATGCCTTTCGTATGTGAAGGGTAAGGGGAAAGAACAGGGAACGTCGCAAAACAGCTTTATCGAGAAAACTAAGTGTTTTGCTGCACTGCAGAGCGAGCACTTCCTGTTTTAACCAGTGTAACAAAGCTTTCACGTTATCTTGCGGGGGCATTTGAATTTTATAACCCTTTGTGATTCGACAGTTCTGTAGTCCCACTTGCCACCAAGAGGATATGTTATAAATCGCGAAATACGCGAAAAATGGACATGCCCTGTTATCCATTTACGCTGCATATTAGCTCGGTGAAGAATTCCGTTCGCTTTATGGAAAGTAAAAGTATAGTACAAGCTCTTTTAAGGGGTCTCCCTACTTTGACGGCCTGAAAAGGAACGCGATGTTTCGGATTTTTTTAAGAGAAACCCTCAAATTATATTGCATAATTGACAACTTTATGCCTATATACGTACATATTTAGGCAACATTTTAAAAAGAAATTAATTTAAAAAAAATGGTACCTAAAACTTTAAACGCGTTTTTCTCAAAACGATGTTTTTCGAATTGATTAGCATGATATCTCAAAAACCAATAACCCGATTTACTTCAAACTTGGTATATATCTTCAGCTAATGCCCCATTCTCGTTGTTACTAAAACTATGTCGATTTTTGCAAAATTAGACTTTTGCGACTTGAAAAACCAGTGAATTTTTTGCAGAAATCGATGTCTGTTTTAGACGCTGCCATTTTTTTTTACTTTTCAATATTTCTCATTCAATCTTACTTCAGACGATAGCGACACTCGTACAGATTACACAAATTTTTAAATTTTCTATTTCAGACCATTACAACGACTGATTTTATCCTAACCAGTGCATATGATTTTTGTAAGGCGCTCTATTTCAAGCACTATAACTCCGGATATAGCCACTATTTTTGCATACAATTTTTATTTTCATATTCTCTAAGGATTATCAAATAAAGCCACAAAGCTGGAAGTAAATATATTTAATGATTTTGTTTTAAAAAAATCCCAAAGCTCGCATCATTTTTTGTCCGTCAAGGTAGGGACACCCCTTAATCAAATTATCTTTCTTGTCCATCTGCGACCAGAGCATCGAATTTTCTGGTAAAAGTACAAGTGGTTGTAGTAAACAAAGGCATCTCCTTACACTTAACATCACTTTCCTGAAAATGGATCTTGAATGGTACCTTGGAAAAATGAAACTTTCAACTCCTTTTTCTCGAGAAGTTTTGAATAACCACGCCCTGTGCCTTTAAGTAGTATACCTATCGCTATACATACTGCGTGCTAATTACAAGTATCGCGCACCCCTCTCCCTTCTTTTTCACTAGAACTTGCCGCGTTTCATTGTCTATAAGAATTGATTTGACATTCAAGCGTTTGGACGTAAATGCAGAGCTCATGATTTCCATCGAGGCTCTGCATCCGAATTCTGGACGGCATTCGAGACAAGTTCCGCAGCAGTTTCAACCTGATGTGGGCGAAGCCGGCGCAGATATCCACTTGACCCGCGTTCCGACGGTATATTTATCCACCTAAGGTCTGTGGTGTCAACACGAGTCAACAATGGTCAATAAGCGATCAAGTGACCTCGCGGCCTACGCCAATCCTCGCCGCGGGTACACGATGTTTCTCGCGTGCACGCGGGGAAGGATCGTGGATCGAACGCTCCTCTCGATCCCAGGTGATCCGCGGTGTCGCTGGTCCGGATGCACTCACAAGGATCGAGGGATGCCTCCTAAAGAAGTTCATAAGGGAAATCGGAGGCCGGAGCGAAGTCAACGGGGTTTCAACCGTACGACTTAACCTCGCGGCACGGTGTCAGCGGTTCACATTAATTCAGTCGAATTAATCGTAAGCGTTGCCACGACGCGCAACCCTGCTCCGTAGCACGGATTTATTGAATCAACCGGTCGAATGGTTCATTGGTTATGTCACCGACTAATTTCGTGTCTCCGTCTTTTGGTCTGCAGACCTCCTCTATTAGGATCTCCGATAGTGATCGAGGGATTAACGCGATGCGCTGATACCTGTCGTTCATTTGCAACTATTAGAACCTGGAATATCCATAAACATTCGTTTCGACGTTGTTTCCTTGAAGCAGGAGCCACGAAATGATGATGCACTTAATGGAGCCGAGCTTCCGCGCCCCTTCGATCGCCCCAATCGATTAATTTGGCCACAGGGGGTAACGGGCGAGTCTAGCGAAGGCATTTAAAGGATCCCTAGACGTTCATTACGCAAACACGGTATTAAGTATCGGCGCAGGCCACGACAGATAATTTGCCGTGTTGTGCAAGGCCGATCAGAGGAGGCACACATGCCAGGTCTCGTAGGAGGGAGTAGCGAAGGTGGGGCACCGAGAGGATAGAGCACCTTGCCGGTAGAAGAGTCGACGGTGATCGCAGCTGCGAGCTCCCACGACCCCATCGCCAATTCATCAATGATTCAGCTCGGAGAAGAACGACCGACGTTACCGATTGTCATGAAACCGTAACCCGCCAGACGACCGTTCTGACAGTTTTTCTCAGAGCACTGCGAAGGTAAAGGAACTTGTCACGGAACTTTGATATTCGGGAGCTCTGCTCCTCGCTCCCATGATTATCAGCATAGGCTAGACTAGTTAATGCGATCAGGGCACACAAGCGTATACCTGCGTTTCCAGCAGTTTTCCCGCCCACTGTGCCATTTCAGTGTCTCTCAGGCGCTAATCGACAAACATTTATAGTCTCATTGTACGCAGAAGCTGCCCCCCTTTCCGTGAAAATTGTAGGCGGCTAATATACCACCCTTACGTAGCAAGTTGCAAATTAAATGCCAAAGTTACGCGTCCCTAGAATCCACTGACTGGTATACTATGTATATGGAACAGAGTATCACTGGGTGTCACTATACAGTTGTTTTCTTATTTGTCGCAATTGACGGAGTCCAACGAAAGTTCGCCACGAACTTATCGCCCATTATCTTATACCGTCCCTGTCGAGTTGTTTTCAAGACCCTCCTCTCGGTGCTTCTACATCGCAGCCCTAGATTGCCGCTTCTAAACGATTCTATCGAAACCCGCCACGAGGTTCTTCCAATATTCTGCCGTCCCTCAAATTGTCCCGGCAACAGCATTCCGATCATTATCCACCTAGCCGACGAGTTAAAAATGAATAACGTATAAGTACGGTGCCCTCCGCTGAAGATCCAATTTACAGGAGAACCCAGCGCAAGATACACACGATAATTTAAGTAACAACGCTCATCCAGTGCCACAGCACCGTCAACAGTTATGACAGACAGATAAAGGGGGACAGGAGAATTCCCCTCCACCTATTTACGAAGCGTTCAAACGATACCACCCCCCTCCTCATTATCCCAGACTCCCCTACACCGCGCGTGTCTCTTCAAATTTTAACCACTTCACTTACCCACACAGCCCTACTAGATAGTATTCTAACTAGATCGCCGCAACGCGCCTCGATTTCACGCAGAAGGTAGTCTCTTCTATGCAGAATAAAAAAGCCTGTTCCGGACGTAACGCGGGGACCAGGACACCTTTGGCCACCGAGCCTACTAAACAGATTAATTCGCCCGATATCGCCGCGTTCGATAATCTTCGTGGGCATCGAGAGAGCCGACTAGATTGGACGATGGCCCCAATGCAAGTGGGATAGAGGGAAACAGGCTGCGCGGATCGCAGAACGAGAGAAAGAGGTGCTTCCAGCTCGGAGGTCTATTCGGTTAAGAAGCTATAATCTCGTCCCCGCCGTCCCCCGGACGGAATGCGCGTACGAATCGTTTTGCAGGACTCGCCGGAGATTCTCACGTGATAGACTGGTCCGACCTGGTGCGGCCAGGACCGGCCTGGACCGGATTTCTACTCTCATGGGCTGCGTAGGAGAGCCGAGGCTGCACCACGCAGCCGCGTTTCAACTGCTCCACGGAACGTCTCACTGTACTCGCTTTAATGAAGATAAATCCTATCAGCTGCAAGTGGCTGTAACGCGCGGCTATGGATCTGTATCTGCCGGGCACTGCCGACCGTCTCTCGGCTTCTCGTTTTCACGGTCGCCGGGCTACCTTGCACCACTGCATTTCCATTTTCAGGGGATAGCCTAAAATGGCCGAAAGCACGTTTCTTTTGATATCTTCGAATTTAGCCAGCAAACTGGCTGCCCTGAATAACCGTCGTCTTTCCTAGGAATTAATGAGAACCGGGATACAGAGGCACGATTACTTAACTAACTTTCCCTTCCTCGCGTGGCCCCGCTGTCCTAAATTCAATCACTAACCATCTCAACCACTCCTAATCCACAAAGCCTGTCCCAATCTTCTAAAATAAAGTACCCACGCTCGGTGACGTTGGAATACACCGATCCCGGGAGGGACCTGCGCGCAGCGCCGCGCAACACGTCCACGGTACAATAGCCACGGTGCAGAACCAGCGTGCCCAGGTATGCGCGGGCACAAAACGGGTTGAACTCGGAAGACGAATGGAATCCAGTTGCCCGGGCTTTATTCTCAATTACATCTGCCGGTGCAACAGTGGGCACCGCCGTTTGTCCCTCCCCTCGTATTAGCTGATCATCGATGTGTCCCGAAAAGGAGCTTATCTCCGTCGACGATTCGCACAACTCTATCTGAGCATCTTAATACCGGACTTTCCACGGGCGCGCATTCAATATTTCCATCGGCCGAAACGCCGTGTAAACAGCGAGTTGCAGGGTGCTCCACCGTCCGCACCCCCTGGCTCCCTTTCGGCCGTCCCTTTTTGGCTTCCCCGGCGGAGCGTGACCGCGGCTGGCTGCCTACAACGCCACTCGATGTATCAATGCCATCGATGCGACAATCCAAATATTTGCTAGTAAGATTAGCCACTCCGCGGTCCCCACCGTTTCCTGTTACTATTTCTTTTCCTCTCCTTCTTTTCCCCCGACCCTGGCTCGCCTACGGTGCCTAGCGCACGAACGTGCCCTCCGCATCTGTTCCCTGCGCCGCTCTCTCACGCGGCTTCCTCGTCACCTCCGCGTCCTTATTTGCGTGGCCGCCGCGCCCTTAGGTGAGCTTGTTGCGGGTGTTTCGGAGAGTTAATTTGCGATTGGCGCTGAAGGAGGAGGCGTTTAGGAGCTTGGGAGGGTGGACTCACTGATTTATCCATGGAGCTTCGCGGGGAGATATTGAACACCTAGTTTTCATCATTAGTTGCAATTATTTGTAATATATTAAGTGGTTCGGTTAATAATTTCTGTTTTTTAATATTTTCTCTTCCTTGTTTTCTTATACCTATATTTTGTTTCTTATCTTTTTGTTATTGTTCTTAATGTCTATTGGCGCTATAAAGAATTATTATTATTATTATTATTATTATAGAGCTTTTATTTTTCATCGGACCCGTCAATTCTCTTTTCCTTTCCTACTTCGATATTAAAATTCACGCAGCTCCAAAGCACAGCAGGATTATAAAGCCCCTCAACGACAATTGCATCCCCATCGCAGCACACAACCGTATCGTATTACTTAATAGACATTTTATTCCTTCCCCTATCGCGACATGCTCATCGCTGTTTATAGTATAAATATGCGTATTCATGCCCGCCGCGGAGGAAGAGTTCCGGTTGCGAGCCGGTTTCCCTGTCGAACTCTTTTCCCGATTAACGAGATAATGGCCGCGGTAATCTGAAAGGGCGATCTTATTGCGCGTTAAAGCCGAACAACGACCAGGTGGTTTCTCCTGCGTGCACCTTCAAAAGGATCCCTCGTCTCCTCCTTCTTCCTCCGCCTCGCCGACCGCTGATCCCCGACGCTTCCAGCGGCTCAAACGATTTAACGAACGTGGAAAAAAGCGAGCGGCTCGCAAGCCCGTGAAAACGCGGCCGGCATCGTAGTTTCCTTCACGGATCAAAAGGATTGCTACCGCGGGGAATCCCCTTGGAACGTTTATTCGCCAAACAGAAATCTTCTCTGGCTTGCCGCAAAGTCCTTTCGGACAATGTCGAAGGGCTTAAGCTTCGGCGGAACTGTCGCGTGAAGGATCACGACGTATACCTAATTGTTTATTACCAACAACACTCGGATACTGTAAATATGGAGGAGTAAACTCCGCCATGGAACCTTAAAATCTGCCGCGCGTAGAAAATTCGTACCTCCTTACATCTTTAGATCAGGATTTCCATCGTTCTCCGATTAGACGCCCGGAGAGATGCGAATACTGAAGATCTCGGTGACTTATTTTCCAGAAATATCTACAGTGCATCGACGCGTGAGGAAGTTCGGGGCGAAGGGGTGACGTTCCCTTTCAGTGGGCAAGATTAGTATTTAACAAGCTTTTTCGGAGTTACTTGCAAAATACTATATTAATATCGCAACCGCAGGAATATCGCGTTCTCCTGTTTAGAATTGAGTCCACCCCTAAGCCCAAGTGCTCGTTGCGTCGCGACACGGGTTAATCTGATTACGCCGAGATCGGTAGGTTCCTCCTAGCATCCTGACCCGATTGACCGTACGAAAAGCTGTTGTTGTTGCCGGGCTCGATCTTTGCTCGACTAATAACTCCAAGTTGCCCCGGTGAATACAGTCGCGCGGCGGGACTCTGGCCGACGAAGGGTCGAAACGAAAGCGGATATAGTATACACGCGTAATCGTTCCTTGGTCGACGTCAGCAGCTGTCACTGTTTGTTGGTTTGCGCTGGGGATTACTTGAAAATAGATCGCAGGGAGGCCACACCGAAACCCAACACCAAAACGTTATCCGTATTAATGATTACGCCTAGATGCGTCCTAGATATGCGCGGCAGCCTGGACCTGGGTTGCTGGACCCCCTAAAGCCGCATTCCCACGTGCCCAATATCCAAAGCATACTTGTCCCCATCCTGAATCTTTTAACACATGATAGAATCAAAATTTAAATCCTTCCTCCATTTCCCAACTTCGTTGAATCTCCATAACGATAAGAATATTCGAATCAGAAAAGGTAGAGCAGTTGGAGCTGGGATACGGTAATTCTCCAATGCAGGGCATCTGCTAATCTTCAAGGAAATAGAGTTCTGTATCGTGGAATCGATTCGTCGACCACCGATTCCCTCTTCACGGACGTCAGATCGAGTTTCCGAAGCAGTTGGCCGTATCTTTGTCTCGCGGACTTCTCCACCGTCAGCCTCGAAGGGTTAAGTGTGTACGTTGGCCGCAGCTCTTGTCCCTCGGTGCTCAGGAGGGCCAGCTTCCGTTTCCGGATTGGCACGTGAACCACGAGGACCTTGGAGAGGATATAGGTTGTCGCGGTACCACTTGGGCACGTGGTGTCCGTGCGTGAAAGAACGCTGGAGCTCCAATACGCTTCCATTATGGATCCGCCACTCGTTGCCCTCGCTAGAACACCAAGGTGGCCCTCTTCTGCCGCGATCTGCTCCTCGGAGGGATCCTGTGTCGTCGCGCATTGTTCCTTCGGCCGCGATCAACGGGGCTGAATAGACACTTCAGCGTAGTGGATAAGCAGACACAGAGCTGTGTATCTTCTACGGTCTTCTTTTCGCTGGCAACAGTAGCTGCTCGGTGGACCAGGTTTAATATCTTCGCTCGTTTCTTCCCACTTGGAATCTGAAATCCACGGTGACAAGCGTCAGTGGATGCCGAGGGTGTGTTTTCCCTGCGCACGTGTCGCCGAGGACCGACGGATCCTACGGTAACTGAAAAAATAGTGGCAGAACAAATTATGTAAATCCCCGCCGTTGCGTTCACGAGCAGCCGCGACAATGCGGATAGACAGTGTCGGCCGCCTTATCAAAATACTCGAAGAGGAAACGTGCCCGGAGCACGTACTTAACCACGTGTTGTCCCACCGTGAATCCTGCCTCACTGAAACTCGGCCGGATCGCTTGAAAAATCACGTCGCGTGGCTGCTGACTAATTTTCCTCGAGCCGGAGACAAATAACACTGCCTCTCTCCCTAGTAAATAAAATAAAAGGATCCACGCTAGGGTTACCAGATCGAAAAATGAGAAAGAAGGACAATCTAGCCTGAAATCTTTTGAAAAGGAGGACGATGTAAAAAAAAAACAAATTTTAGATGTCAACTTTTATGACGTAAAGAGACATTAAGTTCATGTAAGTTATAAAAGAATGTTATTTAGGTATTAGTATCGACAAGTTCTCTTTTTTGTTCAATACTTCTTATGAAACTGTTAATTACTTATGTTATGAGTTTCACAACTTTTATTAAATAAACACGGAGAATATGATATTATATTGATAAAACTAGTATCCAATAGTTTAGTAATTTTCTTTATCTTATGGGACTTTTTTTAATAAATGTTCCAATATAACTGTTTCAAAAATATCTGTTCCGTGAGAGCACTTTCTAAAGAAGTCCCTATGGGTAACACTTCATTCGATAAAAATTCCAAGGGATATTCTCTTAAACGAAACATAAGTTCCAACAGATTTTTTTTTAAAAATAAGATTTCCAAGACTTTGTCGATCCCTGCTTTATTCACACTGACAAACTCGACCTGCCGAATGCCACCAAGAAATTCACCAGGAATCCAATTAGTTTACAAGAGTGAACTAATGCACGACCTCTTCTTTATTGTTTATGTATCGACGTCGATTGTCGCGTATTAAACAGATCCAAGCACAGAATTAGCAATTAACCGCGCGGCCGGAGAGGAATAAAAGGAAGCCTCTGGAAATGAAACGATCTGGACGATGGTTAACGCTGGAACCCCCGGTGGACGAGAACCGACACCTGGCCGAATGGTGAACGCACACGAGACGCCGCGGGATACGACCGGGAGGCCGGCCACGTAATGAGCCAACGCGTCGCCATAAAATTTCTTCTTTCAACGCCGCGGAATTAGACGATCGATTAAAACCAGCCTCGGCAAGCCCCGGCCGCGCGTAATTAACAAGCCACTGCGACGATACCCCATCGGGATGTTCGCGCCACCATCTCACGCAGTACGCGTTAAATTTCGAGGCCCCCTTCGTCGCGCAACCGCAGCCTTCGAATTCACCGCCTCCGCGCCACGCTGCCAGCTTCCCCTCGCTCGCTGCATTCGCCCAGCCGAGAGATAAACAATCGAGTATCTCCTATTACCACTCTCTAATTAAATTTCCTACTTAAATGCATCAGCGTTGCGAGGGAGCCAATAGTCTCCCATTGTTTCTCCAGAAGCTACCTATTCATTTCAGAGCGGATAAGCAGAGATTGCTGCAAAGATCAAACTGTGAAAGATAGGAAAAAGTTTTCAGACAAAACTCACATCTTTAATTAGGAATATCACTCGGTAAAAAATTTAATTTACAGCTCGCGGGTTGCAGCAGAAAATCGGGAAGTATCCGGATTTGTCGGGGTTAATTTCATCCCCTTAGAGTGAATTTAAGCAGCAAGGAAAAAAATTTCTCCACATACCTATCCGCAATGTTTCACATATTTTTGAATTTCCGGGTTGGGGATTTTCCCGCGTGAGCAGGTATTTGCGATCAGTGATTTTATATGATTCCTTTCGGCGACTCCTACGTCCCTTAAAGTGACACACTCCGCGAGGCGGTTGGAGCAGTGACCGGCGTCCACGGTTGACCGGTCGCTGGACGGCAGCTCTCCTTCTAGGGGGTAATTATTAACGGGGATGAATTGTATCGCGCGGCGAGAGGTGGATCGCCATCGCGTGCGCCCGATCCGTGGGATCTTAATTAGAACGCATGACTAGCGGATCTCGATCGCGCCGGCTCCCGTGGCAATTTTTCTCGGTGACGGAACCAGCATCCGGTGGATTCCCGAGCGCGCGGTTCCTGCGCGGGCAGTTGCAATTAAGTTGCGCGCGGCCGCGGTTCCACCGCGAGAACGCAATTATGCCCGGCACCAGGGCGGACGATTAATGACCGAGCGAATTACCGACACTATTCGCCATCGGCCTCTATAAATACGGCGCGCGGCGGACCGGCTACCATCGCGCGTCCTCGCGATCCCTCGGTGCCTCTCCAACGAGGCGATTATAAATAATTTACTGATACCGAAGCTAAACCACGTATATTAACTTCTCGATGGGGAAGGGGCACGTAATATTTGACGACACGATATGTAAATTTCTGCTTACACTTGGCGGTTCCCATCGTTCGAGTTAATGTATATAATAGAATGTATTTTAGGACTCCAACGGAGAAGAACAAGTGGTACATCTCAACGATTACACTTCCATCGCACACCTATTCTGTACCTGGCAGGTCCAGAAAGTCCCTCGAGGACGCGCGTGTGCGTCAGCGACTCCGGAAAACACTTACGATCCTTAATCGCTATGGTGGACAAAGAGTGTTGAACCGCCGCGGCTCCTCTCGCCGCGAGGTGGAAGGGAAAACGCTGACAGAAAGAGAAACTGCTGGATACGCGTACACGGGCGGCGGGCAGACAGGAGAAAAGTGAGCAGGACGAAGGAAGCATAGGTGGAGCAGAAGCAGGAGAACGGAAAGGCCATTTCTGCGAGAGCCAATTACGATCCGACTTGGCGTGTAAAGGGCAATCCTATTTGCATAACGCGTCGCGCGAGTTACCGCCGCGAGAGCACGATATCTCCATTACGCCCTCTCTCCCCCTCGCCCTACGGGCTCCTTCTTCTTATTTACTCCTCCCCGCGGCTCTTGCTCCTTTACCTTATTCCACGACTGCCGTAGATCAAGTCCCGCTGCGCTTTTCGACTCGCCGGTTATTTATCGAAACCGGCGACTCGAGAGCGGTCCACGTAGCGGTTCGCCGGAACGGGGATGCTTCTGCAAAGACATTTCCCTTGTCCGCGGATAGAAGAACCTAATTAACTGCGCCGGATCGGATCCTCCACTCTTTTTAATCATCGGCACGCAGATGTCCGTTACGCGAAACTGCCAGCGTTTCATTAGGCACCGCAATCGGTAGATACAGTCGCTGTGCATTCGTTTCCCAAAGTTGCAACTCGGGACGTAACTCGTTCGGCGTCGTGTACGGACAGAAATTTCGGCTGCTAGCTGAATATCGCCGCGAAACAGGTGCTCGCTGTCCAAACAATTATGCAAATGAAACGGAGGAGATACCGAGTTGGCAGTGCTCGCAGGTGCGCCATGTGCGTTGGACATCGTTCGAGTCCCGCGCGTCAGGGTTGCTTCTGTGGCGCAAGGGAAATTCGACGATTAATTGCTAATGCGAAAGGAAAGCGTGAAAAGTGGAGACCGATGCGTGAAGCAAGGAACGAAGGAGCCCCGTACTCAGCTCACTGTCTCTTTTTAAGCCCCCGAATCCCCGCGTGGTTTCGGCGAATCCTCCAGGGCCCCGGGCCCGAAAGAGCCGCGCGAAGCGTTTCGTTTAAAACGGTTTTGTTTACAGGTGTAGGCAGTCGAAGCACTCCCACTCCGTTCATCATCCCGCGCCGTTTCTCAGGGCCCGTTCTTCGCGACGGGCGGTCATCAAAGACCCCCATTCCTTATGACGTCATTTATCCTCGACCCGGGCGAGTCCACACGAACCAGCGACGCTCGCCTGTAGATCCCTGCTAATTGCAAACAGATTTATTGGCACCGGGGATTCTCTTGGAATTTAATACGATTCCGCGTAGCCGGAGACAAATCGGAAGCCATTTCGGCGAACTTCCAGATTCTTCTCCATTTTCGATGCATCCAGAGTACCTATATACTAAAACACATCTGATATATCTTTGCCTTAAAGTTTAGAAGCCCACCTGCTTCAAAACACGACTATGATTTATTCTTCTATTTATTCCTACGCGCTTCTATTATACTTCCTCGTCACGAGAACCATCTTCCTTTTGGAGTCACGTGCGTATAATCGCGGATTTAAGGGAAAAGGCCCAGGTGGCAACGTTCCGGGGCGCCCTGTTCGCATAAAAGAATTGCAAATAAATTTACGAGCGTGCGGTATGAAAATTATGGGAAACAAAGAGAATATAGTGTTTGGATAAAATCATAATGTTTCTGTGGAACACGGAGGGGCCTTGTGGACAGGGGCCCAGCTGGCAACTACTCGTCGGCCGCCTGTTAAATCCGCCAGTGCGTAGTTTATATTTATGTGTACTTGGGAAGCTACGGTTTCCAAACACCACAATGCGCATCGCAATCAGATGCACACGCGCGGTGCATCGACACGAGTACCTGTGTGCCCCGAAATTGAATCGATGGGAGGAGGTGGAGCACGCGAGACGTGGAATGCTAGTGGGGGGTTTATTAAATGGAGCTGAAGGACCGCGGGCCAGCGCGAGAAAAGGAGAGGACGCGGCTCGAAAAGAGACAAAGGGGGAAAAGAAACGAGAGGACAGACGAGCATTAACGTCTTTGATGTGCCGCGGAGTCGAAGATGGGTCTTCTCATGCCCCGAAGGCTCACGGGTTGTCACTCAAGCTCTACGAGGATGAGCCATCGAACTGTGCTGTTTCGAAGATTCTGCTCCTCGGATCCTTCGCTCGTCCGCCAGTCGATACCCGGCTTCGCCGATCCCCCCCTCCGCGCGGTTCTTAACGAAATTTGTTATGTCAGACGGATACACGGCTATAATGTCTGCTCCATTTCGCTCTCCTCAGCTCTCCTCGACGAAATTCTGCGAGGTTCCACCGGAGGACCCATATCCAGGGTGCGTTGAAATGCATCGGGAAACAGGAGTATCAGAAATGGAGTTGCACAGTAATCAGCCTGGTCGTCGAACTGTCCATGCTGAATTTTCCTGAAACATGCTTGAGAAGAAAGCAATTAGAAAAAGCGAATTAACCCCGCCTGCCGTACGCACGCTGAAATCGAATCTCCTTGGAGTCTCAGCAGCCCGAAAACGGGCCGCATCCTGGAAGAGGCTGTTCCCATTCTAAGCGCGGCCGGGGCAGAGCTCGCGGCGGTCCCGAGCCGCGCAGAAGCAGGAAACGAGGGTTAGGCGTAGGGCTGTCAGGTAACGCGGTGATAATTGGGTCGTAATAAATTAATTCGCTGACAAAGCCCGCGGGACCAAAACAACGGGCAGTGCGACATAGCAGGGACGCGAAGCCTCAATAGAGTCTGCAGGCACAAAACTGCTCGGCCTGCCTCGCCACTGCTTGGAAGCTTCCACGCCGAGGAGAGGCCGAGCCGGGCAAGCTCGTGTGGGCGACAGAGTAGGTGAGGGAGCGGGAGAGAAGGAGACGGGATGGAAGGACCTTCGCAGGCCTCCATCTTCTTGAAGAGACACGGTGCACGGGGCTGAAGGCTGAAAGCTGAAAAGACGTCGGGCGCGGCACGGGCCCGCTTCGTCAGGGATATAAGGTTACTTGTGGGAAAGATGCCTGCGTCTTATTATGGCTTGTTTTGAGCTCTACCAACTCTTTGGTACTATAATTACACGGTTATTGATAAGTCGATCAAGTTACCGTCGTGCGAACCTCTACTCTGGCGCGCACAATGTCCCCTCCGAGCTGCTCCTCGCCTCATCCCTGGGACAATGAGCGGCAGGACGATGTCCTGGTTACCTCTTTCCTCCTCTTCTCTACTTTTTCTCAACTGGAACCTGGATGCGCATGCAGCTCACTTTTGGGGGCACAGTGGCTACTCGGTGAAGCGATTTCACGAGGAATCTCTCGATTCTATCGTGGAATTGGTAAGGGATTATTGATTATAATAGATACCAGGTTTATTAAAACTAGCATTCGTTCGCTGTGTTGCGAAGCTGAGGAACGCGGGGCTGGCTGAACGAGGATACGCGCAACGGTGCCATTTTCATTGGCGATTCGAACAGTACCCGTCGATCGCGATGAATCGATACCGTTATCAGCAAATTGAATTGTGTAATGGATCCCTGGGGGGATCGAGGCACGTCGAACGTGAAAAGAACATTATCGCGCGCATAGAAGTCGAGGTATCGTGTTTGTCCATCTATGCGAGCTAGCCCGAATGGCTACTCATCTTCCTCCTTCGATCCTCCACCGTGAACGACCGACCATAAAACGATCATAATAGCATTTTTGCACGGCCACCATCAAGTCGCTGGAACAAAAGGGGCGGAAAATAAAGCTGCGAGTGCTCGCTTCGTCGATACAATGTGTTACAGGCACTAAGGGTGGCCCGTGATGAGTAGGATAGATAAACAGATGAAGGTATTATTAATTCACCGATCCATATAGCCGGAGCGAGTTTCCAAACGATTTCTCGCGAGTTTCTGCGTAGGCTTGATGAAGATTAGAAGATTTGAAGGCAAAGATATTTAAAAACAGAAGAAGCTACATTCTATTAGACACAGGCTTAGAGAATGCAAAGGGGAATATTGTCAACTTTCTTTTATCGTCGACGCATAAAGGGTCTGTACATGGAAGTCGAAGGCATTCGTGGCACGCAGAACAGTTAAATGTTGGTTATCCCTAACTGGAACAACATGCACGCAAGAATCCGCGAGCTGAAGGATCTTCCCTCGAAATGATGGATGTTCGTGTCACGCAGACGACGTGTAGGAGCATACTTCGACTCCTATTCCAATCTGATCGACAACTATGCGATAACATTGGCTGTCCACAGCTGCTCTGCTGCCGAGTCTTTTAAATATGTTCCACGAAGCGCAAACAACTCTGAAAACTACCGCTGTTTTAGCTAGTCATTCGGTGATATTATGGCGAATGTAATTAACCCTTAAGGGTCTTTGTATTACTCCTCGTAGATGGCGAATAAAATCATTTTTTAAACATTCCAAGTGTACCAAGATGGAGGCAGAAAAAAACTGCAATAATTTTGAGGCTAATAAAGAATGCACGAGGACTGTTAATTGGAGGAGGAATAATGAACAGAGAGTCGAATGTAGGGACCCGAAGGGAGGGATCATTGTTTCCCAAGAGAGTGAACAGGTAGCAAGCCCTTACCTAGATCAGCCAGGTGCACCTTTGTTTCTCATTAATCAACGTCTGTCCGTGAAATTAATTGACCGGGATCAATGTTTTGGCAGTCGGCTTCGCTTACGAATCGCGTCGCTAACGTAGCAAACAAGCGTCCATCATCGATTACGGAGTAAAGGGGGAATCCTCGGAGGAGCTATTCTTCCTCTACAACCTTCCTAATAATTTCTATCTCGATCTCTTCTGGATTCTTACGCTTGCATAAAAGCAACAAAACATAACTAGGGCTTGATACCTATCTAGCAAACATTTTATAAGAAACTTTAAAGCTCGCAGAACTTACGATCGTAATCTATGCCACAGTACTGATAACAGAATCCCAATAAATTATAGTTTCCATAGGTAATCCTTCTCGCTTCCTCTTATTAAACTACCGGTGATTTAGAGATGCAACTTGCAGCGTTTCCTTTTACAGTACCTATCACAAAATGAAGAGGCGGAAAGATGAAGGCCAGGGGAGAAGCAAAGCGCAGAGCAAAGAGGCAAACGTTGAGGAAATTGTAAAGATGTAGGTGTCCACTGGCCTCCTTCCGGCAGCAGGCCCAAGACAAAACGGTTTCTAGAAGGAAGGATCATCAGTCACTGCGCGAGCGATTCTGCTGCCGATAAATTCATGAATTCATGCCCGGTACATGTCGACAAGGAGATCGGAACTCGGCGACGCCACCCGCTGTCCTCCCATCTACGAACACGATCTACGGTATCTCCGTAAGTAGCGAGATCTCCCGAGCGGAGCAGAATGTGTCGTAGCACTTGTCACTGCTTCGAACCTGTTCGATACCGCTCCCTAAACCGTACAGGCGTCTTGCCGCGTCTATAGATCGATCGAAAGCCGACCACTCGAAACGGTTACAATTGAGGTACCGGCGGGAAGAAGTGCGCGCTCTATCCGTCCACTCTTTTGTCTCAATAGAGCTCGACGCGTCGAAGAAGGTCCATTTAAAAGGTGTAGGATCCTTCCACAATGGTTGCAACGCGCATATGAACGCACGATGGCCGGACAAAGGCGAGGTGTATACCCTACTTTGGTCCTTGAAAGCGACAACACGTGAATCTCGAATAAAGGAGAGAAGTAGCGAACGATCGGCACCTTTGACACCTAGCCTCATAGAAGCTTCTTCGAGCGAAATGGCGCTTTCGGGACGACGTGCCTGTTCTCGCCTCTCCTGGCTTCCTACGCCGCAATTTTTTAGGGCTTTTGGGAAACCCTGCTTCAGGGCTGATGGAGTGAGGAGTTTTAGAAGGTCCCATTTTTGGGGAATATCTTTGCTGCGGGGGTATTTACTTCTATTAATATCGATTTCTCAGGGTTCTCACGTCTGGAAGCACCTGATACCAGGAATACATGGGGGCTGAGGATCATAGTGGTGTAAGTCCAAATTTTGATAATCTGAGATAATAACAATTTTCACGTCTTAAAGGCTCCATCTGTTTACTTTCATAGTGAATTAAGTTATAACTTCATTCTTAACTGAGAAATGAGAACATGTCTCTTTAGTACCTAACTGACAAAAGCAGAGCGTTTAGAAATATACTGGTGTAAGTCCGACTAACAAGGAGAAGTCTCGGATATGAGGACTTTGATTTAGAGGACCAAAAAATAAGATATACGTGTTTTTTGTATTGTTCCATTTTCATATTTAGGGGGTTAAACAATCCCTCAAAGTTATAAGATTTTTTAGGTATTCCCCTCCAATTGCTTTCAGTTTTTATACAATTTAGAGAATCGAAAAATAAGAAATACGTGTCTTTTTATTTTGCCCATTTGCACGTTTAGGGAGTAAAACCACCCTTCAATGTTCATAAGATGAGGTACAAAAATTCCTACTGTTTTGTATTTATTTTCAAGTATATACATATTTATTATAGTTGTATTTTAAACCTTTAGATGTCTTGCTACAACTGCAATATATGCGTAGAGTTTTTTTACAAAACTAAACGCGAAACATCATGCGAGTGACTTACACCACTATGAATCTTGGCCCTCCACATGTGCCTGGGAGTGCCTAAATCATCAGACAGTAAATCTACAAATACCTAATCCGAAAAAACCCACGTCCACTTAGAAGTTCCTTTACACACGATTACCCATTGCCACAAGTATCCCCACAAATTCGTCCAACATCTTCACCTAAATCCTCCCCCCTCGTTCTCGTCAACTGGCCAGATGATCCTCCTCGTTGAACCGGATTGCTAATTAAATTGTCAGGTGGATACTCCCACGGGCGAGAAAAGAGTCCTGGAACGATACGGCGGCGACGGTCGTGAGAGTGGGGCCATACGGATCTGTACCGTCTGACACCGCTGCCAACATAGCGGTGGGTGTCTTGTCAACATACCTTTCGTTCCGACTCCGCCGACGAAACGATCGCATGCCCGCCGAGGCGGGGGTGTCGCGTCGCATAATGCGCGCGAGAGGGCGTCCAAAGGTGTCCAGAGGGGGTTGGAAAAGATGAAAGACGCCGACAGAAGAATCCCACGACAGCTCTCGCCCCGTCGCACAATGGATGCTCGTGATTTCGGATCCCTCGCCGGAAACTGTCGGCCACCTGCTGCCTCCGCTTGTGACTTCATTTGTGGTCCCTTACCTCCCCCCGCTTCGCCCCATTTTTCCAATCTTCGGAATTTAATTTGGTACAGATTGAATACTTTCCACTGCTTTTAATTTAAACATACCAAATATAGCCAAACCTGTCAGAAATCTTCAATAAATTTTCCACGTTCTTCGCAATTATTCCACACAGAGTGGGTGGCCTAATAGGTACTTTGGAACGGTAGTGTATGAAAGGTCTCATTTAGGAAGGCTTCTTATTTATTTAGTCACAGATTCTTTAATATAGATTTCTTGAATGTATTCTGATGCTCGATCGACACGATTGTGGAAGAATAAGCGTTTACTTGTTTACTTTCCCACTAAGGATTGCATCGACGGATTGGATGAAGACATTCACGTTTCCTGGAGGCCTGCTGGCTTTCGCAGGTAACCGAGATTTCACGAATCACCGATTTCTCGGGGTTGGTTTCGTGTTGACTGGGCGGTGTAAGTGGTTTACCTATTCATCCCCGTTCACCACCCCCTTTTCCCGTAAATAGAGGATTCGGAGCGATCGCAGTTGCGGGGACAGTCGGCGCTACCAGTGTCCACGAAATCGCCAGGGTAAATATTTCCATTCTATTCCGGCTTCCCTGGACTATCCTAGAAATATCGGTGGGGAAGCGCACTGGATAAATTCAGATGGAGCAGTGAAAAATGTAACACGAATGGACCTCGTAAAAAGGATAAAAAAAATTGATAATTTTAAATTCATCATTTTCTGATGAAAATTTGGATTACTGTTTGTAAGTGGCCGTTATTAAGATATTACGATTTACTAAGCATCGCGTAAAAATCTCGTCAGACAAAAGGCGGTTGGAGCGTAAAGGGTTGCTTGTTGCTTCGTCCTGTTTCATTGCTAACGCGCGCGTCTTTTAATTCAAGTAGGCTCCGATACGCCGACGTATTTATCTGTTTTATCAACAGACGTGGCCACTAGAACCGACGTGCACGGTGAACCGACAATATTCCAAGACAGGAGACCATGGGTTTGTGGGATTCACTGGCAGAAGCACAATGGCCCCCAATGACTCGCCATAACTGTACTTAACCGAGCCACGACTTACCGCGTCAATTCGAGTGCCCGATACGACGAACCATTCGGGCTAAAGCCGCGTTCCCACTTTTCGAGTCGGTCACACGCGACACACGCGCCGATCCACCGTAATCCCTAAAATCGAGGTCGCACAGGGAAAGCAAACATTTCGTCTCGCGGAGAGCATTGAAAGCTCGGGGTGCGCAAATCAATTCGAAAAGCATTTCGAATAATCCCATTGCTCCGAAGAGTACTTTTCTTCAATTTTTTAATGAAACAGAGATGATAGGCAAGGTAGAAGCTGTCCGTAATCATCACTAGGAACGCAACAAGTGGCTGCGTTCGGCTTTTAAAAAGGCAAGCTTCCTCTCGCGTGGAATTAAATGGGAATCGGTTCGATCGGGACAACTCGTTACGATCGCGCAAGAAGGAAACATGGAACGCATACCAACAGGCCGATGTATCAAGCCGCGAGCATTGTGTCCGCCGAGCAGGTTTCATCTGACAGTTTTATTGGAGCGTGAGCGAGTGTCACGCGTGTAATGGAGGCATTGTAACGCCGGTCCGAAGGAATAATGCTTCTCAATGTCTACGTGACGCAACGTTCTCTCCGAGGATTCCTCTCGTTTCGTTCGGCTGTATACACGTTGGTGGGTTCGTTTTCACATCGGTCGCCGGGCTGATCGGCAAGTTCCACGTGCGAGCGGCCACGAAGAATGATGCGGGTGTCTGTCCCGTCTGATAATTCCATTAGCCTGATGTCGCTGACGCTGACAGAGCAGATTGATTCGATATCGGGACGATATCTCCGCCGGCCGAACCAGAAGAGTCACGCGCATCCGAATGGGAAGGTACAGCGCGGAGGAGCGCTGCCGCGATCCTCGATTCGACGATTCCGAGCTTGGAACGTCTCGCGTCTCGATATTAAAAATTCTAGTGGAAGCTTCATCACTGAGAACTGATCGTGCTTCCATGTTCCAATGTTCGAGAATTCAATTCTGCCTCCATTTCTCGAGCAAACTCGATATTCGACAAATACCGAATATTGTTGCTCAGCGAATGACGAACATTCGTGATGCGCGATCCCGCCTTAACGAACGGGAATGTATTAAAGCGACGGAAGATGTCGAGGGCCCATAAGTGGCATGGTTTTCCGAGTCAAGTTCGAGGCGTCCATCATCGAAGAAAACAACGAATTCCTGCTCTTTGTGACGGTGGTAGGAGCGAGGCCCAGGCCTCCTCTTTTTTCGTCCGTGAAGAATGTGCATGTGTCCGCGACTCGCCGTGAAAGGATAATCCGTCAGCGGCCCTCGCCTCCTGATCCAGCCAGCGAGCTAAACGCGAGCATATAGGAGGCAATGCTCTCCCTTTTCCTCCAGCACGTTCTTTTACGCCGCCTCCATTTTAATCCTCCGTGTGATTGCATGCCCGATACCAGCTGAAACGCTCACGTGGAAGGAAGAACGAGCGAACGAGCGGCGTGTATGCGAGCTTGACAGACCGTAAACCCTTTACCAGCTGCGGGGGGTTCTTCCACTCCTTCTCCCCATCTTCCAGCTCTCCTTTTCTTCTCTTTCTGCCTCCTCTTCCTCCATTTCGCCGCTCCCTCCCCGTCCTACATTAGCTCCCTTTTTAGCGTCCTCCACTTGTGGGCCCTTTCTTCCTTTCCTCATCCACGATTCCATCTACTTTCACCTTACGACTACTTAACTTCTTCGCGATCTTCGTACACAAACTTCTACTTACTCCTCATTTCCATTCTCCACCCTACACTCGTGCCTCTGCCATCTACAACCCTCGCTTCCCTTCTTCCCCGTCTTCTCGTCACGAATTTCCATCTCCGCCTCTTCCTCTTCAATTTCACTTCTTCCTCCCCCGGCTTCTATCATATCTTCGATACCCCCTTCCCAACATCTTCGTCCTCTCCAACACCCTTGCATCCCCTCCTACCGCGTTTCCACTTCGCTCTCGTATCCATCTTCCAGCCTTCTACCTTCCAGCCGCGAATTTCAGCCGGGAGAAAAGGAAGAGCATTGTCACGACAAGGCTGAACGCTGATGCGAGTCGAAAGCACGTGAAAGAGCCGCGCAAGAATGTACCAGCCAGCGGGCCCGCTCCGTCGCGGACGTTAAAGCGAAAAACAAATCGGCCTTATTTATAAACGCGTGGAAAAGGGAGCGCGGGCGATGGGAGCGCGCGTGTCAAGGAGGTAAAAGGCGATCATTAGCCGGTTGCGACGAGACTTCCTAATAGGCGACGGCCGAGGAGAAGACGTTGGGGCTCCCTCGGACCTGGCTCGATGATACGACCCGATTTACCCGGCGCGGCTCCTTTGAGGGCCCCGATGCCTCCTCGTCCGCTTCACGGAGCCGAATGTCGGCGTTGCGACAGATACACCTAACATCCCGACGACTTATTACTTACACCGTCCCTCGAAAAATTTATAATTCATCCTCCGGGGCCTGCTCCCATCCTCGCCGCGGCGCGTTCCGTTGACAGCGCTCCAGCGATCCGTGTTTTCGGTTTAACATCCAAAGGGGGTGAAGCAAACCCAGCTTTCCCGCGATTCTTGGCAATTCCGTGAGATCTTAGACGCCGTATTTTCAGAGCTTGAAAGTGCAGCTTCTCGAGAAGCTTTCAGGCTGGACCGATGACCTATGTTCATCGCGGTGAAAATTCTTGAGAGGTATCGCTTTCCAGATCGAGGGGATCCTCCGTTTCCTCCTTATCTTCCCGTGATCTGCGTTAGGCGGACAGGTACTCGAAAGATCCATCAGGAATCAGGCATAGGTTTCGATGACAAAAGTTAAACGCGCGTGTCGGGAAACCCTAGGACCGGTCGTTTTGACAGATCTTCCCTCTTAGGATCATTACGCGGCCGGCTGCTCATCTTCGTTTGTATCTCTCGCGAGGGACGAGAACGAGAAAGGAGCTGCGGATATTCGGAAATAACAGATGAACTGTTTACAGGGCGGCCTGTTCAACCTATCTGTTACAGAAATCCCTTCAGTCTACCTCCTCGACTTTGTCCTACAACTATCCAACGCTTAATGATTAATCGCTTAAGCCCCTCCAGCAAGGAACTTTAAATTTCTGCTTTAAAAAGACGATTAGCACCGAACTGTCTAATTCTAAAGGTATTCTATAAATCAGTCTGAGGGATGAAATACTCAAATCCTTCCGCACGAAATAATTTCCCAAGATAAAGACTCTCCAGAAGCAGCAGAGCTCCGCCGTCTTCATCCCCTGCGCCGCGACGTCACAAAGAGCCGTCCCCTTTCGCCGTCGACTCACGAAATCTCCATTAAATGCCCACGGGGCATTGCCCAAGCTCCGGGCCCCTCTGCTGCCCCCTCTAAGCGGCAACTCTTCTACGAGATCCAAACAGCGTGTTTTCGAGAGTACGGGGAAAAATATTTATGGGATTTGGACGGTACAATGAACCGCCTACGATCATTAGAACCGATTAAATCCTGGAAGAGATATTGTCCTACCGATATTTGCATTATCGGATTTCCTCCGAGGCTCGTCCACCCCAGGCCTACCTCCGTCGCCCTATCTCCCTCCTTTCCGTTCTAGCTGGCATCCCTCGGCCTCTTCTCCCGTCCTTGGGCTCTTAGCTCGCGTGGCTGCCCCCTGGAAGAAGGGTTGTCGGCCGGCTGGCCAAATATTTGTCGTAATTACCCCGCCGAGAAAGAGGTTTTCCTGTCCTCCGAATAATCGCATCCCGTGCTGCCCCGCGTGCTGGTGCACAAGCGGATTTTCCCCTTTCAGCCCCGTAGATGCCATTATTGAGGAGAAGAGGGGGCTTCTTTCTCGTCCGACCGGAAGCAGCTTGCTACTTGCCACTGTCAACGGGGCACGCCGATTTCCAAGATACGAAAATACCCCGGGGCTTCGTGCACTCGACCACTTGGAATAATAACGTTATGCACATATTGTGCTCGATTGTTGGGGGATGCACTTTGTTGCGATTCAATCTCCTGCCTTTTGGAGGAAGCCTCGTTTTATGTGCGAGCCGTGGGGGTTGTTTGGAGTTGGAGAAGATTGAGTGTGGTGGCGGTGGCAATGCGTGGGAGGTGTTGGATAAATAGGAGGGGATTTCCAAGGTACCTACTTTGGGTCTTGGAGTTAGGGATAGTATACTAGAGACAGAAGGAAGATACTGATCTAAATAATTCTGGAATATCTAAGTGGTGTTAATTAGGAAGAATATTTTTTGCCGAGCATATGATTATGTATACATTAAGGGATCTCCCTACCTTGACGGACGAAAAATGATGTGGACTTTTGGAATTTTTTAACACAAAACCATTGAATATATTTACCTCCAGCTTTGTGACTTCATTTGTCAATCTTTAGCGAATATGGAAAACAAATTGTATGCAAAAATGGTGGATATATGCAGAGTTAGAGTGCTTCATATGCGCATTGTTAGCATAGAATCAGCCGTTGTATTTGTCTGAAATAGAAAATTTAAAAATTTGTGTAATCTGTACGAGTGTGGCCATCGTATTAACTAAGAGAAATATTGTAAAGTAAAAAAATCGACGGCGATTTCTGCAAAAAATTCGCTGGTTTTTTAAGTCGCAAAAGTCGAATTTTGCCAAAGCGACATAGTTTTAGTAACAACGAGAATGCGACATCTACATTAAAATATTGCATTTTTTTTTCAAATCGACGAAACACGTCACTTAACAAACTAATCCTTCTAAGGTGAATGTCCCAATTTCTGCTCATGTGACGCGTGGAAAAACGGCTTTTAAAAATTGGCATTGACTCGTCTCAAGCCACGCGATAACGTTTAATATTGTCTCCTGTTCCTCCCCACATGATTAAAATATATTCCCCGACGCACACAAGTGTTACAGAACACCCGACGAGTAAACTTGGAAACGAGTGGCTTCCTGGATCCCCGTGATGTATTTCCAAGATAAAATTCGATGGGTGCGAAGTGTCACGCCTATCGCGCGATTCGATCCGCGATGATGGTCACATTAATGGCGAACAGAGCAATTATCTCCGGCGCATCTGGCGGCGATGCCGAACAAACGGGGCGCCGTTTGCCTCGCGCGCTCGTGCGACGCGGGAATCATTATCACCGACTTTGCTCGACTAATTACCCCGGTCCGCAGGCACGCGTGTCGTCGATTCTCCCGGGCGTTCGTCATTTTCGCACACCTGTCGCGAATTTCTGCCGCGCAAGAGGAACAGGGCGAGCGGAACCTCTGCTTGTTGCACCGACAGGCATCGATGTCACCGAAATGGGCTTGAAAATCGGCACAATACCGTATAAAGTATATCTAATACCTAACCTTTAGCTACGGTAGAGGGAGCAGGTGGATTACACAGAGGCAACCATCAAATGCAGAAGCTTTAACTTATTACAGACTAGCAAAATACCTCCGCGCGTCGCTTCGGGCCTAAGAGATTTAATATTGTTTTTATTTTGGCACCGATATAAAAATAAAATATTTTGTCCTTTTTAGCACACCTTTGAAGTCTTAACTGTTAACCAGTGACGTTCCACTTTGTGACATCAACGGATACGAGGAGTCTCACAGACCCCCTTTTAATAATTTGACATTGTCAAGCCTGAATTTATTTTTAACATATACCGAAGTTATTAAGAAGACGCTTTATTACATATTTGAAAAGATACTTTCGCACGTCTTGCCCAAAACCACTGGCAGTTGTCTTCGTGACACGACATATTCTACATCAAGGTCGAATGAAAAGAAGGAAAATATAGGAAAAATAATTCTGCAGGAGTCTTCCGTGTTAACTTATCAAACACCTAAGAACTCTGAAACAGAGCGCTCTCTATATAAAATTGCAATCTCTAAAACCCAGCTGCCTAAGAGCCCCACCTCGACCCGCATCCTAGCCACCCCTAACAGCTCATCCCCAAACACCTACAAACATACTTAATTCCGCTCACCCCTGATCCACTCCAACGCGCCCAGACCTAACCGGAGCCGCGCCCTCGCGTTGCTATTAAATGTAGCTTGGTGACCAACATTCCCGCAATCGTACAGAGAGGACAACGAAGACCTAGCCGAGCTCTGTGTCGGCTGTCTCCGTGGCCGAATGAGGTGACCCGATCGCGGGATCGGCGAGCGGCGTGGACGCGACAGTTAACGGTACGCGGAGAAGAGGAACGCTGGCTAACGTGGCGAGCCGAGGAGAGCCGGGATGACGACCCGGTGGAAATAGACGAGAGAAGGATGTAACCGCGTGGCACGTTTCTGGACAGAATAAAATCACAATAACCTGCGCGAGGGGTGGGCGGGGGGGAAGGGAGATATGTATAGAGTTATTCGTTGGCTGGCGAACACGCTCGGGATCGCCTCTTTGACGACACGCGCGATGCCGCGCGGTGATCCATCTTAACTGCCAACCCTTTGGCTCCGAGGCCCCTTGGATCGCCGTGGGATTGCAGCCAATGACTGCGATGCCACCGTCCGTTAGAGCTGTCCTCCTCGATCATCCTTCGATCACGCTGATCCCGGCCGACCAGAGTGCTCCCACTTGCACCATCCGCGCTCTCCACTTCGCGAGCCTCCATTTGGCAAACCTCGGTCAACGAAACTGTTCCATCTCCTCGGAGTGTAGAGCCACGATCAGTTGGATGATCCCTCTGAGAAGACGACCGTACATTCCGGTGATCGAGGCTTGTCAGCTTAAAGTTGCGAAGTGGAGAGAGCCTATAGACACTTGGATACCTAATAGATATCTCTGAGAAGATGAGGAATAGGTGACGGGGCCAATTCGACTTCGCGAAGCGGAAGGTGCCTGGGAATATTTAAACGATAGCTCCCTTCTTGATATCTGTGTTTACGCAGGGAAATCTGACGGACACGTGTTCCTTGCGCGCGCGCCCCAAGTGTCTTGTAAATCGATGACGGCGGAAGACAGTTATCTGGCTCGTTATGGTAATACGCTGCGCGATTATCGATCATCGTATCGTAATTAGCTGTCGAATCGCGCCGCCATGGCGAAGGTAGAGCGAATTACGGCGTTGTAGGGCGCGACAGAGGGTAGCATCCCGGCAGAGGGTAGATACCAGAACGGTAACAGTTAATAATTGGTATAACGAGCGCTTCACACCCGGGCCGGTTTATCCACTCGGCCAATCTAGTTCGTGTCGTTGTTAATAACAACGTGTATATCGGCGGTCTACGAACACGCCGATCTATACACCGCTGGCTAGAAATCCCCGTCCGAGGCTTCCCCCTTTGCTCACCCCTCGAGCAACGAGCCGCCCCTATCCACATTGAATCGTCATCTGTTCGCCTCCCGTAATGCCCCTTGATCGGTTTAATTGTCCTTCTCGGGCTTCGCCATGCAAATATCATTTTCCTATTTACCATTTATCTAAACAAAAATCCAGCGAATCGGAAATCATGCTCCGGGTTCCTTGACAAAATAGTAGACGAGATTTGTTAATATAATCGTGATAATTACTGTGAAATATTCGATTTTTCTTGCTTCAGTCATATTCTTTTGCTATCCTCTTGCTCGCGAATTTATTTAATCGCGAATAAAGAGAGAAACGATGGCACTTCTCATTTATTCCCACGAATATTAAGATTCAAAGGAACGGCCCTTATCCGCGCGAGATTTTGAGACTCTTCGCGCAGCGAGACACGCGATGCAAATCACCGTGAAAATTATTCCCGATCGGCAGTCATCGAGGGGTGCTCGAGTCGAAGAAAAGGAGTCGAAAGGGAGTCCCAGGGCGAACGTCATCGATACGTCCCCCGATCGATTCTTCCCGGGGTCATTGATATCCAATCATCCGTTCATGATCGGCTCATTGTCGGAAAACAGTTGACGCCGATTTTCTCACAGCCGTTACCGCAATCTCGAAAACTCACTCGATCGCGAACGTTTAATGGCTTGGATTCATAAATTTCTCATGAGACGCCCGCAGGAGCGTTCATTGTTAAAAGGAATAATACCAATTATTCTTGGGAATGTTAACAATTCTTAAAATTGGAGGAATATTAATCCCGCGTGCGGTGTGAGGTTTAAATAAATCAAAGTCACGGCCCATTTGTCAGAAACATGCGAGCCGCGATCACAAATCGTCTGAAACAAATGGGATTATCTTTGTTATCCTTGAACGGTCCCATGGCGGAGAAGATCTGTCCGTTCGACGTGTTAATTAAGTAATGGATACCGATGATGCCGCCAGCGACCGGCCATTATATGTCAGCGATCCAGAAAAATACCGTGTGACATCTTCACTGGGCCAATTAAACGCCGCAGTCATTATTGGTAGCTAAATTGAATTAAATCAAGCTAATAAACGTCTCTGGACACCGCTCCTTTGATCCACCGATCTTGCTTTTCCTCACGCCAATTTACGCTGCTAAGTAGGCACCCCTTTTTCCACCAAATTTCGTCGAAAGAAAAATGGGGCCGTCAATTCGTCCGGCGGACTTTCGATCTTTTTTTAAAGAAAAGTGCTGCTCCAACAAAGCTACAGTGCACTGTGTGACTCTAACAGTGGGAAGATTAAGAACTGGAATGCAACTGAACGGTAATATACCTTTCACTACTTAACATTTCACGTCGTTGATTATGATTACTCTGCGGAATGGGGAATATAAATGAATCGCCTTCTGACGGGTCCCATTGAGACATTCAGAACAGAGTCGTTCACGTGGCTCCACCGTCGCAGTTCGATTCGAATCGGGAGAAAACGCGAGAACGGAAACGGACATATTCGCCGCGACCCGTTCGAGCGGTCGTGGAATCGATTAGGCAAGGGATAAAGGTAGGAATAAAGGGACGATTAGGCAACGACCGACCTCGAGGACAGGGAGTCGGTTTTCGAGGGCATTCGGAATCGTTAGCGGAAGCCGTGTCCCGCGGTGCGCGATCAACAGGAATCCCAGCGCTCCGCAACAAGTGGCCCCCGAGGCCAAGGGTTCCTTTCACTTCCAGCAAATCGCTCGCCTCGAAATTCACCACCCCTCGATATTTCCCACCCTCGTTCAAAGCCATCTCAACCGAGCACACCTCGGCAACTACCCACTGGTATCTGGAAAATCCACACTCGAAACTTTCAATAAAACATCTTGCTAAATTAATATTTTATTAGATAGAGCGGGCATTAATCTAAATTCGAAGCAAATCGGTGAAGCTGAAGGCCATGCAACCTCATTTTTATTAAAATAATCTCTGATTTTAAAAATAATATTGTTATTAAAAATATTTAATATTATATTAAATATTAAATATTATTATACTGCTATAATATTGCTGTTAAATGTTAAATATTACATTTAATATTACAATTAATACATCATTTTTATTATAATAATCTCTGAAGATTCTGATTTTAATAAAACTTTTTCTCACTCCGAAGGGGTGAAATCAGCCCGTTGTAATAGGCGACTGATCATCGTAACGAAAATATGTTTTGAGCAGTAATTTCGTTAGTTACGTGTGACTCGATCCTGCGTAAGAGTGATCGATGAGAATCAGTAGCAAATTGTAATGTAATAGTGGCCGAGTGGCTGGCCTCTCGCCCGATAAATTTAGATGAGGGCGCTCGGGGGACGATTAATGACACAAGCAACGACTTTCTTGGCCTCGGAGCGACCCGACCCCGCCACGAAAATGTCAAATGCTACGAGATCTGACCCCGTCGATCCATTCACATAATGGGAACCAACCTCCATTCATGACTCTCAAGCTGGTCTCGAACATCCTTCGCGGCCTCTCTATTTAGCGGGGAGCATGCACCGAGATTAATTTACGGAACACTGTTTCGTCTCGACGTCTATGACGGTTGAAAACAATTCCAAGATTTTCTTATAGTAGGTGATTTATTCAATCTATTTTTGTTAGAAGCAAGTAGGTGTCGCGAAGGCTACAATATTGCGAGAATTTTAATTGATCAGTGAAAAAATGGATGCTTCTGATAAAAAGGTACATTCAGGTGATCGTTAACATCTCTGAATATTCTTGACGAAGTGTTTCCCTGCGAAACGATCTCGTTTGTCCGCTCGCCGAGAAACACGAATACAACAGGAGGCCCGGCCTGAGCGAGGGAAGTGCTTGAAAGGGAAGAGTTCACCAGGACGAATAGCAAAAGGCAACGGAACGATTAGTTCCGGTGGACGTTCGACTTTCCTGTCTTTATTCCAAAGGCGCATTCGTATGTAAATCCAGTTGAAACCGTGGCGTGCCTCTGCTGGCCAAGAAATGTCGCGCGATTGTGAGCCACGACGGAGATTGATGTCGAAATTGTCGTCGCTCGAGCATCTAATGTTGTGATTTTCAACGTCGAGGCGGTGGAAAACATGTGACGCTGCGCGACTCGGTTATACGAATTTTAAGGTGGAAGATGAAAAGCAAAATATCGGAATCATTGCTTCATATTGGTGATACAGGTGAGGACCTTGTAGTAAAACGGGTGCAGCTCTAGTTTTGACAGTTTTTCAGTTATCCCGTGTAATATAAGCAAAAAATCTGCATCGTTGAGTGCACGTTTGATGCAAATCCGATAACAAATCAACGATTTATCGCAAATTTGGAACCTGCATCATTACCCAGCTGCGAGTCAGAGGCAGCTCTAGCCTTGAAAAAATCGCCCAAAATCGAAATAAAGGCTTATCAACTCAATACACTACTACTTATTATGTGAAAATATATATATTTGGGGCTGTTAGACGAGAATGCCCCCTTAAGTCAAAGCACTAATTTTATAATCAGCGTTTTCTAATGTACTCGAAGTTGGTAAAGATGGGGCTGCATCCCTATTGCAGCAAGGTTCTCAATTTTAGACGGCAGTATCTTCACCCACACGAAGAATTACTGCGCCGGGAACCATCGCCGTAGACATCCTCCATTTTCCAGTCGCAGAATCCGCTTTTTGCGCGGATTCCTTCCTCGCCGGTCGTCCCCGTCGCGTTTTGCCATGGAAGAGCAAGAAGGAGCCGGGCAAATTAATATATCCGCTTTTTAATCCCAATGTAGAGGTTAATTCCAGCGAAGGGAGACGAGAAAGCGAGATAACGTGGGGGCCACGCGACAGGAAGACGGTCTTCTTCTCCGCCGAAAACCTCCCCGCCAGCCTCCCTTCCACATCTCCGCGGAGGCTTCTCGAGAAGCCATGATAATCACGTAATAGCGCGAGCGATTAATCAATTAAAAACGACAAAAGTCACGACCCCCCTCTCAATTCCGTACGCGTTGCCACCAACCGGCTGTTTGTTGTCTCTCGTTCCCTTTTACGGCAACAGGGGGAACCAGGATTTTCCACGGCGGCCGAGCCGGCTCTTTTATTCCCTCCTAAACGAAAGGACTAATCTCATTAACTCTGAATATCGTTCGAATCGAATCAATTCCATATCGGCCACTTCGCCAATCATCTTGGCAAATATTTACGACGGTGGTTGCTATCGGCTGATCTCGGGCACGGCTTCTCGGCGATCCCAGCCGCCTAATTCTCCACACCCTGGAACCTTGTCTCCGGATGTCAGACAGTGCCCTGGGACGAGTCGCGAGGCAGTCGGATAAATTGCCGCAGCGGGAGGGGAGGCTCTCTGTGATCCCGAGGACGTGATTTAAGGGAGACATTACTCGAACGAGTCAATTCCAGATTGTTACCCCGGCAGTTCGTTCTATATAGCACGTTTAGCTTCTAAATATTAATCTCGACGCGCCGGGGTTAGGAATCCGGAGGTGGGCAAGAAAATGACGAAAGCGCCCGCGTTTGTCGAGAGGGAGCAGGACGAAGGAGGGGTCCAGTGGATACTCTGCCTCGAGTCCTCGCTTACAGCCCCCCTTCCCCGGTAAAAAAAAAGAGATTCCCCGTGGACGTTGAAGCACGCGCGAGCAAAACATTATAATCTAAGGTCATAAGAGCAGCGACGCCGGGAGGGGGTGCAGGAGGATTTATTTTATGGCATGTAATCCCCCGTGTCGAGGTGCGAAAGGCCTGTAACTCTTTTGTTGGCACCACGGGGTGTCCACGCTTCTAAAGCAACCGCTAACTAATTCCTCCCGTGAATGCCGAGGCCCTCCACCTTTAAGCCCCGTTTCCAGCGCGCTACACCCCGACGACCAGGCTCCTCTTCGCCCCGCACCCGCGACAGTGTGCATGCATGCTCTCGCACAGCCAATTAAATAGGTAGTTCAGATCCGCGGGTTAAGCGGGACGCAACGCACCCGTGCCCGCTATGCATCGAAATATCTCATCCCGAATGCACGTGCCTGGTCGGATCCGAAACTTCTACTTTACCTGAACAGTGTATCATACAGCTCCTTGGATTAAGATCCGACCTAGTCCACCTCTTTGGGAGCATCGCTGCTTCGAAATCCAAAATTCAGTTTCACTTTCCTCCCCATTTAATAAACATAGAGATAATTGGCGCACCCATGGGGGGCAAGGGCCCTGGCACCCTCAAAGAAGGGGTTTGGTCAGAAGAAAAGAAAACTGGATTTTATTTTTTAAATAAATTTTTATAATCACGTCGCATTTAAAATTCAGGAGAAAAAATGGGGATTTTAAATACTCTCAAATTTTAAGCCGATAACGACCCCAAACATACTTCCTACGTAGCCAAGAGTTCGTTACTGTATAATTGTCCAAAAGTGATACAAACACCGTCGCAATCACCAGATATCAATGTTATAGAACACATGTGGCATGAACTGGAAAAAAAGTTAGATTACACTGCCTTTCTAATAAACAACAATTGAGGTCTGCACTGCAAGAAGAGTGGGCAACCGTTTCCAAGGAATTTTGCGAAAAATTGGTGCAATCGGTTCCACGACGACTACAAGCAGTCGAATATAATCGTGGATACCCCACAAAATATTGAATTGCACTTTCGTTTTTTTTTTCTATTAACGATAATAACATATTTTTCGACATGTACGATTTTCAGTACATTATTTCCAAATATGTATAATTTTCTTATTACGAATAAAGCTTTTTATTTGCAATCACTATATATATTGAATACAATTATGTTAGTGTGTTTATTCCTAAAAAACCTTCATCTTACATCTATGGTGACAATATTTTTCAAACGATAATCTGGCAAGCGTTACAGTGTACGATTTTGAGTGGCACTCACTGTATTTCCAAATATGGAAATAGGTCCCAAACACGGTCCCTAAAAAGGTTTCTTCTTTTTGCGATGTATGACAGAAGGATGACAGCCTCCGCGACATCCTCCGCGGGCGACGCGCAGCGCGCAGGGGCCCCGCGCGTAAAGCACGAGAGACGGCGGGAGGGACGTTAACGAATTCGACAAGAACGAAGGCCATACAAATTTCCTCGGCGCGTACGCGTCGCCGGCCGGGCCCTATTAAGTCCGGAGACGCATTTTACGGAGGCCCTGCGGGCTTTGTTTGGACGCAGAAATTGCTGGAGGGGCGCCCACTCGCGAGACGCAGGAAACGCAGAGTACGAAGAGGACGCACGCGACGTCACTGGTAGCGATAACGCATCGCCTCGAATAGCGCGATACGCGCGCGCATAAACGGAGTAGAGGATCGACCGGCCACGTATCCACGTCGCCGATGGCCAAGATAGCCACGCGCACACGCGCGTCTCGAGAATCAGACGGAGCAAAGTGGGCTTCTTTAATCCCCTCGAACACAATGTCCCCCGGCACGCACAGCGTCGCGCCAGCTCGCGTTTGCTTTCTCTTGTTTGGTCCTTTAGAAAACGTCAGTGATCATCAAGCTTCAGAAGAAGTATGCATATGTTCCTCCCTATTCCTAACGCAAGCCTATAGCTCGAAAAACGTCACGGAAATTCCAAAAAAAATTAATCTTGAGCGGAGCCGAGTTGAAGGGATAAAACTATTTTTTACTACAACTTCAATAAAATTCATTAGGCGATTATAAAAGTTAATTTAAAGAATGACATCCAGTTTTCTTTCCTTTTTACAAAGCCCCTTCTTTGGTGGGTGCCAGGTACCCATGGACCTCCCTCTGGGAACGCCACTGGTCGCGAAACCACATCAACATGTAGTATTTTACAATTTTGCCTTGTACCTGAAATTAAGGATACCTATCCATTTTTCCTTTTCCTCGAGAGAACTTTTGCTCGTGCCGTCAAAGAGCAACCGCGGGTGGTTGCGAGCGAAGGCAAGAGCGACGGCTGTGCCCTACATGGAGATCTTTTGCTCCTGAGGGACGCGAGGGGCCTGGCTCGGTGGCTTCGAGAGCGAAGAGGAACTCGCGGCTGCTCGTGCGAGCAAATCCCTGGACAGGCCTGGTCTAGAGGCTGTCGTAATAGAGCAGCAAGCGAATGGTCCAGCAGCGCGATCGCTTGCCGGGGTGGTCGAAAAAGCCAGGCGCGCAAGCAATTCCGTCGTTGCGCGGGTAATTTGGAGTCATTACGGGCCACGATCCGTGCAGACGCGAGGTCATCGAGGACCGAGAGGCGGGCACGCGCGGGGGCGAGTCCTATTGCTCACGATCAGCCGCGCAAAACTAATGCCCGAAAGTAATCCGTCCAGACGAAATCTAAAGTCACCCTCTGGCCACGCTGGTACCGTGACTAATCAATCACGACGCAGCCGGTCCTTCACCCCTCTCGAATAGAATTCTAGCCGAGCCGCCTTTCGCCTCCGCGTCGCTCGCCGACGATGCTCATTTTCTGCGACTCTTTAGAAACAAGAAGCAAGCTTCTAAAAAATACCGCGCCACGCTGATTCGCAGTGATTACGCGCTTATCAGCGCCGCGCCCACTGAGCTTAATTGGCTGCGGAGTCCTCAAACTTTCGCTCCACAAAATGTGTGCTCAAAGGGTAGCTCGAGTTACGCATCGGATCCACCGTTTTGGAGGAGGATTATGGAAGCCCCGCGTTGAAAGATGTGGCCGTTTGTAGAAAGGGAAGGCATTGGCAAACGAGAGCAAATAGAGCCGTGCGTGCTCCTATTTAGTTGAGCTTCCAGTCTAAAACGCATGACGAAACACGAATGACACGTGTTCCAGCCGCAGTGGAGCTACACTGCACCGTGAGTCACGTGTTACCAGGATAGGCGCATGTGTATACCTACACGCACCAAGGATCCAGGGAATAACGAAGGGAACCCCCGAAAGAGAAAATAGTTGGAGATGCATTAGAGCAGAAGAGGCGAGGGCTTTCCCATGGTGACTTTAATTTCTCCCCCTATTGTTCTCCACGGTATTGACCATTAGCTGCCTCCCTTCGCTAGCCACCAGCGATTCGAGCTTCTGGAAACCACGAATAAACGATGCCAAAATAACCTCGCGGTGAGAAAGGTGCTCTCTACGTCTCCGTCTCTATCGCACAATTAATGATTATGAACCGATGATGCAGACTTGCCAATTATTAACGCGGAACACATCGGTACTATCGAGTATCTAAAGCACTGCGATCAGGGTGGTTTAGTTAGCCAATCCACCAAAGGGGATGCAAGAAGCTGGGTTGAGATCTGGGACGCCACCAGCGCGAAAGGACTTGAATCCAGTGTTGGGTGGGTCGCGGAGGAACTTGAATCGATTGTTGGGCTCGCGATGGGATCGGGAAGCTGGCGGTTCGTGAATTTTCGCGAGTCGAAGCGTGGTCGGTTCCAATTGAATCGGTCAATTCTGGAGAGAAAAACGGTGGCATCCGGCGCGCGCTCCGGGGTCAAGTAGACGACCCCGTATCCTGGGTCTTGGTTAGACCCTTGCCTCATTGACGGCTGCGCCCACGGGTCAAACTCCTTGACTCGCGACCGCCACCAGCTGCCCCCTAGACAACTTCACAATTATTCTTGTCGTGCCTTACGCGTATGTCGTGCGTCCAGGCGTGTAGTGCGTGGCTCCATTCATGAATCCTACGATTCCGAGAAGCACGGCCCGGCGATGCCTCAATGAATGACATACCGTGACTTCGCGCTCGGGCGCAACCTCTGACGATTCACCGCGCAGGAATTGAAGGCTCATCGGCTACTTGGAACCAGCTGGCTCTAGTCACGAGAATATTCGCTACAACGGCTTACTCGGTACCTGAGATAAGCGGCGTGGTCGGAACTAACAACGGAACATCCCGAACTCGGAAATTCAAAAAATTCTGAAACTTTGTGAATATGTAGGGAATTTCCTCCTGATTATAACGCAATTTTTGTTTGCTGCCCAAATTCACTCTAAGGGGGTGTAATTCACCCCTGAAAATTCTCTACGCAAGATTTAAAAAACTTTGGCGTATTATTTCGCTCTTAATTTTGTAGTATATTTCTCATATGAATGCATGTTAAACTAAAAGATAAATAATTTAAAAACTGCCGAATCAAGTTTTCTAAAATGTAGAGCTTAGAATTTGCAGTCCCTCCAATTTTCAAAGATTTACGCTTATTTTTAATGTCACTGAAGCTCGTCCTCAAAGGGTCATCAATTAATTATTTCTGTGTAGGGAAGAAACAGGGACGAGTGTATCCCGGTCGTGACCAAGGGTGGAGAATTTACTCTTGCGGCTCGCATTAACGGTCGATTTGTTGCACAGCCACGTCCACCGAGGGGTTGAGATCGCGGGAACGTGTCTGCGCGCTCGATGCGTTAACCCGTTGCCCATTTGGACAGCTTCTGTGGCCCTTTAAAACAAACAGAACGTCGCCCGGGGACCTTTGTTCCCCGGGCACGAGTAGCGGAAAAATGAAAACGGAGAGAAAAAGACGGAGCTAGGAGGGGGGCACTGGCGAAGATTTATCGGATCTAAACCCGGACCCGATGCTCGATTTTATAAGTGGCGCGGCATTATACCATACGCGAGTGGCGCAGCTGTGGAACAAAAACTGCCCCTATTATTTTTCTGGGTCTTGCGCGACCTTGTTAAAGGAAGGGGATGGCTGAGAGCACTGTGGATATTGTTGTTGTATTAACAATTACGCACCGTCCGACGGGAGCCATTGTTCGGCGTACGAAATGAACAAGAAAGGATCACCACCATTCTCCGATAATGGCGTTTTACGTGCTCCACTTTCGTTGGCGCTTGGATTATAGAACCGCTTTCCGCTAGCAACTGTGCGCGTGTTTCGCTGGTTAATCATCCTGTCGGTCTGATTAAATTAGGCGAACATCGATGCACGCGTTAGTCATCGATCGGGAGAATCAGTTTGTATATAGAGTATCTATACGTTGCGCCGAGTATTAACCCTGTAGTGCATGCGCCTGCCTTAAGGCGGACACCTGATTAATCCAGGAGTTGGGCGCCTATAATTTTTTTTTCAGAATTCTCAGTTGCCAGTCTTAACAGTATTGCCACACCGCACATATTAGCCTAAGAGACATGTCAATCTGACGTTTCGATTTGACAGAAATCTAGTTTGAAGTGCATTTTTGAGCTAAGCATGCCGCGAAAATTATTTGTGAAACCCCGGGGAGCCCAGACGTCCTTCAAATTGAAAACAGACATCGCATTCGGTCTTTCCATCCTCGAATTAGACTAGTCTAATTTTTTCAACTGAATTAAAAATCTATGCACTAGAGGGTTAACGAGTGTCCAAAACGGCAGAAACTCTGAGGGTGGATATGGAAACGTTTAGAATCCTTTGCAACCAGATTCCCCCGTCGAGGCGCAGACGTGCGCGCCGCGGAATCTCGCGCGACCCCCCAAGCAGAGCCGGCCGATGGGCGAAGGTGAGATGGGGAGCCGCGGGGGGAGGAAAAAATGGTCGGTGACGGAGTGTGCAGTGGGTGGCACGCGCCCAGTGCCGTAACTTTAATATATAAAACGCTTAACAGGCTCGGTGTAACACGAGACACACCGGAAGGGACGTCAGCCGAGTGTCACTCAGTCATTCAGTCAGCTACGCTCGCTTCGTGCTCTCCCTCTCGTTCTCTCAAACCCCCTCGCGCGCGGTAAGTGTTCGCGCGCGCGCACGCGCACCCGCGCTCGCACTCCTATTCCGTCGGATGAGATCGAGTTCCGAGCGATAAGAGACGAGGGGAGGAGCAGACACGAGCCTTATCTATGCGCGTGTTAATTCACTCTGCCCGCCGCCCCTCGATACTTCCTTCCATCCGCGAGGCCACCCCCTTTCGCCGAGACCACCACCGAGTGTCCTCGGTATCCTTGCCAACGACTCTTTCGCGGGAAACAGACGAAGAATGGGATAGAAGCGTTGGTGGCAATGGTGAAAGGATGAACGAAATAGATTGAAACGAAGTCGCGTGCGCGATAAGCAAGGCGAGAGCAATCCGATCGATATACTCAAGGGAAGAAATCGTGGTTGCGTCGATGACGGTGGGAGTGGACGGAGGGGGGTGGTTAAATGTTACGAGAGACTCGAGTGCCGCTGCACCGTCAGTTTAAATGGTCGTTTGTCAGAAGCGCCGGGAGACAGAAAGGGAGAAAGTGTCGATACAAAGACACCAGCCTTGATTGCACTTTAATTCACCTTCTCTCGTTCCTCCTTCGCCCTCTCCCCGCGCTGCTCTATTCCACGCTCGAGCACGAACGGGTCAGACGTTTAAGCAGGAAGTGCAACCCCCCCTCCGAGGCGAGGAGGGGTCTCCGCTTTCATTGCTGCGAGAAAACTCTTTATCGTCTCGTTTGCTGCACTTAAATGTGCCCTGCGACGCTACAGATTCGGCGTTTTCAATAGGGGAGGAAGCGTGCTTGCCCGTGGAGGGAGGCTGGAGCCGTCGACGTTGCTACCCTTTCTCCTCTATCTTGCGTTCCAGTGTTTTACGGAGTTGTCGATTAGCACGTCAGCCGTCGCAGTGATCTAACGTGGCGTTCGGACACCGAAAAGCATAATGAAACGGGAGAGAACGGAAGCCTGTCGTTGCAGGAACAACCCTCTGTTGATCTATTGCGCGAAGCAATTAACCTCTCGCGTTTGTCGGCTCCTTATAAGGCTTCCCTTCCCTTCGTCATTTGGAACACCTCCGAATTCCAATTTGAAGGGCAGAGCAAGGCGGAGGAGGGGACTTTATAGAGTGGAGTTTCATTCAGCTGCCTTAGCCTTTTAGCTTAAGTCCTGATGGTTTTCGCGTGATTTTTGCACGGAAAAATCAGGATTTCAAATTTAACTAGCCGCCATTTTGTTTTAAATTAATATTTCGAAAATTCCCTCCGTAAGGGGGTAAACCCGTTTGAACCCTCGGAAAATGTGTACATTTTGTGGATTTTTTTACAAGTCAACGGCTTGATGAAAATTTTTTGTTTTTTTTTACTATCTTTACATAGTATTATGAACTACTTAAAAAAAAAGTTTCAGTTAAAAAACTATTGTTTTTCGGAAGTTATGCATACATATCCGAAAGTCTCTCGATTTTAGACGGATTTTAGAAGTTTATAGGTATGTTTGTGTTTGTCTGTCGCCTAAAAACTCTCGAACGGTAAACTCTTAGATCACGAAATGTGCCTCAGCTCATGCCTGGCTAATCCAGATGAATATGACTATTTTCACAAAAGCAAAACTGAAAAAGGGAAGAATTATACATTCAGAATCTAAATCCCGGGCGAAGCCAAGTAAAGCCAGTTAAAGATAGACAAATTCTGCGAGACTTTAAATTTGAAATTCCTCAAGCTTCGAGAAAAGAACCAGAAGAAAACGATTGCTGCCGCAATTTTCCACTAGGTGTACCCTAATTCCATCGCGTCGGTGTTGCTTGCTATTTGGCGGCGCGCGCTGCTAGAAGAAGCTTTCTACGGGAATTCTGAAGAAACAATTACCGTCCTAAACGAAGCTAATTGAAGCCATTCAAGATCATGGCGAGCGTGTCGGTGTCGGCCGAGGCGATGCAGAAGAAGAGGACGGGAGGACAACAGCGTAAACCCCGTTTCGCCGAGTTTACCCGGCGTGTAAACGAGCGACTGCTCGTTTCCACCTAATAAAACCGAATGAAGCGCCTACCGCTGTCTTCCTCTTGCCCAAGCGTTACGCTGCCCTCTCCGTCGCCGGGTCTTCGCGACACGACGCGTTTCCGGTCGCCGCGGCTCCGTTCATCCCTTCCTCCTTCGAAACCCCTTCTCCTTCGTCTCAATCCCTGTCCTCGCCATCCGACGCCTATCGCTCTCGCCGCGCGTTCTTTTCCATCAGTTTTAACATAAATCTGGCGCGATGCAATCCTCCGAACTCCGAGGCACTTCGAGTTCCTTGACCCTTCAATAGCAGCAAGTGCCGCGGACTCCTGTTCCCTAGCGCAGATACTGTTACGCGCAGATAACGCGGTACGTTATAATGAGTTTGATTTATTATGACACAGAGCTGCTAAAACGCAAGCTGCTAATTAGGCGCGTTCGTTACTTCGTCTTCCTTTAAAGTATCTACCCAGGCAACTAACTACCAATAGCTACCAATCTTGTTCGCCTCGAGACACCGGGATGATTCCTTCATTCCCCTGCAATCAGATTTCTCACTTCCTGATGCCAGCGATAAAGAACACTGCCGCCAGCATGCCCCGTCGATGGACCATCCGCCTTCACCCCTCTTTACTGGCGTTCGCCCCCGACCACGCGCTTTCCTCTCCACCCTCGTTTTCGTCCCCCACTGACGCTCGAAGACATGCGAGCCGCCGCTCATTCATTCGGCCATTCGACGGCCGTTTCATTCATTCATTCGTTTAACACTTTTGTGCTACACGAAGATACGGGCCTCCTGTCGCCGTCGGTACGCGCCTGGGAACCTCTTAACTGTTTTGTATAACGTGATTAGTTTCAATCCCAGCCTCTCCTCTTCCTGCCCATCCGGATCTCCACCATGCTTCATTTAGATCCTTATCGTCGAGAGACTAAGATTCGTAAATCGTCCCAATGATTCTAGCCCCCTCTGACCGTTCCACTCTCGGTGGGCAAAGTTCACATGGGTCTATGCGGTAGAACCAAGACACTCGCGGAAAGTAGATCAATCGGAGTTGATCTATGGAGTGAACACTATCGGCGCAGAGCGTAGAGCATGCATCCGCGAGTGCGCGCCTGAAATGGTAATTTCCTAGGGTCCTAGGATCGAGGAGGCAGGATCGCGGGAGCCAGCGCTGTAAAAGTGGGCGTCTTCGCGAGCAAAGGCGACGCGACCGAAAGCCCGCAAACTGGTTCGCTCCAGACAAGCAATCGCGAGCACGTAATTGCTATCAACTATGCGGAGGTGGCGAGGAATGGCACTGTTGGCGGCACCAGCCAAGGCGTCTCCTCTTAACCCTTCTTCCTCGCTTAAATAAATTAGCCGAGCCGTCTTGCGACAGCACGCACGTACACGTCCTCTGCTCCATAGGTGTGCCGCACGCTCGGCCTTACGTCATACGCGCTCGTGAACGCGTGCTCCCGAGCTGCTGCGCTTATACTTGATACTATCCTTGAATCTTGCACGAAATTGGCCGCAATCAAAGTGCCACGTCAACATATCCTACGCGCCTCTAAGTAGTTATCGAGCGTCGTGCCGTCCCTGCGTCACGAAAACCGAGCGCAACTTCCGGCGGGTCTCTGCTACGCGCCAGGAGGATCGATGAGTAACGCTCCGCGCAACCTCTGTTCTCGATTTACGGGCAAGCGGAGAGAGCGCGCGTGCAACTGGACTGCACGCCGCGACTGGCACTTGCCTCGCGCTAACACCGCAAGATTTCTTTGTAACCATGGCGTCTAACTGGTCCAATACCGCGGGAGACAGCGGTTACAGCTGCTGGGTGTGAGTGGGCACTGATGCTGATCGCAAGGATTCTGCACGGCTTCTTATTTTCAAAGTGGTCAGTGATCGATTGCCTCGTGAATAGCAGAGCTTCGTAGTTCGGGTGGATATCGAGTGGGAATTAATTACAGGATTAATTTTAATACCGGAGCAGCCTAGTTTCGTGCAAAAGGAGATCGACACTGTATCTTCGATAATCACCGCACTATCCCCCGCACAGTTTCACTACCCGTCGGTTGCTTCTTTTGATAAGGATCTCTCGGTAACTCATCCCCGTAGAGGAGCCGAGAGGAAACCAGGCGCGAAGGCCTGGAAACGTTGCTGTCGGGGGGATGAAGATCGTGGCGGTTCGCAGGAAGCGTCGAGGCTCGCCCCGAGCTAACCGCAAATCAACCATCATCGCGCTGCAGACGCATCCCCATAGGCTGAAGATCCGCCCGGCAGCCCTCCTCGACCCCTCGCTACCCCCATTGGGACAGCCACCGCAGCGGGGATGAGAGAACCCTCTGCGAAAACCAGTCCGTTCCTTTCTACCCCGTACACGTCCCTGTCTGAGCGCAGGGGGAGGTGGGGCGCAACGATCCCCGCAGAAGGGGGTTGCGTGTGTGCGCCTATAGATGAAAATAATGTAACACGCTGCCATTGAAATCCATTGACACCGCCACCCTAACCGAGGAGCACATGCTCCTCGCGCGACCGTTCTCTCTGTTTGCGAAAATTTCGGCCAAGAGGAGGCCGCTGTTTTCTGTGTCGGCTGACTTCTGCGCGATCGCAAAATGGCGCTGTCAAAATAACCGTGGGCAGAATCGAGGCCGCTGCGCTTGGCTGGGGCTCTTGGGTATCGACACTCTGAGAGGCGCGGCGTTCGGAAGAATTCCTCTTTCACTGGATCTCGGAAAAGTGTAACGAAGAGGCGAAGTAAGCGCAACGTTTTGGAAATCTGGGGCGACAAATTTTCAGCGCAGAAAACTGGGGAAGCTTCAAACACAGCGGCTCGAGACAACTTTAAAAGCAATTCACTTCTATTGCATAGGTATAGCGAATTAACAATAACTCGTAATATGCGAGTTGCAACGTTAAATTAATTTTGAAATCTCTTGGAGTCTCGACTCTGCTAACTTAAAATATTTAATGATATTTCGCGAAAAGGACGGAAATCATTTGTGGGACTCCAAATCTCCAAATCTGCTTCTGTTCGCAGATGATGCGGCAGAATCATGCGAGGGATACGAATAGCTCCGCTTGAAAACATGTCGGTGCCACTGGAAGTGTGAAAATTGACGCTGGCAGGGACTTGTGAAGCCACCTACTTGATTTTTATGCAAAGCTCGAGGAATGTACCTAATGAATATGCTCTTCTTTGGATGTTGATGTGTAATTGAGCATCCTAGTGGCGGGTTGGGATTGGCCGCAAGTGATAGCGTTGTTATCTACGCGGATTTTAGATGTTTAGGATGTATGATGACTGGTAAGAGTGGTTCAATCTTAAAATGTGTCTCGTTGCCTTACGCATCACGCGACAATCATATGGCATTAGTAAAACGGCAGCGCAAGGGCTCTGAAAGACATCGCGGTAACCCTAGCACAGCTCGAGTCTGCGAATAACGCTGACGACATCGACAATAATGTAATAGCGCAAAGTAATTCAGCGAGTTACCGACTACTTACTAAAATGCCAGGAACACTTACGATCTTTACGCGTTTCGCAGACCCCGCTCCCTGTTTCATCGGTATCGGATCGGTGCTCAGGCATGGCAAGGGTTAAATCGATTTCTAAGAAGGTTTATAAGAACGAAAATCATTCTGCGATCGAAATTCAACATCCGCTAGCGTTCCACTGGCCCCTCTTCCTTTTGAGGCAAATTAGGAACGAAGTAAGCGAAGAACGAAGAAGATACAGAGTATTTTACACCGATAGAAAGTGTTAAACAGGAAGATATAGATCATACACCAAGGGCTAGTCCCGTTTAAATAAATAATAATAATAAGAGAGGTTCTTATTGAAAATTTTACTGCAGCTCTATCAAAATCCCATCGACCCGACCCCCCGCTAACTCACTCGATCCTACTCCCGACGTGTTCCCCTATTTGCACAGAGGTTAATGAAATCAGCAGCGCGAATGCGAAGTTAGGTGGCTGCGAGAAGTGTGGTTGGAGTGCGAAGGGTTAAAGAACGATTCGGCGCGCCTAGAATAGAGAAGAATACCTATCGCGCATAGACGAAGAAGCCAACACTCGCATAGACCACTCGCCACTTGGAGCAATTGACCAGGCAAGTGTTTATCGTCCCCTTCGGCTACGTGATGCTATGCACAATATTCGTTTAGTTGCTTCATATACATCCCTGTCAGCTGTTATCGGTCCACCGATAACGCGCACCGGCAGCAGGCCTCGTACGTTCCCGTAATTACGAGCGGGATTCGCGATCCGTGACCGTCACGTACACCATCGGCAAATCGAGCACCTGAATCGAGAATGATACGTCCGATACGAAATCGTCGGTCCGCGTTGAATTAAACGCCGCCTCGGCCTGCTCCGCTCCGGAGACTTTCAACGTTGCGCGCCTGTACATACGTCATTCGACGATTTAATTTGAATACAGCGAAATCATCAGCCGGTAATTAGAAGATAACAACTTTGTTGCTTACAGCTTCAAGTTTTATAGCGCATACGATGTACCACGCTTCTGCGTGCGAAATTAACAGTACCATGTCGGGGTGACTTTGTATTTTCTTAATCAAAAGTGATGCAAGTGTACGGAGGCATGAAAAGTTGAGTTTATCGGATGAGAGATGCAAAAGGAGACTTAAAAGTAGAAGTGGAAATTGAGAAAGGGGACGCGTTCGATTAATTTCACTCGGAATTTTCTTTTTGAAACTGTCAATATTTTAATATACCTACCGCGGATTAGGAATGATTATATATCTACGGTGGGGTATGTATGTGTGCCATTACGGTATTCATAAAATAAAGAATCATTAATGACACTTGAAGGGTAAGGGGAAAAACGGGGAATGTAGCGAATCAGCTAGCTACATCGAGAAAATTAATTTGTAATGCTTCAGTCCACCAGTTTACTTCTTTAGAAGGTTCATTGAATTTAATATTCTTGTTTTACCTTGAAGCTTATGCTTAGGCAAAGAGTGGGGCCATTCCGTATGTATTTTGTTCCAGTGCAGAGTGAGCGTTTTCTGTTTGTAATCAATATTTTGCAGCTGTACTTGAGCTTTATAACCCTTTGTGATTCAACACTTCTGTAGTTCCAGTTGCAAATCACGAAAAATTGACATTCCTCGTTTTCTCCCCTTACCCTTCAATTGTACTCTAAAGGATGATCGATACCAACGTGGCATAGGTATGTTCCCAGCAAGCAAGTCAAAACAATCCATTCTCGTTGAATAAAAGAGTGCACTCACGATTTGAAGAAGACGACAAAGTCCTCAGCGACGATCCACCAAGTGCGTTTCCAACTCTCCATTTCTTCACACGGCTGATCACAAGCGTAGACAAGTTTTCCAAACAGCAACAGGCTAAAGTGGACAATTAACGCGTGGAATTATTAGTCTGACACTGTACGAAACTTGAAGGATCAAGCGATCTTTGCGAACCCTACTCCCATGAGAATATTCGAATGGAATCGTTTAGCAAAGAACGAACTCGTTGGTATTTCGTTTCATGGACAAGGACTGGCTAAACGGAGGCTCTATAAACAGGCTACTTTCGCGTGCAGGCGATTCAGGAGCGTGCTGTTGCTCGGTACGAGCCGACCGCTCGATATTGGTATGATACATTGAGACAATGAGGCGTAAATAAGATAATGGCGTACGCTCGCGTATGTCCAACCTGATGGGGGAGGTTTAAGCGTTTGAAGGGCCGAGGAACGAACGGGCGAAAGAGAGAGGCGGCCGATTAGGATCGGTAGATGAGATTGTGACCCCCGCGGCCTCTCCACTCGCAGACGTGTTTCGCATTCTTATACCTTCGAGCGTACACCACTGGGGGGACGCATTCTTCTATCCAAAACACATCACTCTGCTCTTAGAATGTCGCGGAATAATCGTGTTAACGTGGAACCACGCGTCATTCGGTGATTATCAAATGCTCGCGCGAGCTTCGGTACGCATGCCGCAGCTCCCGATTACGAGTCGAATCGCTCGTCGCTTGCCGAAAAAGCGCATCAAGACCGTCGCGCATTTTGGCGAAGCGCGGCGATGCGTAGAGAAAAATTTATATATTCTTTTGATTCGCCAAAATGCGGGACGGCCTTAATTAATATGCGTTAATAATACTTTAGCAAGGAACTTGTCGAACGCCAAATATTCGGTATTCGCCAAATACCGAATGTGTGCTTCCGCCTTTATATATTAAATCAAATGTGAAACAGTAGGGTGCACGAAGATTTCACGTCTCCAAGTTCTCACGACTCAAACCGAGGCTTTCACTAACAATAAGTAGATATCGCGCGCGATCTTGTAGATGCCATAAATCAGATTTTCGATTAATTAAAAATTTACGGGACAGCTTTAAAGACGTTACGTTAAAGGATTTCGTGGTAGGACGCACGGCGGAGAAGAGAGATATGAAAACGAACCTGGAATCGTAGCAATGTTTCCTCATCCTTGGAAGCGAAGAGAGAGAGAAGAATGACCCGGGACGCATCTCCCTCGGTTTTATTCGACGGACGGTTCCCAAGGCGGTGGGATGGACTCGGTGAAACCAAAGGGCGAGGAGGATCCTCGGCGAAGGCCGCTGGAATATGGTTTATGGTTATATTGGAGCAGTAAAGCAATTCGTTATTTTTCCGAAACCTCGGCCTCGCCCTGCTCTCAGCCATTATCCGGTGACTTCGACCCGACGAGACTTTTATCCTGTGTTTTGACAGCCGGCGGGTTCTGCCTGTTACTTTTACGATCGACGCGCACGAAACTCGGACGAAAAGTACTGTGCCGTCGCACTCTCGCGTTAACGACGAAACAAGAGATGGATGCAGAGGAAGGGCACTCGATAGAATGCGATACGCGAACTCAGTTTCGATCGTAAACAAGCGGAGACGAATATACCGAATCGACGACCGAAGTGAACAAAGTGAACTGACCTGAACCACGCGTTCAGAGTTTATACACCGCAGTGATACCTGTCGGGCTTTGTGAATTTTATTGAAGTTAATGTATTGTAAAATATTTTGGACTACTTAGGTATTAAAGAATCGTCGATAGATTTAAGTTGCAAAATAATTGCACCTACGCGTTATTAGTAGGTGGAAGTGGGGTGGAGGATGATGATGAAGGAGAAACGATTACACAAGAGATTTCTAAAAAAAAGTTTTGCACATTTATTCTCACGATCGTACACATGTTGCTGCATGCATACTCCCGCTTTTCTCCCCTATCATACATATATACATCATATACGATATCTACCTTCGACGAGTAACAGTTTCTATGTACAATATTTTGATAAAAGTCGACGAGCCTCGATCGAGCAAACATCATTCTCCGGGGGCCCCCGCGAGTAAAATTAAACTTCATCCGCGCGACGTTCGTCAGCGTTAAAAGCTGGACTCGGATACAGAGTTTCAGCGAGCGCGGTGCTCTCGGATCGCCAACAACGAGATCATCTAAAATCGCCTATTTACACGAATCATTTAAATTACTCTCCTACGCAATCACGCATACAGATCGCGACCGAGAGTGTCCGCGTTGATCCTCGCGAGTCAGCAATCGCGTTTTGGTATCGGGGGTTGCGCCGAGCGGGCGAGCCGCTCGACTTAAAGCTATCGTTTACAACTGCGACGTGGGAAGATCCAGACGGAGAAGAAGAGAAAAGAAATAGAGCGACGGGAGAGATGAGTACAATGTCAACCCTCGCCGCGTACGCAATTCAACTGGGTTCGGAGTGGAGCGTTCCGGGCGCGCAGTTTCGCGTTCTGTACACTCTAGCATGTACAGTCCTCTAGATCCGCAGGACGCGAGTGAAATGTGAGCTTTCCGATGAGGCTCACTCGCTGGGAGAGTAAAAGTCCAAAAATGTATCTCTCACAGTGTCTACCAGATCCTTCAGCTCTGTCTGCCGGTTAGCACGGTGATCGGCTTGAGGAGCAGTTGCGGCGGGTTGTGCTGCATAGACCTGGTTTGCTGGACGATGGAGGAGTTGCAGATAGTGACCGGAGGCGAGTGCGGTGACATCGGCTCGGGGCTGCTTCCCGGCGAGGCAGTGGCTGAGGTTGGTTGACCCAGGATCGAAGGCTGATTAACGTGGTACCTCGCTGGTTGCGGGTTGTGCGCGAACACCGTGGCGGTGGTCTGGTGTTGCTGGTGGGCCGCCAACGTCCTCAGAGTGGAGTAGAAGTCGTATGGGTTGCTGGATACGGGGATGCTGGCCGGGTAGCCAGCGGTGGTCGGTGGCTGCAGCAGCCTCTCCATGGAGAACGGTCCATGGGCGGGCGACGCAGCGGTGGCTGGCAGCGGCTGAGGCTTGCAGGGCAAGCTGCTGGCCGAGCTGGTGGCTGCGCCGGGTAGCAAGCTCGCTGGGTAGCCGGCCGGCGTGGTGTACGGGCCGGCGGTCGGCGGATATCCCGCGGCTCGGTGCAGATACGGGAGGGTGTACAGAGACGCTGGCCACCCTGGCGGCGCGTACGGCGTAGGGTAAAGGCCGCCGAGGACGACGCTCCTCTTGAAAGCGGCCAGCCTTGATCTCGAGGCGGCGGTGGTCCTCCTGCGTAGCTTGCCGGTGGTACCACCGATGAACACGTCCTCGGAGCTCGGGTCAAGCATCCAGTAGTTACCCTTACCAGGGTCGTCGTAGTGGCGAGGCACCTTCACGAAGCACTTGTTCAGCGAGAGGTTGTGCCTGATGGAGTTCTGCCAGCCTTGCTTGTTGTTCTCATAGTACGGGAAGTGGCGCATGATATACTCGTAGATGCCGTTCAGGGTCAGCCGTTTCTCGGGACTCTGACGGATGGCCATCATGATCAGCGCGTTGTAGCTGTACGGTGGTTTCTCGCCCTTCTTCTTCTCGTCGCTGACGCGGTCCTTGGCACCCTTCTGTTCTGCGGCAGCGGTCGCGTTGATCGCGTTCGTCGAGCAGTCCAAGGGCGGCGTGTCGGTGCCGCCGTCACCAGTCACGTCCAGGTCGCAGGAATCCTCGCTGTCGTCCACATGGCCGACGTCCGGTGACACGGATCTGCTATCCGAGGGCGCGGGTGTCACCGCGCAAGCCTCCGGCACTATGCTGCGGATGCTGAAGTTGCTCTTCAGAGCAGCGCGGGGTGGCGGCGAGGCGGTCACCGTCTGCTGGTCGCCGGAACCCTCCATGTTCACCATCTCTCCTGAACGGATCGACGCACTGACAGTAAATCTCGCGGAACGTTAAAACACGACGAGATCGTTCCTCGGGCGCACAGGTTCCGGATAATCGTTTCACTGTGTCAGCTCGCGACGCCGACGGAACGGGGAAATCACACCACGGAAACTTCGTACGGAACGTCTCTACCCCCTTCTCTCTTGCTTCTTTGACTGATATAGTCTCTGGTCTCACCGAGAATCACTGCTGCGACGTTGCTCCTACGGAGCTTCCTCGCATATCTAGAGTATCCCCCGCCACCGGCAGTATTTATACCGTCGCCGAGGCCACGCCCATCGTGCGCCGAGGCGTGCGCATCGGGGCTCGGATGACGACCAATCCTGTGCGGACCCGGTCGCCCTTCGACGTCGGCTGACGATACCCCCTCCACGGTGTTTTGCGGCCAATGTTTGACAGCAAACAGTGCAAACAACCCGGAGGTTTCGACGGGGGCAGGGATTTTCGAAGGTGGACGATCGTGACGGCGCGGATGGTGGGGAGCGCAGCCGCAAACTAAACTCGACCCCGCGAACACCGCGTACACAAACAAATCCAAACGGGATCGCTTCTACGCCCTCTCACGAGGACGGAGCACGCAACCCTTCGGCGGGGTAGCGGACCCCCACCCTTTTCGTATACAGGAATTGAACACGGAACCGAATGGGGGGTAAATGCCCTTTGTCGTAGAGTACGACGCTCGCTACAAATGCCTGATCGATCGAATCGCGAAATAGTTGAAATCGATGCCCTTCTGTTGGCGTTTTGTCACTCCATCGAGGGCGCGAGGGAGGGTAGGCTCGCGTATACTTGGAATATTAAGGGAAGGTTGCTAAGATTCTTGGATATTTAATTCACGGGATATTAATGACGGGGATGATTGAATCTTTTCTGGATTGATTTGCTTGTTTCGCTGTTAGATTTCTTCGGGATACTGAGGCGTTGATTGATGATTATGTACTACTAGCTGTACTACTCGGCTTCGCCCGAAATTTAGATTTTGATTTTATACAAAAAAAAATTTATGAATTTTTTAGTTTTTTTTTTAAAATGATCACATTCATCTGGATTAGTCAGGCATAATAAACTGAAGCACATCTCGTGATCCCAGAGTTCATCGCTCGAAAGTTTTTAGGAAAGTTTTAGAGAAAGTTTTTTAACACACAAAAATATAGAAGCTTTTTGCTTTATATAGTAAGATTACTGCACAGAAAGAAGGAACCTAGCAGGCAGTGCAGTCCGCCGCGAGGTCCGCCTGAATGATGGTCGATAGTAATCGATAGTTTGATCCCTACTATCGATAATTATCGATATTTTTATACGGCTATCGATAATTCTCCACCACTACCGATTCCGCCAATAACAAAAATACATGTCCCCCGTCTCTGTGAGTGTGACAAAAACCAATCGTCACAGCGTCAGCTGCACCGCCTGCCAGGGGGTTTCTTTCTGTGCAGTAATAGTACGCGTCGCGGAGTATGAATATTTTATTCTTTTTGATTCCGGTAGGTTAATGGGCAAGAATTCGAGTGAAAGAGAATTATCTACTTAGTTTAAAATTTTCAATGCATTGACTAAAAAGGTTCGTAGGTACTTAGAAGCTGGGCGAAGTACGCACAGAGGTGTGTATTAAAGTAATAAAAGGCGAAGAGGACCTTGGAAATCTCGACAATGGCCGGCCTACTAATTTGTAACAATGGAAACAGTACGTGGGGAAATACAGGATAGGGTTTACGGAAGTTGCGTCCTTCCAGGAATTCCTTTGAAAACCATGCTTCAGAATTCCTCGGAAAAATGGGCCACGCACTTTTGGTTTATCAAGAGAATGGGCTTTATTTACGCAAAGGGGTGGGATTGCGTCATTCGGATTATATCGAATAATTACACGAGATACCTAATTCTCCGACTAAACCTATTTCATTTAACTAAGTTACTTCAACCATACCACCAGTCTTATAACAAACAATCATTGCCATACCTAATTCTGTGCCACAAACATATAACTGCGTAACACAAATCTCAAGAATTCTGCATCGAATTCGTTTAGGCACCTGAGCTAATTTATTTAGAACATCGCTCAGTTATTCTGACCGTCAAGAGAATATTATTTAGGTCACTTCTGTCCCTTTGTTAATCCAACTTAGCCCAGTGCACAAGCACAGACCAACCCTATCCCACGAAGGACAGTTCCCTGCCTAAAGGGGTTGGCAATAAACAATGATTACTGAATAATAGGAAGCAGAGAGCTTTATTGGCTTCGTAAACACTTTGTTGCCAAACCTTACGGTCCCAATACAGTAATCAAGGTAAGCGAAAGAGCAACGAGGCGGAGAATGCAGCGTACACGGGATTTCGCGACACTCGCGAGGCCCGACCTAATGAATTTCTCGCCACTGGAACTTGAATTACGGTTTATCAGGTAGACCACCTGATTTTCAGCGAGAGGACGCGGAAGGGTAGCGGTCCCGTAGCACAGGATAGTTGGCCGTGTAAATCCGATGGACTTCGCCCACGGTTATTATTGTTTCCCGTTATTGTTCACTAATAGGATTAACTCGCGAATGCCTCGGCGCCGCATCCACTTGCAATGGACTGCTACAACCCTCCTTTGCAGACCCATTTTCCCTCGAGAGTCTCCAGGTCAGAATAGCGCAAGAAGATGTTATGAAAAGCAAAACCGCCCGCGATTCCCACTCGCTAATAAACTTCGAGTTGATGGGAACATTGTATTCAGCCCACGCAGCTGCAGAGTTTCCGAGGCGGTTATTTTTTTATTAGGTATTCGTTTGCTGGAAGTCGATGAATAGAGCAATAAAACAGACTCGCTCGATTAATTGGGCTACCTTTGTAAATATAATAATTTCCCAGGGGATTGCCGTTATTCAGAGAATTTATAGGGTTATTGCATCGGAATTACGAATCGTAAATACTTGTCAAGTCACCTATTGTCTCGAGGGTCGAACAGTTGCTATTCAAAGTGAAGGGTTTTCGAGGAAAGTACCTACGTGCTGGCTTTACGTGTACGCTTATGCATGTACTATTACTCAGGTAGGTATTGTTGCATTTAAATTGCAGTGGCAGAAATGAGGATTACATTTGAATTTATAGGAAGTGAAATTCAGAATACGGAGATGATGGGAGAAAATTTGCCGAGCCTTACGCGAACGTTTTATATCCATGCTATATTGATATCTAAAGCATCAATGCGGTCGCAGACAATCACTTGCGAGGCTCAATTGAACCGTCTGGATGAGATAATGGCCACCTGTGACTCTAATGCCCGGAGACGCGTCTAACCGTGGCCAGTCGGCTCGTTTGATCTGTATGTGTGCGCCATTTTAACGGAGCTCGTTAATCCTGGAAAAAGGCACCGAGTGTCTCCTCGAAACAGAGTGTCTTGTAAGATCCTCATCTCTCGATGGGAAAACTCTTGGTGGTCGCCGAGGGAAAAAACCAGAACACCCTGAACGAGCTACCATTCCCCGCCTCCTACCCAAAAAAAACATATCTGGGGGCACCCTAAGACCTTCGTAAACACACAAATACTATAAAATATCGTGCACCCCTGTCTGGAGTATTCCACTCTAAATTGTGTAATCAATTGAGATTGAACACTGTAAGTGCCAGAAATGAAATTCTTCTGATAAAAGAACTCAAATTTTCTGATGAAAAATATTTCTTTTAACTTTCGCACTTGCAGTGTTTTCAAGGACTCTGCAATTGTAGTCTCTCCATCAGGAAGCAGAAGACGAATCAACATCTTCATGCCTCGATACTAAAGGTAGGCTTTCACTATGCTTCACCTCGCCTCGGCTCATTTTATTCTTCCTATGCTTTTCTTATGTCGTTTGATAATTTGACTCACACCCCGCTTCACCTCGCTTCGAGCCGCGGATTTTTCCTCGAGGATATTTTGAGGAAAAGTAGGCTCTCGCTATGCCTCGCCTCGGCGCAACTTCTTTTCGCACTCTCATCTAGGCTCGCGTCGCCTCGGGTTTTCCGTACCTAAAGTTATCGGAACTTGCTTCGGTTCATGTGCTTGGCCAGTTGCTCAAAGAAGCTTTTCCTGCGCGATGGCATTGCATCCACTGACACTTCGCCTCTCCTCGGAGCCTCGTTTCTCAAAATATTCTCGAGGAAGAATCCGTGACTCGGAATCGCGCCGAGTCGGCTCGCCTCGGCGCAGTGTGGGTAAAGTTGTGAAACTACGTAAGAAAAGCATAGTAATAATAAAATGAGCCGATGCGAGGTGCAGTGAAAGCCTGTCTGAAGAGAGGCGAGGCGTAATGTCAGTGGATGCAATGCCACCGGACAGGAAAAGGTTCTCTTAACAACTGGCCAAACACATGAACCGAGGCAAGCTCCGATAACTTCAGGTACCGAAAACCCGAGGCGACGACGCGAGCCTAGATATGGCAGCGAAAAGAAGCTGCGTCGAGGCGTGGCGTAGCGAGAGCCTAGCTTTACACCTTTCCCATATTCTCAATTGAAATTTTCGAAAATTTCACAACCCGTGATCGAACATCCTCGATTTCCCCTTTCGCCTCCCAGTAACCTAAAATCCTACGATCTCAAGAGCTATTCGCGCGAACGGGTGCCCCCGCCACAGAGCGCGCAGAAGAATAATTCAAGGAATCCGTCGCAGTTCAGAAACGTCACCCTCGAATGCTCGGCGGCGCGGGGACCTCGCCACAATAGACAAGAGGCGCGCTCATTGATCTGAATGCCGTCGTTTCCACACGGCGGACACGTGGTCGAATGATAGACCGAGGATCCCGGTTGCGAGCCGAGGAGCAGGACGTCGGCCCCCGCTTTGTTGAGCAAATAGAGTCGTTTGTTGGTCCACTGCCGGTACCTGCGCGTCGTCGCGCCGCGCCGGACCCCGTGGACAGCGGCTGCGTGACAAGGGGATGAAGTAATGGGGATGCAAGCGTCATGCGCCACGGAAAACCGATTTCCTCGGCCTCGCCGTGAAAAGGGGACCCGGGGGACGGCCCCGGCAGGCGGAAGACGTGAAACGCGCGGCTGGAAGTCGGTGTCCTGCAGCTTCCACGGGGACGTTTAGAGCCTAGGGCCGTGCTGGCCCGATAATGACGTAATGAGTGGCCAGGCTACCCTCGATTCGCCATGGCAGCTCCTTTTGCAGCACCACCACCCGCCTACCGGACATACGACTGCTACAGATCTAAGATCTATGGTCCTCTTCATCTTCGAGCTTACTCTAATGTTCTGTTTTTTAAGAAATATATACAACGTTATTTGTGAATTTCAGCTTCGATCCTTAAGATTATGGCAATGATAGGTATTCCACCGATTTTAGCTGGAACTTTCGGGTTTAATGTCATCCGGAATGCACCTCAGTCGCGCGAGAGAAAGGTACCTACGCGTTCGTTTTGTGTATCGCCGACAACAGGTCCCCGATGAACGGAAAAAGGCGGCAAGTCACTCTAGCCCCCCGGAACCTGTGACGAATACGAATTTCTTCTACGATAATGAAGTAATGAACGTTCTGGGACCAAGGATTTGATACGGTCCGGGGCCGACCTGCGCCGAGAGATCGACGGCCAGCGAGGGCTTCGAGCTCCAACGGCCCACGTTTCCCCGAACAAAACATTGTAAAGTTCCGAGGCAAATATTGCTGTCTCGTTAAAATCCTCGTACGAAAGGGGAACGATAATGTTCGACGGCAATTTTATTGTTGCCCGGATTGTTGTATAGAACCATCGGGGGGATCGTGAAAGGTAACGGAATCGGAGCGATTCTAGTTTACGCGAACAGCAACCGGTAAACCCTAATCCACTTAAACTGACAATGAACCGTGCGCTGGTCGTAAATCATCGGCCATGACCTTTCGTGCAATGTCCCGAGCGGTCGAGTTTTGTTGCGGCCCGGGGCCGTGCCTCTAATTGTCGCGAGTCACTCGAGTCCATCGTCAGCTGCGAAATCTACGGGAGGAGGGAAAACACGAGATCGCGGCTATGGTGGGCGCAAGCGGGAGGATGCAACTAAATCTATGGTTCGCCACGGGGTGACGACGTTTTTCACGACGGGGGTCGAGCGGCCCGTATAAAGATGTCCTCCTGGAGGGGCCCGGGAGACGCTCCTTCAGATGAGTCCTTTTTCGGCCATCCCCGGGCCCGTTCCGTTCCTCGCGTTTGTCACGTGCCTGCTCCCTAGACGTCTTCTTTCGCCAGGCAAAGTTCCTCGCGAGAATCTCATCGTTTGGGGCCATTCGCAGCTTGCACTCGAGACACGTTTGTCGCTTGCGATTGGTACTTTGGTGCCTCATTAGTGCGAGGAAAGTGGTTTAAAAAGAACAGCGTGGTGTCTAATTTTTAAATTAGGTTGTGATATGTTAAGGGGGGATTCTCGTGTAACAGCCCCCGAAATTTATGAATTTATTTTGAACCAGCTATTGGTAATATTGCGTTAAACTCTTTTGGGATATAAGGAGGTACCTTTAAAGTTGCAGAAAATATTTTTTTTATGTCGATCCTTCTTATTATTTATTAATTATTGTGTAATCTCTTCGACGATGTTGGTGTCAGATGTAGCACCTGCCACAATCATCTGCTTGCAAAAAGAGGAAAATTTTCTTAAAGTTAAATAATTTACGCTCAGACTGGATCTAAAATTTTAATTTTAATTTTTAATTATAATACTTTTTTCGTCGATATAAAGAATAATAAGAAAAATTTGTCTGCGGAAAAAACTTACTTTTTCTTTCAAACGCTGTAGCTCTTTCAATTTTTTCATTTCTTTTCTTTGAAATAGACCAATCCCAGCGTAAACTATCTAACTTTAAGAAACTCCTATTATTTTTGCAATCAGATGATTGTGATAGGTGCTACACATCCCACCAACAGGAGTTACATCGTCGAAGAGGTGGACAAGATTACAATAATTAATAAATAATTAGAAGGATCGACATAAAAAAATATTTTCTGCAAGTTTCAAGATGCCTCCTTATATCCCAAAAGAGTTTAATCCAATATGACCAACAGTTATTTAAAAAAAAATCTTAAATATCTTAACAATTACTTTTGAGGCTGTTAGACGAGAATCCTCCCTTAATAATGGTTACCGTTAACTAAGGCTACCCGTAATAATTCAGCTATATTTCCTTTCAATGAAAAAAAGGGCGGTACCTCCGTAAAAACGTCTACTTATAATTAGTGAAGCGTGTCCGCATTATCGCGGCTCCACTCCCAATCAGCTCGAATGAATACCTACTCGGTAGCAATTACTTACTCGCGACTACCCCTCTTAAGGGAGTAGGTAACCCTCAAAACTTTCGAAAATTCGATTTTGTGATTCTTATATATTCCGTTATCTACATCTTTTAAAAAAATAAAGGAATTACTCCAACTTTAAACGTGATTTCCCACAAACTATGGTTTCCAAAACAGTGAAAATAAGATCTTGAAAACCGCTCCAACGATTTGAATGAAAAACAGGGAGATGCTGAAAACTATCCCCACAATTGGTCAGGAGCACGTTTTCAATATAAATTCTTTAAAAAAAAGATAAAAAATATGTTTCCCAAGAATAAAGGATAAAATCATATACATCAACATAAAAATTGTATTAATTTTTTTATCAAAATTTTGCTTCCGACACAAGGTGGGAACTGTCTTACAGATTATAAAAATGCCTTTACTTTGTGTTTTAGGTAATTCACCTGTCCGGAATTGTGTTCAACATCAGACGGTGCATCGCGCACACGCTCTCACATTTATACTTATAACTTTTTTCCTGTAAATATACATAAAACTTTCTTTTTGTGTATTAAAGTCAACGAAATGACGATTAAAATTTAAAATAAAAGTTAACTCAATATCCATTTATTACTTCAGAATATGCGTTTGAAAAGGGGCCTGATTTTGAGCTATTGGGGGTTACCTACCCCCTTAAGGGTCCCGGACTTTCCCTTACACCTGCGGGATGCGTCGATCGGCCACCAATTTCCTGTACATTATGCATCACTCGACGCGCCACGCTCGTCAGGGACATGTCATTGTAAGTACACGAACGCCGTTCAACCCCTTAGAACGGAACACGCCAGGCAGATGCGGCCTAGGTGTTTATTGTTTTCCGAGAAACGAACTGGCGAGCAGTCACAGGTAGGTAATAGACGCCAGCCCCGCATACCTCCCATTGAATTTGAAGGCACACCTTGCCAGCCGCGGCCAGATTCTCGCGGATCAACCAGCTGATGTCGACAGGTCAATGCCGCTTAACTTTTTAAGCGGCGTAAATCGCATTAACGCTTCGCCGCGATCTCCAGCCTCAAGCCCGATCCCGCTTGACTTTCTCGTGAAATTTCACTCCTCGCCCGTCCAGCTACGCGCCTCCCCGAGTCACCCTCTTTTTCCTCCCTCGCCCGAGATACTTCAACCCGTTCGCCCGGACCGCAGGATCATCTCCGTGGTAAAAGACCCACGAAACGGTGGTTGAAGATTAGCTGCTTCATCTTGTTCCTGGCCTTTATTCCTCGGCGGACGCGTCGCCCAGTGGAGGTCCCCTTAAGTCTCACCGAGCCACGGATTTCGTCGACGTTTCGGAGATGATCCGTTTGACTTGCTGGCTGGTGAGCGCCGACAAACCGTGGAGATCGTGCCGCGCGATGTCCGTGTACACTAGTTTCAATGCTTCGGAGGCTGCGAGGTGACCAGCAAGCTGAGTTTGTCTCGTGACTTACGGAGATTTACGGAGGGGGTGACTTGACACCCCACCGGATCATCCGGATTGACTCTTTCGTCGCGCTGATCGGGTAAAGCGGTGACAAGTGACGCTGAAGATCGTGTTGTTATCGCACCTTTTCATGATAGCATTCTGCAGCGCGACACTATGTAAATTCCATAGGTAAAAGAAAATTGATACAAGCGGACCTATATTCAGAGCCCGATTTAGGAGGTCGCAAACCGGGTAACCGCTCAGAGCCACGAATTTGGGGGCTGCAAAATTGGTTAATCGGTAATTTATGAGTGTTAAACTTTGTTATTCGACAAATACCTACGCCAAATTTCACTCACTGCCAAAAATTACATTTCAAAATAATTATTTATAACGCAAAGAAGGGGGCGGCAAGAATCATGTTTGCCCAAACTGACGGAAGAACTAGGTTAGGCCCTGATTCTATTTCTCGATTATCACGAGTAGAAGGAACTTATTCACTTTAAATGCGAATGTACTGTCCAACTGTCCAAGAGTGTCCCCACGTGTTTCTTCTTTCGGTTTAGACTACTCCAGCCTTCGAAGGACTTTTGGCTGCCAGAAGCAGCAAGCACCCTGGCTACCAGGGGCGCAGAGGAGTTTCCTTTTCTCCAACTGTACACTCCTGCGCGCATTCACCGATTCCCGAATTCCTCGGATTAGCCAGCCTCGTTCCTGCCACTGATCGGGATTAGTTTGTCCCTGAGACGCTGTCGAACGCCGGCGCGGTACAAGTGGTTTTTATAAAAATAATACCCCGAGGGGGGCCGCTGAATGCCACGGGGGTGGTCTGTTGTCCAGCCACTTTGGCTTGTCTTCTAAACACGGGGCGGCGTAGACCTTTGTCGGAATTAGGGAACTTTTATTCGCCCGAGGTCTCGAACGCGACTCGATTTCCACGAGGAGCCCGCAGCCCTTTCACCGCTGCCATGGGATAAGCTGGTTATGCGTTAAAGTCAGGATTTCCGCTTCTCAACCCTTCCGATGAATACTTTCCCTCGATCCACTTGGCATGCAAATCGAATTAAGTCTTTGACACGTAAGCATTCACCGATACTTTCAGGATTTTTGCTTAATTTTCTTTCCTTCTTCATTCTACTCTTTTCCTGTATTTATTATTCACTAGGAGCAGCAAGGTTGTTATTGACAGAGACGACGCCAGCCGACGTCCGCTGGTTCCTTTCGAGTTTAGTCTGTGGGCCACACTAGACGCTTAGCCTTGATGAACTCTATTGACAGACAAAGCACTTAAAACGAGTCTCGTTGAGGCTATAAAACGATTGATTCTAATGCAGCCAGCCGGCTTGGCGAAAGAAAGCCAATATTTGCACGCACAAAAGGTGGATCATAGAATGTCGTCCGACTAAATCATTCAATTCCCTCAACGTCCGGCAACATCACGTTTGAACGC